>NC_139554.1:89256489-89856489 GCF_965112155.1 Podarcis liolepis
TCACAGGAAAAAAAGCAGGGTTCAAGCCAATATTTTTCAGACCAGTCTTTTTGACAATCTCTCCCCCCCCCCAGTTCCTCCTGAACAGCTGGATCCTGGCTGCCCCAATTCTACCATCCATAAATTTTGGGTGCAAACTGTACATCCAGATTTAATTTTGTTAAATTTCTCTTCTAAAAGAGTTTTCTAATAAAGCTGTTGGAGAATTTCACCTCCCCTCTGAGAGTATATTTGGTAAAATGTCCCTATCCCATTTTGGTACCCACTAATAGTGTAAAGAGTTTTGGGAGACCATTATTACTCATCTCTAGATAATGTGAGTTGGTGCTCAGTGTGGGTTGTCCAGATTATGAAATTAGTGCCTACTATGTTGAGGTACCATCCTGTCAGTTGTGCTATGTGAGCTATATAATTTGAGAAGTTGCTTGAAAAAGCCATGCAGGGCTTAGCCATGCAGAAACTAGGGCTGGATCTACACTGACCTTTTAAACATCATTATAACGATAGTAGATATATTGTTCTAAAATGCCAGAGGGTATACTGGTAAATTGAAAATGTTCCTACCTTGTTTCTTCTGCAACAACACAATTTCCCTTTCTGCTGGTTCCTGGTTGCTCTGCAGCACCCTCTGGTGTCACATTTTAATAATTCATTATTAACGTTAACAAGCTAAATGTAATGTGACCATTACATTTTGAAAATCCTTCCTTGATTCTTCCTTAATGTTATAAACCATGAGTGCAGATCAGCTCAATGTCTGGTGGACCCAATGCCACCATGGATACAAATGCATTTGTCTTAAGATGCATACATGGAAGGCTAAGGCTGACATGCCAGGAAATTGCATGATAACATAGCATGCAATTTTTAAAAAGCCTACTTTCAGTGTTTATTTTTAGCTGCTTGAGATAAGCAAAGGGAGTGTAAGCTTAAACAAGCTGTGTCATTTTGCATCACATTGTTACTTAGATTTCTTAGCTTATATTATAGCCAACTCTTATCTTCAAGCCAACCATTTAAATAGAATATTGTGGAGAAAGAACCTGTAATTTAGCCTGGCTTTTGCTTAGCTTGTGAGATGCAGAATGTTTCTGAGCTCTGAAAATGCACCAAATTCTAATCAACAAAAGTCATCATGGTTATTTTTTGTAATTGCTCCCTACATCAGCTTATTTTCATAACAAAACATTTGACTTTGTGCGGGAACAGATGTATTTGTGACTATTTGCGCTGAAATACCCAAACATTACAGTAAAGCAGCAATTTACAGTTGGCTGACTGTGTCTCATCCTTAGCAGACAATTAGTGAACAATGAAGAACTCATTATCTTCTTATTTCATTACAGTAAAGAAAACAAACAATTAAAATCAGTGGTGTAAAAAAAAATATAATCCATCCCCAAACAAACAAACATCTTGACTTTCCAGAAGCAGTGGTGCATCTGCCATTTCTGAAGCAGCAGGTTTATGAAACACAGCAAATGAACACAACAAATGTGCTGAAATGAATGTGTCTCTTTCCTGAATGCTTTTTCCTTTGACTCTGATGCAATGAAGACTGCAAGAAATCTGAAAAGAACTACAAATGCAGGGAAGGTTGTGTTTAGCTTCTGAAATGGGGAATTCTGGGCCTCCAAGTTTTCTAGACTTGCCAACAAATCTTTTCAAATTGGAATTTGGGGTTCCACATTGTGCTTAAGTCACTTCCAACTCTTGACCCAAAGTTTCCAGTGAGCATTTTGAAATCAGCCATGATTTTGATGAATCACAAGCTGTGATCACATAAAAGAGCTTTGCACATTCCAGGTTCTTTATGCCAGAATATCTGTATCACTACAATGATTTAAACTTTTTGCACCAAAACTGTATCTCTTCCTGGGATATTTTAAATTTACCATGCCACATATTCTAATTCTGACAAGCAAAGCTGTGGAAGCCGCATCGGACGTTTGGCTTCTAAAAAATGTTTGCAAACCGTAACACTAACTTCTGGGTGTACGCCGTTCGGAAGCCAGTTTGTTCGGGAGCCAAGCCGTTTGACAACCAAGGTACCACTGTATATGTGTATTGGACAGGGCTTTTTCCCATCCAGAACTCACCAGAACTCTGTTCCAGCATCTCTTAGGTGGGCATCATTGCCATTCTAAGCGAACGAGGGAGATGTTTGTGGTGAGTTCCAGCACCTCTTTTTCTAGAAAAAAAGAGCACTGGTATTGGGAGACAACTTATTGTATTAAAAAAGTACTCTGCATGAAATCAGTTCTTCATTATTACTTTGCATAAAGCATAGATTTGCACTAAGATTGGTTTGGAGGCTAAGCTGTAGAACTGTGTTTCAGATTAAGCCAACCAGTAGGGTTGAAGGCAACCAGTATGGTTCATCACAGAAGATGTAGTGCATTGTGTGGGACCAGTTTTGAGATACATCCCGGCACCGCCCTCTGCTTTGTCACCGCAGCTGGCCAATGAGCCCTTTGCTTGCCGACTTAGCAGCCTGCTTCTGTGGTCTACCTGCTGCTATCACCCTCCACTTGCCCACCTTGCAGCTTTTCAATACAGTATTTCAACTCAGGAGACACTTCCCACTGCTAAGGGGGCTATTATGCCCACCTAACAAGGCTGTCTTCCAGTCACTCAGCCACCTGCTGCTGCTCTGCTTGCCTACATCTCTGTGTTCCAGAGTAGCACTTAGTGTCTTAGTTCTTTGACTAAGCTGCCTGGGACATGGAGTAGGACCCTTCAGATTATTATTTTCAAAGAAATCTTCATGGAACAGGCTAAACAGGAACATGAGAATTGATAGGATTGAGCACTCAATTGACTGTACAGGCTTTAAAAAATGGTTCAGAAAAGCAAACTTCAAAGTTGACTAGGACAAAAAACCTCATATTTTGCAGCATTATTATTCTCATGAGGGGCTGCCATGTCTCTAAATTTAACGTAACTAGTGAAAAAGCAGAAAAGGTAGAGCCATTTAGCTTTCCTACTGCAAGTCAATAGGAGGACTGAAGTTTTGGATTTCTGAATTTTGATTGGATCTGAATTGGTTCTGAATCGGTCTGAACCATTGGTTGGATGGGGGAGGGGAGGCCTTGCATATCCCTGGCCGTTACTCCTTAAAAAATTGTAAATGAAAAAGGAAGGAAGAAGAGACAATATTACTTTTTATTTTCCATTGTATTAGGCATGCTTAATCATCTGCACAGGACAGTTTTCCCTAACCTGGAGCCATCCTGACATTTTGAATGGCAACGTCCACCATACCTGAGTATTTACAAATCTAGCTGTGATTGACGGGAGTTGTCATCCACGAGATCTGGACGGTGTCGGGTTGCAGAAGGCTAGTGTAGGTACTTGTCATAAACATGTATTTCTGGGGAAGTGTTTGACCCAAGAAACCCTTAAACCAGTAGAAAAAGTTGCCCTGTCCAAGGGGGCATTTTGACTTGGGTTTAAAGAACAACATGTCAAATAACTTTTGTTGTTGTTGCCTGAACTTATTACTGTTGGTCTGAACTCAAAAAGTACAATGCAGCTAAGAAAGAGAACAATGTTCAGCAAAATACACCTTAAAAATAGAGGATGTAGCTGGAGAGAAAGCAAACACCATATAAAGAAATCTGGATATATATACCACCAGGAACTTTTACCTACAAGGTTCAAACAAAGAAAAAAGGGGTCATTCATCAAAATACTTTCCTCCGCAAATGAAAGTCTTGCCAGGGGGCCATCGACAAGCCTTTGCTCTGAAAGAGCAGGAGGGAAAAACATTTCCAGCAAAGGTAGAAAAACAAAAGCCAACACTTCAAAGCACCCACTCCAATACCTCCATCAGAAAGAGTCACACCAAAAGAGGTAAAATGGATGAGCACACAGCTGTAGATATCAAGAGTGAGAAAACTGCTATGAAGGGAAAAGCAGCTCCGGCCACACCAAAATACAGGTTTCCCAGCTGAACTACATGGAGCATGTGTTCCTTCATTAAACTTTAAAAATGGAGGGGGGGTTCTTATTTACAAGAGTCAGTAGGTTCAAAGTAAATTTGCCTGTTACAAAGGACAAGAATAACACAACATGTTGAATTTATTCAAAACAATTGACCCATCCATACAAGGACTTGTACCTGTGCAATCAGAGGACTTCCCCAACCCATCTGTTCTAGGATTTCCCCCAACCCTCCAGAGAAGACCCAGCATGCATTTGATCTATAACTGTGCCATTTCCTGCCATGATCAGGAAGTCACTTGGGTTATTCTGAGCTGCATCACCAGTAAAATCAAACCTAGTTGCAGCCCCAATTAAATAATCAGTGGTGCAACAAGGTCTTGCACCTCCCACACACCTATGAACCTTCAAATCTTCTCCCTCTGCCACCAGTCATTCACCTACCTGTGAAGTCTCTGGCAGTAATTGGCACAGGTGATGTGGCTAGATAGGATCTGGGCTGGTGGAAGTCCTAAGACTGGATGGATGAAAGAAGCCAGGGAAGAAGGTATAATCCAAGAGAATGAAAGGATGACAAGAAAGCAAAAGTCAGGAGTTTGAGTGGGGGAAAGAAAACTGCATGAGAGAATGCGCAGAGAGTGAAGGTGAGCATGCATTGCTGAGAGGTTAAAATCCGCATATTGATTTTACTCCAAGTAACCAAACCTTGGGCCATGGGCTTCTATATAATAAACAATGATCTCATTGGAAAAGTGAAATGCCCAGACTAAGCATAACGAGTAAGACTCAAGGAGGATTTTATTAGGACCACATCAAACTGACCTAATTCTCACCTCCTAGATTAATACATAATTATCTGCTGGTTTTTTGTACTTCTCCAAATGCTGCAATACAGTTGTCAATTTAATGCGTAAAAAAGGAAGTTTTAGAATAAAATGCATTTAGAAACATACTTTGTGGAAATGGTATGGCTAAATGAAATAGACAATAGGGGCTGATCTGGCCATTTCTAGTTATGCGTGGAATCTTTCCAATGAATTGTTTCCACTTAACAGTGAAATTCTGCAAGCTCCTATATACCCTGAGAATATTTTCCCCTTTATTGCTGACTGCTTTATAAATCACTTTATTTCCATAATATGAGGGGGGAAACAGAGGAAGGGGAGGGGAAACTCATAACGAGCTTATATTTGTTTCTTCCAATTTAAGGAAATGAAACGGAACAATCAAAAGTCACACAATGCCATTGCTTCCAATCACCTCTTCCCGTCCCTCTAGGGGATATATTTATTGCATATTTTGATGGCTACAATCAGGAAGCTGGTGATGAGTCTATCAAATAATAATGTAACCACCGAGTTCATTTATGAAACTTCACAAGGACCAGCCGTGAAGTGTAAATAGGAAAATCGCTATCTCCAGACGCCCGGAATGATAATTGCAGTGACAGTTGCCGCAAAGGCAGCCCCAGTGTTTTGGCAAAAATAAATGAAAGGCAGGTTTCTCTCAGAAGATAAACATCCGGTTGTAGTTCTGGAAAGATAAAGCCAACGATGTGAGTGTTTAGCAAATGTGTTGCTTATCACTCAGGTAGCTAGGAGGGAAGGAGAGGAATTAAGAAATCAAGCCCCAAAGAGGAATGAATGTTGAACGCCGATAAAAAATATTGATACAAGTTAATCGTGCGGATGTGCTGGTGTCTTCTCAGTGTGAATTGCAGCTCAAATGACTCTGTAAATTAACTGCCCTAGATTGTGAAATAACACTTGCTTAACATTCTGTCCCCCGTCCCTCATGTGGATATTAGCTGCACTCAGCATTCATGACTTATATTTGTATTATGTTTTGCTCCTCGTAAACATCTCTCTCTCTCTCGTTGTGAACCCGTCCTATCATTTCATCAGGAAATGGAATGGAGAAGAAGAAAATTTCATTACAAGTGCTGCAGCTTTGGAGATGAACTGTAGATGACTCTCATTTACCCTCCTACCCTGTTTTCGACTGAGATGAGTTTGGAAATGGAAGCATTTAGGGGGCTTCTTTTAAGAGTAATGGCATGTCGAATAATATAAAGTACCAGTTATTGCCAATCTCACTTATAGGAGATTGTATTTTCTATCAGCCCAAACATTTGTCCCAACTTCATTTGTTACTGTGGCGCTCACTGATATTCTGTTTCAGTAGTTGTAGTGAGAAGTTCATAAAGGCTGGATGTTTAAGTCTCTCTGGAGGTCTACTTCTGACAGAGACTGTGGTTCTCAGGCAGGATGTAGCTATAGAACCTTGTCTAAAACAGCAGCTGATGCTTATGGTGGAGTGTTAGAATATCCAGCCTCAATGCACAAGTACTCATTCATCCCAGAACATCCACATACTCATTTATTCCTCTGTATTTGTTCTCATATTTCCACCCACCTTTGGCCAACTGAGTCCTAAAATGGCTTACAGAAGAAACAAATAGTGGATAACGGCTCTCTACAAAACAAAACAATTTGATACAAATCTATTGCAGGCATAGGCAAACTTGGCCCGCCAGATGTTTTGGGACTACAACTCCCATCATCCCTAGCTAACAGAACCAGTGGTCAGGGATGATGGGGATTGTAGTCTCAAAACATCTGGAGGGCCCAGTTTGCCTATGCCTGATCTATTGCATTGGTAGTCAGTGTGTTGCCTTCCAGATGTTGCTGGATTACAACTCCCATCAGCCCAGATAAACTGGACTACAATTCCCATTAATATTCAAGGGTGATGGGAGTTGTAGTCCAATAACATCAGAAGGGAACCAGGCATATCTGTATTTAGATTTCCCATTATAATGAATGGGGGAGGATACAGTGACTCCTTTTATATAGAGTGGCTCAGAAGCTGAACGGCAGATCTAAGTAGATAGTGGGCAGAGCAACTCAAAAATGTATCAGAATTTTTTAAAAGGCACAGATACACATGTGTTCTTGAGGCCTGAACACATCTCTACTAAATATGCACCGATCTACTTGTGCACTCTCTTTCACACACCAGTAACTTTGCTGGATTGCAAGATAGAAGCATAGAATACTCTTGGACAGTGTGGCAAATGGACTGCTGGTCTTGGACAAAGGAAACTGAGGCTCAAATTCCCACTGAACCATGAAGCTCCGTTGGCCAGTATCTCTCAGTCTAACCTATTTCGCTTGGTTGCTAGGATAAAATGGGGATAAGAAGAAATATTTTTGCTGACCTGAGCTCCTTGGAAAACTGCATGATAAACACATTATCTCTTTCCTTGCTTCCCTCTTGAGAAAATGGTCAGTATGAAGTACTTGGTGAGGTGTCACGTCGAAAGAACAAGAGTGAAGAACCCATTTAAGAAAATACTATTACACTATCTGCATCATACATCTAAAGCACTATCATACCACTTTAACAACCAGAGACTGCCCCCAAATAGATATTAAAAATTGTTGCTATTATTGCTATTCCCTGTAGCTTTTTTGTTTTGTTTTTTCGTACTGCATCAGATATGAGAACAGAATATAGTGTCAGATACCAGTAGAAAATTTAAACTTTTTTTTAAAAAAACACACAAGACCATCCTCTGGAGAGATGCAAAGCCAATCCTGCCCCACCCATTGGTGATTCATGACATGTCTAATTTAGATCCACAAACATAAGGCGGATTCTGAACATAAGTGATCAAAAGAAAATCTATGAGGAACCAATAATAGAAATATGTTCAGTGGAAATAGCAGATTAGATTGACAGTTGAGTAAAGAACAAATGGTTCTGGCCATTTTCATTATGAGCTGAAGCTACATTGGGTGTCAAGTCTAGGGTCCTGCACTGCTCACAGCCCTGGAGGAACCCACAAACACACTTGTATACAGTGGCAGATAACAGGGGTGGCAGAAAGCAGGCAGTTCGTTATTATGTGGCATGGACATGAACATCTGCCTTCTTTGGTGCTCCAGGATCCTGTCCCTTGTTGAAGGGATAAAGCCAGATCCTGTCTGCCAGGTGGCTTTTGCAACACCATGGGAGGAGTGAGGAGGAAGCGCACCAGAATCAGTCAGATCTTTGGCTCATACGCTGCTCTGTCAGTAGCACCAGGCCAATACTTCTTGTCTCCTCCAGGTTTGCTTGGCAAGCTTTTTGTTGCTGTTGTCAAGTCCAGCCAGTGAGACCAAGTCATAGACATCTTGAGCCACAACCCCAGCCACAGTGTGCTGGGCTTTAGAGTAGGGGTGAGGGATAAATTTGGTTCAGTCCACATGTTAATGGAGACATACACAATTCTCACTGCATGAAATGATAAGCCACTTTGGGTTGCCCTGACATATTTAATAAATAATAATATATTAACCAAAACACAGCTAATCTACAAAATGTGCACTTATCTGAATTTTGCGACACAGCTCTCCAATCAAAGGATGGGTACAAAAGATTATATTGGGGAAAGATATTTTTTTAGTGGAAATAACATTCAAACTGTATCACATATGGGGAAATTGCTTGCCAAAAATGTGTGTATTACTGTATACTAAAATGCTACTAAATTTTCATGAGGGCTTCTTTAAGTTAAACAAAAAACAAATTGTAAACTAATGTGGAAATGTGGAGAACTTAAGATCTAAAAAATGACAGGTTTGTCTATCCCTAGTTGAAAGTCATGCTTGTGCACTGGAAAAGGAGATGCACAAGGCTTTCCACCCAAGAACTCCATGCTGGTAACTTTTTATCTCCCAGGAACTGCCCCCCACCTTAGCTGTTAATTGTTTTTGCTGAGTTTCTCCGCTCTGCTGCCTAGCCCTCTACTGGCTCATTGCTGAAATTAACATCACAATTATGCTCAATTTCACTGAGAGTTCTCCTTTTGCAAGGAAACAAAACTTAAAGTCCATCCGTGGCTTCCGGGAGCCTTGCCAGAGTAGGGAAGAAACCCTCCTCTTCCGCCATCAGTCCTTTCTCCCTTAGCAGCCACAATATGTCTTTTTCCCCCCCTTTGCATTTAATCCACCATTAATGAGCAATCAGAAGTCTGTCCCACTGTGTTCAGTGAGATTTGCTCTATCTCCAGAGCAGCTGTCAAGCCAGCACCTCCCATATAATGGGTGATGCTGTACATAAGCCTAGCTGGGGCAGGTTACCCAAGGAGCCATTAAGAGCTTAACTGGCCCTATGTAACTGTTGTTCCAGGCTTGATTCTTAGATCTGAGCAACTTGTCATTTAAATAGCCATGCAGAATACCTCAGCTCCTTGTCGGTCTGCTCCAGAACCTGATCATCAGCCCATCTTTAACTATGTTTGTCACAGAATTCTACTCTATATTGATCCAGAGCAGATTCCAGTATATAGTTAGCAGAGTAAGAACTTAAACACGTTGCAGGATTTCTGAAAATAGACCAGAAAATTGTATTTCATCCAGCAGAGCTTTACTGCTGCTGAAGGCAAATGACCATAATGTTCACAAATCCAATACATTCAGGACTGGCACTGTCCATAAGAAATCCAGTTGCAGCAGACTTAATTTAAACTTACAATAACTTATAATAAGACTAAACCTTAATACTAAGCATACTATGTACAGAACACAACACCTTAATAAACCTAAACCTTAATACTAAGCATACTATGTACAGAACAGAAGGAAAAGAGATAGAAAGAGAAAGTGAAACCCTGGCTCCTTCTGGCCTTACTTTTATAGTCAGCATGACCTTGACAAAAAGAGATAACAGAACCAGTTTAAACCAGCTATACTCAGCTTCTCTGGAGGTATAACCGAAACATCATGAACCTTCTGCTTGTTTCTTCCCAAATGGCCATGGTTTCAGGCTGAGATCTTACCCCCAGAAGAGTTTTTCAGGTTCACAATCTTGCAGGGAACCTTGCTTTTGGGCACCATGCTTGAAAACCCCCCCACTGTTTTTGTGTATGTGAAGTTGAGTGGGTCACATGATTCTCAGGGGAATGCAGACCCAGAAGATGGCACCCCAGTTTTGGACTGCATTGCATTGCATGGTATGCCTACTGGCCTCTTGACAGCTAATGAGACAGTGCCCTGCAGCTTAACTCAGGACTGCATAGGTAAAGGTAAAGGGACCCCTGACCATTAGGTCCAGTCGTGGCCGACTCTGGGGTTGCGGCGCTCATCTCGCTTTATTGGCTGAGGGAGCCGGCGTACAGCATCTGGGTCATGTGGCCAGCATGACTAAGCCGCTACTGGCGAACCAGAGCAGCGCACGGAAATGCCGTTTACCTTCCTGCCGGAGCAGTACCTATTTATCTACTTGCACTTTGATGTGCTTTCAAACTGCTAGGTTGGCAGGAGCAAGGACCTAGCAATGGGAGCTCACCCCGTCATGGGGATTCAAACCGCTGACCTTCTGATCGGCAAGTCCTAGGCTCTGTGGTTTAACCCACAGCGCCACCCATGTCCATAGTTCCATGGAATTTGAAAACCAGAAATAAGAGGGTTTTCACATTTACATTTAGCACCCAGGAATTGGACAAAACATGGGTGACATTTTGAGGTTCAGATGAAGACATACTATAAAATGAGTGTGTCTGTGTGCTTTTTGATAGTACCTGAATTGATAACAAAACTAAGAAGTCTCTTTCATCTCAGCTCTATTTTGTACTCAGGGATCTATGTATCCCTATGTACAAAAATGGGCAAAAGGAATAAGTTGAATCATGTAACAAAGGTTATAGCTCAGTTTATTTGGAAGCAATTCAATAGGATTACCACCATATAAATGTCAACGTCAAGTGTTTATTACAAGTATTGCATTACCCAATGTGTGAAAATGGTAATGTTAGTAAAAAGCAAAGTGTGTACAGCACAGCCATAATGTAATAACGTTCCCAGCATTAAAGAAAGCTTAGAATGTCAGCGGAAAGATTGAAGGAAAAGGAGAAAAGGAAAGCATTTTGTTGTGTAAGCTGATAAAAACAACCGGATGTCATTTGGTTTTGTCGCTTTTGAGTCCTAGAAAAGTAATGTCAGATGGACTAAGCAAGCTGTAATTCCACACAGATTGTACCAGTTAACCACGTTCAGGCCATGCTTTGCAGATGAAAGAGGATTATACATTGTTTTCTATTCTTGACTTTCCAACACATTAAGGAGATCTGGATGGGCAGAGTTGTTTTTTTGGCCAGTTGTATTAACTGCTTACAGCTAGACAAATTAGTTCAGATGCACAAGCATGTGTACTTTAATCGGTTTGGAAATAAGTCCCATTTATTTCAATTGAATTTACTTGCCAGCATGTATTCTTTAGGATTTACAGCTTTCAGACTTTTACATTTATCCCCTGCTGATTGCCACTCCTTACATACAACTGTGCTTCAAATCAGCAATTCCTTCTTATAAAGTGGACCACGTTTCTGTAGTGCCAGCTGTTTGTGCAGCTGCACCTTTGTTTTAAGTGATGGCTACTAGATTAGAAGTTTCTTGTAAAGCCAGCTCCTCTTGCACTCTCATTCAGTTGCGCAGGGTGTATGAGGAGAGGGCAAAGGGAAGCTGTTACTAGATTTGTTCAGCGTCATTGAGACATTTGTCGCTCAAGGTACTGTCTTGAGTGTCACAAAACGTGTGGAAAACCAAGAATGACTTGATGTTATCTAGAAAAGTGTCCTCTTTCCCATCAACCTGTGTGGTCAGAAAGAAACCTGAGGTAAGTAGGGATGGATGAATCAGCCAATTTGGGTTTCTCATTTTACTAGTTTCAAATTCCGTTCACCCCATTTCTACATCAGTTTGCTATTTATTTTTAAAAAGAAGGCCACACCAAAGAATTGTCATTTCTTTTGTGTGTATATACATTTTTGTCATGTATATATTTGCATGTATATATTATTTTTGTGGACTATTTTCATGGATATAAGCATTTCTGTATGCACACTTCCCCCTAACTTACTTATTTTTACGCATTTTTTATTGAAAAACTGCATTGCAAAAGTTGGAGAAGCGAATTTCTAAGTAGAACTTCTAAGGATAGCTGTGTCTCAGTTTGTAGATTGTTTCGGGAAGTACATATTAGACAGGTTCACATTAAAATCTAATTTTAAAAAATCCTACCCCTGCTCATGTATAGCCTTTCAAGGTGATTCACATTGATTGGGAAGATGGGTTTAGGGTCCAGTAGTTACTCCTAGTAATTAATCTTGAGGAAAACTGTGGTGTTGGTTAAGTTGTGGGTTTTTTTCAACTTTGGAAGACTGTAACAAAGCCTTTTCTTTTGAGGCATGCTTGAAAATCCTTCTCTCTCTCTTGCTCTCTCTCTCTCTCTAAGTGTGTGTGTATAAAGTTTTGCAGTTAAGAGAATGTTGAAAAAACTATCCCCTATCTGGAATGAAAAATAATTTTAAACTTCTGAATTTTAAAAACCATTCATGCCTGGGTGTATTAAGAAAGCTGACTTTAGTTTCCAGCTTATCTTATAGTTAAATCAAACCAGCTTATTCCTGAAGCAAGACACGCTGCAATTCAATTTGTGCTGTTTGAGACTGGCAAAGCTCTGGTAAATATTTTATTATAGCTTTTATTATTTTTTGTAAATGAAGTACATAAAGGATCTAAAGAGATTATAGCCATTCCAGTATTTCTATTCCCGTTTTATGACACCTCCCCTCCTTCAAACATTAGGTGAAAAATTGTATAAAGTTTATCCATAATGTGCAATGATACAGCACATAGATTCTAATAGAGCGTGTTACCGTTTGTGGCTTTCCTTAAGCAAAGTCTTATGAAAATGGATTTTCCTGTGCGCTGGGCCGGATGTTTGGACTTTGGCAAGGTATATGAAGAATATTAATAACCGTAATCAAAACACAGTTATTTTCTCCGTAGATTGCAGGCCTCTTGTCCTAAGATCTGGCTCTTCAGCACAGTTAGATCCTAGTTAATTACTAGATTTGTCATCAATAACTGGGAATGGATTTTAATTTGCAATCAGGACCTGATGTGACACACAAATGAAAATTGCCAGGGCAGGCTGAAGTAATAATTAATTAACGTTTCAAGAGCGTCTGGAGTATGCCAAGTTCTAAGCATTATTTGAATTATCATTGCTAGATTAAAGATGAGCCAGAATAAGAATTACTGCTCAATTAGTAGTAATTGAGCATGCACTTAACTGTTGCAATATGAGTGGTTCTATTGAATGTTGCTGTACCTGGCCAGCCAGAGCATTGATTTTGTTATAAATTACAATCTGAGATTTGTGTTGCAGAATCAAGGTCTGTTTGTGACAGCAGGGAGTGGAAGGTGGGGAGATTTAAGGCTACAATTCAGGATTATTATTATTATTTATATGGCTGTAGAGTGAAATTTGTAAAAGAGTTTCAGGCCATCTTCACACCATATTTTTAAAGTATTATGATTCCACTTGAGCAGTCATGGCTTCCCACAAACAATCATGGGAACTGCAGTTTGTCAAAATTTGCTGAGGAGTTGTTAGGAGACCCTTGTTTCTCTCACGGAACTACAATTCTCAGAGTGCTTAAACAATCAATCCTTTTCCCCAGGGAGTTCTGGAAATTGTAGCTCTGGGGGGGGGGGATTTGGAGGTTCCTATCAATGCTCAGCACCCTTAACAAACTACAGTTCCCAGAAATCTTTGAGAGAAGCCACAGCTGTTTAAAGTGATATCAGCACGCTTTGACCCACCTAAAAATTGTGCCCAAACTAGACTTCTGAGAGCATCCCCAGTCAGTGAGTACTTGGAGACCATGAGGCCACCAATATTCCGGCGTGATACCTCTGAGTTGGAAAACGATGAGTAGTGAATTGGGTAAGTTTCCCTCAATGCTATGACGGCACAGATTGCTTACGAATGTCCTAATTTCCCATTCCCCTTACTTGTACTGTGCATGCTAGTTCTAAACTGTGCTGCATGAATCCCATGTCTTCCATGAAGACATGAAAAGAACTTTTAAACCTTTTTTAATAACAAAACCTCCCACTGCAAGTACTGCACACACACAGGGGGGTTGCTCCCAGATTTCCTAACTTGCTCCACTTCCTGGAATACCCACAATGCGGTTCAAAGTGCTTCACACAGAACCTTTCCAGCTTCCCTGCTTATGCCACTTTCTGGAATATCTATGGGAGGGCATTTTGCCAAGATGGCACAATGTCCTGTGGGCGTTCCAGGAAGAGAGGAAAGCTGAAAAGGCTATGGAGTGCAGGGCTCTTTTTATTTTTAGATTTAAGAACATCCATAGACCCCTTGTAATTTTGGTTTAAGTTAAGTGCCAAACCCCCTCTCTTAAGTCCCTCAACATTCTTTCTCCTCTCTCCCATGTTCAGGGGCAATTTCTCCCTCACTGAAAATGGCTGATGGAACCACAGATGAAATTTATCAGCACAGCTCTAAATTGTCAGTACAGTATAAATCTGTCAAGTTCTACTACTGAAACATCACTCAATTCATCAAAACTGCAGAGTACATGGGGCGGGAGGTGGAAGCTTTCCCAGTCAGGGAAAGGAGCCAAAAACTCCTAACTGGCCTTCAAGGCAGCCAGTTAACCCTATACTAAAGATAAAAGGATCTGAACATTTTGATTTTCTTACTTTCTCATTTTCCCAATCATAAATTTACTTTGCCCCATTTCTTTATCTTCATGAAAGTTAATCAGCATTTTAGTGCAAATTTCTCCAAGTAAACTATTTTGGTATGTGAGCAGTTTTGACTAATGTACATGCTTTGCAAGCAATTTCTCCTTATATAATGCATTTTTGCATGTAATTTCCCCCAATATATTCATTTTTATCCACACTTTAATGAAACCTGCGGGTATAGGGCAGTATACAAATTTAATATATAATAATAATGGTAATTTATGTATTCTAATAAACATTGGTTGGAGAACTGCATTGCAAAATTTGGATAAACATGATGGCTGTGTTTTGGGTTCTGACAATGTTTCAGAATGTACAAATTTGATAAATTCACCATGGAATGGGAACAGAATCAAATTTCTCCCCCATTGTACTTATACTTATACTGACAAAAATTGGCTGGATGGGCAGGATAACACAACACCACCTGAATGTCAATGGAAGCAAATACCAGTGCAGGCTATCACACTTCCCATTTCCAGGGACTGGCTGATGTGAGGTTGCTGCACTAACCCTCATTACCTGTTGATCTATTCTTTGAGGGGAATGAGAGAAAAGTCATGCACCTCATAAAAAGCATGGAAATGAAACCATAGGTCAGGAGACGTATTTAAGCAATAATACAGAAGAATGGAATAGATATAAGCGTTGAAAATCCCCAAAGCATAGAAGTAAAGATGCATAGACTAATAGCCCTGGAGAGGGTCTGTTAGGCTTCATGCTGAATGCAGGAAGTCCAAAGGTACGGCATTCACAATAGCTGTTGTCCAGACACTGTGTGAAGCCTCCAGGGAAGGGGAGTACAC
This sequence comes from Podarcis liolepis, assembly GCF_965112155.1. Taxonomy (NCBI): domain Eukaryota; kingdom Metazoa; phylum Chordata; class Lepidosauria; order Squamata; family Lacertidae; genus Podarcis; species Podarcis liolepis. Next base: position 89,271,848 of record NC_139554.1, read on the forward strand.
AAGTCCTCCAGCTAATTGGAGCAATTGTCAAACTGGAGGCAGTGGAGTGTGCCTCCGGGGGTGAAGCAAAGCCCTGAAGAATCACAGTGCCTGAAGTGACCTCTCTGGGGTGCAAGCCTGGGCAGTGTGTATGGAGGTTCTGAGTTGCCCAGATGACAAGACCCCACTCTCAACCTTGCTGATGTGACCCAAGGAAAGCAAGGCGATACATTTGGCACCAGTTTGGCTGCAGGAGTTGCTGGAAGGAGGCATACAGCATACCATCCAACCATCTTAGGGACTTCTTAGCCTTTCCTTCTCCCAAAGATGCAAGGAAGCGGGTAAGGATTTTTCCTTGGGGTTTGCTCCTGTAGCCTTTCTCATGAAGGCAACAGAAGTCAGCAGAAGTTTGGGGTCCAAGTTTTCTTCTCCTGGATGGGCTGCTTTTCCAGGTTGACAAGCCCCAGCTTCGTATTTCCCTCTACAACACATGCAATAAACACCTTCTTGACCATTGGACCCATTATTGGTCTCCTCCGCTCAATCTGCTGAAGCATTCCTCCTAGCATTCAATGGAAATCTATCCTCCTGTAGCTTCAGATCTTTAGATCTAATCCTGACGATTTCTGTATGAAAGCCCTTTGGGTATTTGAAGCATGCTATCATGCCCCCCACCCCTTCATTCTTTCTTTCTCTAGGCTAAACAAACCCAGCCTCTTCAAACTTTCATCATAGGACTTGTTTCCCATACCAGTGATCATTCTTGTTGCCGACTTGTGAACTCATTCTAGTTTGTCTAAATAATTTGTAAAACATTGTACCCAGAACTGGATAGAGAATTCTGGATGAGGTCTGATGTAAAGGTAAAGGGACCCCTGACCATTAGGTCCAGTTGTGGCCGACTCTGGGGTTGCGGTGCTCATCTCGCTTTATTGGCCGAGGGAGCCGGCATACAGATTCCAGGTCATGTGGCCAGCATGACTAAGCCGCTTCTGGCGAACCAAAGCAGTGCATGGAAACACCGTTTACCTTCCCGCCGGAGCGGTACCTATTTATCTACTTGCACTTTGATGTGCTTTCGAACTGCTAGGTTGGCAGGAGCAGGGACCAAGCAATGGGAGCTCACCCCATCGGGGGAATTCGAACCACCGACCTTCTGATCAGAAAGTCCTAGGCTCTGTGGTTTAACCCACAGCGCCACCCACGTCCCGAGGTCTGATGAGTGCACAGTAAAATGATCAGCCAGATTCAATGAAGTAGTTCTGCCAGTGGGAGCCAGCAAAAGGGCTCCTACTAATGCCACATTGCAATCCCTTCTTTCCTCCTCCGCCCCCCCCCCGGCAATCCCATACCTTTAGTCGGCTCTGAGAGGTTGGGAGAACTCCGCAGAAAAATGCATTGAGAGAGGAGAGGGGAAGTCATTTTACTGGACAAACAGGAAATGTTTGCTCTGGAAGACTATTTTATCACAATATTGACCCTCTAATTATGCTGTGACTTGGAAACCATGGTTCTAGCAATGCAACCTGAGATTGTATTAGCGACTTTTCAGGCTGCATCATATTAGTGACTCATTTTCAGCTTGTGATTGACTATAAGCCCAAAATCTTTTCCCAGGGCCCGCTTGCCCATGAGGTGGGGCAAGGCAGTTGCCTCAGATGGTGGATTTGCCCACCAGTAGCAGATCCACCTGTCCCCTGCCCATCTCCTGTCACACCCCAGACTGCCTCAGACTGTGGGGTGGGGGTGTGCACACAGTGGGTGGGGGGGCAGCATTTTCAGTTTTGCCTAGGCAACAAAATCTCCTGGGCTGGCCCTGCCTTTTCCACATGTACTAAACTCAACCCAGTGATTTCCTGTCGCATATATGTGCATTTCATTTATTTTATTGTCTAAGTACAGTACTTTGTCTCTGTGGAGCTTTCTTTTGGCCCAGTTTTCCATTCACCCGAGGCCATTTTGAATGTTATTCCTGCCTTCCGAGGCATCAGCTTGGGGAAGCTCTGGGAAAGAAGAGCTTTCTTTCCCTTCATATTGTTATTAGGCACCTTTTTTTGTGCAGCCCTTGCACATCACATTTCCACAGGAAATTTGGGGGGAACATATTGTGTGACTGGGCCTTTAGCTGCAGCTCTTGGGATTTTTAATTTTCTCACATATGTATGGTCCTTGGGCCTGAACAGGCAGGCATCCCTTGCCAAGTATTTTCAGACAGAAATTGAGCCTGCTTGATTTACTCCAGAAAAGCGAAGAAAAGCTAAGTGCAAATGTAGGAAGCATGGTTTCGACTTCCTCCCCTTCTAAATGCTAGACCACATCCCCTGCTAATCCAAGTGGCTATATCTGCCATGCACAGATGGGTGCAGAGCCCTTGAAGGTGAGAGATAAGGAAGAAGCAAAGGTTCCCTGAAAGCAGAGGGAGGGAGATGTAAATGATTTGTTGAACTGAAAGCAGCAGTAACACCAGGAGGAAAAAAAAATGTATGGGAAAGGGATGAGGGAGGTGTTCAAAGGGGGATGGACAGCCATCTCCAGTTGTTCCTATGCTCATTAGCTCATGCCAGTATTTGCAGACACACATTGTGAGGATGTGCATTATAAGACAACATCAGTGCCTGCAGCATAAGCTGCCAAAGGATTTGACACACCTTTGTTTGTTTCTGACCTACCCTGCACCTCAGTTCCTGAAATGAATAAAGAGGGGGGACCTTAAACAATACAGGCAAGCTTTATTAAAAACCACAGGAAAGCAATAAGAAGATTTCCTTCACAGCTTGCAGATGCAATGAGCACTGTGAAAGAAGGCCTCATTGCTAGGGTAATTTCATTGATTGGGTCAAAAATGATTATCTCCTTTTTTTTGTTCTGTTTTTAAAGTGAAAATTATCATCTTTTTTTTTAAAAAAAACAAGCATCAATACTCTGCTGGAAACATACGGCTGCATAAGCTGCTATACTTTCATTAATATCTTTAAAAGGGATCTCTGTTGAGGTTTTTGTAAAGTGCGGATTTATTAAAAAGGAATGAATTAATTAATCATTTGGCTAATGGTTGGACAGTCCTAAATTGGTTTCCAGTCTTAGGTGCATTTTGTTATTACTATGATTGTCAACAATTTTGTATTATAAGGTAAAAATAGCTCTGAGTAGGGGACTCTGACAATAGTGTGATTATTAATAACAACAGAATGTTCCAATAAGGTAACCATGAGAGTCTGAGTGCCGTGTGGTGGGGTTATCCACTCACTTAAAATTTTCTCATTCTGAAAGCTTAATTATGGATAACATATTTAAGGAAGGCTAAAGTTTAAGTGGAGTTCTAAAAACAAACTCTATTTTTAATTCCCTGTAGATTTAGAGTTGCCCTACTCTGATAGGATTTTGTTCCCTTAAAAGCAGCTATTAATGAAATTGTAAAATAAATTTAAAGGGTTGCGTGTATGATATAAATTCATCTGTGAAAACTATGGATTTACAGATTTCCCCCAATCTGTTTCTAAATCTTCAGCAGATACACCACCTTCCTCTTTTCCACAGCAAAATTCTGACACAAATTTCATGTTCAGCACATGCTGTTTACTTCAGTATGCATTTGGATATGTATTCCAATGCATGTGGCGTGCATTGCTCAACATGTGGCATGTACTGCCATAGATTTCTGCACACAATATCCCCAAACACCAGCCTTTCCTTGGACTCAGGTAAATAGGTATTTGGGGTGTTTCTAAGGACAAATGGGGGGGGGAGAGGTTTGGAGGAAACCACAACAAACTTTTCAGTGTCATGACAATGCAGCAGGGAGTATCAAGCTCTTACAATTGAGCTATCGTCTCCTTTTCATTCTCAGGTAGTTTTAGACATCAGCCGACAAACACATGAGCTCTCCAGTCAACTGTGGGCATCTAATTCAAGTATTTGTTAAAGGGTTCAAGATAAGCAAATAGGAATAATACAAACATTGCACACACACAGAGAGAGAGAGAGAGCAAAACAGTAATTTCTAGCTTACCATACATGGATACAATTCCTCAATTATGCTGAGCGCATATATTACAAAACATGACATTCTAGCATGAGCAGAGTTGAAGGGAACATTCAGAATTCATCAGGACAAATGAAGACAAAGGCAAAACTAAAACTCCTCATATTATAGAAGGCATATTAAAGTATCATTGACAATTGGGAAGAAAACACCCAATTAGGATGCTGGATGAAGTTTGCTCACTAATATTAAGAAAAATGGGTGATACTGTTGTATGTCCTGTGCTGGACTTTTCCTACGTTATTCCCATCTCATCCTATTGTTAGGAGTCAGGTTTGAGATGCCCTTAAGAGCATCAGGAGCTGCTTTATACTGAGTCAGACCACAGGTCCATCCAATTCAGCATTGTCTATTCTAGGTGATGCCATCCAGATGTTATTGATGTTAACTCCCTCCCCGTCGCAGTCTGTATGACCATCTGTGAGGGATGATGTGAGCTGTAGCACAGCAACATCTAGATGGCTACTGATTGACAGGAGCTCATTGGGGTTCAGACAAGTCTTTTCCAACATTATCTGGAAATACTGGGGATTGAAAGTGAGACCTGCGCACAGAGTATTGTTCTGCTCCTGAGCTATAGCTCCTTTGATAATTCTTCATTGCTGATGAATGCAAACAAAGTGTGGTTTTTAAAAGACATTAGTTCAGCAAGATTGCTGCAGTCAAGAAACACATGGCATAAAATCAACAGTCCATAACTGGCTCCAAAGACAGATTTATTGTCATAAATGATGCTAAAGGGCCCTACGTATTTTGAGTGATATCCAGTTCTAGTTCCATCACAGTCTGATATACGATTTTCTCTCTCTTTTTTTTCTTTTTGTCGAAAATATGGGTTTGGAGCAACTTTCTTTTCATATTGTGAAATTATTCCAGATTTATTTTCTTTTTGGATTCAAAGTTTAATCCTTTCTCATGAATGATGTTTCGGCAGTGGCGCCTTCCTAATGGAATGCCCTTCCATCAGATGTCAGGGAGATAAAGAATTACACAACTTTTAGAAAACTTTAGGAAGACCTGTTCAGGGAAGTTTTTAATGTCTGACAGATGGGCAGGGTATAAACAATAAAATGATGATGATGATGATGATGATGATGATGATGATGATGATGAAGTGGATGTAGCCACTTCCTACTTGGAAGGACAAAACTGAGGTCTCCTTCACATGCACACTGAGCCATGTTCTCCCACACGGCAGCAGTGTTGGGATGCATACTACAACCATGTGAACAGAGCTGTTTACCTGAGCCTTCCCCACTTGATTTGTATCCTCCAATCTGACAGATTGCTTGGGCCCTAGGATGTAAGAAGGCATCATTCTGCTCTGTATTTGCCACATGCAGCACTGTTTCTAGTCCACTGTGATCCATATTCTGCCAAAAACTACACTATGTGCCTTGCTGTTTACTGTGGCAGAATTAAGTAACTCAATTAATTACATAATTAATTATGTAAATCACCTTATTTTATCCCATTCATCTCGGTGCAAAGGAAGCACTGTGCAAACAGAGATGGGTGGGATGTAATCAGTTATGTATCACCTGCTGACTGAAAGCAGCAGCATATTGATCGTATTTGCTGGAATGATTTCCATTCCAGACATGAGATGAATGAAGGAAAATCACCAATTTCCCCTCTCAGTTCTATTTTCATTTGAATTCTAATCTACAGCAATCCTACTCATGTTGCTGGTTATGGTATTCACATCCACCCATGAGGAAGGGTCATAGCTCATTTGTGTTTTGCAGGTTCAATCCCCTGTATCTCCAGATTGGGCTAGGAGAGATTCTGTGCCTGAAATTCTGGACATCTGCTGCTAGGCTGGACCAGTTATCTCGGCTGACCAATGGTCTGACTCAACATCAGGCAGCTTCCTACAAACGATAGCCATGTGGGATAGTGAAAAGTGGCTTAGCAAGTAGTAAAAGGTCACCAGCATTCATTCTCAGTTCTTTTGAGCTTATTTCCTTCTCCGCCCCCCAAAAAAGTGCTGTGATGTTATCAACCATCTAGGATTTTCACTTCCAAATCTGTCCATATTGCTGTTACTTTTCACAGTTGCTTGGTTTTGCTTGGATGTTGTTTAGTAATTTAACACAAAAGCTCATGAAATCATTACAAATGGGCATGGATTCTGGCCACTCAAATGAGCTAAATTCAATAGTCCCTATTGTATATTTTGGCTTCTCCACCTATCCCTTTTCATATATTTGTAAGTACTTCCCCAGTCTAATTGTGATGTGCAATGACATGTAATGTTAAGTAATATTTTTGCAGATGCACATTTAGAAGAAAGAATATTGATCTCTTAGTCAATGACAGAAACATTAATTCTGTATAAAGATTTTGAGATAAACTTTTATCTCAATTGCACCGCAAGGCTGTCACTTGAATTCTATGAGGAATAATTGTTGTCAAAACTCTATTAACTACATTTGTTTGGTGGTGGACCTAAAAATCCTACACATTTTGAAATTCCTTATAGGCATATATTAAGCTGTTAGCTAATGCTTGCACTGAAAATTTTGAAGGCATGCAGGAAATGTTGGATTTCTAATATGCAGGAGGTTGAGATTCTATATTGTAGAAATTTCCTGTTTTCCCTTTTCTAGGGTTTGCCATCTGTATCATTTGATGGAACACAATAGATTTGCAGGGGGAGAGAAACAAGGGCACAATCTGATCAGTGTTTAACTGTGTTAAATTACTTTGGGTTCAATAGGAGAAACATAAGCATGTGTTTTTATTCTCCCACTGATATCATGAATCTAAATTTGGCTAGAGAGTGTCTATATCTTTTTATTAAAAGGTTCAGGTATTTCCTTTTACAACTGCATGCATCTCTTGAGCAAAAAGTAAATACTATGCCAGAAGGCAGAGCTGAATCCATTATTGCCAAGCCATTGAATTCAGTGAGCAGGCTGGTTAGAGCAGCAGCGTGTACCATAGGAAAAGTGGGTTTTCATCAGGAGGGAAACTGAGTGGTCCTTTAACTGGTGCAATGAACTATAATTTTGATAGATGTGCCTTTTAGCAAAGAAACAGAAGTGTCATTGTTTGCCTTTAAAAATTCTCCCTCCAGACATCTATATCATAGGTCTTCTTCCTAGGCTTAAGAAAAACCAGGCAGCCAAGGAAAAGATTTTTCCAACGGCAACTTTGTTTTAAGTGAAATTGAAATATAATGAAAACAATACATTTTGAGGGGGTCAGGTCAAATATAACAATCTGTCAACTGCATTAAAAAGAATGTATTCCTCCCTAAAAAAGCTTGTATCTCAGGAAAGTATATTATTATAATTTTGCTATCAAATCCTGGATTTGGAAAGGAGTTGATCGCAGTGGTGTTGCTTGGGGGGTACCGGGGGTGCCATTGCCCCAGGCGCATATTGGGGGGACAGTGTGAACCAGGCATGCCCCCCCCCTGCAGAGATCTGGCAGCAGCAAAGACTTGGAAGCACAAAGGGTGCAGTGCATCTTCTGTGCCCCACACCCGCCTAGCAGTGAAGGCTGGGCAAGCGTGTGCACACACACACACACACGCCTGGTGCACATGTGCACACTCGCCCTGGTCACTGGCGGAGGGTGCCATGCCCCTGGTTGACTGGTCCTTTCAACAAACACTAGAGCTTTGTCAAGACAACATGTCAGTGCATGGAGTAGGAGTGTACCACTAAGTCTCTTTCAGATCTTCTGTGTTCATATTCCCTATGGGTAAAGGTAAAGGACCCCTGGATGGTTAAGTCCAGTCAAAGGCGACTATGGGGTGCGGCACTCATCTCCCTTCAGGCCAAGGGAGACAGTGTTTGTCCACAGACAGCTTTCCAGGTCATGCGGCCAGCATGACTAAACTGCTTCTGGTGCAACGGGACACCGTGATAGAAACCAGAGCTCACAGAAATGCTATTTACCTTCCCGCCACAGTGGTACCTATTTACTTGCACTGGTGTGCTTTCGAACTGCTAGGTTGGCAGGAGCTGGGACAGAGCAATGGGAGCTCACTCCATCACATGGATTCGAACTGCTGACCTTCCGATCAGCAAGCCCAAGAGGCTCCGTGGTTTAGACCACAGCGCCACCCGCGTCCCTATACAGAAGACCTGATCAATATGTGGATGATGGGAGCAGGTGCCATGCTACTCCCATCTCCATGCAATAGTACATCCAGATTTCATATTGTCTGCATTAGGCTAATAAGCGTTTCAAACACCTCCTTCGGTGGAATCCCTACAAAATGACCAAGATCTGTCATCAACCTCAGGTCCTTCAGGTGTTTTGGACTGCACCTGCCAAAAGTCCAAGCGAGCACAGGCTCTAGATTGATAAAGGCTGCTCTATAGTGTTTGATTTGCCTGGTCCAGTCACATGCTGGGCAATGCCTAAGGGGCATGAATAAATCACCCACAAGGCTGAGCACCTGGGTAACTCTATGCCTCAGTTCTCAGCCTTTTAGGGTAATGAATAAGCCCTCTAGCTAATCCACCACACTGCATATGAAAGATGAGCACTGACAAGCATGCAAGGCATAGCAGGCTTGCTGAGATTTAAGGTCTGTCTTCTAACGATTAAAAATTATTACAGCATTCATTGCATCATAAAATGCAGTTTCTTGCACCTTGCTTTGACGTTACTGGCTGATGAAATTTAGTGCTGGTGTGGAGGAAAGATAATTCTTTTTTGTTCCTGTTGAAGTCATGCTCATCAAGGATAAGCAGTGTAGCTACATTTCCATTGCAGGTAATGTCTCTACCTTGCTACCAAAGCAAATGTCTCTCAAGGACTGATATTCATAAAAGGCAGTAGTTTTTCTACCCCTGTTGCCCAGTTATATACAGTGATACCTTAGACATATTTGCACCTAAAGCAATGAATAAATAAATTAAACTAAAATGAGGCCCTCACTCTACTGGTGGACTAGCAATTCAAAAGAGATTTGCCTGTCTGGTAAGAATGAAACCTAAACAGCAGACAGATTAATATCACAAAAGATATATCCTAGAATTGTAAAAATAAAGAACGTTCTGTGGTAAAATACAAAAAGACCCAACAACATCATTTCCCATAGTTTATAAATCTTCTGATGACTATATGAGATGGGAGTCCAGATCCATTTTGTCTACCTATTTTTTCAGTGCATTTATTCTTAAGACATATGCATGCACACAAACCCACTGACAGATGTTGGGATTTGGAGGGGGGCTGCTTTCTTGTTCTTTTTTTTTAAAGTCCAGTGAGACAGACATTTCTAAAGAAAGCACAAAAAATGAAAGCAACTCTGTTGCATTGGCACTTGCCAGCCAGCACTTTGCTTAAGATACTTAATCACCGTTGCTAAGCAATTGAAGGAAGGAATGTTGACACTCCCAGCAAGGACTCGGGAGAGGCACCTCCTAGATGAGCAGAGAAAGGAGGAGAAGCTGGGTGGGGAAGGATACTGGGGTATGTTTGTTAAAGCACTTTCCTTGTGTCTACACTACTTAAGTCACTCCTCAAGTGTGCTGCCTTTACAGCATAAAACACAAGTGGCCAGTTTTGTTTGTTTCACTCAGAAACCACTTCCTTGAAATAAATGAGATTGCCTTCCAACTGAGAAAAAAATGTGATATTGCAGCTGCCGCCAGCCCCCCCTTCCTGATTTTTCACGTCCCCAACATTGCTTGTATGCTTGTTACTACTAGGCTTTGATTGATACAGGGTTTCCCAAACTTGGGTCTCCAGCTGTTCTTGGACTACAACTCCCATCATCCCTAGCTAGCAGGACCAGTGGTCAGGGATGATGGGAACTGTAGCCCAAACAGCTGTAGACCACAGGCTCCTTACCCTGGCCTGAAATGTGGGTTTTAGGACCCACCATATTTGTGTGGCTGATTTGTTGAACTGTTTTCAACACTAAACGTTGAATTATTATAGCCTGCCCTGGGACCTGTCAGTCAAGGACGGATAGTAAAAATACGTATAAAAATAAATAATCGGTTTCAGCCATCAAATATGGACAATTGTGACATATTGGTTCATTCTAGAAATTGTACCTTTATGGAACCATGATTATACTTTAGAAAGACTGGACTCTTATAGTGCTTAAAATAGAAGACATTAGTTTTAATTTAGCCCAGTTCAAGGTTTGGCTAAGAGTCAAGAAGAGTGGAGCCTCCAGCTTCTATATCAGCTGCCAGTCTGAACTGCTTCATTTTTGAAGCAAGGTCTCCAGCCTTCCTGAACAAGCTGAACCAGAAACATGTTTGATGACTTAAAAAACAAAAAGTTTCCTGAAACCATGTTATCAGCAACCCATTGGGTTTTGAACCTCCAGAGATACCATGTTCCAAGACTAGCTAGCACTGAATAATTCTTATTCTTGTGAATCCTGTGTGAATTAGATGTGCTGAAAAATCTGATCCCTTTTGTTCCATCCTTACAAGCATGCCCTTCAGCAAACATGTGAAGATACAGGCATTGCATATTCCAGAGTCTTCAGCCAATGTCTCTTGGCCTGAATAGCTCCCAAGGGTCTGTTCCAAAGCTCAATGCTGCTCCTCAGTTCACTGAGGAGCTGCAGGCAATGAAGTGGAAAATTCGCTCCAGTACTAATCAAATGTGCATTAGGTCACATAACTCTGCCTACCAAGCAGCAGTGAAGGTGATGAAGAATTACTTGGCCATCTCCATTGCATCCCCAAATAACCAGCAGAGTTGCTTTAGGTGCTACAGAGGCTGGTTGTACCAGAAGTACTGGATGGGTACTTGCCAGCATGCTGTGATCAATTTGCATGGCATTTTGAAGTTAAAGTCACTCAGTTTTATAGGACATTGGATGCCACTGTAATTGCAGTTCCAGCTGAGGTGTCCATTGCAGTGCCTTCCCATGCTCTGTGGGATCAGTTTCAGTGTATGTGTCCTCCTCCTCACCATCATCATAATTATTTGTACCCCGCCCATCTGAATGGGTTGCCCCAACCACTGGGCCTCAACCACACATGTGGATAGGACTCTTGCAATGATGCCATAAATTTCTTCTTTTGACCCTTGGCCATCCTGCCCGGCAAAAGCCAAAGTGCAAAGTGTCCTCAATTTGCTGATGACACACAGCTCTACTTCTCCACTGCTGAAATATTCAATTGAAGGTCAAGTTAAAAACAAGGAAACTTCTTTTCCAATGTATTCATGTACATAAGTCTCTCTCTCTCTCTCTCTCTCTCTCTCTCTCTCTCTCTGTGTGTGTGTGTGTGTGTGTGAGAGAGAGAGAGAGAGAGAGAGAGAGAGAGATCTTGTCCTAAAGTAACTTGCTAACGATGGTTACAGATAGTTTAGCAGAACAGAAAGAAGGTGAAAGCCTGCGTGTGGTGCTGGAGATACTGCTTAATCATTTTGAAACAATCCTACAGGGACATGTGTGTGGCATATCATCAAGGACAAGATCAGTGAATAAATGAGCACAAACACCCCAGAGTTACAGAGTGTTAGGTTGTAAGCCTGCAGGCGGTCTGTTTCACCCCTTAGGAGACAGCATGTTTTAATTTTATATAAGTTGAAGAGTGTTACATGCAAAGGAAAAGAAAGCCAATGGGAAGCTAAGGAGTTGCTTGGAAGATTAAAGAAGAAGTGGCAACGTCCATAAGGAAAACAAGTTGGTCTATTGTGGCATGGAATGGTGATAATCTTACTGCATCTCCAGTCATGTTGACACTGTCCACATATGCAGAAAGATGATAACACATAGAACACATATCCCCAGTCTTATGATAGTATAAATGCTTTCCTTTTACAAGTCAGCTAACATACTGCAGCCTATTATCAGAAATACTCTCAGGGACTGCATGCTGCCAGTTGCCCATCCATTCTCCAATGTAATAACTGGTTAAAAGAGCAATTCTTTCAGTCTAGACCTAGAAACAAGCATAGCTGCTTTGGTGTGCAGGGAAGATTATGCCAGTATAAATTATTATTACAATTCAAGCAAGTCATTCAGATAAGCTTAGCCTCCATCTCCTTATATATATTAGCAACAAAATCAGTTATCCAAGTGCCAGTTCTTATGCCAAAATGAGCCTGCCAGCTTAACATGTGAAGATCTCATACTGCTTTTCTACATTCCATGTCAAAACCAACCCAGGTAGTGATTGCATGACTTAGGATAGGAATGAGTGTTACAGTAAGTCCAGTCCTTAAGCAGCCACAAACAGCTCAGTGCTCACTAGGCATTGAAGGCTGACTGGTTGAAATGATAGAAAACTGGGCGGAAAGGAGGAATAGCATGGAGAATCCTGAAGAGGAGCACTCTGCAGTACAATATTTGTCATTGTCCTGTATATAACAATAGCAATTCTCTGAGTGCTGGTTCTTATGAGTCTATCCATGCATAAGAGGGAGGTATCAGCAGGCTTGGAGTAGTTCAGTAACCCAATGAGAACTCAGCATGCTCGAGGACCACGGAATATGGACCATGGAATATGTGGCAAAGCTTGAACACAACGGAATCTACAACTCAATTCACTCAATCCACAATTCCTGGAGTCTTAAAAATCAGTAACTGAGGGGTGTTTTTTTGTGTGTGTGTGTTTTTGCACAGCTCTGCCTGATCCATGTTTAGTGTCCAAAACTTGAATGAAAAGCAGATAGATACCTTCCATTGCCTTACAGTTTGCTTGGTTGTTTGCCTAAACCTGCAAATTCTGACACAATGATTAAGACTAATGAAAATTCTGCTTGCTTCTAGAAATTTATTGAGAACACCACACAGTTGAGCAGTCCTCAGACCTGTTGATGCCATGAGCCACGTTTCTACCCCAGTGGCATGCTGCTCCATAGCTCTGAATGGCAATGGATCCGGCAGTGGAAAACAAAACAAAACAAAACATGATTATCGTGAGCTTGCCGACGAGAAAAGTGCAATGGAAATGTTCACAAATATCTCAGCTATTGTCAGACAAATGAATACATGCCTCACCCAAAGAGAGATAACGAAGGAGAGGAGATCATTAAGAGATGTTTACTTTTTACTTTTTACAAGTGGAAGGGTAACTATTTACTTCGTGAATAAAAGCCAAAGTCATTGTTCATTAAACGAATGAACCCAAGTGCCCTAAATTTTGCCAGAAATTGCATGTGATTTATAATTGACTGGCTCTCAGAGAAGGACCTTAAGCCCTGCAGTAAAGCTCCATGAAAGGAAATTTATCACTCGTTGACAATTATTTCCCCCCAAAGACCTATGAAGGAGGAACATGGATCACCGGGGACTCAAAACAACTGGGGCTGCCTATCTAACAACCGCCTTCTGAGGATCATGGAATTGGCCCCGTGGGCAAAGAATGAACTTTACAAGTTCTTCTAGTCCTCAAGAGATCCTGTTAAAAATTTCACTGCAGTTCAAAATGGCCATGAGGGGAAAAATGCAGGTGAGCTGCCTGGAATGGAAGCCCCAAAGGTTTTTTAGAAACTATTATGTAATGAACTTGAACTTAAAATAACACCAGTGATGATTACATGCATCCTGTTATCATTTCTACACACGCACACCCTGGAGAACTGAGGTTTTGTGTGTGTGTGTGTGTATATGTGTGCATGAATGCACATGCAGATTATGGTGATATGCAGGTGAATAATTATTTGGATTATATAGGTAATTTACACACACACGTTATAGTTGTGTTGTAAATCAGTAGCCAATTCTAATTCTAATTCCTAGCTCCTCATGATATTCAGCATGGCTCAGAAACAAAGTACATCTGATGCTAAATACATATTTGCATTTAATAAATGCCATTTTTGTTGTTGTTGTTGTTGTTGTTGTTGTTGTTGTTGTTTGTGTATTTAAAACCCCCACAGAATTTACAATCACAAAAATAAAGTGGATCTGAAAAATATTCACCTCAGTCTCAAAACCAAGGTAAAGAGTTGCATCTTCTATTTCATCCAGAAGATGTATGTTGAAGGTGCCAGAAACACTTCCATTTTGAGGCAGTTATACAACTTAGGGGGTGCTGCAGAAAATGTCCTCTCCTGGGCTGCTACTACCTTGAGCTTCTGAGGGCAAAGGAAATAGAGGGCCCCTTTGCCCATCTGAGCACCCAAGAAGCTCTGTAGAGAAGGAGCTGGTCTTTCATATCTTTCAAATAGCATCATCTGGGTTTTCAAAATGTAATTATTGGGATCACGGCAGAAGTGCTCTAGTCGCTTGCTCAAGCCCCAGGGAAAATCCCTTCTCTGAAACCACTAATTACAGTATCAGCTCCAGTGAAGGGATTTGAGCACAATAAAACTGCTACAAAACGTGGGGAGCAGTAATCATATAGCAGAGTGCTAAACTATACCTACATGAGTATTAGAGAAAAATGCATTCATTTCCATCCCAGAATCCTTTGCACTCTTGCTTCTCATTGTCGCACTTCTGAATTTTGCAGTCCAGCCAAGTACTTCTGCATAAAAATCCATATACTAAGGGAAAGTATGCATAAAAATGCATATCTTAGTAAAATTAACATACCATATGCATTATATTAGGAAAAATGTAAATATTAGGAAACTATGCTTTGCATCGGAAACTATGTCTTTTAGGGGAAATTGCACACAAAATGTGTGTGTTAGGAGAAATTTGCATTAAAATACTGCTGAATTTTCATGAGGATGTATTTTTTAAAAAATAATGCAAATGGATGTGTAAATGTAGACAACTGGTGTTAAGACTGGGGGCGGGGGAGGTAAATGAGAAAACCCAAAATTTACAGATTTGCCCATTCTTCCCACCTCCCCCCTGATGGCAGACCCATAAAGTGTGACTGCTGGAGAGTTATGGATATGCAGGTCTGGGTGTCATTTTCTTTTGCTGAACTGTCATCTAGATTCAAGCAACCAACAGGGTTGTGCAGTCCTTTGTCTTTGTGACAGCAATAACATTCCTCATTTGGGTTTCATGTGGATACATTTGTTTTAATGGCTTTATAAATATACCACTCGCAATGAATCCTGCCACAAGCAAGCATGCAGTGATATTGATGGGGAGTTCCTCAGATTTTATTTTATTTTAAGCAGAAGAAACACACGAGGCAAGTGAGATGTCAGCACAGAACTATCTTTTTTTTCTCAGACACCACTGACAAAATACACAGCAACTTATAAACTTTGCTGTGTGAGTGCACTTACTTGAGCAAATAGCTTTAGCTCACAGCTAAATGCTTCTTTCTGATCTTTTACCCTTGGTTCACTTTATAGACCTATATTGTTGTTCTCAGCTCTGAAGTATAGCTTAGAAGACCTTTGGGGTTCCTCCTCACTCACCCCCATTCACAGTCTCATCCTGTTTTGTACAGAGTTAACATATACAGACTTTAAGGATCTGCTTCATTATTTGGATTTAGCAGGAAGAAGGTAGCAAAAGTTTTACCTGGTTTGTTCTTGTTATTCCTTAACCTCTTCTTGCTAGATAATGACAAGCTTTCACAGCCATTTGAGAGTGGTTGTTTCCCACACAGATTGATATCCAACATTTAGCGAGTGTGCATGGGGCCAAGGGCGGGGGAGAAAGGGAAGATCCACTTCATGAGTGGAAGATATGGATAGGTATATCTGTACATCACCCACAGAAAGTTGAGAGTTTTAAATGTCCACTGATTCTGTTAATTCATTCTGAGACCTCCGGGTATAGGGCGGTATAGAAATTCAAGAAATAATAATAATAATTTACCAATTCTGGCCCATCATATTCTTGGGGACCTTCGATATTTGTAGGGTCACTCTGAACCTCAAAGCAAAGTCATGAAATTACCAGCCTACGGTTTTAGCCCCAAAATGGAAGCAACAAGAAATACCAATGAAAGAAAAATGGCAGACGAAGATGATGAACTTTGCAGAATTGGTGAAGCTGACCGGGAAAATCTGAAACCAGCATGATCAAGCTTTCCAAAAAGTCTGGAGTAAATTTATTCAATATTTGAAGGAGCGTTGTAAGCAATTAACACTAGCAGGGTTGTAAAAAGACTTGTAATGATAATGGTTACTACCTTTTTACATATATCTAAAAATTGAAATAGGATGAATGAGTGAAACGTAAAATGGATGATGTATAAATGCTATGATATAAAAATGAACTTTGAAAGCCATGATGCGGGAGGGAGGGAAGTTGATAGGTTCATATGAGCAAAAAGTAAAGTAGAAAATATGAATGTGTTTAAATACTTAAAATGGAAATGTAAAAAAATATTATTTTAAAAAGAAATTACCAACCTACAAAGCATAACACCAGTGCCTGAGGATGAGAGATTAGCTATGGTTAATAACAATGAAATGGCAGCTCAAATGAGAAAAGAATGCCTGTTACTATGCCATAACTTAAAGGAACCCCTGCATTTCCCGTGCTGAGTTGGAAATTAAGTTCTATTCACAATAGTGCATATATATATATAATCTTTCAAAGGCTGTGTCAAGTTAAACCACACTGATCTCGATCAGAGCATTTTTTGTATTGCTAGAATCAAGGTTATTGTTTAAGAAATTGCATACCAGTAAAAATATACATTTCAGGTTCACAGAAGTGTCACCAGGACTCCTTCATTATCTTTCCAACCTAAGCATTATTCTATTCTTTCTTTCTAATTTTCTGATTGTGGCTGATTGTCTTGTAGAATTCATAACCTCCATCTTTCTGAATGGTTCAAGTCCCATATGGCGCTGGCAGAATAATTCCTACAGTGGTGTAATTTAGAATATATTCTACCCACTGTGATGGATTCTGCTGCTACTTACACCTGCTGCTTTCATTCCTATGTGACTCTCGAGATCCACCACCATTGATTCTAAACTTAAACCTACATAACAGAGAGCAAAAGATGAAAGAATGTGCTTCTCTGTGTTCAGATGTGGTTTCCCCCTCTGATTTCTCTCTCTTGTGTTAAAAAAAATTCCCCTTAGATGATCATCTATGGAGTCTTGTTAAGCAGTGGGGCTCTGTTCTTTAAAATCAACTGCAAAAAACTATTTCTCTCCTTAAACTGCCTTTTGCTTACTTGTATAGTGTTATTAATGTTTTCAGTTTAATCTGTTTCTGAGCAGGATCTATCATATGTTGAGGAATGTGCAACCTAAGCCTCATGGCTGGGAAGAGAAGTCAGAGCTGTTGATATTATCTACATTGACATGCTTTGAAAACCAGTTCCTCGGTTCCCCCTTGTTACTCAAAACTGCCCCTAGAACAACATGCTACAGTTTCCAGCTTTTGATTAAACATAATAAATAAAATCTGGTCCTTAGTTCCAAAGAGCAGAAGGTGTGAGGTCCAGTAAGAACAGAGTTAATAGCAAATACAGTGGTACCTCGGGTTAAGAACTTAATTCGTTCCAGTGGTCCATTCTTAACCTGAAAATGTTCTTAACCTGAAGCACCACTTTAGCTAATGGGCCTCCTACCGCTGCCGCACCACCACCGCACGATTTCTGTTCTCATCCTGAAGCAAAGTTCTTAACCCGAGGTACTGTTTCTGGGTTAGTGGAGTCTGTAACCTGAAGCGTCTGTAACCCAGGGCACCATGTATTTTCTGTATGCTTTTAGTTTCTGGCGCAGGTAGATATGAGAGAATGAGAAAGTACTAGTATGGAGTACGGGACCACAAAGAGGAATAGGTGTATGAGCAATCCCACAAGTCACCATGTTGCTTTGCCAACACGTACTATGCAATCCTTGACTATATGGAATCTGTGAGGGAAGGAGAAGCATATGCTGTTGTATATGTAACAGTGCACTGTGCCCAGAACTGGACACAGTACTCCAGGTGAGGTCTGACCAGAGCAGAATACAGTGGCACTATTACTTCCCTTGATCTAGATGCTATACTCCTATTGATGCAGCCCAGAATTGCATTGGCTTTTTTAGCTGCCGCGTCACACTGTTGGCTCATGTCAAGTTTGTGGTCAACCAAGACTCCTAGATCCTTTTCACATGTACTGCTCTCAAGCCAGGTGTCCCCCATCTTGTATTTGTGCCTCTCATTTTTTTTGCCCAAGTGCAATACTTTACATTTCTCCCTGTTAAAATTCATCTTGTTTGTTTTTGCCCAGTTCTCTAATCTGTCAAGGTCGTTTTGAAGTGTGATCCTGTCCTCTGGGGTGTTAGCCACCCCTCCCAGTTTGGTGTCATCTGCAAATTTGATCAGGATGCCCTTGAGTCCATCATCCAAGTCGTTGATAAAGATGTTGAATAAGACCGGGCCCAAGACAGAACCCTGTGGCACCCCACTAGTCACTCTTCTCCATATGTAACAGTGCATATGTAACACCCCACTAGTCACTCTTCTCCATATGTAACAGTGCACTGTAGATATACTATACTACAGACTGCCACCCCTACATGTTCCTCTCAACAATCACACATATCCCACACCTGCCTGCCTGCCTACCAGCTGTAGCTTGCTCCACTGATCTCCCCACATTTCCTCCAAGCCCCACCCCCTTTTAAGGAAGTTGTGGTGCTTCACAGCAATAAGCACGCATAGTGCCTAGGTAAAAGGTAAAGGACCCCTGGACAGTTAAGTCCAGTCAAAGGTGACTATGGGGTGTGTCGCTCATTTTGCTTCAGGTCGAGGGAGCCGGCATTTGTCGACAGCTTTCTGGGTCATGTGGCCAGCATGACTAAACCACTTCTGGCACAACGGAACACCGTAACGGAAGCCAGAGCACACAGAAACACTGTTTACCTTCCCACCGTAGCAGTACCTATTTATTTACTTGCACTGGCGTGCTTTCGAATTGCTAGGTTGACAGGAGCTGGGCCAGAGCAACAGGAGCTCACCCTATTGCACAGATTTGAACTGCCGACCTTCTGATCAGCAAGCCCAAGAGGTTCGGTGGTTTAGACCACGGTGCCAGCCTATATAAGCATGTGGGAAAAGTGAAAATAGTGATTAAAAAGTTAAAATCGTAGAGAAACCTACTTGATGGTGGCTCAATGATGGATTTTATATATACACATACATACAGATACTCATGCACACACAAAGCTGGTGGGAATTGGGCTAGAGGCAAAAGGAAAGAAAGAAAGAAAGAAAGAAAGAAAGAAAGAAAGAAAGAAAGAAAGAAAGAAGCAAGCACCTGTGTAGTTTGATGAGCCTGCAATATGCAGATATAGTTCTGCAGAAAGAAGGATGCGTTGCAGGGGAAGTGCAATAGTCTACTTCTCCCAGAATCAAATTTGAGACATACACCCAATTTGATGGCAACTCCAACCTAGCGTCAAAAGCTTCACTAGACTGAATTCAGCATACAGTGCTGACTTTTGTACAGCTTCCTCAAGCTATGGAAGTACAACAAAAAGTTAGTCAAGTCTGTTGGCTAACAATGGCTGTCAAGGACTGAGTCCTATGAACTGGACCTATCACTATCCAGGTTTTCAAAATGTGACAAATTCCTTCTCCCCAAGTCTTGTTAAAGACCACACAATAGCCATATGTTCTTGTTGTCTTTTCCAAGCAAACCTACAATGTAACTTGGTGTTGTGACATGAAAAGTAGAAAAGAGAGCACTCAGTAAAGATAAAGGAGCACCACTGTGCCAATTTGTAAATGTTCTCAGCCTATTTAGACACTGTTTCATCCTATGTCCCTCATGAATAGAAGATATGGATTGTATGGAGATGCCAAAAAATAACCCTCACGTCTTATATGGCAGTTTCGAATGCTAAGTTAGTGGTTAAATGTTAGGTTTGTTTTATTCGGACAGTACACTACACTTTAAAATGCCATGTAGTAGACAAATATAAGAACATAAGAAGAGATTTCTGGATCAGGCCAATGGCCCATCTCGTTCAGTATCCTGTACTCACAGGGGCCAACCAGATGTCTGTGGGAAACCAGCAAGCAGCATTCAAGCCCAAGAGCACTTCCCCCTCCTTTGAGCTCCACCAACTGCTGTTCAAAAGCATTGTTGTCTCCAACTGTGGAAGCAGAGCATTGTCATCATGGCTAGTAACATTCAATAGACCCTTCCCTCCACAAATTTGTCCAATCCTCTTTTAAAGCCATCCAAGTTGGTGGCAGTCACAATCTCCTGTGAGAGTGAGTTCCATAGTTTAGAAAATGGATGCTGTGAAAACCATCTCTGCTGGTGGTGAAGTAGGGTGGGTCCTCAAAAATTTTATTGGACGAGAGCAACTGATCTCAAGAACGCTACTGGAATTTGAATGAATATACAGCAAATGAATGCAAGGACTCCCGTGTGCAGTGAATTTGGAAACAGGATATCACAGGAGGTAGGCTGTCTTCTGGGCGCAAAGATTCACAATGTGAGGAGATATGATAGCCATCTTCGGATATCTTAAGGAATGTCACATGGGAAAGGGAGGGTAGGACTCGAGTCAATGGCTTCAAGTTGCAAGAAAGGAGATTCTGACTAAACATTCAGAAAAACTTTCTGACAGTAAGATCTGTTCAGCAGTGGAACAGAATCTCATGAGAGGTGATGGACTCTCCTTCGTTGGAGGTTTTTAAACAGAGATTGGATGGCCATCTGTCAGGGATGCTTTAGCTGAGATTCCTGCATTGCAGGGGGTTGGAGTAGTTGACCCCTGGTATCCCCTTCCAACTCTAAGATTCTATGATTCCTTCCTCTCCACCCCCACATACCCCCCTGCATACCCCCCAAATCTGCTCAGGAGGTTCAGGAGAACCACCCAGAACAGTGTGTGAGGAGATGAAAGGGCAGAAATGCTTGCACAACTGATCTTAGCCACAATATTGAATTCCACCCATTAAAGTTAAGGGACATGTGTAAGTTAGGTTCATTCGTTTCATTGGCTCTAGACTGAGTAGCAGTCAGTTGACTACCACCCAGAATTCTTTCCACGGGTTTATATGAGGCAGTTTTATGTGGGGTGGGGAATGCCAGCATAAAGTTATATTTCCCCATGATTTTATCATGAAGAATGCTTCTCATGAAGACACTCCAATCCTAAGTCCACTTATATGGGAGCAACCTCAATTGATTTCAACAGGACTTTCATCTGAGGAGACATGGTTAGGGTTCCAGCGTGAGTATTTGAATAAAATTGGTCTACTGAAAGCATCCATAGTTTATGTCTCAATATCACCATGTATGAGTACTATGCATAAGAACAACTATGGGACAAGACAGGAAAATTTCTCTTGAGCTTGGCATTTCCTTATGAAAATGGTTCATTTCAGCACTTTCTCGCTGAGAAGCGCTGGGGTTTCTTGAATGTTACAGTTGCTTGATAAAAGGAGGAAATACCTGAGCAAGCCAAAGGAGAATAAAGTGAAAACTCCAGTACATTATGTATCTTGTTATCCCTTTTTAGATATACTTGAACATGTTCTTAGGCCAAAATGCTACATTTTCATGATGACTGGAATTGAAATTGGCACACTAAAACTAGAAAGAAGATGCCAGATGATCTAAAAGTGTAGATATCTGTTCATTTTCCTATCAGAAAGAGCTCGTGTAAGTAACTTCTTTCAGAAAGTGCAGGAGAAAATTTTAAGTTGCGGCACATTAGTGCTATTATCTTACTGCTATTTCTGAACTGTCATTATTGTTAATTTCTTTTTCTGTCTCTGTCTCTCTCTCTGAAACGGTGATAATGGACTTTTGCACTCAGATGTGTTTGATTCTGGGCCACTTACAGGAAAGCTGTGGAAGAAGACAACAAAATAAATGCGGGGAAGAAACCCAAAGAAAAAGACATCAGGACAGGCAGAACATTAATGAAGATAAACATTTTCCACAAATAAGTAATCTGGCATTTAGAAATAGACATTTTAGAAGCTAAAAAAGGAAGTCCATATTTCAAGTAGATTGTCTTCCTTCTCTCTTATGGTCAGTGCAATTAATTTATCCTTTTCTGCCAGTTTCAGACATTTCAATAAACATTCTCAATCAGCTGGAGTTTCTTGGCTTCTCTAATTTCTAGCCCATACAATTTTAGCTGCTATCAACAAAGTTCTTACTAGTAGAAACATAAATATTTGGGGGGGGGGGCATTTGGAGACTTAGCCTGGCTTTTAAACTATGCAAAGCCAGATCATGCATTATGGTGATCAAATGCCTACTGAAATTCCCTCTTATCAACTTGTAAAAATATGGAAACCATGATGTCCTTCACAATGGGTTACCCTCTATTTCCTGCAAGTTAATAAAGCTACACACATACACACAAGAGCTGTGCTAAATATTGTTTTTAGATTTGGAAATATTTCTAGGTATATAGACTTTCAGGGAGCTTTTTACTATCATTAGATTATTGAGGGTTTTTTTTTAAAAAAATATCCTGATGGCATCTCATTTTATAATTAAAATACGTCATGAAAACTGAGGGCACCCTGTTCATTATGCTTCTGATAGCAAAACATCGGGTACGCATTCTTGTTCTTTGTAACTGTATATAACTGGTTATACCACTACCTCAACTTTGCAGCAACCTAATAGTGGCAGCAATAGTGCTATAGAGAGCATGGGGGAACATGCCACTGTTTCTGCCTACTGCCTCAACACTATCTGTTTTCATCCCCACCCCCATGGTAAAGTTCAAGGCAGCACACCTAGCATTCCCAAGTGGTCTCCCAACTATGCCGTGTCCAAACTCAGACCTGCTTAGTTGAGGAGGTTGAACTGTATGATTTCCGGTATGCAGTTACCTAATCCAGACCTCTGGAACTAATGTACATTTTGGATTTTCGTAATCTACCAGATTTCATTCTTCCCAAATGTACTGATGCAGTCCTCAGCTCAAGAAATATAGGAGAATACATGTTGAAATGTATATACTGTGTGTGTGTGTGTGTGTGTGTGTGTGTGTGTGTGTGTGTGCACGCGTGCGTGCGCGTGCATCTGTTGTTCCCTTGTGGAGTGGAGTGAGCCTTGTTCTGTTGCATCTGTTGTTCCGTTGTGGTGGAGTGAGCCTTGAGGGGTGAAGTCAAGTTATTGGAAGGTTGCATTGTCTGCTGTGGCTGTAGATACAGCTGCAGGAGAGTTGTTTGTTTGTTTGCTTGTTTGCTTGTTTGCTTGTTTGCTGGGGCAGATGAAGGCATCTTCATTACGTGGCCACCGGGACCACATAACACTGGTTCTGAGAGATCTGCATTGGCTCCCAGTACGTTTCCGAGCACGATTCAAAGTGTCGGTGCTGACCTTTAAAGCCCTAAACGGCCTCAGTCCTGTATACCTGAAGGAGCGTCTCCACCCCCACCATTCAGCCTGGACACTGAGATCCAGCGCTAAGGGCCTTCTGGTGGTTCCCTCACTGCGAGAAGTGAGGCTACAGGAAACCAGACAGAGGGCCTTCTTGGTAGTGGCGCCCGCCCTGTGGAACGCCCTCCCATCAGATGTCAAAGAGATAAACAACTACCTGACATTCAGAAGACATCTTAAGGCAGCCCTGTTCAGGGAAGTTTTTAATATGTAACACTGTATTGTTTTTAACACTTGATTGGGAGCCGCCCAGAGTGGCTGGGGAAACTCAGCCAGATGGGCGGAGTATAAATAAATTATTATTATTATTATTATTATTATTATTATTATTATTATTAGTTGCACTGCTACAGATGCACCATGGCATTTCTTCTCTTTGTGCTCATCCCAGAGGTAATTTCTTCTCTGGTCACTGCTATGGATACACAACTTGAGTGCCTGTCTCCAGGCACTGCTGTTGTCTGCAAGGTTCCCACATCGCAGGGTTGGGGTGTGGGTGTGGGTGTGACTACTGATAGGGATGGGCAGTCTATCTGCAGCCGACACATGCAGCACAGGCTGAAAATTGCCTCTCCAAGCCCTACCTGAAGATGCTGTGGATTGAACCTGGGATATTCTGCATGCAAAATGATCAAAGAACCACAACATTTCCACAAAGGCTGATGAACAGCACATATTAACTATTCCCCTTTCATTCAGTATCTGTTCCATTTTTCTTGCAAACATTTGAACTCCTCTTTTTCTCAACTCCTTATATTAACCAATGCCTGCTCCAGTGTCTGAATGATCATCAAATGTCTGTTTCCCCAGTGATTTTGTCCTCATTCATATATATTCTGATGAGCTATCATCTGCCATTGTTCTTCTGTAATCCATTATCCTGCTTTTCCCTCTCTCAAATGTCTTGACAGTATTAATCCCTAGTTAGAACAGCATGATCCAGATCAGTCATTTTAGAAAAAAAGACACACACAAAAACCCACCATTAAATGCCCAGCTCTTCTAGCAGTTCAAATTACAGCCCTGTTCGCCTTTGATTACTATGCCTGACTTGTAAGGCAATGTAGAGAATCCAATGGGAACTATTGCATTAAATTCCAGTAATTGCAACAAGAATTCAGTTTGTTTTCATTTGCTCCCTTCCTTGTTACAATTTGTGCTACAAGAATGGGTTTTTTTGCTGGGATATTTGCTGCTTATCTCTGTCAGAGTAATACAAGGTCTGCAGGGCTCAGTCCATGAGAGCAGGATGGGACAGTCCGGAGGGTGTCGTGTGCAGTTGTTGTGGCAGTTTATGACTATGGGGCCCCTGAAGGACTGTTCACCGTAAGAACTGAGCCTTTGTCACTTGCATTGCCAAAAACCCTGGCCATTTTCTTAAGGGGACTGCTAATGAATAGTCCCCACCCTCAACAAAAAGGCAGCAAAGCTTCGTAACTAGAATGGAAAGGTGGGCTCCTCAAGCTTTAGAAACAGTGATAAACTAACCATCTGAGTGGAAGCTGTAGAGATGTGTATAGATGCTAGGAGAGGATATACTTATTAGATATTATCCTTCCTTCCTCATGTTTGTGAGTTCAGAAGAGTACAGTCCTTTACAGCTTAAAAGGGAGGCTTAGATAGGCTAGTTTTAGCTTTTCAGTTTAAGTAGTTCAGGATGCTTTAAGGCAGACTCGATTCTCCTTGTATTTTCCCCTTCTTTGCCCCTTAAAACAATAATCACGCAAACAATCTTGTAAAAGTTTTTTTTTAATTACTCGATCAGTTTTTCTTGTTGAAGAATAACAGTTAATAGCAGCTTTGTTCAGACAGTCTTAAAATGGTAATCCAGTTGGAAACACATGGTGTCTGAGGAATGGAGCCCAGACATGCAGATTTCCCCACATTGCTGCAATGAGGTGAACAAAGAGCAAAGGAAAAAGAGCAAAAAGCAAAGAGGAACTGCCCAGGCCAGGTGAGGAGATTATATGTATGGATGCACGCTCCCCCTGACAGGACACAGTGGGAGTTTCCCTCAAGAATCCTCTCTAAGAAACTTACAGGAAGACTCAGCGCTTCAGCTCCTATCGTGTACCTTTCTAGCAAACATGCATTGTTGGTTCGACTGCATTGTAAATATCCCACAGATGCAGAGGTAGTCAGCTGAAAGAAGGGATTATGAAAGATAAACCAGGAATTGTTCAAGGAAATTAGAGCTGATGGAGCAAGCCAGGAATCAGAGCCAAGGAATGAAGCTAGGGAGTCAGAACTGAGGAACACTGAAACACACCAGAGAACACAGTTGTGGCTCAGGCAAACAGGCAACCTATATAGCAAAGGTAGGAAATCTTTCTTCAGTGTAAGGGCCACACCACCCTCTGAACAGCCTTCTGAGAGCCACGTCCCAGTGATGGGTAGTGTCAGAGGCCAAAGGGGATGGAACAACAAATGTATTTTTTTACGATTGTGCAGGAGGCTTGTCTGCCTCCACACCCCAGAAGAAGGCTCAAGAGACAATACTGGAGTGAAAGGTGATATTTGTTAAAATGTAGCACTGACCCTTGGGCTTGCCAATCAAAAGGTCAGTGGTTTGAATCCCCGCGACAGGGTGAGCTCCTGTTGCTCGGTCCCTGCTCCTGCCAACCTAGCAGTTCGAAAGCACGTCAAGTGCAAGTAGATAAATAGGTCTCTGGCGGGAAGGTAAACGGTGTTTCCGTGCACTGCTCTGGTGTCGGTGTTCCGTTGCACCAGAAGTGGCTTAGTCATGCTGGCCACATGACCCAGAAAAAATGTCTGTGGACAAACACTGGCTCCCTCGGCCTGTAAAGTGAGATGAGTGCTGTGACCCCAGAGTCGTTTCCGACTGGACTTAGCTGTCAGGGGCCCCTTTACCTTTACCTTTACCTTTACCTTTACCTTTACCTAGCAAGTGAGCAAACCAACATTAACCAATTAACTAAATCCTCACCTGCCTGTACATCTTGAATTTGGCTAACTCTGGTAGGGAAGCATCCCTCCAGGCACCTGGGCAATACGTACTTGGAGCTTTGTGCACAACATGAGGAGGCTGCAAATGGGCATGGCAAGGAACCATGAGCTACATTTGACAGGTTCTTCCTCTTTTCTTCTGCAGAAAGATTTTGAAATATGCAATGGAAATAGACATTTGGTTTGTCAAGCATGTTCTCAGCACAGGAGTTGGATCTTTCTGGTGGTTAGAATGGGAGGTGCTACTACAGAGACATTTGACAGTGGCAGTGGCCAAAGTTCTATTATTTCATATCAAAGGAATGCCAGTTGCAACTGGCTGGGAAAGCTCCATTACAAATCCTTAAGCCTTCTGAGGCCGTTTGCTGGTGCTGATAGTGTGTTTATTCAAGCCGTGTGCTCTTTTATAGGGTCAGACCCACTGACGGTTAATAAAGATTTACTACATTTATATGGTTCCCTTTTATTATCTCCTGAGCTGCAAGTAGCATCCCAGAGGAAGCTGCTGTTGTATTCATATACCTCAAAGCAGGAATAGTGTTCTGATATTGCAGAGCAATGGTCAGGCTTCCGATAGTGTCAAGAAATTCCAGAAATCTCAGTGTAGCACTGCTCCCAGCTATGACAAGTATTCCATCAAAACCTAGATATATCCATAAGCTAAATATACTTACTTTCTTTTTCAGATTTGTAGATTTCTCTGTTTTATTTTATTATGTTGTGGGGTTTTTTTACTGGTTAATGGCTAAACCAAGAAAACAAATGGAAACATGCCAGTATATCTTTATCTGTAAATGAAATCATCAATAGCCCAGTGTCATAGGGAGAGAATGTGCTCTGAGCCAAATTCAGAGAGTGTGAAGAAAGAGATAATCTTGTGAAGTTGAAATTTAAAATAGATACAGTTTTACTTTGGCATCATAGCCATTGGCATAAATAGCCACTGAAAGGCCAGGAGTATTTTAAAATCGAATGAAAGGGCTAAATCATTATCTGTGTCTGTTATTTCTCATTTATTTATTTCACATTTATATGCCACTTAATATTTTAAAAGGTCCTAGAGTGAAGGCCTGCCACAGCCCTGTGAACCCTGTAGAAGATTGGGTTGGGTTCTGTTAGTCATGAGATAGGGCTTCCACTTGCACAATGGGGCTTTCCCTCCTGCCCCAGAAATTGGCTCTAGGAGGGTTGGGGGAATTCCTAGAACAACACACAAGGGGATGATTGTTTCATCTGGCAAGCTGCAGTGCTTGCACTAATGGGACATTCACCTACCTTTGAAGGTGACTCGGAAACTGCAATTAATCCAGAATGCGGCAGCTAGACCGGTGACTGGGAGTGGCCGCCGAGACCATATAACACCGGTTCTGAGAGATCTGCATTGGCTCCCAGTACGTTTCTGAGCACAATTCAAAGTGTCGGTGCTGACCTTTAAAGCCCTAAACAGCCTCGGCCCTGTATATCTGAAGGAGCGTCTCCACCCCCATCATTCAGCCTGAACACTGAGATCCAGTGCTGAGGGCCTTCTGGCGGTTCCCTCACTGTGAGAAGTGAGGTTACAGGGAACCAGGCAGAGGACCTTCTTGGTAGTGGTGCCTGCCCTGTGGAACACCCTCCCATCAGATGTCAAGGAAATAAGCAACTATCTTACTTTTAAAAGACATCTGAAAGCAGCCCCGTTTAGGGAAGTTTTTAATGTTTAATTCTGTACTGTGTTTTTAATATTCAGTTGGGAGCTGCCCAGAGTGGCTGGGGAAACCCAGCCAGATGTGTGGGGTATTAATAATAATAATAATAATAATAATAATAATAATAATAATAATAACAACAACAATAATAATACATTAATAATAATTAATAATTGGAAAATGCTTTTCAAAGAAACCTGCAACTGAAAGACTTGAGAGGTCAAGAAGAGGCCAAACAGGTCAAGTCCAGAAAGTAGGGCGGAGTAGCCAATGTTCTTCAGAAATGCATGCCTTGTTAGGGGTCACCCACACTTCTCTTTTGCCCCACACTTTCTAGGCACGGGTCCCAGCTTTACAGTTCTGTGTCCAAGTGCTCCCCCCCGCCCGTCCTGCTTTCACCACTGCTTTCCCCAGGAAAACCCACTTTTTAATGCTGAATCAGAACAAGTGGCAATTTGGGTTTTTCATGAATTGCCATATGCTCTGATTCAGTGGTAAACATCAGGTTTTCACGGGAAAAGCTATGGGGCCAAAAAAAGAAAGGTCTCAGACACTGAGCTTTAAAGCCTAGAAACACTGCACAAAAAGAAGTCTGGATGAGCCTTTTGTTTAGCCATCTCTGACTTGAAAGCTTCACTTTCATTGAACCGAAACAATAACACTTCCCATTATGGGAAAGAAATGTTTTTGGACACAGTGGGACACCCAGAGCAATGACAAAAAGGGAAATGCTCAGCTTCTGATAGCAGTAGATTACTCAAGACTGAGCAAGGCATTTCCCCAGAGTAGAAAAAGAAGAGATGCAAAAAGAAAAGAAGAGAGCACAACCGGCCTTCCTTGCACATATTAAATGCCACTTTCATTTTATTTGAGTTGGAAACCTTTCAACTGGTACAGCTTCTCTGAGAAGAAAATGCCCACTAAGAGGATCCAGAATTGTCATGTCTTTTAAAAGCTGATGGTTGCACCCAACCTCTTGCGGCACAAAAACTCCTCAAGATTCCCATAATATATCCCATGTTCTTGTCAAAAACACCTGTTTTCGAACCCTTTCAAAGACAAAGGGAAATCCGCATCCCTTTGTCTTATGGGAAACTGGGTGATGAAACGTAAGATGACCCACAAAACTGGAATTTCCCTCCACAATTAGCCTGTACTCTTTGCCAATGACTAGTATGCACACATGTATGCTGAAGTTATACTGGATAAAGAAACTGATGCATTTCAAAATGGGGAAGGTCACTGTTTATGCTATGTATTTCTCCTTTGTAAACAGGTTTTGCAAGTTTCCGTATTGCTGCATGGAAGCTGCACAATCCATTGGACCAGATTTAACAGTGGGGAGAAAGAAATAGGTCCAGTTTCTACAGGGAGCAAAAGCTTTCTCAACCACCTTGCTTGTTTTCATTATTTTGTCATTCCTATGTCTTAGGTATGCCTAAGAAAATTGACCCATTTAAATCTCATTAAATATTAGGAAGAACTTTCTGACGGTAAGATCTATTTGACGGTGGAACAGACTCCCTTGGAATGTGGTGGATTATCGACTGCAAACATTTGCTACCCTAATCATGCAGGGCAATGAAGATGGTGATGAGGTCAGCCAAGCTAGTGCTCATCCCCATTTTCCCTTGTGTGATTCCAATTGCATGGGAGATTAGAATGGTTTAATAAGGATAGTGATGTCTTAGCAATCTGTCACCCTACCACATATATATTTATTTCTAGACTTTTTTCTTGTCATTGTGAAAGTGCAATTTGCTGAAATTCTCTGTTTGTGGTTCTTCTTGTATGCTACCAATGAGCATAGAGTGAATCAGATCACAAAAAGGAACCTCAATATATCACCCGATTGTTGCATCTGGAACATTTTTGATGTGCAATCTTATCCATGTCTACCCGAAGCTTCAGCAGTAATCCACATTGAATTTAATGTGACTTGTTCCCAGTTAAGTGGGTGTATAGGATTGCAGCCAGAATCAGTGTTTGCATTGGGCTGGGTATAGGATTGCAGCCAAAAGGGTATGAGATTGCAGCTACAAAGAAGGCAGTGTTGTGCCCTGGCGAAATCAGCGTGCAAATCATTGATGCAATCATGTAATCACACTGAAATTCTTTTTTTCCTGCTGTGGTTTAATCAATGCTTCTCTGTGCTGGTGCACAGTGATAACCCATAAGGGGAAAGATAGGAGTGAAGGAGACACAGGGACGACTGAAAACTACAGCAAAGTGCAACTGGCAATTCTGAAATTAATTTTTAAAATTCTCCCAAGACAGGCAGACTGAACACATGGAACAATAATGGAATGGGGTGGGTGCGCACTCATCCTTAATACGTTGCCAGCTTGAAACCGCTTCTATTTCTAGAAGCAAGGAAAGCGGGGTTTCATTCACACCTGCCTTTGTGTCCCCCTGCTGATTGCTGGAAATCATTTTTTCTTTCTTTCACACATACAGCACTCTCTCTCTCTCTCTCTCTCTCTCTCTCTCTCTCTCTCTTTCTAGGGGGGTGGGGGGAAGGCAGAATTGCCACTCAAGCATCAGAGGATAGTGAGCAGCTGTTCAGAGAAGGCAATGAAATTGGCAGTGTTGTTAAAGGAGCAAAGCAAACAGGCAGAAATATTTCTCGTAGGGGAAAGTTTGCTTTCAGAGCCCCTGCTAGCACTGTAAGGCAGCAGACTACTTGAATCTGGGAGGAAGCCCCAAATGCTAATGTCTTTGCCACTGCAGTAGCTTGCTGGTGAGCAGTCTACTTTCTGCCATGATGCAAGGTCACTTTTCCAGAGAGCCTGAGGATAGCATTGCATCTTAGCAGGGGTCCTATGATACAGAAGTCAAAGAGGGACCCATCTGAACCTATACTTATAGCATTATAGAGTTATGGCTCCCACTTTGACTTCTTTGAGCAACTCATCCATCAGCATTGCCTCACTTGTTTTCCATCCCTCTGCCTGTCTGCCTGCCTCCCAGCTCAACCCCAGATTACCATCCTCATGTCCTCATGAAACAGGGGAGCCATAGCTCATGATACGATAAGCATAGCTTTCCTGGGAATGAGAATGAATTTCCCAGTGGGTTGCAAGATGTGCATGTTGTTTCTAGAAACAATTGGTGCTGAATATATAGTTGACTGTTCTTTGCTGTGACATTGCAGGCACCCTAACACTTCATTGGTCCTCTGCATTTGACTCCTGGAGTTCTCCTCTCTTCTCTTCTCTTCTCTTCTCTTCTCTTCTCTTCTCTTCTCTTCTCTTCTCTTCTCTTCTCTTCTTTGAATAAATCTGAATGTGACTTTGGTTACCTGAGCCCTGTGAAATGGGCATCATGCTAATTCTATGTGTGCTGGTGATTTCTGCTGATTCACATTGATGGAGGGAAAGTCCTCTCCCTAGTGCTTCAGACTTGGGCCACATTCACATCATACATTTACTGTGCTATAATACCACTTTAAACAGTCATGGTTTCCCCAAAGAATCATGGGAGCTGTGCTGAGGGTTGTTTGGAGGCCCCCTATTCCCCCCACAGAGGTACAATCCTCGGAGTTCCATGTGAAGAGGGATTGACTGTTAAATTATCTCTGAGAATTGTAGCTCTTGGGGGCTATATCCCATCTTTATTTTCTAAGAGCTTCATGGACACTGAGGTACAGCTCCGAGGACCTTCTAGTGGTTCCCTCACTGCAAGAAGCAAAGTTACAGGGAACCAGGCAGAGGGCCTTCTCAGTAGTTGCACCCTCCCATCAGATGCCAAAGAAATTAACCACTATCCAACTTTTAGAAGACACCTGAAGGCAGCCCTGTTTAGGGAAGCTTTTAATATCTGATGAATTATTGTATCTTAATGTTTTGTTGGAAGCCATCCAGAGTGGCTGGAGAAATCCAGCCAGATGGGTGGTGTGTGTGTGTGTGTGTGTGTGTGTGTGTGTGTGTATGGTTTTCCCTTCCTCATTTTATCCTCACAACAAACCTGTAAGGTGAGTTAAGCAAATAGACCGTGATTGGCCCAAGGTCACCCAATGAGCTCCATGACTGAGTGGGCATGTGAACCCTGGCCTCCTGGGTGCTAGCCCAACATTCTAGCCCCTGGACCACACTACTACCTACATCTTTGAAGTGGAAAGAGGAATTGCATTGCTGTGTTAGCGCCTGGAATCTCTTGGCACCGCAATGACAAATGTGCAAAATATCCTAGGATACTGCATGAGTATCTTCCAGTGCAGTGCTGCAATTCTACAGAGCTCAACTTGCATCACAGATCACAGTGGCTGTTTTCCCTCATGGCCTTTCCCAGAGCCCTTCAACCTCAAAGTGTCAGCTGAAGTGAGAACACACCTCCCGACATTAATTGTTCTTCATTCCTAGCTATTTGCACATTATCAGTGAGGTGCAACATCACCCTCCTCAGCCGCTTTTCTGAATTCCATGAACTCCTAAATGTCTGCGCTACACTTTTCCCTTTCCTGGGTTTTACAAGCAATGGCTTATTTGCCTTTTCCTTTAAAAAAAAACCTACAGAGAAATATAGGACTGTGCCAGACAGGAACTATTATCAGACTCCTGCTCACATTTTGTGAGATAGTGTGTTGAGTTTTCCCCTACAAATTACTTTTGAGTTCCGAGCCTCATTATTTCCTCAAGTTTTGCACACCTCATTGGCTTACCCATGATGCCATCCATTATGTCAAAGCTCTGTGATCACAATGTTCCCACAAATCACCCAGTGGTTCTATTTTGCCTAATTTGTCTATTAAATCAGATTTTGTCTATTAAATCACAGTAATGATATAGGCAGTATATCATGAGATTTAGCAAATAAACAAACA
This sequence comes from Podarcis liolepis, assembly GCF_965112155.1. NCBI lineage: Eukaryota > Metazoa > Chordata > Lepidosauria > Squamata > Lacertidae > Podarcis > Podarcis liolepis. The sequence continues at coordinate 89,304,530 of NC_139554.1, forward strand.
AGCATAAAATATATACAACCAAAGCTGCCTGTGGCATCTGATGTCCGATGCTGGATTAGCTCTGGTCCCTGAAGATTAGACTGCGTAACAAATATCTTTCAAAAATCCTTGATTTGTGATTATAAAATCTCTGCAGTTAAGGCTCTGTCAACACAGCCTTTTTCCCAACAGTCATGGGAGCTGCTATGGCTCTGGAAAGAATTAATTAGCTGATTCACCGGTGTCTCTTTTCCTGACAGAATGTCCTTTAGCCAAAATTGAAACTAATAGAGTTTTTTTAAAAAAAGAGAGAGAAAGAGGGAGGGGGAAAATATATTTACTCTTTGACCTATTTCACTACTGTGTTAGATCCCATTAAGATATTATTAATTGATTTTATATTTACACCAGCAGCAGTCAGTGGGGCGAGACTGCACTGCATATATGACCCCCTGGCACCAGATTTTCATAGCCCTCTTACAAGTTTGTGCAAAAAAGGCCAAGCACAGGTTAACCAGATCAGAATTCCAGAACTGAGGAGGCCACCATAAAGGACTTGATTTTACTCATACACACATCAGCATGACATCTGAAGTAGATCCTAGTGCAGGCATCCCCAAACTCGGCCCTTCAGATCTTTTGGGACTATAACTCCCATCATCCCTAGCTAACAGGACCAGTGGTCAGGGATGATGGGAATTGTAGTCCCAAACATCTGGAGGGCCAAGCTTGGGGGTGCCTGTCCTAGTGTATAGGGAAGGGTCATGTGAGGGGGGCAACACAGTCCCAAACCACTTTACACCATACCCCAACACCAAAACCTAGAATTGCGCCTGGAAACATATTGGTAACCAATGGAATTGGCTGAAAAACAGTATTACACATTCTACATTTCTGGTCCTCATTAGCATCTGGGTGGGCACATATTTCACCAATTGAAGGTCTTCATAGTCAGCACCATGTAAAGCACACTGCACTTGTCTGGCTTGGAAGAAGCTAGTGCTTGCATGTCTGAGGACAGGTCCTGATGCTTCTGATATTCAAGCCTGAGCTGATAGGCACCCCCTGACCATCGCTGCCACCTCCAGGTAGCTGACACTGAAATTTTGCAAGATGCTTGCTCAGCCGTTCTGAAAGTATAACATAATGGTTCCCTGATGGTGTAGGGAAAGAGGGTTTGGAGACTGGATGGGAGACAGTCTATGTCTGATCCTATTGTTCATCCATAAATATGCCCCATCCCATGTCTACATTAGCCTGCATTAAAAAAACAACAACAACCCACACAAATTTGCATTAAAACACTCTGATTCAAATATATTTTTCTTTCAACATTAATATTTCTAAATGTCTCTTGTCTCAAAGTATGAATTTGAAAGCATATTTTGTTACGTATTTTGAGCCAATAACTAAATAGGAGCATTTGGGAAATGCAAAAGCTGATGGATAACTCAGTTCCAATCAGCATATTAATCCCAGGGGGGCACTTCATATCAGAATTCACAAAGATCGAATTTGTCAAGCATCCCCATTTGGGAAGTTGGATATGTTAGCAGCAATATATTATGCCACTTGTGACAGTGAGAAGTTAAATGAAGTCTTCTCGGGGCATTCAGAATCTTATATAGCATTCTGAGGCATTCTGAATCTCATAAAGATGAATTTAGTTCCAGTGCTGTGTGTGATTATTATCACAAGTAGTACCATCTTTCATGACTGTGGGATCAGGGCGAACCCTAACATTAGGCAGCATGAAGTGGCATCCGCAGATGACAGATGCTGATGGGTAAGGAATAGCAGCAAGGATGTCCAAGGCAGAACAGACCTGTGTTTGCCACATGGTCTCCCCTATGCCTTCTGCGAGTCTGCTGCTTTCATTTTTAAAAAAATGATATTTATTGAAATTTTACAGACAATAAAAGGTTACAAAATTAAAAATAAGAAATAAAAAAGAATAACAATAATAAAAGAAAAAGAGATACAAAATACAAAGACAAAATACATAAAAAATAAAAAGTTAAAAAGAAATCAATATTTTCATGTCTTATATTTCCTTTACTTGTTTCCTGACCTCCTCCCACCCCCTTTTTTGTATTCCAATTCACATGGTTAATTCAGCAAATCCTTACCCTCTATCATTTATCTTTACTCAATATCTTAACCTATTATAATTATATATTTTCAACCATTGTCAATCCGTATTTACATATTCTTGTTAATCTTTTTACCAATACCGCTTATTTTCAATCCAACATCCCTTTAACATTCATTAATTTTACAGTATTTCTGCAAGTAGTATTTAAATTTCTTCCAGTCTTCTTCCACCACCTCTTCTCCCTGATCTCGGATTATGCCAGTCATTTCTGCCAGTTCCATGTAGTCCATCACCTTCATCTGCCATTCTTCCAGTGTGGGTAAATCTTGTGTCTTCCAATACTTTGCAATCAATATTCTTGCTGCTGTTGTTGCATACATAAAAAAAGTTCTGTCCTTCTTTGGCACCAATTGGCCGACTATGCCCAAGAGGAAGGCCTCTGGTTTCTTCAGGAAGGTATATTTAAATACCTTTTTCATTTCATTATAGATCATCTCCCAGAAAGCCTTAATCTTTGGGCACGTCCACCGAAGGTGAAAGAATGTACCTTCAGTTTCTTTACATTTCCAACATTTGTTATCGGGCAAATGATAGATTTTTGCAAGCTTGACTGGTGTCATGTACCACCTATATATCATTTTCATAATATTCTCTCTTAAGGCATTACATGCCGTAAATTTCATACCAGTGTTCCACAACTGTTCCCAGTCAGCAAACATAATGTTATGCCCAACATCTTGTGCCCATTTAATCATAGCAGATTTAACCGTTTCATCCTGAGTGTTTCATTTTAACAGCAAGTTATACATTCTTGAAAGTATCTTAGTTTTGGGATCTAACAATTCTGTTTCTGTTGGAAACAGAGTCTGCTGCTTTCAAGTATGTTGGAAGTTGCTATCTGGACACCAGAGTTGAAGTATGATTCACCTGCTTGTATGGTCAGCTTCTGTGCATGGCACATGTGGGGTGCCATCTTATGCTTTCTCTAAGGCAGCAAAATGTTTCGGTCATTGGTCTGTGTGTGGTTGTCAAAAATGTCCCCTTAAAAAAAAAAAATTCAGTTCTTCAACTCTGCATGTGTTATGCTTAGGCTGGATGAAGTTTAATGAGAGGCTGCCTTGCTGCACAGCTCACTGCTTTTGAGACATTCCCATTTCAGTTTTAAAATTATTTTAACAGTTTCCTCATCTTGCTCCTTTTTGAATCTATGATCTGTGACTATCTAAACTATCTTACCAATTGTATAAAGTTATGTAGTGGAAAGGCCTAAAATGAGTTTCCCTCAAAACCTTAAAAAGCTCTTATAGCTGTTTCTTACGCCACTTAGCTTGGAAGGAGAAAAATCATCTATCAATAGAAAGGTAGCTTTCCCTATCCTTATTTTATAGTTTCCCAAACCCAAACTAAGGACTTGATTCTTTGAGTTTAGAGTGCCAAAGGCTAAGCAGTATTTGAATTTACAGGGCCAGCCCTACTATTGGGTAGATGGTACAGCAGCAAATGACAGGAGGTGTACAATGGTGCTGAAGTGTCAGAGTATAAAGTTGTGCATGTTGCAGAAGGATGTCATGATCAATGGCGTCAAAGGCTACTGAGAGATCCAGCAGGACCAGGAAACAGCTTTTACCTCAGTCTCTGGCCCTCCAGAGATTATCGACCAGTGCAACCAAGGTGGTTTCAGTCTCATGATGAGGCCTGAATCACAACTGGAAGGGATCCAAGTGGTCCCCATCCTCCAGGCATGCCTGAAATTGTTCAGCGACCAACTGCTCAATCACCTTGCCCAAGAATTGAAGATTTGAGACTGATTATAGTTGGCCATATTGTCCAAGTTCAAATATGGTGGGGTTTTTGTGTTGTTTTTTTAAGAAGCAGTTTAATAACCATTACTTTAAGCAGGTCTGGGAAGACTCCCTCAGTGGGTAGGAGAAGAAGCCATTTTCCCTGAGGCAACAAAATGTCTTAGGTTGGCCTGTGAATTTATCAGTGATTCAGACAAAGCAATCCAACTTTGACCAGAGAGCAGTGAGGAGAAGGAGTGAATCAACCACCACATCCTATGTTCTGCTGGTAGTGTTGGCCAGGGTGAAAAGTAGAGGGCATTAAAGAAAAATTTTGCCACACAAGCTCCAGGTTGTCCATTTGGAATATTGTGTGTGGTTCTGGTCACCTCACCTCAAAAAAGGATACTGTGATGTTGGAAAAGTTTCAGAAAAGGGCATAGTCAACACTCCTAGAAGGAAAGTTTGCAGCATGTAGGACTTTTTAGTTGAGAGAAAAGGCTAGTAAAAGGAGAAATGATAGAAGTATATAAAATTATGCAGGGCAGGGAGAAAGTGAATAGATGAATTTTTTTCTCCCTCTCTCATAACATTATACAGTGGTACCTTGGGTTAAGAACTTAATTTGTTCTGGAGGTCCGTTCTTAACCTGAAACTGTTCTTAACCTGAAGCACCACTTTAGCTAATGGGGTCTCCTGCTGCCCCGGTGCCGCCACCGTGCAATTTCTGTTCTTATCCTGAAGCAAAGTTCTTAACCCGAGGTACTATTTCTGGGTTAGCGGAGTCTGTAACCTGAAGCGTCTGTAACCTGAAGCGTCTTTAACCTGAGGTACCACTGTAACTCATGGACATCCAGTGAAGCTGAATGGTGGAAGATTGAGGGCAGTTAAAAGAAAGTACTTCATCATACAATGCACATTTAAAATATGGAACTCACTCCCACAGGAGGCAGTGACAGCCACCAACTTTGATGGCTTTAGAGGATTATGGTTACATAAATTCATGGAGCATAGAGCTATCACTTTCTACCAGCTCTGATGGCTATGTTCTACCTCCATGGTCAGAGGCATTGTGACTCTGAATACCAAGTGCTGGGAACTGCAGGAGGGGAGAATACTGTTGTGCTTAGATCCTGGTTGTCGGTTTCCCACAATCTGATTGGCCACTGTGACAACAGAATGCTGGACTAGATGAGCCATTGGCCTGAGCCATCAGGCTTTTCTTCTGTACTTAAGTTGTCTAGGTACCACTGTTGGGAATGTTGCCAGTAGTGCTTTACATGACTGCAGCAGGCGCCTTCACCATGGTGGAATTCCTCATGGGCTGAGGCCAATGGATAACCCCCTCCACAGCAGTACAAATCAGGAGATTAGGGTTGTGTTATTTGACTGCAGTCCATACGAATTTACCTAGGAGTAATTGTCATTGAATTCAGTGGTACTTTCCTCTGAGTAGACATGTGTGGGATTGCAGGACCAAATGATTTGCTAGCTTCTTGGATTGTATTGTCTAGCTCAACTACTCCAGCATGATGCTAGAGATGTTTCTGCAAAATCTGAATTGCATTGATGTAAAAATCAAAGTTCCCTTAAATTACACTCAAATGTATGCTAAATACATTGGGTGAACTTCAGCCTTAGCTACCCATCTCAAAACTGGAAATCAATGTCCTCTCTCAGAGGAATTATTTGAAAATGAATGAGAATGTTATTTGTCGAGCAATTTGTACCAGGCAAATCCTACATAAGTGTCACATGCTGTAATAATTCAATGGGACAATCTAAGTTGAAATCAGTTTTCTAATAAAAGATGTGGCTAATTTCAAGTTTATCTGGGGACCACACCATCTGAACAGGGAGCCCTGATGTATGGGGGCTTGCCATTATTAGTCAGTAACCTTTAAAAAATGCTTTTTGCACCTGTTCAGTGACATTATGCATCTATTCAATATGTTCTAGGTCTAAACCTGAGCATGGAAAACAGATGCTGCTAGAGCTGAACCCTGCTCAACCCTGGAGCACATTCAAGTCCACATAGTACAATGAATGATTCCTAACAACTGTTCCACTTTAGAAACAAGAGTAATTCAGATTTCAAAAACACTGGAAGGAATTTGGGTGAGGGAAATTTCAGAAGCATCCCTCCCCAATAATTTGTGGGTTCTGTTTTGGAACATCCTTGTTCTGCTCTTATAGCTTACTAATATCATAACAATATTTTTGCTGATCTTGCCACTATTAATACCTCTAATGGACTGAAGAGATCTGTTTTCAGCAAATTTAGACAAATGCATTCTATTCACTGCAGGAGAAATCATTGCTGAATATCTGAATAACAATGGCAAGCACATGCCATAGATGGCTTTCTTCAAACATTTAATTAGCAAGATTGGATTTGAACACTAAAGTCAATTGTTTGTCTTTTATTTGCCATAATCGTTGCAGACTATGTAATGTGAATAATGAGAGATCTTTATTGTTTTAGTGTAACAGCACTGTGCTCCTATGGAGAATATCAAAACATTTTCCATGGTGTAATTAAGGATGCCTGATAAAGACAGTAGTAAAAATATGGAAAGTGGATTGCATAGCACAATCCTGTTCAGTTTCAAGTTACATTCAGAGTCTGAGTGCCCTGAATGTTTCAGTATATGCACTGGGTCTTGATATGAGAAAGTTCTTTGAGGTTATTTAATATGGAAGTGGTGGAAATATTGCTCAGGCACCACCTCCTGGTTCACCCCTACTCATAACATTGCCTAATCAAGGATAATGTTCTAGAATGTGCTATTTGCCCACATACCCAAAATGAAGATTCAAGAGACATCATTACACCAATAAAGTGTCAATTGCACTGACTGCCTATATACTTCAAGGCCCAATTCAAGGTGCTGGTCCCTTAAAGTCCTTAATGCAGGGGTCAGCAAGGTTTACCTTGCCTGGGCTGGTTCACTCCAGTGGAGATCTGTCCATGGGCTGGATTGCAGGCACCCGTCAGGCGTCTGCGCAGGTGTGATTTCTGGTGCATGCATTTGCACAGATGCAATTTCTGGCATCTGCGTCTGCGCAGATGCGATTTCCAGCGCCACAGAAGTGAGTCCCCCTGCCGTGTTGCGCTAGTTTTGCACAGCACGCCGGGACTCACCGAGTGGGAGGCTCAGTTCGGGGGCAGCTCATGGGCCAGTTAAATGACCCCCGTGGGTCGCTTGTGTCCCATGGGCCTTAGGTTGCTGACCCCTGCCTTAATGGCTTGGGGGTGCTTATGCCATATGACCTGGTAAGAGATTTACAAGCAGCGACAGAAGCCCTACTTGTATGTCCATTTGAGAGAGAGGTTAAACTGGTGGTGATGGGGATTGCCTCTTCCCCACTGGTGCAGCTGTGCTAAAAGCAACACCTGTGGAATTCTGTCTGCTGTGTAACTGCTAAAAGGCACAGAGCTTCTCCCAGGAAAAATGGTAGAGAGAGAGACAATTACTATTTTATTAGGATGATGCCCTATCTCTTAAGCAGAGGAATCTTAATTTTATCAAAAATATAGCCTGCCAAATCTAATTCTCTCACTTATCAGACATCATTTCCCCCACAAAGAGACTACACCACAATATTAGCATCCTAAATGTATGGCCTATTTTAATCCTTGTTCTGCTGACCAAGCATGCAGAAATCTGTGTCCTCAAAAGTAATCTCTTCCTCCATACCTTGATATTAATCACAATGTTTGCAGATGAAACTGGAAAAGTGTAGCAGTTCCTATTTACTTGTCTCACCCTTGTTCAGTACAGTCTGGATACAGGCCATCGCCAATCTGAAAATAGCCCAGTTTACAGTCAGCAATTTGACTTCAAGCAGATCAATTTATTCTTCTCCACCATCCTGTCTAAATTTCAGGGTTTCTTTCCGATGAATATTAAGAGGAGTGAAGCATGCATTGTGCTAAAAAAAGGGAAGACTTTTCTCACAGGAAGAACCTGTCAGGCTCAAGCAGGAAAAGATTCCCTCTTGGGATTTCTCTACTAGTAAGTTTAACCCAGGAAAAGAAGCACACAGATTGTGAATATTTAAGTGTTGCTAGACATGTAACTAAGATCTTTGGGATGTATGCATAGTATCATTAATACTTGTGATGGGATGATGAGCTGCTTGTGTGTAAAATCGTAGTCCCTCAGAGTTTGTTCAAGCCCACAAACCTCTGTCTGTGACAGAGCCCCTCAGACATGGCTGCTCTAGTCACTTGCAGATTCCGACAGTGGTTGCTTTCGGAATCATTTCCAGCATAAAAGCTCCTTAACGGACACACGTCTTCTGGACTCGCGGCGTGACAGTTTCCGGCGAGGAGTGGGTCTCCCTATGGGAGGTCCAGAAACCTCCCCACTGTTCTCGCTGGACGTGTCCCTGAGCCCTCCCTCTTGCTCGCTTTCCCTCAGAGATCCACCTCTCCCCCTGCTGGTTCCTGCTTCAGCTGCTGAGTCTCTACCAGCCTCCGTGAGCCCTTCCACCAGAGACCCACCTCTCCCCCTGCTGGTTCCTGCTTCCGCTGCTGAGTCTCTCCCAGCCTCCGTGAGCCCTTCCACCACCTGTTCCTCCGATGGCAGTTCCCTGACAATACTGATAAGCCAATGTGCTGGGGTGGGGGTGGGGATTTGATTTAGTTCATATTCAAAGGTGAACCCCCCTGAGTTTCCAAAATGATACAAGAATAAATACAGTACTCTTTCAAAATTTGCACATCCAAATTTTTAAGTGAAGTACTACAGCAGTGTAACATATACAAAAATCCACAAATACTTATTTTACTGAAAATAAAATGCAAAATGCATTATTATTAGGTTAAATTATGAATATCAGGCAAATTCGCATAAAACATGTGACTAGTAGGAGAAATTCTCACTATAAGTTTGATAAAATTCTATGAGGATTTTGAAAAGTAAAGTTTTAAAATCATGAAATGAAGCAGAAATGTAGAGAACTGTATTTAAGACTGGGTAGGGGAATGACTATCTGAGAGAAACTGAAATTGACACATTTGTCCATCCCTACCTGCACTTCCTTTTCTGCACATGTCTTCATGCCCAAAACAGAGACATTCTGAGTGTGCAGGGCTGCCTGATCACATGAGGGAACTTGGAAGATGCATAAATCCCACACCATGTTTCAGCTTCTTTTCTCAAGTGCTACTTCCAGCTTTATGCTAAAGTGCCAGAATGTGAGGGATGACACATTCCCCGAAGAATTAAAAAAGAATTCCATTCTGAAAAGACAATCATGCTTCAAAGGACATTTTTAAAAATACTGATATGCAAGGAATGATTTGTGTGAGATCATTTTCAGCTGACTGAGGTCATGTGTAGTCATGAAATGTCAAGTGTATGACACAAGCCAAGCAAAAAAAAGGTCACATGCCTGGTAGCTATTATGATTATTCATAATGGAATTAGTTTTCTTTGAACGTCTCATTTTTGTATTTTGAAGTAAAGAAATGGTAAATTCCCACAAGACTCACATCTCAGCAGCAATTAGAAAATTTCAGCAAGCTCCTTTTCCTCTCTCAGACTCTCAGATCATTCTCAGGTAGCATGAACATAGGTATCATCATGTTTGCATTTGTATGTCTGCCAGATTTTAATGTTATTAATTTAGTGCCACAATCTCATGAATTCCTGCAGAGGTACTGCTAATACTCTTGTTCAAATTCGTCAGATTCCTAAACCAAGTTCAAGAGGGTGGTAACCATTCTGTCATGTTGAACAAGACTCTAATTGAGATACAAGCTGGAAAAACAATGAATGATGGTGGACTCTCTTTCTCAGGCCACATCACCAGCAGATGCCACCTCATGATCTCAGGCCTGACCATATATTTATAATATGTGCCCATATGAATGGCCCTCAGGGTCCCTTCCAACTCTACAATTCTATGATTCTGTGATTCTATGAATGTCTAGGCTATAAACCAAAAGATGGTACAGCTAACTTTCAGGCTTTCCCTGATGGTTGAAAGTTTTTTCACATTGTGTTGCTCAGTGTTATAACTTAGTACTATGTGTTAGAACTTTGATACCCATCTCTTACATTTTAGCTATGATTTTACGACTGCATAACACCATTTCTTCAGCAGTACATAAAATGTATGTATGCATGAATAAATAAATAAATTCCCATCAAGAATAGAAATTGAAGGCAGATTTTCCACTGAGTCCATCAATGCAACCCAACATCTAATTTTTAACACACACACACTCATGATAATTTACCCTCTTCAAGCAATATTTAGCTTTGCTTTATTCAGATAGTTGCAAAGGCCTCCAATTCAGGCTGGAGGATTTAAACACTCCTATATTGATCCACTGCTTTGGATACCAGGCTGGTTAAAAACACTCATACAATAAAGTGTTCAGAGCCTATAAAGCTGGAGAGGGAGGGAGAAGGAGAAGGAAGAGAGAAGTGAGCAACTGGACCGAGTTGCTCAGAAAAGAAAGCCCCATGACAGAGGATCAATAGGAAATATTGCGGTAAAGATGCTGAAGGAAAAAGAAGGGTGGCGGAATTGCTGCAGAGGAAATGCTAAAGAGTGCACTAAGATGCTGCGGCTGAGACCTTGCGGTAAGGGAGGCCAATTAGTACAGGATGTGCTGCCTCAAAATGGTTGGCAAGCCTGCAGCCCTTCTTCTGCTTTAGCGCTCAGAGATAAGACAGACTGCACTATGTCTTTGGGGCAATTCCAAGAAAGAAGGTCCTGCCTCACAACAGTTATTTCAGTGCATTGAATAAGAAAACGTCCTGGAACAGGATTCATAAGAATGGCCCCCAGTGCAGTAGCACAATGCTGTATTTTAAACCAGATTGCCTTCTACCTTCTTCTGAGAGAAGATACTGAATCTGCACACATTTACATTTGTTTTTAAGCTGCTTTACCTGGACCATCTCTCCCCAGCACTCTGCCACACCAGGAAGTAGCATGACAAAATAGCACGGCAAATTACTACAGTCGGTTTTATGAGCATTGTACAGAAAAGTTCTAGATAGTTACAGGGCCCCTTGTATGAATGTGCCATAGTGAGTTGAGTGGTGGAGGGCAAGAGCCAGGCTTGAGTGGACCCTTGACGTAGTGCTGTCAGTAGCCCCACCACCAAGTCCCTGCTTATATCCCTGCCAACACTGTCAGTGGTGCCAACCAATACTTGGGTCCCCTGGTGACATGGGGGCAGGGATTGGCCCAACTGTGCTGTAGTTACCCACTCCATTACATGAGGTTACCTAGAGGTGGTGCAGTAATATGATCAGAGAAAAGCAGTTACATAGTTGCAGGCGGCCACCATGGTATATATCTCACATTGCAAAGCCCAATATGCTATACATTGCATATTGGAAGTTAAAGCAAAGTGGTTGCTTGGCTTCCCTCACGCTGCTGTGTTGTCACTACTTCAAGGTAAGTCTAATCAGGAAGAGCAGGTGACTTGTGGCTGCAGCAACAATTGCCTATACAGTGGTACCTCAGGTTACAGACACTTCAGGTTACAGATGCTTCAGGTTACAGACTCCGCTATCCCAGAAATAGTACTTCGGGTTAAGAACTTTGCTTCAGGGTGAGAACAGAAATCGCATGACGGCGGTGCGGTGGCAGCAGGAGGCCCCATTAGCTAAAGTGGTACCTCAGGTTAAGAACAGACCTCCAGAACGAATTAAGTACTTAACCCGAGTTTCCACTGTATGCTGTTGGAAGGCCCTAGTGGTGCATGGCTGGTGGCAGCTGTCCAAAGTGCTGAATCTGGTGCCTGATGCAGTTTACCAGAAGCTTATCCATGTAGCAGGTAAAGACAGACATTGGTTGAGCAACACTTGCTTAGCTGTACCATACAAAGCCAGGATTAAGGCAAAAATGGGTCAAAGTCTTTGATATGGTAGGGGTCTGGAAGGGTGTGTTGTCACACACCACAAGAAAGTGTATTTATGCTTACAGGACCAAGGGCACTTATGGCATTGTAGTGATGACAAAGCAAAAATACGGTAAGTGAAACATGTTTTTGTACATTGGTTATCGGTACACAAAATGTCTTTTGTTCTTCTTTGTCTTAATAAAAATCATTTTAGACAATGAATTCCAGGTACCCAGGTCAAGAATCGAAGAGAGGAAAAGATGGCAACAAGAACTAGGATGCTGACAAATTTTCACCAGTGTATTGTATTGTATAGTATTGTTTTTGTTTAATTAATTATTTTGTGCTTTTACCCTGTATTTTTATGTTGTGAACCACCCTGAGATGTTCAGATGAAGGGCGGCATATAAATTTAATATAGCAATAGCAACTACAACTACAACCTATCTCTATTCCCAGCAAGTGAGCTTGAAAAAAAGTCAGAAGAGAGTGATCTTCATGGAGACTGCTTATTCCCTTCCCACATATACTATCCATGAAAATAATCCCCATGCTGCAACTAGGCTTTTAAAATAGCCTCCTGTTGGCTCTACAGGAGGCTCCCCCCGCAAGCCTAAACCTGTGAAGCAAAGTGCAGAGAAAAGCGAAGACATTGTAGATCAGATGAGAATAACCCATGGACTATATCTGGTCCACTGGTCACTAGTTCCTCACCTCCGGCTTGATATGCTGTACATTTATGTCTACTTCTAACACCATGACTTGGACCATGGTTACTGAATTTAGGCTACCCACAGCTACTGATAGTTTATTAACTGGTTCTGTACAAGCCATGGCAGGGCCCTTAATGCATGCCAGGGTGTTGTTTTTGTCGTTCTTGGTCAAGGGAATGGAGAAATGTTGGATGCTGAATTATAAGCTTGACTGAACTTATGGGTACAGCACAGATTTAATTAGCTGAATGCAACACAGTTTCTACATTATTAAGATGTGATCTGACCCAGGCAACGTGACTAATTAATTTATCTCAGAAAACTGTAAAATTCACCTTTACTTTCTCAAATATTAAAAATATCTTTAACTCTTCTCCTCTGCACCATCTTTAATAAGGTAAAAATAGTTCTCCTAGATTGTACCACTCCCTGAGGCCTTCTGAATACCATTTAAAAAAAATTAAAATCACCTTCTCATTTGACAGAGTAACTAGTTTTGGTGCTATATACCAGGGAAGACATTTCAGTTAGCTTGTCCTAGTCACTACAGATTTACCTGAATACACTCAACTTAATTAAGAGTTCTCTGCTCCTGTGAAGAAGAAAGGAAAATCTATCTACAATCTCTGTTGACAATTTGGCATTAAAGGGTTTGGAGGAAATCATCATGTACTTGGGAGGTTTCTCATTTTTAATCAGGGTACAATGTTTATTTCAGTCTCAGCTACTGGTGTTGTTGGTATATAGTTTTTAAGCGAGTCTTTAAAATATTTTTAATTGTAAAGATTGTGTTTTATGCTGCTCACAACCCTGGACTCTCATAGAAGAAAGGCTGATGTAAAAATGAAAATAATGATAATAGCAGCAAGAGGAGCAGCAGCAACAGCTGAAAGATCCGTGGCTGGAAAAGGAATCTTAGCTTGGCCAGATAGCATAAACTTTAGTTTGGTCAGTCAGAGCTTGGAGAAAACTCTTAACAAATGCATAGGCCTAAAGGCTAAGGTTGATACTTTAAAGAGGATACATGCATGCCTATCTTGGTACTTTCCCCCTTTATCTAAGACAGTTTACAAGTAATGTCACTTTCCAGTTGCCTTCAGACCATCTACTTTACTGTTCTCTGTGTTTTTTAAGACTTCCAGCTCCTGACCTCACCCCCACCCCACAATCAGATAAAAATAGCAACAACAAGATTGCACAGCTCTTCTAGGCCTGCTGAATATCTAAATACCACTTTCCCTTTGGTTATTAATGAAGTAAGTTCATACGTTGCTTCCCCCATTATCCCATGTAGACGATGTGCTCAGCTGCCAAGATTGCAAGGGATAATAGACAGTGACAGGCAAGCGTAGGCAAAAACGGCCTATTTCGGCTGTCATTTTGTCGTACTTGAAAAGCAATGAACATCATGATAATATAGCTGTCCCATAGACACATACTACTTATTAGCTGAGGATAGTGTTTAGCCAAGCACCAGGCCATGTACTGGACTCCAGTCAAGCTGAAAATTTATCCCATCTTGGGAAAAGAAGACCTCTTGGTATTTAGATATGCATGGCATTCGCCTTATGTATAACATGTACATCCTTTAGGGGAGGCTTCCTCAACTTTGGCCCTCCAGATGTTTTGAGACTACAATTCCCAGCATCCCTGACCACTGGTCCTGCTAGCTAGGAATCATGGGAGTTGTAGGTCAAAAACATCTGGAGAGCCGAGGTTGAGGAAGCCTGTTTTAGGAGTTATTTCTTTCCTTCACCACTAGTGCCATTTCAATTTTACTTGTAGATGTTTGTGATTCTTGGGCTTCACTTTCATATGTCCGTAGAAGCTGGAAGATGGAAGAATGTGTTGACCTGGAAATCTAACCAGTGCATGCTTGGCTTAGGGGCAGGGTGAGGATTGTCAAGTCAGTTTTGCATTTTCTTACGACTTGTATCCAACCACTGATGAAACTAAAAAGAAGGTGAGATAGTAGGATGGTCCATCTTTTACAGAAAAAGGAAACGGGTTAATCTACTGAGTGTGCTTATTCACTTCAGCATGTGAGTGTAATAGCAGCCAAAGTTTAGACAGAAGTATCCATGTTTTCTAAGCAGGCTATAGACAGCACAGCAGTCTTCAAACCCTCTCTCAAATATTCTGTTGCACACAGACAAACTGAATGGCTCAACAGGGACTGAAAGGTTTCTCGTCAATGGCGCATGATGTCAATATTAACAGCATGCTCTAGGACATAGTCTAATTCATAATTTACTTGCACTCTTGATTGATAGTCATGATGTCCAGTGGACATCTGGAAAATTAATCTGGTCTATCAAAATTAATTGGAAATTGGAACAGGCAAGTCCTATCCATCCTTACACAGAGCTACCCGGACCATTCAACAGTTACATTTATGGTAGGGAGGCATAATGTCACATGCAGCACATCTTAACATTGGTGACATATCCAAAACGATAACTCAGAGGTTGGGTGCAGTTCTGCAGTTCGCTCTGTGAAGAACTCAGCCTCAATATTCATATTACTTTCTGAATACTTCCCTTATTTCAAATTCACCCTTACTCAGGGTGTAAATCAGTGTCAGCACAATAGATTTTAGAAGATAGCTATGCTATTCTGCACCAGAAAGGTTCTTCTCCTGTTATTTATCACTACATGGTTTCCAACCAGCTGACCTCCTCACAAACTATATAATACGTAAATGCAAAGGAATATGGAGCCAGATGTTACACCAGAATATTCAAACACACTCAGATTGTAGTTAGATTTTAAACCAGATGTTTCCCAGTACCCATAAAATCATAAAGCATGGAAGAGAAAGTTATGAAAGTGCTAGTTTTAACTTTTAAAGCCCTTTGTTGTTTGGGAATAGAGTCCCTAAAGCATGAGTGGGGAACCTTTTTGAACTACAGCTTCTATCATTCCTGACCATTGGCTAGTGCCAATTTGATGCCATTCCAATACCAAGGAAAGAACTTCTGCAATCTTTTTGTGTTGTTTTTTAAAATGGTGATGATGGTGGTGATGATGATGATGCTGATGATGATATTTATACTCCACCCAGCTGGGTTGCCGGATATTTATGATATTTTAAGTTGTGAACTGCCTTTATATTTTATGTAAGTGCTATATAACAGCAATATCAGCAATATATAAATACCTCTGTAAAAATAAATGAATATCTTTAAAAACAACAACTCAGCAGGCATCTTAAGTAAGTTTTCTGATTGGTGATTAACTGATTTTTATCTGTACTGAATTGTTTTAATCTGACTGTACCTCATTTACACACCATGCTTTTATGTGGTATATACCGTAAATGGTTGACTAAATAATAAAATAGCCAACTTGAAGAAAAGTTGTTGAGGTTTATTTACTTAGCAAAGTTGTTGAGCTGCCAACTGCAGTATTCCGGTTATGTCTGGGAAATTCCAGACTTATGGCAACCCTACGCATTGTGAGCAATCCTAGCATGTTCCATGCTACTGTTCAGGACTTGGATGTGGCAGAACCCTCTGCTGGTACCTGGGTCGGGTCGGGTGTTCACTGCTATGGAAGCCCCTTCTGTGCCTATGAAAATTGTGGCATCTCTTTCAAGTGGTGTTCTTGCCAGTCAAAAGTCACCAACACATGACCCTGAAATGGAGTACTATGTCAGTGGGGCAATGGAAGGTCACCAAGGGACCTGCTGGCCCATTTCAAGGTCAGAGGCCCAATAAAGGCCCAGAGCTGGTGCAGTGCACAACGTGCTCTGGCCAGTGCAAGCCCAGGGCTTTGGAGTGTGTGGCTGGGTGTGGTGGTAGCTCCAGTGCTCCATTCTGCTCCATTGCTTCCCAGCCAGAGATAGAATCACTCTCTCATGGCATCAAGGCTGAAGCCTAAGCATTGAGTTCCTTTCATGATTCGGCTTATCATTTACATTATGTTAGCTTCCTTCACACATGATTTCTTGCCTCCAGAAAGAGAAAGTCGCATAGAGTGAAAGGAATTACTGCACATTGTGTAACTAAAGATTTAGAATTGCAACAATTTGAATGCTTTCAACTGGGGTTTAATTGAGGGGGGGGAATGGGGATGCAAATAATTCACTCACACTTAAGGGTTACGATTTTTCAGCATATGTTCATAATTTGTACAGCAAATTCACTGGGATTTATAGAAACACCAAACATCTGGAAATGCTAAGCTTTCCCCCCTTTTCCTTTTTCGTACCTATCCCTTGTTCAGAACTTCAAAAGAGCAATGTGGATGTTTCAAGCCTAATAATAAACACTGACAATTCTGATTTTGATATTGATGGTTCTTTAATATTGCTGATGCCATTATTTGAGGCTGACTGAATTCATGGGACTGCTTGATTATAATAATAATAATAATAATAATAATAATAATAATAATAATAATAATAATTTATTATTTGTACCCCGCCCATCTGGCTGGGTTTCCCCAGCCACTCTGGGCGGCTTCCACAGAAACCACAGAAACCAAGAAACACTAAAATATCATACATTAAAAGCTTCCCTGAATTAATGGCATAAGCCAGCTGTATACAAAGTGACATATTTCAGCAATGTTTTAAAAGCTGAAAAAGAAAGAAAGCTAAAATAATTTTCAGAATTGTCCAAGCTCAGTTAAGGAGTCTTACAAAGAGAGATTCAAAGAGTGGTTAAAAGGGGGGGGGGGCATGCATAGCCTAAGAGAGAGAGAGAGAGAGAGAGAGAGAGAGAGACTTGCAGGTGGATGATGAGTTTACCCAAAGTTGTTAAATCATAATGATAAATATTTAAAATATTTTGGATAGAAGAGTGGGGTGAGCATAGAGGGGTGGGACATATTAAAAATGAAACCTCAGAATTGTGACCCATAGGAAGAGCTGTAGCTCAGCAGTAGAGCATATGCTTGGCATTCAAGTGTCAGATTTAGCCACCAACATCTTCAGGTTGGGCTTGAAGACCCCTACCTTAAATCATGGAGAGCTCCTGCCATTTGTGTAGTCCTAAGCTAGATGGACCAATGTCCTCAATCAATAGAAGGCAGCTATCTATGTTTCTGATGCAGGTCTACAATGGAGGTGATAGGTACCTAGGGAAATGAATGAGGGCCAATAGCTCAAGAGCCTATAAAGCAAGTCAATGAATAGGATGGGATAGGAGAGGCAAGAGCCCACAACTAGTCAGGATCAGGAGATGGGGCAGGAGATTGCAAATAGGAAAATGTTGTTGTGTTCATGCCCTGCTAGTGAGCCTTCCCGAGAACAGACTGATAGACTGAATAGGTCTTTGGTCTGATCGAGCAGGGTGCAGCTTATATTAAATTTTGGCTGGCTTTTACAGTCCTGCTCCTTCCTCCGCCTAGATGAAATTGAACATTGTATTCAATGTTGCACTGAGCTTTGCAGGTGCACAAGGCAACTTTGAAGGAGAGTACAAGGTTAGGATGAATTCTTTGCCCTCTCCACAGTTCTTCCTCTGTCTTAGTGCAATTAAGACTTCAGGCATGTTCAGATGGGGACTCTATGATAGGGCTTGGAAAAACTGTACCTTTATGGTCTCCTTAATCAAAGAGCAGAACCAGTGCCAGGGATTGTTGGGCACTATCTGCAGCCCACACCCAAGCAGGGGACCCATTGCAGCTGTTGAGGTGCCTGCTCTCTTCCTCCTTGCAGTTTCTGCCTGTTTACTGGTCCTCTCTGATCACGCAACCTGTGGGAAGACACGGAAGATGCCTCCACTTCTGGACAGTTCTACGGACTGTAAGTACTGTAAGTAAATAAATTGTATTTATTTGTTATTCAATTTCTCTCAAGGTGACACACATGGTTCTTTCCCTCCCCAATTTATCCTTATAGGTTTGCAGGTAGATTAGGTTGAGAGACTGTGGTGCGGATTCTCTCTCCTCTCTCTCTCTTTCTCTCCAATGCAGTCTTCAAGAATGCTCAGAAGCCTTCATTACAGAGAGTGAGGAACAGCTTAGAAAATAACCCCCAGTCTCTTTGGTTGCTGTTTTACCTTCCCCTACTCAGCTTGGTAAGTTTGAGGAAATGTGAGAAAGTAGCTGAGAATGGAAATGGTCAAATTAGTGGAGTAGTGCTGAACCATTATGAGCTAAACTGAAACTGAGAAGAAGAGCTCAGCTGATAAAGTCTGGGGATTTCCCAACCATTTCCTATAATTATTGTCCATCATAAAGGAGGAGAGCGAAACTGCCAGTAATAGGATAACCATCACTCTGGAGTTAGGGCTTTCTCTCTCTTTTTTAAAAGTTATGCTGGACCTTGGTTCAAAGGAATACACTTCTCAAGAATCAATTATCTTTTTTCACTTTTCGTTTCTTGAACATTGGAGGCAAAAAAGGCAACTGTTAAAATAAGGGACTGATACAAAGACTTCATGAACACTATGCAGAGCTATCTTTATATCCTCTCACTCATTTTTTAATAACTGGTTTTCCCCCCATTCATGCTTTAACCAGGTGTCATGTTATGCTTTTATTGTTGTTGTTGTTGTTGTTATTTTGGCTTAACTTGGCAGTTTGGAAAGCTCCTGTCTCACTTGTACAGGTGAATCCAAATTGGTTTGTAATATTTAACTGAGAGATCCTACCAATGATAGGGAGATATTTTTCAAACTCAATTTATTCTACCATGTTGCTGAAAGGGGGGGGGAGAACACAACAGTTGATGCTATATTGTGAAAATATTTCAGTGTCCATTAAAATGTGTCAGACTGGAAGAACAAAACTATGTGAGTTTCCTGTGGCATCTTACTGCATTAAAGCTTTTCCCTGAGCATAGCTTGATATATGTGGAATACTGGCTGGGCCCCTATTTCACTTTAGCTCGCCAGGTGTGCTATCAGCTCAGAGTTCATTATTCCTGTCTTGTGGACTCAGCAGGTTAGGAGCTTCTGCCCAAGCTTCCTCAGGACCAATTTGTTTTATTCAGCTGCAGTCTGGTCGGGTTTATGCATCGAACTTGTAAATGCTTCATATTTATTTGAAGAGCAAGCGTTTACATTGTCTCCCCATGCTTCCTTCCCTTGCCAGCAATTGCCCATCATCACCATCACCACCCATGTATATCTCACTTAATGCCCATATAGGCTTCTAAGCAGTTTACAAGAATAATACCAACACCAACAAACATTATCATATTTAATGAAAATACATAATGAAACAATCCCATTAATCCCTGTTGTTCCCAGGGGCTGCCAAAGAAAGCGGTGATGCAGAGCTGCTACTTTTCCTGGTTGCCCCACGTAACACCTAGTCCTGGCCTCCTCTCCAAACACCCGGATACACTTTAAGCAAATGGCAAGAGCAAACACTGCAGGTGTGCAAAAATGTGCCTCATTCCCTGTGCCTGCTTCGGGATATATTTTTTTAAAATAATAATATTTATTGAAAAAAGAGTTTTTTAAAATTACAAAGAAAGAAGACAAAATTACAAAGAAAAAGACAAAAACAGAAAAGAAAAAGAAAAAATAAAACCATCATTTTCAAATTCTCCACTTTCATTACCTTCTTTCCATGACCTCCTCCTCCTCCCATCTCTTGTATCTTGATTAATAATTGTCACAGCAAATCCTTTCCATAATTCATAATATTCTGTCATTACATTGCCTTACTCTATTTTCATCTTATCTTATAAAAAACCTTAAAACTTAATATTTAAATCTTATTTTTACCAGCTTCTCATAACCATTACCTTTTTACCTAATTCTTTAAACATTTTTACAAGAGCCAAGTAATTTCATTTCAACATTTTTCCAACGTTCATAAAACATTTCTAATGATAAAAAAGAGAATAAAAACAATCCAATCTTCTTCCAGCGTCCCCTCCCCCCGGTCCCAGGATTGTCAGTCCTTTTTATCCCATTAGTCTGGCACATTAACCTGGTGATCTTATATCCGAGGCCTTCAAATCTCTTCCATGTCCCTTCCACAGCTCTTCTTCATATTTTCCTTTCACTCGTGGGAACTCCAGCTTGGTAGTGCTTTTGACCCTTTTCAACAAATCAGCCCCTTTCCCATAGTCCAGACTAGACTCCATGTAGTATTTTAAAACATGTTTCAAATTCCCTCCAAAATTGGAAGTCCCAACAGCTCCAAACCTCTGACTGCCCATTGCCAGGCTCGGAAAGTCCAAACATCCCTGCATAGTGGGGTCAGTCCAACCCCCCATTTCCAAATCAATCCAACCTTTGTCTTTCCAAATCTGGTTTTTTCCAGATTCATTTGTCAAATCCAAAGGCTCATTTTCCTGCTGGGCCAAAAGTCCCTCCATCTCTGGCGCCCTTTATTTTATTTATGATTTATAACATATATAATGTGTGTGCCTCCATGCAATTACTATTTTGTAGGAGATATTCAATAACATGCCAGAAATTTAGGTTTATGCAATTGGTGGATTAAAGTGTTGCTTGCTGGGAGGGGGAGAAGGACGGACAAGGGAGTGGGGAGGTTGACATGGCGGAAACACTCTGGCAGGAGACCAAATCAGTTGTGCTGGTGCATTTTTACCAGCTAACCCTCCCACTGTCTCATTGCTTTCCATCCTAGTAAGCAACCACTACCCACCTACTGGCAAACTAATGTTGCAGCTCTGCGCTACCCATCAAACTGTGTGTGTGTGTGTGTGTGTGTGTGTGTGTGTGTGTGTGTGTGTGTTCTCCACAACAGAAACAGAATCCAGTCTTCAGGGTTTTGTTTTTTTCCTGAAAAGCAAGATGAATGTATGCATGTGAGAAACTGCACACAGATGAAGAGATTCAGTAACGCTGAATAATAATAATAATTTATTATTTATACGCCGCCCATCTGGCTGGACTTCCCCAGCCACTCTGGGCGGCTTCCAACAAAATATTAAAATACAATAATGCATCAAACATTAAAAGCTTCCCTAAACAGGGCTGCCTTCAGATGTCTTCTAAAAGAAGAAGATAAAACAAGAATGAAGATCTTTAATAATCAACCTTATCTACTACTTTAAAAAGTGATTCTTTCTCATAACCTCTTACCCTTATTTGCAGAGGCTGAAACGCTATGAAGCAAAAGGAAGCTAACGATCACTAAATACTTATTTTATTTTTTGCTTTTGCAGATTTAGCTTTGATGCAATAAAGCAGACTTATGTGGAAAAGGGCACAGCAGGCTGTCAATTTATAGGCAAGTATATATCAGCTGTAGCCGAGAGCATTATACATTTTGCTAACCTGTTTAGATTGTTTTGTGTCTGGCATATGAGATGCGGTTCAGTTTTTGAAATTATATTTATGGTTGTATTGCAAAGACAAAGACTGCTTCCTTTACACAGTCAGACTGCTTAAAGCTTACTGAAGTCAATTGGATTTAAGCTGCCTAACTGCACAGGAAGACAGCCAAAGCTTTAAAGCCTGATCACTTCAACTGGCTGTAGTTACTTTAGCATTAATTGCAGTTAGCTGTGTGGATGTTTCAAAACAAGCATTGTGCTGCAAATTGGTGTGTTAAAACTCAGTGTGTGCACCGGTGTGTATTAAAGCAACGATTAGCGCTATACTGATATCCTAGTAAAAATCCCTTTATACTATGTTTAGGGCAGGGACTCTGTAAGCTCTAGCTAGAGATGAGGGATATATTGGATTCAATTTGTGTTACATAATTCACACTTTCTGAAAAAATACAGGAATCAAAACATGGCCGTACTTCACACTTCTCTGAATTTTGAAATGTAGTTCTACAGCCAGGTAAAGTGTACAAAAACACATGTGATGGGGTGAAGTGTATATATAAGTGCATTGTTTAGTGAAAATAATATACACAGTTCCATATTAAGGAAAAAGTGCTTGAAAAATGATATATTAGCCAAAACTACACATATATCATCATCATCTGGGTGACTTCCAACAAAATATTTTAAAAAGTGAGAGAAACACTTATATGGAGAAATGTACACTAAAATGCTGATAATTTTTCATGAGGATGTTTTATAAAATCATCACCATTATCACAAACTGATGTGATAATGTGAAAAACGGAATAGAATTTTGGAAAATGGAGAAAAATGAAAATGGATGGATTTACCCAATGAGCGTCGCAACCCCCGAGGCATCCGTGACTGGACCTAACAGTCAGGGGTCCCTTTACCTTTATCCCTGGCACAGTATATGTCCTACCCCATAGAATGGTTTCAGAAGATTGCTTTTGACTCATCAGTTTGATGAAAAATGAACAACAGTGTGAAACTGGGATGCAGAGTGTCCCTCACAAGTGTTCTGTGGACCTTTCTTCTCATCCAGTGCTCCAGACAGCTCTCCCCCTTCGCTGAAAAGTTCCATCTTACTTCAGTGGTTGATGTCTGGCCAACAGATTCCCACACTCCATTCCCACGAGCCACAATGAAAATTGCTGACATTTCTCAGACAGACACTCCAATTAAAATCAATGTACTAGATTCGCATCTTGTGTAAATAATGTGTGTCATTGAAGTCACTGATTGGCCGTTCACCAAGCATGAAATCAAATCCATAAGGCTGAGCAAGAG
Organism: Podarcis liolepis; assembly: GCF_965112155.1. Taxonomy (NCBI): domain Eukaryota; kingdom Metazoa; phylum Chordata; class Lepidosauria; order Squamata; family Lacertidae; genus Podarcis; species Podarcis liolepis. The sequence continues at coordinate 89,327,496 of NC_139554.1, forward strand.
CAGGATCTGGCCACAAGCCATGCAACTGATTGCTTCTCTGGATGCTGGAGAGCCACAAAATTAAAACTGAGTTACAGTATTAATTGATTCAGGATGGTTCTTTCCCAGTAATTATAGCCGAGGGGGCTCTGTCAATACAATTTGCTCTCAGGTGTCAGTACTTTGTCAAGTAGAATGGGTTCAGGTGCACATAGCATAATGAGCGGCTTGCATGAATAAATCAGCCTTTGTCCCCCCCAAAAGAAAGAGAAACCCTCCAGACATAGAATCTGAAGGAAAATAATCAATGAAATATTTGATTTGCTATTTTATTGTGTTATAATGGTTTGGCATTTTGCACAATCTATGGCATGTTAGTTAACTGAGTGATATGTGAGAAGCTTGCCTCCCATTAATATGTATTGGTTTATACCAAGTGAAAGCTCCTTAGATGATACCTGGTAGGTGATAGCCATTTTACAAAACCAAAGATGATCTCTTGTGTCAGAATCTTCACCCCAGTGGCTTTAAAATCATTCCACTTATCTCAGTAAGGCCACTTACAAATAAATGGCTTGGCTGGGTCATTTCTCTGTTCATTACAATATCATTAACAATTCTGATTATTTTCACACTATCCATCATTCATCAGTTAATGCTGTGAACTGCCCTGTGATTTTCAGATGAAGGGCAGTATACAAATCAATCAATCAATCAATCAATCAATCAATCAGTAAGTCAATAATCAGGATGAGTGGGAACCTAGGAGAAACCAATTATTTCAGTCATGGAAATAACCAGTGCTATTTTTCTGGGGATACGCAGCGGTACGCATACCCCTAAACATTTTGTGAATCTAAGTTTTGCCTCATTGAGGGGCAGTATTTCAATATGAGGAGGAAAATGAGAGTACCCCTCAACATTTTTTTTTAGAAAAAAAGCACTGGAATTAACATCAAATCGCTAAAACCACATTTTCCTTCTGGTACAGCTGCTCTGCTTTTGGCAACTGTGTGTCAAGCAGATATGAATATGGCAACTTAAAAAAAAAATGAGATGCAGAGAAATTAGAGCCATACCGAAGCCATCCCAAATAGGTGGCTTGTCAGGTCACTGGCAAGAGTAATGGATGGGCTTCCCCAGTGTACCAACACAGTCCTAACCTTGTCGCCATCCTGCCCTAACCAGTACCTTTTGAGGTGAGCTGCAGTGATGTCATTGTTGGTGAAGGCAACTCAGATGTTGTTGGACTCTAACTCTCATCAGCCCCAGTTGGCATAGCTAATAGTCAAAGGATGATGCAAGTTGTAGTAAAAGACATCTGGAAGGCCAAAGGTTAGCCACTTATTTTCTACACACACTCTCTATTTATCTATCTTTTGCTGAGGCAAATTTCTGTCCACACCTGAAACCATTTTTTTTTATTTTTTTTTGTAATGTACTATGTGGGAGTCAGGATAGGGAATGAAGGAAGGGGGGGGGAGATGCAATGTGTGATTTCAGCCATAATTGCCAGTTCCATTTTGCAGACTATGATTCACACACCTGTTAATTTGCTGAGACTGGTCGTTCTATTTCCAGTCTCCATCTTGCCCTTCTTCAATTCCCCTTGTATCTCTTACATCCTCCCCTTAACTTTTAAATTATGTTGATGCTACTGGTTTGTATTTTGACTTCACGTTTCACTGAAAGGGGCACGGATTTCTGTTCTCCGTAGTTAGCTAAGGTATTTTGCAGCTTGGTATCTAGGAATGAAACCACACTTAAAAGAATCTTGTGGTGGAATCCTATCATTTAAAGAAAACAAACCCATGCCAGTTGTTCGATTCACATATTGAAAGCTCAAGCGGGAAGGGGTGCTTCCTTGATCTCTTTTTCCTGTAGCAAAGAGTACAAAAAGCTTCATTCTGCAACACACATGTACACCCCACTCCTGCTGAAACTTGGCTAATTGCTTTGGAAATTTATCCAAGAGTTACAGAGCCAAACAGGTGCTTTGCTCAATTTAAATGTGTGTAATCTACTATGGCTCTCATGTGGTGCTCACACTGTCAACAAATGATGTTCTTTTAAGACGGGAACTGTGTTCTAATGCGACTTTTTATATGGAAAACCTGGCTACTGTATTCCACATGCAATTTATATTCCACACACACCAGTCACATTTTCCTTAGCTGTGAGAGCAGGATGTTGGAATAGATGGCCGATTGGCCTGATCCAACAGGGTTTTTTTTTAGAATCTTATTTTGCCAGGCTCTCTGATCACAGTGCTTTATGCACATCGATGTAATATATCTCCTTGTTGTGTTCTGTTCTCTGCTTCTTCTGCTACTGGTGTTTGCTTGGGCAATGCCGAACCTCTGAGTCCTTCTGCCTCTGTACCACAGGCCAACACACCCACTCCTGTCAAATCAGCTCTGCAGTTAATTTCTGTGACTTTTGGTGCCAGTTGAGAGAATACGTGCCTGAAGCTGACCCCTGCCCAATGCAATTCATCATCATTCCTTAGCTCCAGCACCTACCCTTCTGAAATTTTGCAGGTTGCTTTTCTAGGGGCGCCTAGAAAACTGATGTCTGCAGTTTTCATATATTTAGTTGTTTTTCACAAAATCCTGGAAATGGAAGAGGAGCAAATTTCTTTTAGTTTCTTCTCTCCCAGTTCAGGTTTAAGGTTTCCAAGCAAAGAAATCCTGCATCTAACCTTCTGAGGTTTCGCAGACATCTTATCTAAGGGCACCTCTATCTGCAATGTATGTAATATTTTCATACATGTTGTCTAGAAAACAATATGGGAAATTAAGTGAAGCTTTTTTTTTTTTAGCACTCCACCCACAGGAAAAAACAACACCATGTAAAATCTCCCTTTGCAGGAAAACCACTGTAGCTATCCTTCTAACCCTTGGGTGTATTCCACTGATCAGAAGGGGGGGGGGTGACTACAAATTTCACTCAGTTCAGCCCCCAATAATCAACAAATCATGCACAGTACCTTTAAAAAAAACATTTAAAGATGTGCATTGCAATAAAAAAACAAAAACTTAGGACTGAGCTGCTTTGAGGAATGTGAAAAATATTAAAAGTACCTACATTGGCTCCCAGTACGTTTCCGAGCACAATTCAAAGTGTTGGTGCTGACCTTTAAAGCCCTAAACGGCCTCGGCCCAGTATACCTGAAGGAGTGTCTCCATCCCCATCGTTCAGCCCAGACAATGAGGTCCAGCTCCGAGGGCCTTCCGGTGATTCCCTCACTGCGAGAAGTGAGGTTACAGGGAACCAGGCAGAGGGCCTTCTCGGTAGTGGTGCCTGCCCTGTGGAACGCCCTCCCATCAGATGTCAAGCAAATAAACAACTATCTGACTTTTAGAAGACATCTGAAGGCAGCCCCGTTTAGGGAAGTTTTTAATGTTTGAAGTTTTATTCTGTTTTTAGTCTTCTGTTGGGAGCTGCCAAGAGTGGCTGGGGAAACCCAGCCAGATGGGTAGGGGAAGAAGAAGAAGAAGAAGAAGAAGAAGAAGAAGAAGAAGAAGAAGAAGAAGAAGAAGAAGATAATTTCCCTCAGATGTAGGCTATGAGAACATACTGCAGTTTCTATTTTTGTTTCTGCACCTTTCTATTTATATGACACAAATTTACCCAAGTTATACACTATCAGGTCTATCTTTATAGGTGCCCATCAGAAACGCCCCCAGTCCTACATTTTGTAATTGGTATAAACTAAGTTAGACTTTTTCCTGATGCATCAAACTGGAGTCCAAACAAAATACTGTGCTTAGTGCACCCTCCCTCATCTGAAGTAGTATGCATATTATATCCAAATTGCCTCTTTTTTGGGGGGTGCTGCTGCTGAAGGAAACTAAGGTGCTTCAAATTTAAACTCTTCCTTCTTCCTTCAGTGAATTATATTGCTGAAGAAATGTTTAAAAATTCCCTTCTTCTTTTTTTACATAATCATGCCATATTGGGCTCTGCTGCACCTTTGCATTCTCAAATGAATCCAGGACATTAGGCATGAGAACTAAGCCACAGTTTACCAAGCACTGTTTTCTTGTAACTCGTTGTGTTTTAGCTAAGATGCATCCATCGAAAAGACAGAATTAACAGACCAACTTGACTCCCACTGAGGAAACGTCTACTTTCTTTATACTCTAAATTCCTCCACCTCTTAGAATTCAAGTAAAGGTGGTTGTTCTGATTTTATCACATCTCTGTACTCCCTGTCTTTGGCATTGACCTTCTAAAGAACAGATGTTTTTGTTTTTATAATTAAGATAATGATCACCTAATAATTAAGAAACCGTTAAGATAATATTAGCTCATCAAGGGTGTAGCAGGCTTTCTATTTCAGTAATGGGTATGGAATAAACTATTTTCCTGGGGGTGGGAACTGAAAAGCAGTTCAGTTTTCAATCCTGTGCACACATTGAACTCAGTGGAGTTTGCTTTCAAATTATAATAATAATAAGGATTGGGCCACTCCAATTTTGCCACGCCCAGTTTTGAATCAAGTTGAGGAGAGGTTATCCTTCACTGATCCTCCTACCTCTCTCCTTTCCAGAACATCCTGGGCTCTGCAATTCCTTGAAGATTTTCTAATTCCTGCCAAAATACTACCACCTTCAGGCAAAAATGGCACCCACATTAATCAGATCCTGAGGAGGAAACAGTTTTGAGCTATATTTCATCTGCATAATATTCTTAAATGCTCTCCTTTTTTAGTTAAAAAAGAGACTGCTTTTTACTTCTCTCAAAAAATGTCATACTATTGTTCAATTTTAACTTAACATTCAAATGTATTTTCCACTGAAGCACAAAAGAACACAGTGGTACAAGCTTAGTTTTCATTAATTCTGGGTTTTTTCATAATAGAAAGTAAGCCTTTGTAATCATGCTTCTTTGAAATTATTTCTTCAAAGGGTGCAAGAGATCTAATAAACTCTTTTTTTCCAGACCTTGTAGGAGGCCTTACACATTGTACTTTTGTTGCCATTGCATAAGCCTTGTGTGTTTTACAGACAATAAAAGAGACCATTGAATATTAATTTCTTTAACAGCTGGACCCTGCACTTTGACTGTGAAACAGGTCCCCTTGTGATATTCATCTGTGTCCTCCTTCTTCATCTTTTGAAACCACTTGAAAAAACTTGTTATTCTTTCAATACTTGTTGAAGACCTACTAGCGGTTACTCTTGGTGTATAATTCTCATTGTGACTATTATTTTCTTTGTTCATCTTGTTATTTGTGGTCCTCGCTCAGACAGGTTCTGAAATTCCAAGCCTCTTTCCATAAGGTGGCATAAATGATTGGTTAGGAAGGATAGGAATTTCCTGGCTTGTGGTATCCCTTTCAAATGACACCTTATTGCATTTTATGGTAGAAGAGCATGTCAAATTTCGAATATTGCAATGTGTTGTATGTGAGACTTGAGGGTAGTTTGGCAACTATAGTTAATACTATATGGCAGCTACAGTGCTAACAGGCCCAGACATATGAAACACACCTGGGTTTTTAAAAAGCTACACTCTCCCCAGTCCACTTCTGAACCCAATAAATATACTGGTGCTAACTGTTACAGTTTAGGACTAGGTTGCCTGGTAGGACTATTTTCTCCTACATGAGTCTGTCTCCAGAACTTAGGCCAGTTTAAGTTTTAATTTGTCATGCCGCCTCTTTAGAACTATTTTCTGAGGGAAGCCTACCTGGAGCTATACAGTTAAAGACTTTCAATATTTGCTGAGGCTTTTTAGTTTCTGTGTTTTTAACTGGTATTTGTAGCAAAGATGCCAGTGAAGTGCTCAGAATCAAACTTTTCAATTTGCAAAAGACCACCTCAAAGGAAATACAAGCTTTTCAGTCTCTCAGTTTATTCTCTGGCTCATTCAAATCCAACAGTACAAGAAGTGCTGGCTTATCTTCACCTCCAGGAGGGTCTAATCACCAAAGCACCAGTAGGTGTTCTCTCTCTCTCTCTCTCTCTCTCTCTCTCTCTCTCTCACACACACACACACATTTAAAAAACCAGAAGTTCCAGATTTTTGTGTTCAAAGTGAACTCAGAAGTCAGCTGAGATGAATTTCTCTAGGAGGTTCTCATCTGAAAACTGAACATTCCACAGGTCATCGTGCCATTTTGTTTGTAATTTAAAATACATTTTTATATTTTAAAAATGGTTTAACCATTGCATATGACTAAGCCATGCTCAGAGCAGATCCACTGAAAGCAATAGAGTCAACAAATCCATTTATTTCGGTAGGTCTACTCAGAGAATGACTTAGCTGAATACAATCCATACAGGGAATTCTCTATGCAGAAACCAGTATCATTTTTAATAGCCTCATCTTGTTTCTACTGATAGGCAGTTGACTACCCAAGTTTGCTATTAGTGAGAATGATAGCCTTTCATGGAGACATTTAGATAATGCATTCTGAACTTTGTCAGGAATGTGCAGGTTAATATATCAATTTCATTCAAATTAGCAAGTCTACTAGTTACATATACCCATTGAGTAAATGAGTGTTGGGACTGTGCAGGTGTTAATAGCATTTGTTTTATTCTCAGCTGTAAACTAAGTTTTCAATATTTCAAGGAGTCTCTGCCTATAGAGATTGCTAGTAAGAGGATTTTAAAACTTGCGTGGCCTATCCAGTTGTTCTGACTGATCCCAAGATATTTATAGGTAGAATTACTATGAAGTGTCTATGACATATTAGTGGTTACCAGGTGCTGCTGATTTGCAGGATCTTTACTCTTGTCTTTAATTATATGAAGACTTTTACATTTTTCAAGTGAAATGACATTTTTATATGTTCTCTGAATTTTTTTGTGGCTGTTATGAGGCTGATGAGTCTACTTGGAGATTCAGCGAATAATTTTATGTTATCCATATAAAAAGGGCTCTTTCCTGCCTTTTCTAATCAGTCGGTACTCAGAGCCAGATACTTTTAACAGAGCTAAGTGTGGTGCAAGAGCCAGAAAGAACTATACTGGGAGTTCCCCTGAGAAATGCCCATTTAAATCTGAATACTAGGAGAAGGGAGATAACTGTTAGAAGGTGTCTGCTTTGCATGCAGAACATCCCAGGTTCCATCCCTGGCATGTCTAGGTAGGGATAGGAATGTCTCCTGCCTTAAACCCTGGAAGTCTACAGCCAATCAGAAAAGACAGAAAAGACTCCAAGTTCACCATTCCCTGCCCATCACTCCAAGACAGAAAAGACTCCCAAGTTCACCATTTCCTGCCCATCAGCCTTGCTGGCTGGGGCTGATGGAAACTGGAGTCCAACCACAACTGGAGAACACCACCTTGGCTACCCCTGGACATACCCCTGGACCATTGATCTGACACAGTATTAGGTAGCTTCCTAGGTTCCTATTATCTATCTGCATGTTGTCCACTTCTATATTAATTAACCTGCAGCACTATAATAGTAGGATTCAATTTATACATCTTAGTGCTTGAAGCAGCCAGAAGTGTAACACAGCACCAAAGGCCTTGCAGCAATCAGTGTAAACTGCAGACAGATTATATGTTTGGGAGTGGATTCTTGATCATTGTTTATACCATGAAACAATAAATCCACATTATGCACCACCCTCTGGTGGTAAAGGAAAGGATTCCCCCCCCCCCTCTTCCTATTTAGTTGGGTTCTCACAAGGTCATATCTAACTAGTTATTTTAAATAAATTAAAAAGACAGCTTTCAGCAGTGACAATGTTGTTGTTGTTAAGTTTTCCCCCTGTTGCCTGTGGATTGTCTCACTTCGTGCGTTATGTGAAATGATATGCTAAGTTTTCTGAACAGTACATGTTCTGTATATTCTTTTAAAAATACAAATATGCAAGGTAATGCTTGGTTTAGTTCTTGCTGATAGTAAAATGTTGAGCGTTTTACATCCAATTTATTTATTTATTTGACTGGCTCATCTTAAGGTCATGTGCATTCTTGTTGACATTTGTGCTGGTGTGAGAAAGGTGGTAAAAAATCCCTGAGCTCAGCTCTGAGGCCTTCATGTGAAATTTCATTTTCTGTCTCTCCACCATTTTAAGTTAATTTCACACATTTATACATCTAGTGCAAATATCTGTACAGAGGAGGCCTTCATGCATGTAGCTGTATACCCAAATGTGCCCATGAAACCTCAGAATATGCATGGCTGGATATCCAGGTCACACTGAACTTGGGTGAACAAAGATGTATGTGTTAAAGATACCCACCTCATAGATGTCTGTGGACCGATGCTAGTCGGGTGGATTCTCCAAACGTTTGATGTGAGAGTGGAGCTACACAGTGCATCCCTATTCCCCCGCATGCATGTTGATTTTGCATGTGAAAAATGCTTGGAATATACAGAGAACCAATGCACATACATAGTATTCTAAAGGTTTTTAGGAGCCAATCATATGCAGGGCCAAAGTTTTCCTTCTTTAGGATGAATCTAGGGAATCACCCTTTTATCATTAAGATGCCTCTAGGCATTCATCAGTGGCTGATCTAATCTTCACATTGCTCTACAGGTGTGACTGACAAAGAGCAAATCTACACCATACATTTTAATACCATTCAACACACATTTAAAGTACCTAGCTTCCCCCCAAAGAATCCTGGGAATTGTAATGTGTGAAAGGTAGCTGTGTGAGGGTGAAATGACAGTTCCTAGGGTTCTTTGGGGGTAGACATGTGCTTTAAATGCGTGTTGAATGGGATTAAAATGCATTGCCCAATTGGTACTTAAGGGAATTTTCCACACACACACCTCAGGCCAATAGCAAGTGTGGTGGATTTTCATTAGTATTACACATAGTTTGGCCATTAGGCTTAATCCCAAAGACTACAAAGAATGTGTGGACATCACTGGAACTCTTGTGGCAACCAGTTTTGCTTAGCTGTTGGGGAACGTTGAGTTTTACCTTACACCTGTCTGTTCCAAAGGAATTGACTCAATAAATGTATTATCAGATTTCACTGTCTCTCTTTGCTCCTTTTGTTCCTCAGGCTATAGACAATGTGTAATATTGATCTCTGTACTTATGGCATCTAAAAATAGTCATGTGTAGGCTATTTCCTTTGGCAACACAGCTGCCCGCTACAAGCATCCTATTGCTGAAATGACCATTTATTTTTAGTTTTCATTCTTGTTTCAATCTTCAGAGTTGTTGGAGGCCAATTTTCTTTCTATTGTAATTTCCCCTTCCTTTTTTGCCCTGTTTCTTCCCTTCTGTCAGTCACAAGTCTTTTTTAAAGTTTAAAATACAGTGACTTGACTTCAAATAAAAAAACAAAAAAAAATCCATCAACTGACATTTCCATGTCCATGCACATCAATTTTATTTGGGCTTCAGTTTGAGAGTAGTGTCTTGTGTTCACTGTCAGCACCTCTCAGAAGATAGTTTTGTACTTAAGTTATGGTATCTGAAAACAAAACACATATACATTGTGCAAGTTATGATTTACAGCATAGTTGAATCATATCTTCCCCTTTACCTTCTGTGGCAGCTTCATTAGCTGTTGTATAGTTGTCGTATGGGGTATAGTTTGGAGAAAATTGGGGGGAGTTGGAGTTTGGGGATTGTGAATTTAATCAAGAGTACGCCTAGTTTTCTTCCATAATGTGCATATATTTTGTTCTCAGATATCACAAACAAAAAACGAAATGTCTCATTAGCTTTGACTTTCAAATACATACACTGTCACATTTATCTCAGCTATTTGTTCGCATCAGGGCCTGAATTAAGGATGTCCTTGGCATGCTGTTGTCATTTGGCAGGTCCAATGCTGTTGCTGATCAGCTATGTCTTCCTGCGAAAATGCCCCCAGCCCCTGCCCCATTCTTCAGTTTTACCCAGCAGTACCAGCATGGAGGTTAGCAATTACCATTTTTTTTATTTTCCCACAAAGCACTGCCACATACAGCTTGACTGCATTATGTGCTGTGAAAGTGCTTCTTTAAATGCCTTAGCAATTTGCCCCTATCGCTTAAATTAACGCCGACTTTGGTTTCATCATGCCATGCCCTTAGTAATGGTTTCCCTCTCTTTTGTTCCCCACAATAATGTGTATAGTGAGATTGATGAATTTTTAAACACACTTTGAGCTAACATTAAGAAGAGAGTATCTGACTCCAAAATGGCGGGTCTTGTTGATCGACACTCAGTTTTGTGTATTAATGACATAGAAGAGGTGCTTCAAGTTTCCCTCAGCACTCTCTTTTATTATTACTCAGCAAGCCTTCTTAACAGGGGAGCCATTTTGTCTGTTGTGGTTAGTAACATTATTTCACTCTTCTTACTAAGTGGACTGGATGCCCTTTTTACTGACATCTGGAAAGATATCAGATGCCAGTGAGGATGCATTACCAACATACTCCAAGAGAATCTTTGAGCAGAAAACTTTCTTAACAGAAAAGAAAGACGAAGAGAGTTGTAGGAAAGCTTTAAAAAAAATCAATCAGGGATGTCCACCATTTCAGGGTTAAAAATCTCAGGGCTCCTTGCATTTCCTACACTTATTTTAAGGATGGACATTCTAGTCTTCTGTCAATGGCCTATTGGATTGAGAATGTATTTTACTGCAGAAAACATAGCAAGACAAAATAGACTTTTTATAAAGTTTTCTTTGTGCATTTTCCTATGTTAATGTTTAGTGGACTGAACATCCTCTGAAATGAATACACGCATGCAAATAATGCTTGCACCAGCTAGCTGGAAGGGTTTCATAACTACGAAGCATATATATTTGGAAATATCCCAGATACTGCATTCAGAACCTAAAGATTGATACTGCATGTTAAAGTATAATTTCTATGGGCAGTATCCTGCTAAATAAGTGCCTGAGCAGAATGACTTTTGCTTGTGCATCTCATCCACCTGTTTGTGTATTTTACCATCCACAAATCTGCTCCAGAGGGTTGGAGGGGAATCCCCATTTAAAGAGTCATGAATGGGAAAGAAGAGAGGAAAGTCCTGATGTGCAAGAGGAAGTTGTTCAACTTTTGATACCATTTTTGATATCCTAGAATCACAGACAGAGAGGAGACAAACTCCTGGTAGATCTCTGTTAGGGGATTGCTCTGTGAATCAATTCAGAACCAATCAATTAAAAGTTGTCTCATTAACTATGCAATATCAGTGACATTTCAGAGAGCTTTCCCCAAGATTGCAGCAATATATAATCATGCAAATGTGTATAACTGTAGTGCCAATAAACTTTATTCAGAATTCCCCTGCTCAAGCATCTTGTGAATCAGACTAAAGCATTCCAGTAAATCATGCTACAATAATAATATTATAATGATGATGAATATTTTCCTGCTTGGAAACTTAAGAGGGCAGAAATCTATGAAGAAAGTTATATTTGATACAATTAGCAAAACCCACTGAGCCTAGAACATGGAGTTTTGTTGTTGTTATTGTGGTTTTTGTCATAAATGAGACTAGGTGACTGCCGCTGAGCGATTAATTTGCTGGGCAATGATTAAAGTATTTTATATTACTGTCTCCATGGCCATATGCAAGCACATCTGTAAGAAAGTAATAGCAGGTGTTTTGTTTTTATAGCTTCCTTCTGTTTGTTTTTGACAAGTCCATTTGTTATTGTATAGGAAAATGAATAATCTCGGTGCACATTTGATTGGAATGGAGTACCTTGTCTATTTAATATCATTAGTATTCTCCCTGCACTTATATGGACATTGCATTGCTGGAAACGTTTAGACGCTGAGAATAAAAGTTGACTTGATCCACAGAAGATGAAACATATTAGCTGTGTTTCCCACCATGTTATAATTCTTCATGCAGCCTGCTTTAAGTCCTATCTTCTCATTTATTTAATTTCTGATTTTGCCATGTTGCCTTTCAATCATAACTTTTCTCAAAGCAGTCAAAATAAATAACAAAAATTAAAAATTGCCCAGTAGCACCTTAGAGACCAACTAAGTTGTTTTGGGTATAAGCTTTCAGGTGCATGCACACTTCTTCAGATACCTGAAGTGTTACCTTTTCGTGTGCACACGAAAGCTTATACCCAGAACAAATTTAGTTGGTCCTAAGGTGCTACTGGACAATTTTTAAAATTTAAAATTTATTTCGACTGCGTCAGACCAACACGGCTACCTACCTGAATCTCCTTCTCAAAGCAGTATTTGACCTCTACCACATGCCTTGCATGGTATGAAAATTGATATTTTGCAAAGTCATTCGGTAGCCTTTACACAACATTTAGTCTGACTTCAGAGTACGCATAGCCTCTCAGGTAACCTGCTAGGTGTATGTTGACACTTGGGTTAGATGTTATGTCTCAGAATACGCAGAGGTCTAATGAGGAAATATGCTAGTCTTCAGCTTCTCTATAGTACCCATTTCAACACAAAGCCATTATATTTTACAGCATGGTTCATCAGGTAAATTGTCCCCATTATATCGGAAATCTTCATATGCCTGGTTCCATGTAGGCTCTTCAGGTAACGGGAAGTGGAAATCCATGTAGGCAGCTCTACAACTGCCACACAGAAGAAATAGTGAGTGGAAGCTGTTTTAAACAGCTTCCAAGCCTTCCAAGCAGAACTTGTAATATGTCTGCCCACACTAAGTCAGGGAATTAAGTAGATTAATATTTGATGCTTCTTCTGTATGCCAAATTGTTTGATTGTTTGCCTCTGGCTTCTCAGAAACTTTGGCCAAACCACAAAGTCTTTCTTTGAACCATTTTTGATTTAGCATAATTCAAAGAAGAATGAGCAGCGGGTTGAGAAATGGGTAGTGATTACTGCTTCAGTGAAAGTGTTACCTAACACACACACACCCCCACATACACACCACAACTGATTGCTATATCTAAGTTATGAATTCCTAGCACATCTCACAAGGTAAAATGTGTTCAGTGATACTGACCAATGTCTTGAACATTGTGGGGGAAGTCCTTTCACAGAATTTTAAAAGCACACATCCGATGTTAGTTGTAGTCAGAGTGGACCAATGAAAATAATGAACTTAAGTAAGTAACTTGAAAGAAAACCTGTATATTAATAGATTACTCAACTTCATTGACAGTACTTTCAGTGGAAATCAAGGTGTGAGAAGTCAAAGATTTATTGCTTTTTGATATATTGTGGAACAGCCGTTACTCTTAATTTAGCATTTGAGTTTACCATATATTTGTCCCAGTGTTCAAAACACTGAACACAAAACAAAAATAAGAATAATATTGCTGAAAATCCAATTAAAAATCATGAATATATTGTCTTTGCCTAAAAACCCATCACCATTGATTTGGTGGTGATTTAGATATGAATTTTGGCAATTCTTGTACATTAAAATGCTGCTAAAACCTTAATTTTGCTCCTTTTATACTTAATGAGAGCCAGTGTGGTGTAGTGGTTAAGAGCGGTAGTCACGTAATCTGGGAAACCGGGTTCGCGTCTCCGCTCCTCCACCTGCAGCTGCTGGGTGACCTTGGGCCAGTCACACTTCTGTGAAGTCTCTCAGCCCCACTCACCTCACAGAGTGTTTGTTGTGGGGGAGGAAGGGAAAGGAGAATGTTAGCCGCTTTGAGACTCCTGAAGGGGAGTGAAAGGCGGGATATCAAATCCAAACTCTTCTTCTTCTTCTAATGGAGGAACAATTCCACTTTTATCATTCTGTCTTGCTTAATCAGTCACAAAATAACCAATCATGGTGTCAGAGGCTGCCTCAGGTCTCAGCTCACAAAAGACCAACGCCAAGCTCTTCTTATATACAAGGATGTTTATTGCAGTTCATTAACGGTTCCACAACCGAGGCGCGCAGCCCCGCGTCTCTTAACCCTAGACATTTGAAGTCCCCTCTGAGTCGGTCCCGCCTCTACACCAGCTTAAGAGGCTTGTGCTAGACCACCTCTTCCTGTCTTTCCTTTTCCGCAGGGTCTTTCTGCCCCCCTGGGTTCCTTCCCTCCTGCTCTCTCCTGAAGCGGATTCCTCAGATGCCTGTTCCCCCCTCCTTCGTGCTTTGGGGCTAGGCTCCTCCTCCGGGCTTTCTTCATTTCTGCGCGCCTCCACATTTGAACTTGGTGCGCGTTCGCTACCCCTGACCTTCCTCTTGACACTTACACTACTCCCTGTACTACTCTCCGCCTCTTCCGGCAGGACGTCCTGCCCCGATCTCCTTCCCCTGTCTCTTTCCTGCTCCGCTCCGTGTGTCACACTGGGAACTCCCCTCTCTTCACTTCGTTCCTGCTGGGAAGCTGGCCCCGATCTCCCACTCCCACTCGGGGTTTCCCTGCTGCTTCTCTGCTCCTGGCAGGTCCCCCCTGTGACCCCCCTTGTCCTGACTAGGGGCGCCCCCTCCTGGGAATCCTCCGATTCACTTGAGAGACTCATGGAAGACCTCAAGTCATTGTCATCCTCTTCCTCACTGTCCTGGGATTCTTCCTCATCGCTCTCCGTCTCCCCCCCCACCTGTGCCTCTGTCTCTGAACCCCTGACACATGGTCTTCATCAGCTTGGACAGTATCGCTGACAAATATTGCTTTGATGATACTACTTACCTGTTGGCAACCAACAATTTGGTTTGAACCTTCTTTAAGCTGAATGGTCAACCAGTAGCCGAGATGCCACTGGTGATTTATATTTCTACAGGCAATTTCCATTTAATTTTAAATAGTATATTAGAAGTAAAACTCTCCAGAGGAAAACAGACTTGGTAGATCCAATTATCTATTATCATGCTCAGACAGTCTAAGTGTGATGTACTTCTCATTGGAAAATGATTTGGATTGGCTATAGGAGTAAATGAAACAAATTACCGTAAGCTCCAGTTCCTTATTTGTATTTGAAGGTCAGTTTTCATGTAACAAAATATTGATGCTGAGCAAAATTGGCCATAACCTGAAGAGCCACTTTAGGCACAGTCAATGAGTTATTCATATTCAGCTGGATTTCTGATTTTTCTGTTTTAAGTATCTTTTTGCAAACCAGTTTGTAGATGTAGGTCTAACCTTCGACAATATACAGAGAATGGGCGTTGTTGTGAAGAAGTGACCATATTCTCTAGTAGGTTATAGGATCTCAAGACATGTCTAAGTTCATTTTCTTGCCTGCATTCAATTCAGAGCTGCAGCCAAAAGAGTATGCATTATGGTGGACTGAGCTATGTAAAATTAAAAGCTAAGGGAAAGAAAGCAGCCCAGTGAGGACTGAAGATGTGCACTGACCATGGAATGTTGATGTATTGTTGGGATGAAATGGAAAACTGGTTGGAAAGTGAACAGAATTAGGAACTGTGAAGGAAGACATGGCTGACAGAAGCACATCACACTGTGACATTTTGTTGTAGGTCCCTCCCAAACCTCAACTTATGAGCTCTCTAAATGCAATAATTAGAAAACCTAAGAATGGACTTACCATTATCAGACCAAAGGCTAGTGTGCAGGAAGAACCTTTTCTGTTGTTGTTGCTCACATTTCCTCTGTATAGAGGATCTCATTGCATTTTAATACAAACTGGATTGTAGGCTTCGTGTATGAAAATATACTACTTTTTTGTAACTGACAGCCCTTTATTGAAGTTGAGATGCAAAATCATGCATTAAAAGTCTTGAAGAATGAGAGAGAAACTTCTCAGGAAGCTTAACTGAAACCACCAATGCACTGCCTTAGAGATCTATGAGCACTGTAAAAGGTAAAGGTAAAGGGACCCCTGACAATTAGGTCCAGTTGCCAATGACTCTGGGGTTGCGGCACTCATCTCACTTTACTGGCTGAGGGAGCCAGCGTACAGCTTCCAGGTTATGTGGCCAGCATAACAAAGCCGCTTCTGGCAAACTAGAGCAGGGCACAGAAATGCTGTTTACCTTCCCACCGGAGTGGTACCTGTTTATCTACTTGTGCTTCGTGCTTTTGAACTGCTAGGTTGGCAGGAACTGAACAACTTAGAGATATTTTCATCCTCTGGGGACTATACATCTTCCCTGACGGGCTCTCAGAAAATATTTCAGGGGAAAGGGGAAAATCCCTGGACTCTATTTTTATTCTCTCATTTTCCACTTGATCATGGATATGACATAGGGTTAAGGATATGATGCAGAACTGGGTGATAGCTGGCAGCTTGTTTCTTGTCGCATCCTGGCACCTTCATTAGGAGAAGAGAATGCTGGGAACCAACAATGAACAGCAAACAACCGCTTTCAGCTTGTCTGTGTTACTTATAGTCCACATGAATCCAGGTATTTGGAATAGTTAAGGAAACAATTTAGAAGGACTAAAATAAAATCCCCTTAATGACTTTTGTCCCAGGAGAATGGCAGCCATGCATTCACTGGAGTAACAGAAGGTTGACTCATCTTAAAGTAATGAGCAACCCACAGGAAGACAGCCAGCCATGTGGCTGGCAAAGCCTGCTGGAAGCAGGGATCCTATAGCTCATTTATGCTTCAGCAGGGAGAATTTTCTGACAGCAGATTATTTATTCTTACAGAATATACACTTTCCCTGTGTTTTTAGGCCAACAACTGCTGAGGAAATTAAAAAGGTAAGCCAGGAGGAAACTTGCAGGGCACACACTCTTGTTTTGAAACCTGAAACAGGGTAGTGTGGAGCCATCTGTAGCCATTTGGTGTGTGTGCCCCCCCCTCAAATTAATTCCTCTCTGATTTTGGAGAACACATTGAGGAATTGGAATGGAAGGATCTCTAAATTTTAGTTCCTTCAGTTTCACATTTTTCCAATCTAAAATTTGGTTCTTTGCATTTTGAAGCAATTTATGATTTATTTATTTTTAAATTCTCACAACAAATCATCAGGATTTTAGTATGAATATCTCTGAATAAACACATTTTTTGCAAGCACTTTCCAGTATTATATTGCATCTTTGTGTGCTATTTTCACTAATCTATTAATTTTTATGCATGCTTTCCAACAATATATCAGAACTACATTGCAAAATTCAGATATGTGTGAATTTCAAAGGATAGCTGTGTTTCTATTTGCATATTATTTTTGGAAAGTGCAAATTTGATAGATTTGACAGATTTGGCTTTAAATGTGTACTGAATTGAATTTCTCCTCCATCCCTAGAGAGGACTTGCAGAGGTGAAACAGAATCAATACACAATTGGGACTGCTATCATCTGTGAACTAGTATGATAATAAATTAATAATAATAATTTTTTATTTATACCCCACCCTTCCCAGTTCAGAAAACTGGGCTCAGGGTGGCTAACAACAAATTTAAAACACTTAATTGTAATACAACATAGAAGCAGCATAAAATACAGTATAAAAACATGAATAATAATAAAATTCAAAGTTCAAAAATCAGTTTGTGGGAAATCCATCCAATGAACATTAGATAGTCACCAGGGCTAGCTGGCTGAATTAGTCCTACTTGGGCGAGCAAGGAGGCCAGGAGAGAATTAGATGTGGGGTCCCAAAGTGGGTAATCTTCATAAAAGGGAAGAGGGAGGGAAGAGAAGGGAAATAAAAGATCAGGCTGAATTCAAATTAATGGCCAGATGGAATAGCTTTGTCTTACAGGCCCAGCGAAAGGAGGTTAAATCCTGTAGGGCCCTAGTCTCATGGTACAGAGCATTCCACCAGGTCGGAGCCTGTGGAGGATAGTCTGGCTTCCTTAGGGCCCGGGACCTCTAAACTATGGTTATTCATGGACGTTAAGGTCCTCTGCGGGGCATACCAGGGGAGGCGGTCCTGTAAATACGAGGGCCCTAAGCCAGGTCAAAACCAGCATCTAACAACAACGATATTGAAAAGCAGAAAAAAAAAAGAAAAAAAAATCAAACTTAAAAATGTATCACTTACAATGGTAAAATGTAAATGCCATGTTTCAAATATTATTTTGAACTTCAATTTTCATTTTTGGGTGGCCAGATCTGGTTTCCGATTATATGCTATGTAAAATATGTTGATGATATCTTATGTCTTATTTTTCTGCCCAGTCAATAGGAAATTTTAATGTATTTCCAGTCGTCCCCATTCTGGTGCTCTTCAGATGTTTTGAACTACAAATCCCATCAACCTCAGCCAGTACAGCTGATGTATTCCATCTCGGCCCTGCTTGACTGCTTCATAAGTGATCAAGACGGCTGTGCATACAGTACCATGGCTAAAGAAGAATCCCTGGTGTTCAAAAGCTTCCAAGAAAACATGTAAATCCCATTATTCTGGAGTTATGCTCTTTGCGCAGTTTTAGCCATCACCTATTCAGGTGAACATCAGTGTGCACCAATAGGACCTTTTTTTCCAAGGGTGGATACTCATTGCAAGTGTGGCAGCAGGAAAAGGTTAAACCTCCCCTCTCTGCCTGCTGCCTTCTTGATGAACATTGTCCCACCCTTCATTAAATCAAGAGGAGGATAATGAACTGAACTGATTGAAAGCAACACAATTAGCATCCTGTGTAGTTAGGCCCTCAAACACACCTTTAGAAAAAATCACTTGGTTTGCTGGAACAGAATTTGTCATGTTTACTCCATGGTCTTCCCATGCTAACCCCCAACACACACCCCCCAAAAAAAATTTGCAATAGCAGGATGTTGACAGGAAGCAACATAAACATCTCTGCTGGGATGGCAAACCCCACAGTCTCTGGTTGTTTGCAGAGGTGATATCTGAGTGCTAATTTGATTCTGACAAGCTGTGCCTGTTTCAAATTGGGGCAGCCTGTTTCAAAATAAAATCCTGTATAATTCTTGCTTTGTGGGGAAGTTCAGAGGTTTGGGACTCTAATCTGAATTGATACAATTGGGATCTTAACAAAAGTTCTGTTCTCACCCTACTAGCCCCTGGCTAAAATTTGTACCATTTGTCTCAGGCCTAAAGCTTGTTGTATCTTGAGACTCTATCCATGGCCTCACTGGCTCCTGTTTTTCAATCTCTGATATACTGTGTAAGAAGATGGAAAAACTCAACCAAAGTAGTCAGTAGTTCCAAAATGAGAGAGTTCACTTTCCTTACTATGGCAACTCCTAGTGTCTCTCCTTCAGGTCAAGAGCTTAGATTAAAAATTTACGTGCTCCCACTTCCTTGTTTTTCCACTGCATTTAACTTCAACAGAATGATTTTCTATTTGGCTGACAAAGAACAACAGTGAGGTAAATTGACCTGTTCATTTTTTGAATAGCAGAGACGTACAGTGTTAACACTTGACTTGCTGCAATCCATTTGTCAACAAATAGGCCATGATCCTTAGCAAGATGTGTCACCTCCTCCTTCTCAATAATACTTTAAGGAGTGTTGCTCTTTGTTCAGCAGCAGGAGCAGGGGCACATGGTAGACTTCTCCATCAGAGTTCAAAACAGTCACTCCTTTAGTTTCTATGAGGAGCCATTTTTGCCAGTAAGGAAGAGGGTTCATCAGCTGTGCTTCACCCTTCATTCTCTCTAGTGTGGCAAGCTACCCATCCAACCTGACACAGTTGTATGGTGTTAACTATTACTACATGCTGGTGCTGAGTAGGGATGTTTTGCCCCTGTTTGGCACATAGGAACCCCCCTTTTTTTTTTGCTTTCTCCACACCTTTAATCCAGGGACATGGTGTTCTTTCAGTCTGGATTGCAAAGTGCAAATCCACTTTGCTCACAACAGATAGGGTTCTGTGAGCAGAGAGCAATCTTAAAATTGGCAGCTCTGGTGCAAAATCTGAAACATTCTGATGGTGAAGGGTAGAAGAGGGGCTGTGGAAAAGATTTCCTCAACAATAGATTATACCTGAAAAGCAGCATGAGCAGACACATAGGTCACAGTCTTCGCTGTTATGGTGAGATGTATTGCATTTCTATTATTGTGTTTATATTTAGATTGTAGTATTTCTAAATTTGCATATTCATACGTGTGTGTGTATCTACAGACAGAGAGAAATCTATGTCCTTTTCTGTGGCAATCTATAAATGGCCACAGTGGACTCCATGGAGTGCCATGAAAATTTGAGAATCTAACTTCCACTATCCTCCCAAACACATCAAAGTTTTGCTTTGCAGCCAAATCATTTAAAGACAAGAAGCCTCAATTAAAGATCCAACCCAGTGAGGGAGGCATGGGTTTAAAAACAATACTTCACTCTCTGTTGGATTGCATTATTTATTAATTTTTATTTTATTTTAGCATATGGGACATTTGAGATTTTTTGGAACCATAGACTAGCTTTTTACACTTCCTGAGGATTTATTCCTAGTGTATCTGTGTGTGTGTGTGTGTGTGTGTGTGTGTGTGTGTGAAGTTATTGTTTCTTTGCACATGATATTCATTTGCACACGAGAATTGACTTCTTGTATGTAATCATTGTGTTTGCCAATTTATGAACATTGAAACATGATAGAAATGAAATGCAGGGTGTCAAACAAATGAAAAACAAAACCCTTGCCAAGCTAGTTCAAGATTGGACAGATGGCAATTCTATCTGCATCAATATTAGCTGCAAATGAGAATGACTGACAGTCCAACTCTAGAAGGTCCAATTAGATTTCAGATTCCCATTGAGAAGAATTTTGGGGGGAAAGTCTTCAGTAGTATAGCAAGTTATTAGTTTAGTCCCAAAAGAAACTAGCTTGGCCAGCCTGAAGGGAAAACGCAATTTCATTCCATTTATACAGCAAGCATTGGAAATTGCCAGATGTTTCAAGATGCAGGGAAAACAACTAACACACACACAAACACAAACACATCTTCCTTCCTTTCCACCAGTCTTGGCATCTGACATCTTCCATGTCATACTGTTTGTGCTGCTTCTTCCCTTTCAGGAACCATTTCAAGCACTCTTTCTAAAACATATTCATAAAAGAGAGATTTAGTGCAATTATTTTTAGCTGACCCCACCTGGCACTTTGACCTGGTCAACACCTCTTTAGGCTAGTGAATGTTCATGGTGCTTTGCTCTGCAGCATAGCTGAGTGTTCAGCCGAGTGTATTTTTTTTATCTAGCCACCGGGCAGGTGGGAACTGCAATTAGCATCTCACCCAGTCTCACCTAAGGCTCTTACCTGAGGCAACAGTCAAAGGGTAGCTCAGAATTTTACTTTTCTACAGGCCCAGAGGCTGAGTGAGGTAATAGCCATCATTCTCTCTCATATATATATATATATATATATATATATATATATATATATATATGCACGCATGCTCTCACACATTCTTGCATGTTGGGTTTAAGAGGATATAATATGAGAACAGTTTCAGGTTTGCTTTTCCTTGTCTTACAAACCAACCTAGTTCATCCCTAGATCATTATGATTTGTACACAGCTCCTTGTACTTCTTCAGCATCATGGGTTGTTTTCAGACATCGAGAAATTTCCAGCTCCCAGTCATTGCTCTTTTGCTTTAAGCTGTAAGCGGAACAGCAGGTCTGCTTCCACACGTATGGAAACCAAGTAGCATTCTGCAATGCAAATGTTCCGGGTATATGTGTAACTAAACAAACACTGCTTTCCCCATTGTTTGTACTTGTTGCACACAATTCTTGTCCCTCAACTGCCATTTAGCAGAAAGAAAATAAACAGATACAAAGGAAAGGAAAGGGTTAAAAGTAGACGGCTGATTCCTGGAAAAGAGAGACAGGCTACAGACAAGGATTTGGGTTGAACCATTTATGCAGGCCACAGCCAGTTGGAATAGCTTTGTGATAGGCTATCTACACCTGGGAAAATCGGGTCCTCCCTTAAAGAGGGCACATATTGCAGTGAGACCTGGAAACTGACACCCCGTGTTGTGGGTGGGTACGATTGGTCAGCCACAACACCCGATTGTTAGGTCCCTCGTAGCTGGGTGCAATCTGGCCAATGGGACGCAGTCCAAACGGTTCAAAGGACCTATTCATACCCATGCACGTGACCCAGAGCTCCCTCTTTCGGCATGTGCATTCGGAACACCCGCCCACCTCTCCCTACTTTTAGGGTTGATGTTATGACCTTGCTATACCGCCGTGTGTCATCTGTCATTGGGACAGGAGCACAGTAGGAATTTTTCCCACTTGGCTGATTGGCTGTTGCCATTTGGGTTTCGCCTGTTGCGTAGCAAATTGTCACAACTTGTAAGGTTGTGGATAGGCTCTGGTTCAGGTGATAGGGATGGGAAAACACTCTCGCCATCCCTATGGGAAGGGTATTCCATTAAAGGAATCCAGGGACTCGATGGTTTGGTCAACCCCTGAGAGGGGGTTGTGCCCGTGCCTGAGTCCATGGGGGCATTTGGGTGGCGGAGATAGCCTGTTCCCAGCTTTCCACTTATCCAGGTGTTCACCCTTGGCTGACCTATGCTGGTGCCCTGGGTCAGCACTACCTACATGGCAGGGAGCTAGTCGAACCAGAGCCTATGCAACCAGTCACTTTCTGTAATCAATAAAGTTGTGGCCTAAATTCCGCCAAAAACCAAAATAAAAATTTGAGTCAAGTGTGAATTTATTGGGGGGGGGAGGTTTCTGGGTCTGAACATGCAAATACTATGCTTGTTCCATTGTGTTAAAAATGTATTCCTGTCATGGACTGGCTAGATGTAGAGCAGTGGTGGGAGGCAGCAGCTGGGGAACCCCCAGCGCTCAGAGTGGGGACTGGTGGTAGGATGGTGATGAGTGATCAGAGGGAGAAGGAGGAAAACACTGAATAGCCCCGCCCCCTGAGGAGAGTAAATGTGGATTGTTATGGAGCCTTTGTGAACACAGCTGTACAGTGGTACCTCGGGTTACAGATGCTTCAGATTACAGGCTCTTCAGGTTGCAGACTCCACTAACCCAGAAATAGTACCTCGGGTTAAGAACTTTGCTTCAGGAGAAGAAACAATGGAAGAGGACTGGAAAAAATTTAAGGACTATTTGCAAAAACACTATAAACTTTATGAATGTTGAGAATTTGCAAGGTTTGGAAAATCTGGCTTCGGCAGTAAAATTTGAGGATTTGGGAAATTAAGTTATAACTCTGAAAGTACCAAAGTTTAAAGTAATTTTTAGGTTTATTGCAGGACAAAGGTAATTTGAGAATAAGCACCTTAAACTTAAAGTATAATTATTTGAAAGAACAAACAACGTATGAAACAAGGTGACAATTTGCTGATATTTTTATTGTAAAGAATGCAGGGTGAGGGAGATGTGGGGAAGTCTTGAAGGTTATGAAAAAGGTCTTGGAAAAATGGAACTTTTCTTTTTTCTTTTTCTTTTTCCTTTTTCTGTTTTGTGACTGTGATCGTTTATCTGAATATACATTTGTACCTGAAAAAGCAATAAAAAATATATTTTTTAAAAAAAGAACTTTGCTTCAGGATGAGAACAAAAATTGTGCAGTGGCGGCGCAGCGGCAGTGGGAGGCCCCATTAGCTAAAGTGGTGCTTCAGGTTAAGAACTGTTTCAGGTTAAGAACGGACCTCCAGAACGAATTAAGTTCTTAACCCGAGGTACCACTGTATATATGAAGGCTCCATCACTCTTTATGCAGATTCCAGGGGATGGAGGTACTTGACATGACCCAGCTCTCATGTGGAACAACAATGGAGCTCCAATGCTTGAAGAGAGCTTGTGATATAAAGCAAAGCTGTTGCATAAACTAAATTCAAGTTTCACTGATATCATTAAACTGCACTTCCAGGGACACATGCTTCAAGTTGCAAATACGGGGCAATGAATTATATAGTAAATCTGAGGGTCAAAGATCTACTTGAATTTCAGACCATCTTGAAAAACTTTGATTTGGTTTGTGGATTTGATGTGTGATATTTATTTTTTGCTGTTTTATTTGCATGCTCCTGCTCCTGAAAAGCAGCATCAAGTGGTGATCATCTTCTGTGAATGTGCCATCACAGAGATAACACCACAGGTGGAAATTCCACACGTCTTTATGTCGTCTCAAGCATGGCACTCTCCAGTGGAGACAGTTCACATAGTCAGCTGTCTTGAGACCTCAAGTGAAGTGAAATCGAGCGATGAATATTCATGTGTGAACTTAGTCACAGCCCTTAGTGATGCAGCTGAAGAGAACTTGAAGAAGAGATTTGAAAGCAGAAGATACAGCCACTGCGGGAATTTTACCCAGGGCACTGTGCTCTTAAGTGTGCTGCTTAATAGCAGGAGAAAAGAGCAGCTAACACACACCCATGTAAGCAATTTTCAAAAGCATTCCCTCCCCTCTAAATAAAATGTCTCCCACCATGTGAAAAGCACAGTTAGGAATAATTGCTAGACTTTTAAAAAAGAAAAAGAGGAAGAAAAGGAAACCGTTTTTAACTTACCTGAGCACAAATAAAGAATGTGAAATATTTCTTTGCCAGCAGAGAACACTTGTTTTTATTTCCCAGCCTTCATTCTCTCATAAAATGCCCAAATGGGAGTTTATGAAGCTTTCCAAAAAATTTCTCACCCTTGGGTTGAAAACAAGCATGAGAAATTTCAGTCCAGAGGGTAATTATTTTACAAAGAGTTCAAACCAGGGAAATGTAATGGGGGTGCTTCATCAACCATAACTATAGCTGTATTGCTGTAATGCCCTGCGCACGGCAGCAAGAGTGGAGAATCACTCCTGTTTGTCATGGAGATACCTTTTATGGAGGGTCTGAAGAGACGGTACCATGGAGAGGGCCAAGGGAGGCAACACTGAAAAGATACTCCTGGGTGCTGTCTAGACTGGACACTTGCGCATAGTTTAAAAGGAAGATATGGAGCTGCATACACATTTGCATAAGCCAATCTATTTTCATCAATGCAAATTAAGAAATAATTGCTCTCATTTAAATATAAATATATCTTACTATGCTGGGAAGGCCTGTGGTCAGGTCACTAGTGTGCCTGCTCTATCAGCTTCCAGGTACCCATGGTGGATAGGCAATTTCAAGGCTTCTGGTCTCGTTCCTGAAGTTTCTTTATCCTTAAATGAGACTTAGACCAGGAAGCCCTTCACACAGAGGAAGCCTTGAGATAAAAGACTGTCAATTAGAGGACTATCTTTTGTAAGCATGGCCGCTGTAGCCCTGCCTTGGAGCATATGCAGTTGGACTCTACATAGCATCGTGTATTTTCCATTTGTAGTCCTGCAGTCAACTGGATTGCTTGAGGATGTGGAATTAAAGCATGCTGGAGTTAAACCATGTCCTTCTTTCTGGTATCAACTGACTTTGACATTTAAAGGAGTGCCACACTGCTTTAAGAAACATGGCTTCCCTCAAAGAATCCTGGGAACTGTAGTTTGTTAAGAGTGCTGAGGGTTGTTAAGAGACTCCCGTTCCCCTCAAAAAGCTTACAATTCTCCATGTTTCCTGTGAAAGGGAAGTAATTGTTAAGGAAGTAATTGTTAGCTTTCTGAGGGGACCAGGGCTCTTAGCCCGGATCCAGCCAGATATCATCAATTTACAAAAAGCTACAGTAAAAGGAAGGCAGAGGTAGTTTTAGCTGTCATTTCTAGCATATCACAAAAAGAATCTGTTGGAGCTAGGGAGGGTAACCTGTGGCCATCTAGATCAGTGTTTCCCAACCACTGTTCCGTGGCACACTAGTGTGCCGCGAGATGTTGCCTGGTGTGCCGCGGGAAAAATTAAAAAATTTGAAAGATATTTTTTTTAAGTCAAATTTTCGATTGGGGCGCCGTCACTAGATGACCCCTGGGGTTCCCTCCCTCCCTCCCTCCCGCTCTGCGCCTCCCTCCTCCTCCTCCTCTGGGGAGGCCCTTCCTGGCTCTCGGCCAAGGCTTGGCGGCTGCCACTCACTCACTTGCTCGCCCACCCGTCCCTCCATCCCTGCACCCGGCCTCTCCCCCTCCGTCCCCGGCGCGGGGGCTGCCGGGATCCGTAGTCCCCTCGCCCTTGGGCTCCGCGCCCACGCGGAGTGCGCAAACTATGTTTCCCAGCGTGGCCTGGCAGGCCGGGCGTTTTGTTTGAAGCGCTCTTCTCCCGGCCATGGAATGAGCGCAGTGGCGGCGGCCGGGCGGGCAGGGGCTGTTCCGCACAGACCCCGCGCAGCCTGCCTGCGCCCCCACGGAGATTGGACGGCAGGATGGAGCCCGGGGATCCCCGCGGAGGCGGAGCGGCGGAGGCGGAGGCTGCCCCCCAGGTAGGGCTGCGTCGGGGGGGGGTTATTTTTGCAATGCTGCATCCGCGCCGGAGGGGATGCATCGGACCGTGGGGAGACCCCTTGGCAGGCGTGCAAGGCAATGCATGCGTGCATGCGTTGCATGGAGTGCAATGCAATGCAATGGCAACGCGGCGCCCTGCATGCATGCATGCAACTTCCACCGGCGCTCCAGACTTGGCAGGTGAGGGGGGTCCCCAGTGGGCGGCAGAGAGAGCCGGGAGGGCGAAGGGGAGCCAGGGGGAGCAGCGCTGCTCCCCGAGCCGAGCCCAGGGGGAAACTTCGGCGTCGTTGCGCCGGGTGTTGGAAGCGGAGGCTGGCGGGGGCCCCTCACCTGCAAAACCTGGTCACCTCTCATATATTTCGTGCATTGCATTCATCGCCCGCTTTCTCCTCCAAGGAGCTCCCGGGGGCGCGCGTGGTTCTCCCCGTGTTATCCTCGCAACAACAGCCCTGCGAGGTGGGTCAGGCGAGTGGCCCAAGGGAGCACCCAGGGATTGTCCTGGCCAGGTGGGGTGATTTGAACCCTGCTCTCTGCCCGGTCTTCGTCCTCATTTAGCCCCCACATGTGCATGACTGTGCATGACTGAGGTTTTCCCCCCTCGTCTTGGCTATGGTGTGAGTCTGTCCTGTTAATTAATGGGGTTCTGCCTTCGGAGAATATGAGCCAGCCCTCAAGGAGGTGATTATGTAATTTGCTAGCAATTCATGTCCCTCCCGGCGTGACGCTGCGCGCTGACGTCACGGGGCTGTAATGGTGGTGTGCCTCGAGATTTTTTTCATGAAACAAGTGTGCCTTTGCCCAAAAAAGGTTGGGAAACACTGATCTAGATTACTTTTTCCTTTGGGCTTCCTTCAGTCCCATCTGACATGGTCAGATAAGGGCTGTTGTCCAACAACATCTGGAAGGATGCAGGTTCCCTATCCCTGCAAAGAGCTTAATGTGACTGATGGCAGCCTCACTGCATAGACCAGTTGCTGTGGAAGCATCATATGCTAGCTGAAAAATGCAAAATAAATTCCCCACAACAAAATCCTTATATTGACGTCTAGCAACAATGAAGTAACAATTATGTAGTTCAATTGTTTTCCTTATTATAACAACAACAACACTTCCAGTAATTTAGGAACAATTTGAAGGAGCCAGTGGCTTTCACCTTGACTTCTGTTTTCCCTCCCCCTCACTAAAACTGGTAAATGATACATGTGGGGAGGGTGGAAATTGCCAGATTATCCCCAAGCCATTACAAATTGAGGTGGACTTCAGAGAAGGCAGGGTGGTCTCAGGTCATAATGACTCGGAACATTTCTGAACAGGAGTTCATTTCTGTACTCCTGTCCCAAATGAACTTCTCTGTTTCTACCCTAGAACTAAGCTGCATGTTTTTTGTGTGCTAGATAACTCCAGATCCTAAGCCTTTTCCAGACCTTGCACAATGCCTCAGGGGACTTTAAGTTTGGCCAGAATAGGCCATGCTGGTAACAAGCCGTGAACACGGAGGGTCAATGCAGTGTCACTTCAGAGTCTTTTTGTTTCATAGAGTTGCTGTTTTTTACATACAAGGTATCACACAGTCTCTATTATGGGTTGCTGATGTGTGTTGAAAGTGGTGCAAATGTGGGAGGGAGCAGTCTTTCTCTCCTCAGGATTGCCAAAGTGCTCTGCTGTCTAATGAGCTGATGTCTCTAATATTAATGTGACAAATCTGAAATGTTTTGCATCCTTTCTAGTCTGATATTCCTCTGCTTTTGTCTCCAGTTCTACAAGCAGAAATAATTTGAGGGGAAATGGATGCTTTAGATGCCGTCCAACATAGATGAGAGTTAAGGAGATCAAACACAATTCTCTCAGTAAGTGTGTATTTCTGATTCAATTTGCCACTCCACTTTAAATTGCCTCCTGTGATACATGTGTTTGCCTGCCTCTAATGAGATATTATAGTTCTGCCACAAACTTTGTTCTCTGCGTTTATTTAAGGTGTCATTTATAATACAACACAGATCTGCTGGTATGCAAACAACTTGGATGCTTAGAAGGAGAGTATAGCAACATCTCCCTTCTACAGGATCTAGCTCCAGAGAACTAGCACTGATAGAAGCTGAAAATAAAAACAGAAGGTGAAAATTACAATGAATTTAGCAGCTCAGCATGAAGCAATGATAAACAAAGAGGCTTTTTTTACAAAGTAAACGGACTGTGTTTTACACAAATGATTTTAATTCCAACTACCAGATCCAGGCAGGCGCTCTCAGGAAACTGATGTTCTAGATCCATTTTAATTGGGGTTAAGTTCCTGTTTTGGCACAGAAACTGCTTTGGTCACCCTGTATGATGACCTCTGTTGGGAGAGAGACAGGGGAAATATGTCCCTGTTATTTTTTCTTGACGACTCAATGGCTTTCAATACCATCAGTTGTGGTATTCTTCTGCAGCTGCTGTCCCAATTGGGGATGGGTGGCACCACTTTGCAGTGGTTCCAGTCATTCTTGGATGATCATTTCCAGAGAGTGATGCTTGGGGAGTGCACTTAGGCCCTGTGGGATCTTCAAATGAGGTTCCTCAAGGTTCAGTTTTATCCCCCATGTTTAACATCTACATGAAACTACATGAAACTGGTAGGAGGTGTCATCTGGAATTTTGGAGTATGTTCTCAGCAATATTCTGATGACACCCAGCTGTAATTCTCCTTTACATCTGCAGGTGTAGCAGTAGATGTGCTGGACTATTTTCTTGACTTAGTAATGGACTGGACAGAAGCTCAATCCAGATAAGGCTGAGGCACTGTAAGTGGGTGGTGCCCTAGACTGGAAGGCTAGGAGGTTGCCTGCTCTTGAAGGGGTTACACTCGCTCTGAAGGAGAGGGTATACAGCTTGGGGGTCCATGTAGATCCATTACTGTCACTTGGGGCTCAGGTGGCCTCAGTGGTACAGAAAGTTTTCCATGAGCTTTGGCTGGTGGTCCAGCTGCACCTCTATCTGGAGAGGGGTAGCCTAGCTTCTGTCACCTCTGCTCTCATGACCTCTATGTTGGATTACTGCAACACATTATATGTGGGGCTATCTCTGAATATGGTTCAGGAACTTCATGTGAAGCAGAATTTAGTGGTCAGGTTGCTCACTGAGGCAAGATGGTTTGAGCATATAACTGGCCTGACTGCACTAGCTACCAATTTGTTTCCAGGCCCAATTCAAATGACTGGTTTTAACCTATACATCCTTAAATGGCTCAGGACCACAAAACCTCAATGACCACCTCTCCCCTTATGAACCAACCTAGACCTTGCAATCATCACCTGAGGCCCTGTTTTGTGTGCCTCCTCCACAAAAGGTCTGGTGGGTGGCAACATGAGAACGGGCCTTTTCTGTGGTGGCTCACAGGTTGTGGAATGCTCTCCCCAGGGAAGCTCAACTGACACTGTCATTAGATATCTTTTGGTGCCAGATGAAAATGTTTCTCTTTAACTGAGCCTTTGGGAGAGTAACTGAGTCTTTGTACTTTTAAATATGGCTTTGGGGTGTGGGGGTTATCGGTTTGTTTTTGTTCTTATACTTTTTGAACAGGTACTTTGTGTTCTCATTTTGTATTTTTATGTCGTGAATCACCCTGTGATCTTCAGATGAAGGATGGTATGCACATTTTAATAATACTAATAAATACTATACCTACTGGCACAGCACTGGGACAGATGTTGTTGCTTCTTCTCTCATCAGGAGAAAACAATAAACACAGCTCCCTCCAGAAATACAGGTATGCAAAAGTCCTAAGTGTAGAGAATTTTTTTTCCTTGTTTCTTGCACACTTTATTTAGCCTATATAAATAGGCTTTGCAGATCATTTATAAGCTGCCTTGCAGGGGAATTAAAACAAAAGTTAAAATTTTAATTTAGAATCACTTTTACAGCTACCACTGATGTAGATAAAAATTTATGGTCACACAGCTGTGGAGTTCTTAGATTTAATTAGAGGAACTGTTTCCTCGCCATGCAGAACTTTTGCATTAGCAGGGGCTATGCTGATTGGAAGCCATGTGCTTTAAATACTTTGTACTTCGTTTCCTGGTGTGCACTACTACTATAAAGTGAATTTGTAATGCAAATATTTCCCCTTGACTTTTCATTTATCTGAAATCTAGATATTTTGATCCATCTAGATCAGGGTTGGGAGATCAGATGTTGCTGGGCTCCATTTCCCATTTCCACTGACCATGCTGGCTGGGGCTGATGGGAGCTGTAGCGTGACAATATCTGGAGGGCAACAGATTCCACACCAAGGATGTAGATTTCCCTCCACAAATTCCCCAGGGCTTTTTATTTTCTGTGTAAAATAATATAAACAAACAGGAATGCAAACATTCCATTGGTTATCTGACCTAAGTTCCAATTCCTACCCCTAACCAGCTAGTGGAGATTAGGCATCAGCAGCTCTCTGGGGTCTCAAGCACGCCAAACATGTGCTGGATTTCCAAGGTATGGTTCCACCTCAGAATTATCAGAGGTACCACACCAGCCCTGATTAGATAATAATATGAATGCCTGAAAAATTGTCTTGCTAAGATAAGCTCCCCGTACCATGAATGCTTGAAAAATTGCCTTGCTAAGATAAGCTCCCCGTACCACCATGTTCTAAGTGCCATGAGTTGAATGCAAAGTTGTTACCCCACTTGACTGCTGTGCTTCAACATGGTATACACTGGTGGAGGAACGGGCGGCGGAGGGAGCGGACTGCCCCTGGCACCACTATTCCAGTAGGGTGCCATTGTGACAGCCCCCCCAGACACACGTCGTGCATCCCCCCATGTGCCGGTCCCCACAGGCAGTGCGCCACGCCCTCGCTGGTGGCACGCCATGCCCCTGGGATGCGTGCCATGCCCCTGGGGGGGGGGCGCCAGCCACGCCCCCCCCGGTAGCAGAGCATGCAGCTTCACCACTGATGGTATAGAGATGTGGGTGGCGCTGTGGTCTAAAGCACTGAACCTCTTAGGCTTGCCAATCAGAAGGTCAGCAGTTTGAATCCGCGCAATGGGGTGAGCTCCTGTTGCTCTGTTCCAGCTCCTGCCAACCTAGCAGTTCGAAAGCATGCCAGTGCAAGTAGATAAATAGGTACTACTGTGGCGGGAAGGTAAATGGCATTTCTGTGCACTCCGGCTTCCATCACAGTGTTCCGTTGCACCAGAAGCAGTTTAATCATACTGGCCACATGACTCAGAAAGCTGGCTCCAGACAAACACCAGCTCCCTTAGCTTGAAGTGAGATGAGAACTGCACCCAATAGTTGCCTTTGACTGGACTCAACCATCCAGGGGTCGTTTACCTTTTTACCTTTTCAACATGGTGAAGGCAAAATCATTATGTTGTATATTTCCTTTCAGAAAGTGTATGATAATGATGTTTTTATGATGATTTATAATGTACTGGGAGAAAGAGAAGGAACTGGTGGCAAATTTTACTGAATATGATCCAGGCTGCAAAGTCCCGTTGATTTCTAGAAGAAAATCAAACATGTGCATAAATATCTTCACTTTATTATATTTATCTATCCAATTGAAATGTGACTTAAAAGCGATACCTTTTGATGGGGTCATTTCCTATAACTGTCATCATCACACCAAGCCCTTAGTCCCTATATTGCTTGGACAATTCACCGTGCATTTACTTTTATATCCTGGTCTCTGAAGTTTATTACTAATTTAAAATATTTATATTGCATGCTTTGAGTGAGAGATAATATGCTGCCCTTTACTTTAGTATCATGTTGTACAATATTATAAAAGGAATAAATTGAATTTAAATCAGCAAAATATAGGAATATCCTACAGATAAAAACATGAATAAAGGCACTGGAAGGCATTTTAAAATTATCTCATCAACATGTATTTTAAAATGACTAGCAATTAATCCTAGCCAAGCTCATTTCCCAAAAAATTATAGGCTTATATCCAATTGTGCATCTCCAACAGCACAAAACACTTCCATTTACACAACAGGATTTCTCCTTCCCCTCCAGTCCCACCACACCAATGTGTGCTCCCCAAATCTCCCTGGGAGAAGACGGGGGGAGCATGGGGCTTCAGTAGGGAGATGAGGAAAGAGAAGCCCTGTTGTGTGCCCTGAAGTCTATTTAAATGAAGTTGGATTTCATTCTTTAAATGCCATGCTGGAATATTCTCAGCTTCCCTTATCATTAGTCTTTTGCCTGACTTAGAAACATAGAATTCTTCCTGAAACTTAATCTAGTTCTTGCAGCTCTTTCTTCTGTATCACAAGATGCTTTATTAACTCAGACATGGCAACAAATTGGCTCAAGGAGGATTATCTCAATACCTATTAATTAATTGCAAAGGATTTACATCTCCATCCAGAGCTGTTCACAAGTTTGAATAAGGAGTCATGGCCTGGCCTGAGCCTGACAAGAGAGAGAGAGAGAGAGATCAGAATCCAGTTCAATACCAACCAAAAAAGAAAGTGTTTTCGGACATTGATCTCTACCTCAGTTGGTTCAGAAGTCCTGCTGGGCTGTGAAACTAAGGTAGAAGTAAATAACAGCAGTAGGTTTGTCAGGATACATCATAGCTTCACTATCTCTCCTGTGGTTGATTGTCCCAGCAGTACTAATACCATTTTCTGTTTGTTTGTTTGTTTGCTTGCTTGCTTGCTTGCTTGCTTGCTTGTTAAGTTTTTCACCTGATACTCCAGAAAGTAAAAATGGGGGATAAATTCACAGGGTGGTGGAGAGCTGTGCACCATCAGCTGTTGTGAGAATCCAGTATAGGCTTCAGGAAGATAAAAAAGCAGAGAAGAGGAGGAATAGAGTTTGAGAGAGAAATGGCCAGTGGCATACATTAATATGGTTAAAAATTGTGCTACCCCTAACTTGACCCTTACCCAGTGGTAGAGGAAGAGGGGGGCAGGGGGGGGGGCGGAGTGCCCTGGGTACCATCTTTGAGGGGGTGACAAGAAGGCACCCTGTGGGGGGCTTGCCCCGCCACCATTGCACCGCCCCAGCCACGTGCGGAGGATCCTCTGCTCACGACTGCACCCTCCGCCGCCACCCTTACCAAAAATTAATGAGCTAGGCAAACAGTGCTGGGCTAGTCCAGTTTGTTTTGATGAATTTAGTGTCTGTAAGTTACTTTGGGTCATGTGAGGAAAATGAATAATAATCATTGTCATCTCCATATGAAAATTTCCTCCTCTTCCTTCTTCAGCATTAGGCATTAGCATGCACAATACAATACTCTGGACCTACTTAGACTTGATAAGGAAAACAGTTAAGTTCTTACAACCAGCTAGAATAAGTAAGTAAGGAGGCAGGCAGGTTAAAGGCTGACTTGGGATGGTAGAGCAATGCCCCATTTGCCCTAATGGACCAGGGCTCCACCCTTTGAAAGTCAAGTGCAGGGAGGAACCTCTAATGGAGCAAATGGAATATTATTTCCTAATGGAGGGCCCAATCTAAATGGAGACTCCAGCAACGAACAAAGAGTTAAAGTTATCTACCTTCCATACCAGGGTTTCAATCTAGAGTGACTGCTCCATTCTGGCAATTTGTGAAAGAAATAAAGCTTCCACTCAAGGGAAGACTGCTTGATAAATGTCACATGAGCTTTGTCCCTTAGTCTGAATCAAGATTCTTATTTCCAAGAGTCCTATGATTTCTTATCACTGTGTGAACTGTCACCTCATGTGTCAATATTTCTGTTTCATTATTTAAGAACTCTTATCCTACATTTTTGAGAGGGACGCGGGTGGCGCTGTGGGTTAAACCACAGAACCTAGGACTTGCCAATCAGAAGGTTGGAGGTTCAAATCCCCATGACGGGGTGAGCTCCCGTTGTTCGGTCCCTGCTCCTGCCAACCTAGCAGTTCAAAAGCACCTCACAGTGCAAGTAGATAAATAGGTCCCGCTCCAGCGGGAAGGTAAACGGCGTTTCCGTGCGCTGCTCTGGTTTGCCAGAAGCGGCTTAGTCATGCTGGCCTCATGACCCGGAAGCTGTACGCCAGCTCCCTCGGCCAATAAAGCGAGATGAGCGCCGCAACCCTAGAGTCGGTCACGACTGGACCTAATGGTCAGGGGTCCCTTTACCTTTATCCCACATTTTTAGCCACCCCAAAAGTTTGAAATGTCCCCAAAGTCACATGCAATATAGTAATAGGTAAAGGTAAAGGTACCCCTTTAAAGTAATAACCACACACTATTTAAGTATTAGAACAGATGCAAAATGACAGTAGCAACACACACAAAAAATAGACTTGTACTGAAATGTGCAAATAGGCTCTGAAAGTGAGCATGACCTATAAGAGAGGCCACCACTCTAGATGTTTAGCTAACACAGCCTGGAGCACACCATTAAAAGGTGGCAGAATAACAGTAGGTAGACATTATGTGCAAAAGCAGAACGCATAAAAGTGCAAAGCTAAATGCATTTTTACAACTATTAAGGTAACAAGCACCAGAGATGCCATCTCATCTTTCCTAATTAGATCTGAATGCAGTGAGGTGTAATATTTCCTCAAGTTTCTTTTTTACCTTCTGTTTTTCACTAATATAATTATAAAAAAACCTCAAGAAAGCTTCACAGCAAAGCACTCCACCGACTGAGGGCTGACATCTTTGCACACACAGAAGCTCCAAAACAAAACAGAAACAAAAAGGCAGGGTTCCAGAGCCCTGCATGTAGCTTTATGAGATAATAGGATTCTGCAATGCAGTGCTATGCTTCCAGTCCACTGAACTGTAAAATCCACTTTAGAGTTTTATGTGACTTCAGTCCAATGAACAAAATAATCCACTCCAGAATTTATATCACTCTAGGCCAGTGAACGGCATAATCTAGACTTTGATTGGAAATTCTGGGTAGACTGTGAGTGTGTTGTGGGTAAATGGTTGTCAAGGTGTCTATTCGGTCAGAGAAAGGAGTTATCTTGTAGGCAGCTAACAAATGAAAGTTCAGGTTAGTGTTCAAAGGAGCTTATTTGCTCGTTGCAGCAGAGCAATATCCCTAGCTACTGAGACTGTCTCCTCTTGCTTTGTTTTTGATTCAGGTTTACGGGGAGCAACTTGGCAGCTCCTATTGTCTTTATTCTCCCCATTTTTAAGGGTTCTCAACAGCATTTGTAAGGAGACAGGGGGCTGAGCTAGATGAGCCCTGCGTGGATTTTAAGATCTTAGATAGTTATCTAACAATGTTTATATACTGTTCAATGAAAAACAATGGTACAAATAATTCATTGGAGTAGCAATAAAACAGTAAACATAATAAAAATAATCAAGTATAGGTAAAGTCAACATTTTATAGGGAAAAAAATGAATGCAATAAAAGTATATGTCTGGGTTGACTTGCCTAAACAAAACTGTTTTTAGCAGGCAGCTAAAAATTAAGCCTAATGGGGGGGGCAGAAGGGTAGGAGATGCCAAATATCTGGGGCAGGGGCCCCTTGGGTCACCCCTTAACAATGTCCCTGGTGATTTGTGGGTAATATCTGTCAATAATTCATGTGGACACCTAGGACGGAAATGAGAATCCTCATTAACGAAGTAAGAAAACTAGTGTTTCCCATCTATGATGATTTAAGAATAACAGAGCAATCCTCAGGTTAAATAAATGTAAATTACCCCATTCTAAATTCTAGCCAAGAGTGGGGCTACTGCTGGCTGAGATGGCCCAAGCCTGGCAGAGGGGAAAGAAGCCTTGAAGAGTTTGACTTGTACCATGCTTTTTGCTGGCCTAAATTCTACCAGGTTGCTTAGCAACAGGGCTGAGCTGAAAGAGGTTTTTAGCTGGTGTTGAGTCTCTCATTGCCTTACCCCATCTCCAGACCCCACTTTTTCATATTTACACCTGTGTAAATTCCACCAACTTAAGTTCTGCCAGGTGAGCCCCAGCTGAGCCAGCATAGCCGCAGCTCAGCCTTAATTCTGGGAGTTCACTGGTATATCCCTGGGTGAGTCAGGATGCAGGAGTTACCATGGCCTATCTGCAACTGAGCCACAACTCAGCCAGGACGGCAAGTTCCACCTAGTCCAAACTCATTCATTCTGGCAGGATGCAAATGACACATTAGAAAAGCAGAAACTTGATTTTCATCACAAAGTTAACTCTAAAAGTACAAGAGTCAAGAGTACCTTTTAAATCTTCTGGATTACACACACTCATACTCATAATAGATTAGTACAGCTAGCTGAAGTTATCATCTATTTTAAAGTTTGTCTGTTATAAGCCCCCCATTTCAAGCATACCACATACACAAAAATATATTAACCACAATCAAGATCACCCATGCAGAATTCAGAGGGTACCTATTTCTCATCTTATTTCCTGTATCTCCTGGAAATTTTAAAATAGTGTAAAAATGTCTCCCAGAGTTTATTGATCTTTTGCAGGGTAATAATAACTTAATAAAGTGGGATATTATTACACTGAAATGGATCAATAAACTCAGCAGAGATGCATTTGTTTCACTATATGTTTTTTTGCGGCAGGTATGCAGCATGGAAAAGAATTACAAGGCAGAATCTAGAAATGCTGCACTTTTCAACTCCAAATTATCTTAAATGTGGGGTGGGAGGACATCTTCCCAAAAAGTTTGACATTAGCCAGAGGGCCTTTTGTCCACTCTCAACTGTCCACAGAGCTTCAATTACTAAAACAAAAGGTTAATTTGTTAGCAATTCACCATAATATGGAACACTTAGGGAAGAAAACGGAGGCAAATTGAAGACCACACTGGATTTCCTTAGGTTAGAGGTCATCTGAAAGCCAGAACTAAATTTTATGCAGTGATTTTTGTATTATTGGTTTTTTTATTTTAAAAAACTAATTTAGCACCTGTATTTATAATCTCACAAAGGAGCCCTGGGCAAATTGAGACATGCCAGGAAAAGGCCACTGAATGAGGTTCCTACCTGAGTGAGGATTTGAACCTCTCTTACATCAGAGTCTGGTGGTCAAACTTGGCATTATGATGTCAGCACATAGTTCCCAACTCCATTTCCCCTTATTATGACAACATAGGGAAGCATATGAGAGCCTAGGGGTGAGGTATACAATCAGAGGTGTACATAATACCATCAGTAGTTCAGGACCTCAAAAGTCTATTTAGGCATTTTCACACATGTGATTCCAATTGTCTGAGAGGGGAGTGGATGTCCCTGGGCTCCACTTGTTTTGTTGAATCATTGTTGCCACACCTGTAATCCTCCATACAGTGGTACCTTGGTTTACAACCATAATCCATTCCGGAGGTCCGTTTGTAAACCAAAACAGGTTGTAACCCAAGGCGTGCTTTCGCCAGTGGGGCCTACCCCCCCAAAATTGTTCGTAATCCCCCCAAAATGGGTTTTAATCCAAAAAAAAGTTGCAAACCAGGACATGCACTTCTGGGTTTGACGTGTTTGTAATCCAAAATGTATGCAAACCATGGTACCACTGTATATTGGAGCTGAACTAGATTATATTCATGGATATTGGAGCATGTATCATCACTCTGTGCATGAAAGACATTGTAGTCTCCCTGCATGGTTTGGAACTGTGATCTTCCAGGGTTTTAAATCAGGGAGCCTCTATGAGTAAGAACAAGGGACACGGGTGGCACTGTGGGTTAAACCACAGAGCCTAGGACTTGCTGATCAGAAGGTCGACGGTTCGAATCCCCATGATGGGGTGAGCTCCCATTGCTCAGTCCCTGCTCCTGCCAACCTAGCAGTTCGAAAGCACGTCAAAGTGCAAGTAGATAAATAGGGAAGGTAAACGGCATTTCCGTGTGCTGCTCTGGTTTGCCAGAAGCGGCTTAGTCATGCTGGCCACATGACCCGGAAGCTGTCTGCGGACAAACGCCGGCTCCCTCGGCCCATAGAGCGAGATGAGCACCACAACCCCAGAGTCAGTCATGACTGGAACTAATGGTCAGGGGTACCTTTACCTTTATGAGTAAGAACAACTTGCCATGCTAGAAGTTCAGCCCTCAGCATGTGACATGGCAGGGAGTAGTGTGTCTGTGCGCTCTTCCTTAAAAGATTGAAATGGTGTGTGGGGATGTCTGTATAGGACTCCATTGTTATGTAAACAAACACAAATACAAGGTTTTGACCCTAAATAGCTTACAAGAGAAGGAACAGTAGGAATGTGAGGATTTAGGCTTCTTATGTTGAAGCAACCTTGAAAGACAAATGGGAAGGTTTCTTCTTGGACAAAGCTTCCAGGAAAAAATGGGTGTTTCAACAGTATATTTTCTGGTGTTGGTGGTGGTGATGATGGAGCGCTCTCTTTCTTCCTCTCTCTTTTTCTCTCCACTCCTTCCACTTATACCTTGCACACAAAAACTAAACAAGGGAAATTGTACATCATGTTCAAACAGTCCATAAACATGCAGTTATTATTCTGCAGTTGCCTGCTTCTACCTTTGTTACCTTTGTTACAGGAAAATTGTTTTAGTTATATGATCAGTATCTTACACTTAACACTGCCTATTTATGGACATACGCTATGACTAAATCACAGGAGGAGTCATGCAGTCATTAATAACATGCCCTTGACTTGAAATGTTAATAAGAAAACCGTATGAGGCTACTGATGTATTGCAATGGAAAATGGTTACAGGGAGGGAAATAATTTTCTTACTTCATTCTAGTAATCAGCTTATTCTTAAAGTGTTGCTCTGCATTATCAGCATCATTTAATATATGTAAAGAGTCTAGGGTGCAATAGCTCTTTGATAATCACTACAGTTTAAAAATCAGTTGTAGAATAATAATGCCATTTGCCAGTCTTCTATTGTTGACTGTTGATTTTCAATATAATTGTATATTATATGTTCTATTTTAATAACAGACTACCCATGGAGTATTGATTGATAGCCATATACACGTAAAATATTTCTTTTGAGACTTCCCTAGATGACACAGCTAGAGTTTGGGCTATTAGGGAGGTGGTGACTGACAACAGCCAGAAAGGTGTGGCCAGATGGGATGGAAGTAGGCAGTGCCCTCTGCTCATGGCAGAGTCAAACTTGGGCTTAGCTAAGCAAGTTGGAGAATGTTGCAAGCTGGCTCCTGCTTTAGGCCCCTGTCCAAATTCCTGATCCATCATGCTGGGGAGAGGGGTCGAGAACTGAAACACCTCCACCAGCCTCCATCCATAGATAGTAACTATGAATTCTCCACCAATGCAGAGCTCCCCATTCTGCCTTCCAAAACTGCAGAAGGGCAGAAGTACTGCTGGTAGACCCTCCAAGTGTCCCTATTTTCCAGGGACAGTCCTGGATTTACAGAAGCTGTCCCAGTTTCTGACTTGATCCTGGAATGTCCCACTTTTCCTTAGGATGTCCCTATTTTCATTGGAGAAATGTTGGAGGGTATGGAGCTATGCAACCTCTGAGGCAAGGAAATAAATAACTATACAACCTTTAGAAGACATCTGAAGGAGGCCCTGTATAGGGAAGTTTTATTATGTTTTTATATATGTTGGAAGCTGCCCAGAGTGGCTGGGGCAACCCAGTCAGAAGGGCAGGGTGTAAATAATATAATTATGACTATTATGGAGTAGGGTGTTCCTATTTTCATCAGAGAAATGTTGGAGGGTATGAGCTGGTGGAATTCCTAGCAGCAGTAGCCCATGGGAAAACTTCAAACTGCATCCCGAGCCACCCCCTTTTCTGATCCTGGCCTGATTCCTATGCCAGCTCCGAACTAACATAGCATGGTGCACCATTTCCCCAGTCCCCACCCCTTTCCACCTAGGTTGATGTGAGTGGCAGTGCTGTAGATACGCTGTGGCTGCTCTGATCTGTCACACCTTGCTGCTGCCTGTCCAGGTTTAGGATTGCCTTGTTAGCCACTTTCCACATAGTATGCAGTATTCATTGCAGCTCTTTGTTATACATTAAGAAAGTTGTGGTTCTAGGTAAGCCAGCACACGCACAGTAAATTGTGCAAGGGGAATTTTTGTCATCAGTCACTCCATTAATAATAATATTTACTTTTCAGGTGTGGGCACATCACTTTCATAAAGTTAAAATTCCCATAATTCTTGTTGGCATCCGTCTGTCTCGAGAGACACCTCCAGGGGTAGCATCAACCCACTGTGTTAGCAGCACTGAAGTGATCTCTCCAGGGCACAAGCCTCAGCAGTGTGTAGAAAGGTTCTGGGCTGCCCAGATGACAGACCTCTTGGCTGATGTGCCCCCAAAGCAGAGCAATGCGTTTGGCACTAGCTTGGCTGCAGGAGTTGCCAAAAGGATGGTGATCCAACTGTCTTAGGAACCCCACTCCGGATTTGTGTAGGGTTTCCTCCTTAGCCTTTCTTCTCCCAAATGTGTTCCACAAGGAAGCAGATGTTTAGGATCAGAGGTTTCCTTCTCCTATATGGGCTACCTTTCCAGGTTGATGAGCCCCATCTGCCCCTCACTTCCCTCTATAGCACATATAGAAACTGCCTTCTTGACCATTGGACCCACTATTCATCTCAGATGCACAACACACTGGAGCCTGTCTTTGCATGCAGGCTGGGTGTTCATCAGTATGAAGATGACACCCAGCTCTACCTCTCCTTTAAATCGGAACCAGTGAAGGCGGTGAAGGTCCTGTGTGAGTGCCTGGAGGCGGTTGGAGGATGGATGGCGGCTAACAGATTGAGGTTGAATCCTGACAAGACAGAAGTACTGTTTTGGGGGGACAGGGGCTGGGCGGGTGTGGCGGATTCCCTGGTCCTGAATGGGGTAACTGTGCCCCTGAAGGACCAGGTGCGCAGCCTGGGAGTCATTTTGGACTCACAGCTGTCCATGGAGGCACAGGTTAATTCTGTGTCCAGGGCAGCTGTCTACCAGCTTCACCTGGTACGCAGGCTAAGACCCTACCTGCCCGCAGACTGTCTTGCCAGAGTGGTGCATGCTCTAGTTATCTCCTGCTTGGACTACTGCAACGTGCTCTATGTGGGGCTACCTTTGAAGGTGACCCGGAAACTGCAATTAATCCAGAATGCGGCAGCTAGACTGGTCACTGGGAGTGGCCGCCGGGACCACATAACACCGGTTCTGAGAGATCTGCATTGGCTCCCAGTACGTTTCCGAGCACGATTCAAAGTGTTGGTGCTGACCTTTAAAGCCCTAAACGGCCTCGGTCCTGTATACCTGAAGGAGCGTCTCCACCCCCATCGTTCAGCCCGAACACTGAGATCCAGCACCGAGGGCCTTCTGGCGGTTCCCTCATTGCAAGAAGTAAGGTTACAGGGAACCAGGCAGAGGGCCTTCTCGGTAGTGGTGCCTGCCCTGTGGAACGCCCTCCCAGCAGATGTCAAGGCAATAAACAACTATTTTACTTTTAAAAGACAACTGAAGGCAGCCCTCTTTAGGGAAGTTTTTAATGTCTGATGCTGTGCTGTTTTTAATACTCAGTTGGAATCCGCCCAGAGTGGCTGGGGAAACCCAGCCAGATGGGCGGGGTATAAATAATAAATTATTATTATTATTATTATTATTATTATTATTATTATTATTATTATTATGGCCAACAGAAATGAGAACAGAAACCAAGTAAACAGGGCTAATGAGAGATCCAAGAAGAAAGTGATGGAATATAATAAATTACCAAGTGGGTTTGCATGCCCTCATCCCCCCCCCCCCAATAGCCACAGGATATAACATACTGGAATTCTTGGGAAAGGTTTGCATTTCTGGCCCACTCTATGTCCTTAAGACAGGTGTGAAGACCCCATTGCTGGACTCCCTCAGCCTCCACTAGGAGGTCAGTCTTGTTGGACTCCAGCTCCCACAATCCTCATCCTGCAGGGCCGGTGGTGGGGGGCAATGGGTGCTGGAATGCAACAACATCTGGAGGGCCACAGGCTCCTAATGCCTGCCTTAAGATATAATTAACATAATGAAGACAATACTGGCAACAGACCTTCTCCTGGAACACACTTAACTAAGATGATAACTCATGTCTTGGGTTAATACAGATTTCAGGTAATTCAGAATGTAATGAGATGTTTAGATTTAGTATAAAGGATAAAGCTTGCCAGAAAAATCAGACTGACACCCAATTTATTGATGCTAAAATTATCCCAAACCAAGAGACCATAAATTAAATCTTTTTATGGTTTGTTGAAACTACTGTGTACAGTAACTGAATTGTAGCGGGCAGAGAAGGGGGGCAGCAGGCCCCGTGTTAATTGGAATGGAGTTTTTCAGAATAGGTGAAATGAATAATGATGTGCTTCATTTAAATGACTTGTTAATATTTACTCTGCAAATACCCAAGGGGAAACTTGGCTAAGCTAAAATAGCCTTTAATTTGCATTTCTGTCAAGCATTACATCATTCCCAACTAGGAATAGTGCTCTCTCCTTTATTATTCTCCTTATCTCACATGTGTACTGCATTCTAGCAGATTAAGAGGCTATGAAAGTCTAAGTTTTGTAAAATGTTTCTCATATTTATGAGGAACTAACCGGGCTGGCAATCGAGATGCCACTAAGCAAACCCGAGAACTTGCCTGAAGATCTGAAATCGTGTATGGAGTTCACTTTTATTCCTCATGTTAATATGATATGAAAAATGCCTAGGGATTCTGGTATGTTGAGAAATGTTCTTTAAAAAATAGTTATGGGGAATCTCAATATCCAGAGAAAATAAGTCAATAATGACCTCTGGCTTTATTTGCACATCTGCACCTCAACATCAGCTGGAATTTATTATTCTTCAGGTGCTTTCAGACTGTAAAATTTAGAGCTGGCTTGCACAGCGTCTCATATTTTATGAAATTGTTTACTAGATAGGCTAT
Source organism: Podarcis liolepis (assembly GCF_965112155.1). Lineage (NCBI taxonomy): Eukaryota > Metazoa > Chordata > Lepidosauria > Squamata > Lacertidae > Podarcis > Podarcis liolepis. The sequence continues at coordinate 89,370,264 of NC_139554.1, forward strand.
TTGCAGTGTTCACACTTAGGAACTAGATTACTTTTCCACGAGTGCAATGAATGTGTGGAAGATGGAGCACTGCATCACTGTCTTTGCTCCATGGGTCTCCACCCTCTGGCTGAACTCAAATACATAGGCTGAACTAAAATGTTTGTTTGTTTCAGCTTAAAAATGAAAAATAAAATATCAATAGGGAAAAAGAACCCCGATATTTTTTCAGGAACCAAGAGAGATTCTTACATTTCTCAGCCCCCAGAGGAGGCTTTCCTTAACAGGTTTTGGAGAAATGTGTTCATGCTCTTCCTGTAACAAACTGGTCCGCTGCAACTTAGGGTGATGCTACATCCTGACAATGTATTTTTTTATTTTTATTTTTTTGCATTTTTATCTTGTAAACTGCCTGTCACCTTCAGTTGAAGTGTGGTATAGAAATTTAATAAGTAATAATAATAGGTAGTAAGATCATCACATCTGGGGCAGAGGGAAATGTTTAAAAGGCCATCGGTTGTTTAATTATCTGAAGGCCTGAGAGAAGAGAGAAGTTTGCCTAGTGCCTAAAAATATGTAACAAAAACACCAGGTGAGCCTTCCTAAGGAGAGTATTTGGCAAGCAAGAAGCTACTGCAGAAAAGGCCTGTTCTTGTGTTGCTACCATCCAAACCTCTTATAGAGGCCACCTGAGCCCCAAGCAACAGCAACGGATCCAGGAGTACCCCCAAGGTACATACTGACTTCTTTGGAGGGAGTGTAACCCCATTAACAAGCAGGCAACCTCCCATCCATCCGGTCTAGGGAACCATCCACTAACAGTGCCTCAGTATTTTCTGGATTGAGCTTCAGTTTATTGGCTCCCATCTCATCCATCACCAAGGCAAGACACCAGTCCAGCTCATTCGTTGCTGCACCTGCAGATGTAAAGGAAAAGTATTGCTTTGTGTCACCAGCATATTGCTGACAACGTACTCCAAAACTCCAGATGACGCCACTCAGTGGTTTCATGTAGATGTTAAACAGCATGGAGGATAAAACTGAACCCGGAGGAACCCCACACCGAAGGCTCCATGAGGCCAAAGAGCACTCCCCAATCTTCACCCTCTGGAAACAACCATCCAAGTGGAGTCAGGAGCACTGCAAAGCGTTGCCACCTACTCGTAACTCGGACAACCTCTGCAGAAGGATACCACAGTCAATGGTCTCAAAAACCACTGAGAGGTCAAGGAGAATTTACAAGGACACATTTCTCCCGTCACTCTCCTGACAGAGTTTATCATACAGGGTGACTAGAGCAGTTTCTGTGCCAAAACCAGGCCTGATTGAAATGGATCTAGAAAATAAGTTCCCCCCAAGAGCGCCTGGATTTGGTTCGCAACCACCTTGCCAGAGATGGGGAGATTGGTAAGTGGCTGGTAATTACTTAGATTTTCCCAATGCAGGGAGGGTTTATTGGTGCAGAAACCACCTAGCTTGACTTAATGGTGAAATGGGGGGCATGGGAATATGAAACCTAAGTTGTGGAATAGCCTCCAAAGACAGGTTCATTATGACATTTTTATCCCAGCACACTTTTTTTTAGTTCGAGCCAAGTTTTTGTGCTATTGCTGACACATTATTTTTTTTAAAAAAAATTGTTCTCTTAGTACTGCTCTAAGTTGGGATGATTTTTAAAAAAATGATTTTGGTATGGTTTATAGTATTATTTGCCCAGAAATTCAGGGAATACATGCTAAAACAGCACACAATACACAACATTTTAAAAGAGGAGTCTGACGAAAAGATATCCACCATTTGATTTGATTTCTGCTGGGATTCAGTGCTGACGTGTTGCACACCTAAAATGGATTTCACAGATCACACTGCTATATTCCCATTTTACCGAAAGATGCTGGACAGTGGGCATGCTGTAGTGCTAACTAATAAATCAACAACTAAAGCCTAAAGAGGATGCAACAAAGATTTGTGTCCTGGGACCCTGCTGTTAATCATCTGCTCTGTATAGCACATCAACCCTGACACTGCTCATTTGTCAAGTGTTATAGGGTTGTGGTTGTATGTCCCCTCCACACACACCTTCTTAACTTTCTGCATATCTCCATGATTCACTATGCAAAACTACCAAACAAGGTCTCTTAGCTTCCTCCCCCTGCCCGCAACCCACATTTTCATCCCATGCAAAGAGACTGTGTGAATAACAACAGGATTCTAGGCATGTCTACTCAGAAGTAGGGATGGGAAGAAATTTGATTCAGTTTCCATTTGAAAGTAAACCTACTTTATTTGCAATTTCCAAAAGAAAGCACAAACAAAAACACTTCTGACTGGGGATTTATGAATTCTTGTTTGAAGGAATCATCATAAATAGCCATTAACAATTTAATGCAATTTTCACCTAATATACATTTTTGTATGCAATTTTGCTCATTATACACATTTTTGTAAAATATTTTCTATTATTATTTTCACAAAAATATGCCTTTTATGCACATTCTAGCAAGCACATTTTTATATACATTACTTGGCTGGAGAACTGCACTGCAAAAATTATGAGAAGTGTGCATTTCAAATGATCAATATGTTTTTGTTTGTGCTTTCTTTTGGAAATTCTCATTGAGTTTTGCACTTACTTTCAGGTAAGTGTGTCTACAATCACACTTACTTTCAGGTGTTTCTACAATCCAGCAAATTGAAATCTTCAGGCCAAATGCCATGCTGCAGACCCAGTTCAGTGCCGCAGTAACTGGAAGCCTGTGTGATTTCAAACATACACAGTTGAAGGTAGGCTTACTGAAACTGAGCAAGTTAAATCCAAGCAAAGTGCAGAGTGTAGAAGCTCTGCTTGGGCTTATCTTAAGGTTACCAGATTTTTTTCAATGAATCTGGGGACACTTTTCAACTTCCTACTAAATAGATGGAGCTTGTCAAGGGACTGATTTGTAAATCTGGGGACTGTCCCCGGGAAATGGGGACATCTGGTAACCTTAGCTTATCTGGCCAGAAAAGAGCTTTGAAGCTCTCTGCCTTGCTTGGTGGAAAAGATTCGCTCAGTGTACTGACTCTGGGCTGCTCTCACGAGATCTCATGGGACAATACAATCCGAGTTCCCATGAGATCTAGTGTAAGCATGCCTAGGCTTCCAGAGCCAGTGTACTGAGAGGACCTTGCCTGACAAGCAAGGCACAGAGAGAGCTTAAAACCCCTTTTGTGCCAAGTAACCCAAGGGGTGTATATAGGGCCTCATACACACAAATGCTGAATGTGTGGCCCCTGGTGGGTATGACCAACCAGCATTTTCTGCATGATGTGTGTGTTGTGACTTCTGCAGAGCCCTAAAGGACTTGAACATAGAACCTTATAGCCTGAAGTTGCGATCCTGCCTATTGAATGCACAGTATGTGCTCAAGCATTCATAGACCTGTTCAGGCACCAAACAGAATAGGAGTATGAAGCATTAATTTGTTATTATTCATAGAATGAGCCTGCTTTCCTCTTGTTGCTACCTTCTGCTTGCTACATTTAAAACTCCAGCTTAAACCACTAACCTCAAGAACCCGGAGTGGAGAACACACGCTCCAGGCTCAGATTCAGATGGAGCTTCCTCCCGGCCTTGCCCTGACAGACTGTGATTTAAGAGAATACAGATTGTTCCCTAATGCTGAGGCTTGAAAGAGCCCTATTGTTCGTAGGCACTCCTGTCACTCTGGAGCTTGTTCAGCAATCTACTATTGTAACTGAACAGCAGTTGTAGTTTCACCCAAAGTCATTCATTCTCCATAAAGAGGAGGAATAGCATCTCCTCTGTGAATGCATTTGTCATCATCCTTCCTGCCGCCATAGTCAGTTCCATCTGCCGAGAGATAAAGTACAGGAGGTGAGGTGCAATCTGTAAGGTTTCTAGTTTCATATTTCAAATGCAGAGAAGAAGGCAGCTGTGCCCAGATGAGACAGGGTTCCTCTTTCCTTTCTCCTCTTTAAGCGTTTCCCACTGGATCTTGCTGTGATGCAAAGCAGAAAATCTTATTTAACTCAAAAGAATTGCCTAAAACTGAGGGAGAGAATGCACATGGTTATAACTTTATTTTGAGTAAAAAAAATTGATTTGATGATGGAACTTGATAGTCTTGCTGGTTGATGCCATTGACAGTGGCTTTGGTCCTATAGAACTGAACTATACTTTCGCTTCTAACTTTGATTGTTTGGGAATGAAATGCGCCCCTTAAAGGAAATACTATCAGAGAAAATATTAGAATCCACTGATCTATGATGCTTTTGTACAACCTCATACATGAGAGGAGAACTTGAAAGCATAAATGTGTGGATGAATCATCACCAGGCAAATGAAATATAAATGGTATGGTGGAAATGAATAGCATATTGTGAAATATTTAAACTTTGTCACAAAGAGGTAGTTCCTGAGTCCGCCCCCCCCCCCGAGACATTCTCCCTATTTTCCCAACTTTAGATCTCGTTGGGGGGGGCACAGAAAATTATTACAGCAAGAACAGTGTTTCCCTTGAACCCCCTGGATGCTTCAGGTTTTTGTCTAACTTAGTGAATGCACTTAGTGATGGATTCCTCCAATATATCAAGAGTGATGAACTGTAGCCTCCATGACCCATGCATGACTACAGTGGAAAGCCCAGAGGAAACAGCACGATGACTGACATGATAAAAGATATAAAAGGACTGAGTCACGTGGGATTTGGCAAAATTGTTCATGTTGTGTGATAGAAGAAATGAACTTTCTAAGTTAAAGGGGCAGGAAAGAAGGCTATTTGATTCAAAGCGAAACATGATGGCCAGTCAGCTACTCTTTCTGAGCAAGGTTCTTCTAGTTTAGGGATGTTCAACTGAAAAACTAGAACCTGGACTTGACATTTCAGTCCATGAAATTTCACCTCGAGGCTTTGCATTTGCACAAAATCAAACCTGTTTTAGACCCCTACCACCATTTATATGATTGAAGTTACCTGGGACCTTCAGAGTCTTAATTTTCACGTTACTGTTCTGTTCCATGTTGAAGATCTATTAAGAAATCAAGAATTGTCTAGTCCAACCTCGTGAGCTGTAGAAGAACATGTTGCAAAAACCTGGAAGCATCATCGTCCTAGCATATCTGAAGATTTCTAAGCTCCTCACATGAACTATCTCAGTAGTCCTGAAGGACTGCCTGCAACCATATGGCTCAGAAGCCCTGTACTCTCACCGACCTCTTAAGTCAATCAGGTTAGTGGGTACCAGGCACAGGATCTTTTCATTGGTGTCCCGATATTTGTGGAATTCCTTCTCCACAGAACCCTAGTTGCCCCAGTCTCTTGTGGCATTTAACTGGTCTCTTTTTATTCTGCCAAGCTACTTACTGCTCTTATTCCTGATGTTCTAGAGATGTTTTTAATCTAATGTTATTTATGATTGTACAATTGCTTTGGGTTTTCAGCATTTTTATTGCTGCCTTGTGAGAGCTTGCCCTACAAGGCAAGCTGAAGACTTAGACTGGTATTCAACTAAGTTTTGAAATTAATGAACGCAGCTAAGTTAGGCCCATTCATTTCAGTGAGTTTACTGTGAATACCCCCACTATTAAATAAACGACACCAATATTTCTGAGGTTCTAGCAGGTGTTACGTAGTCTATGCCCTCTCCTACTAGTATCCTCATACCCACTCATGTGCTTAAAGTTATAAAACAAGAGTCCCAGCCATTTCCCCTGCACCCCCAAGGAGAATGCTTTTGTACCTGGCCTCTGGAAAGATGCAAGAAAGGTGGGCCAGCTGCAAAACTTGAACACAGGAGTAGTGCTGTGAGGTTGGCCAGTGAACCACCATAATATCATTTGCAACATTCCCACCAAAATAAATATGGAAACAACTTACCTTCCATTCCTAACAACTTGCTGAAAGAGCCCTGCTGAATCAGACCAAAAACCTATCTAGTCCGTCATCCTGTTTCCCAGAGAGACCAAACAGACAGCTATGGGAATCTCACAGGCAGGGCATGCACATGATAGCTGTCTCCTGCTGTCACTCTCCAGCAACTGGTACTCACAGAAACATGCTGCCTCTGATTCTGGAAGTAGTAGGCATCATGACCAGGTGGGCCAGCTTGTTTCCAAACTTGATGGGGCAGATACAAGCAGATGTCCTTTACGTGCTACTTCTGGGAGGACTTCCTTGTCTCATACGGAAAAGCACTTCTGCTATTTATTATAGAGGCTTATTAGCTATAAATACCTTTGCTAGGATGTGATTCTCCAACAAGAAAGGACCAGGCATGGATGCATCTTCTCTTTAGAATCCATTCCTGTTTTGGCATTCATGAGAAGTCTCCGCTTGCTATTTATTTGAGATGGTTTGATTCCAGAAGAGTTGACAGCTTTTTGACATCCCTAAAATTATTGTGAAAATAACTGCAACAGTGACAGTGTCATTTAGGAATCTAATACATCCCCAATCCAAACAAAGTTACAGATCTACTGTAAGTAATAAAATAATGGGAAAGCAAATTACTTAGCTGAGAGAGTCGAAATTAGATTGCACCATAGTACCAGGACAGAATACAGAAATGTAACTTGTACTATATCCTTTATTGGTTTAGTATCTTTGACTCACCTGTAATGCTTATGACCCATCTATCAGATGTCTTTCTCTAGTGCATCCTTTCTCTGATAGGAGCCCACGGTTGATCAGCTAGAAGGTTGACCAGGGTTTATCTGGCGCATCCTTCTTTTGGGCCACAGAATGAACAAAGCAAATTTTCTCACTGCTAGTCCTATCACTGACACTATCCCTATCACCTCATGTACTCTGTTTTCTAGAAATTAAGTTCCATTCACCTATGTTTCTTGATGATGCCGTCAACACCAAGTGCATATAGGAAAAAAAGCAGCCATCACGGATCAAGCCCACAGGCCGAGTTTTCATACAACGTTACATGGATTCAAAACCACAGCTTTTAAAGAATGGATTTTTGTTTATTAGATTCAATTTATGAAACGCTTCCCATTAAGTATCTCAAAATAACTTCCCAATAGAAACATGAGCAATAAAAGCATTTAGAGACAATCCCATATACTGTATTAAAAGTTCCATGTATACAATTCAAAACAATTCCATTCTCCTTCTGTGTGCAGAATAAAAACAAAAACGATTTCACGTATAAAAGCAATTTCAAATCCAGGAGAAACACAGACTGGGATAAAGATCTCCACCTTCGAGGCTTGTTGAAAAGGGAAAGTCTTCAGATAGTTGCTTAAAAGACAATACAGGTAGTGCCTTTGTGATGTGTAATGGAAGGGAATTCCAAAGTGTAGGTGCCACCGCACATAAGGCTCAATGCCTATTTGTAGAAAATGGACTTTCTTATAACACAGTATCTCCTGCAGAACGCAGTGATCCCATGGAAACAAAGTTTTCATTTTGGAAAGATATGGCATAACCATTCACTTCCTATTCCTCAGAAGCTTGCTTGTGTTTGAAACAGCCTTTTCAAAGGTGCGTTTAAGAAGCATAGCCTCAGTGTGGGATTATCTGGAACATTTTTCTGGCATTTAGCAAAGCATGAAGTCGCCTCATCCACGAATCATTCAATGGAAGCATCTAAGCCTGTTACATTTTCTTCTCTGGCAAGATTGTGATATAAATAATAATGATTTACTGTATTCCTGAATTAGATAATGATCTAGCTATGATGCATCACTGGCACAGCTGAAAGCACCGACAAAGCATAAACTTCCATAAATAAATGCGCAGCTGTTCTATTTGCCTCCTATGTAACTATTCCCATTTAAGTAACATATGAGCTCCCCTCACACTTTCAATTAAAAATAGTATAAGGGCTGGATCTCAAATGTAAGTATATCACTTAGGGCTGGTTCACACATGGTTATTTATTACTTAATAACTACAGTATTAAAGCCCTATTCCTTCCTTCCTTCCTTCCTTCCTTGGTTAGTACAAATGTGTCTGTTGGTAGCTGATTTTGTGATTGAAATGTTTACGTAGCACTGCACTGTATGAAACCCAAAACAATTAAAACAATTAAAATGACAATTTAAAAAACCAGAAAGGGCAAATTCAGGGGAAAGACATATCTAAAATATATGTGTCTTCAAGAGCTGTTGGAATGCCAACACTGATGAGGTCTCCGATATTGCAGGGAAAGCATTCTGCAATTCTGGTTGCAACAACTTCCATGTTGCCACAAGCCAATAATCATCTGACCATGGCAAAACCTATTGGCTTCCACTTACAATCGCATCTTGTAAACCGTTATGTGGCCCATTGGTGAAAATTAATATGTGAACAAGAACAAATGAACAAATGAACAAATAAAGAAATAACTAGTCTTTGGTCCAGAATATCTGAGGAATCACCTCCTTCCTGCCTGCTCCCTAAGACCAGAATGAGAGACACTTCTCTATGTCCCACCTAGACTGAAGGCATGGTTGATGGCAACAAGAGATAAGTTCTCCTCAGTGGCTGCACCAGTGCTATAGAGAACTTTGAGTATGCTGTATTTTTAAATGGTTTTTTGTGTTGTTAATGCTATATTTTTAATGCATTTTATTGTTTTGTTTTGTTTTGTGATTTCATGATTTGAAATTTTTGTAACCTGCCGGAATGGTGCATAAGCTCCAGAAGGGTAAGACATACAATTTCTATATAAATAAAGAAATAAATGAATAATGGGATCAGATTGTGCAAAATGGGAACTTAGCAAGATTAGAACTGACCATGAGTCCTCTAGGAGACCACATCACATACTTCAAGCCTTTGGCACAGTGGGTGCACCAGACATGATCTGAACAGGGAAGGCAACATCTAGAGTGACACTGGCATCATTTGGCTTGCTGCGGGAACTTACTTTGCGCATTAAGAACCTCCATCCTGGCAAAATAGGGAGTGAAAATAATGTCCACTGGTTGTGCCAGTCAAAATTGGGGCATCTGAATGCAACATTCTAGAAAGGCCTGTTGGAAATATCTTAGCTACTCTAGGAGGCTACATTGCATTCTGCAAACTTCCTGTATGGCCAGCTTCCTGCACATCACTCTTGGCCATGCCAAAAGCAGTTAGAGCATCTGGAAACCAGGCTAGAATACACAGCTAAGGTACTAAATCCTGGTTTCATTCAAAAACTCTTTACTGCCTTAGTGTGTAAGTAGACTTTATTTCTCGATTCTTACTGGGACAAAAGGAAGGAGCATCTGTACCTGAGAACAGCATATGCATACAGATGCAGGAACAAACCTTTAATCGCTGGAAACACTTCCCAAAGCCTTGTTTGGTTTCCTAGACTTCTTCACACTGTGTTACAAAAAGCAGTGTTCTCTCCTGCTTTCAAGTGATCTGATCAATCTGGATTAAGGATTTTAGAGGCAGGAAGGAACGGAAGCAATTCCTTTTCCACTGGGCAATAGTTGACTGTCGGATAGTTCTTGGTCACTCACCCTTAAAAAAGCTTCATTTTCTTCCCTTAATAGGGAGGTCAATAAAAACGGAGAACTGGGAAGTCTGAGTAAACACCTCTGACCCAATGACAGCCTCTGAAATCCCTCTGGTTCTAGGAGTGATATTGCTTTAGCAAAGAGGAAGGTAAAGAGGGGGAGAACAGGTGAGTATTCCAATTATTAATGCAGCACATCTGACCTTAACTGTCAACATTCCAATCTCATACACTGCTGCAGAAGAGAGAAAAGTAGAACTTGCAAGGGGTGGCGGTGTGGATCAAGGTTTCCTCAGGAGGTGTAGGCTGCTACAGTTTTGCATCTCTGTACTCATGAGGATATCTAAGAGCTAGAAAACAAAAAAATGCAGTAAATCTCTCCAAAGGGAAAAGCCCTGGAGAAAGACAAGGTCAGAAAGAGTAATAATAAAAGTGTGTTTTTAAAATCGTCACCATCTTTAATTACTAAAAGCAGACTGCACTGTATTTTATTTGTTTATTTTACGAATTTATAAGCTGCTTCACAGCCAGAGGCCATAAAAATGCTGTACAAGTCATACCCATTGGTCCATCAAGCTCAGTAATGACTCCAGTGGTTTCAGACAGATTTTCCACCCAGCCCTACATGGAGACACCAGGAATTGCACCTGGGACCTTCTGCATGTAAAGTAGATTCTCTACCACTGAGCTACAGCCCTTCCCAAGCTGTGTGGTGACCACCCTGGTCCCTGGATACCCTGTGAGTATGGACAGGGAGGTAGGAGGATGCAAGGGAGGAGAAATACTATCACTAGAGGCCTCTGAGCAAGTCTGGAGAGGAATAGGTGGGTGGAAGGTTGCATGAGGTCTTGGCACGACATGGCTAAATGTGGGCAGGAGCCAGGAGTTCACCAGGAGCAGGTCTTTGTGGAAAAGAAGAGGAGGAAATCAAGTGTGAAAAGACAAAACAAGAGCCCTTTCCCACATCTTCTAGTAATAATAAAACTCCCAAATTTATCAAACTTGTCCTGGAAATGCCTGAGCTACCCAGGAAACATGATGCACATGTAGGAGCCTGAAAGCTTAGAGCAAGGGGACAGAAATTGCAGTCTCTCTTGCTCCTGGCAAAAGGAAATGGTCACAGCAGGACAACATTGCTGCTAACCTTTTCAAAATTCTTTCCATTTCCTTCAAAACCCTGACATATGTATTCTTTTGCCCAGGGAGCCTTCTTCAAATTCATGAAACAGAAATTCCCTAATGTTGACGTTTGTATGTCTAGGAGGCAGAAGCAACTATAGAAGAATGACTGCAGCTATTATTAAAGAATGGTGTCCCTAAAGTGGCCTGAGAGAGGTCAAGGGAAAATGATGAAGCTTGTATTAAATTTGTGGCTTAGGGAATATTCTGCAAGTAAATCCTATCTGGAAATGTTAGGAGACATCCCCACCATCACCTGGATTTATGTGAAGAATGGCTACAGCTGTATAGCATTTCACCACACAGATAGGGTGGAATTCAATGTTGGACTGCTACAAAAATTTCAGTTTGCTGGATGGAACAGTGGACTTGAAGAGGTACATGAAAAGAGTTAAGTTTTGTGTCAGGTGTAGCAGTTTGAGATGAGCAGTCTTCTTGGATTAAAATGTGTTTACATCCAAGGTGATTAAGAAGAGGAGACCATGGAAGTGTCATTTTGCTACACCCAGACTGTCCTTCTGTAGTTTATGGTGCACATTTAATTCTATTGCCAGTGGCACTAGAAACCTAAAGGACAAGGCAGAAAGGTAATTACACAGACTAAATGTTGTCAAAACTGAAATAATGTAATGTCCCTGATGATCAAAATGATCAAATGTGTTGGGAAGAAGCAGCAGCTCTGTGATAAGCTTTGTCATCACACAGATGAAACTTTTCACTGAGTTTTGCTTCCCCATTTTGAAGTCACTCTATTTGGGGTATGAAGGCAATTTTTGCCTTTTATATCTCCTAAGATCTTGGCCAAATGGTGTTCATTTGTTTGTTTGCTTGCTTGCTTGCTTTTGCCATCTTTGACCCATATTTCAGTGCCACATAATTTCCTAACAGGCCGACCATAACTGCAGCTACTTAGATTCACAGGAGCCAAATAGGTAGAGGTGTTTCAAGAGTCTGAAAATGGGGAGATTGGGAATAGATGTGAATGTTCCATGCACTCTACCCCCCTGGAATTATGTTCAGTTAGTGCACTTCCACCAGTCAATGCCTATTGCCTGCAGGAGGCAGAACAGTTGGCTTAAATTGTCCAAAAGCACTCTCAGCCACATTAGAGCCAAGCTGGGACCATCCAAACAAGGCTAGAGACAGGATACACTATTTTCCCAGCTTTCACTCCAGCAGCAGGTGTACCTTCATTGACTGGGGGAGAAGCCAAAGAAAGTACAAAGTTTAAGAAGATAAGAGCGTAAGATGAACCTGCTGCATCAGACCAATGGCCCATCTAGTCCAGCATTGTGTTCTCACAGTGGCCAGCCAGTTGCCTGGTTAGACCCAAGCTAGACCCAAGCAGAACAGCCCACCTGCCGACCTGTGAGATTCCCAATAACTGGTATTCAGAGGCATAATGCATCTCACAGAGGAGGTAGAACATAGCCATCATGACTGGGAGCTGGTGGTAGCCTTATTTAATTTGTTTATTTGGAAATCTTTCTAAACAACTAAAGATGGGAGTATCACGGGGGGGGGGCAGCTGCCCCCCATAGATCAAGTAAAACATTAGAAATACTTAACTAACTAACTTAACTAACTTAAATACTTAACCAATCACGTCAGTTCTGCCCCCCTAACAAAAGTCCTTCCCTCTCCCTCCAACAAAAATCCTGGCTACGTCCATGCAACCAAATAGCAGTATACAGGAACACAACATCATAGAAACAAAGATATTCAACATAAAAAACCTAGTAAAATAGTATTATATAAGATGAATTCAGCAATAAGAGGGTGCAATCTTATGGGTCACTCAGGGAAACCCTGGGCAAAGAGGTCTGTCTTTACAAAGCATCTGAAGCTGCTAAGTTAATGTAAGGCAAAGCCTGATCGTAGACACACTTCCTCACAAGTAACTGCCTTTCAGTTCAATGGGGCTTATCCCTAGGTATGCCCTAGGCATAGGTATGCCCTAGGCATAGGACCACATCCTTCACAAAGTTGTTGTGGCCCTTAGTTCAGTTCATATAATGTGTCTTGTTTCGGCAGTCCGTGCACACACGACATTGTTTTCCAAAAGAAAAAGAAAAAAAGGGAAAAATGCAGACTGTTGCTAAGCCACATTGAGTTTCTTGTTTTCTTTTTAGACATACACAAAAAGAACATTAAAGTGGTGCGCTACATTTTCTTTCAATTACAGACCACTGTTAAACCCAATCACCCACCAAGAGTCCATTTCCCCCTTCAGCAATTCTCTCAGAGCAGGTAGAATACAGTGGTCTAATGCTAGGTGTGCTCACCAGGACTAAGAATTTAACTACACATTGTACATAACAGCACACACAATATTTCTGAGGTAAGAAGTAGCATGTGGAGATTTCTAAGACATTAGAGCCTACGGAATGCTAATGGGCCACTTTGCTTTCAGTAACAAATCACATAGTAAATTGGAAGCTTTGTTTTGTTTTCCTGCAGTTGCTATTGTGTGGGTGGTGAAAGAAGACAATCTCCCTGGTCAACTTTTCCTACAATGAGAGACAGGGCATACGTTTACAAGCTATTGAGGAAAAAGAACTTCATTTCATGCCCTATTATATAGCCTCTATTGCTCTTTAATTAGCAAATCTGATTAAAACTGCAGTCCTATACTTGACTTTTCAGAAGTAAATTCCACTTGAGTTCAATGGGGCTGAATCCCAAGTGAATGGGTATGGGATTGCCGCCTAAGAAACTATACTAGGAAAATAGCTCAGGAAGCCAGCCTCCAGTGCAAACATCATCCCAGCCCAATTGTATTAAAACACAAGAGATGTTAGGTCAGTCAAATACCTCCACACTGATCCTTCTAGGATGTGCATGAAGCTCTGGAAAAGGCCCAAACATACCTGACTACCAGGTTGCTTCAGGCATCAAATCTGAAGTCTGAAAGCTGCTATGTAGTGAAACCTGGGATGTATAATGTGAGGGACTTCACTGTCTCAACTCATCCAATAAAATACATCTTTACATACTGAAGCCACATTTTATTTCTTCATACAATTATCTCCTAACTTTCCTCCAATGCACTCAAGGTGGTATACATCATTCTCCCCACTCCCTATTCTATCCTCACAACTCTGTGAGGAGGTGAGAGATGGCGACTGGTCCAAGGTTATTTAGTAAGTATCATGGCTGATGGAAATTTGCAACCTGGCCTCCCAGGTCTGAGTGCAACATTCTGACCACTACGCAAAACTTCTCTTGTCTCTGCTCAACTATAAAGTCCATTGAACTGAAGCCTGACCAAACTTGTCAGCCTGAATCAAGGGCGAAGAACTTATAGCCCTCCAGATACTGTGGGACTTCAGCTCCCATCAACCCCAGACAGTATGACCAATGGTCAGGGATGATGAAAGATGTAGTCCAACAACATTTGGAGGGTCACACGTTCCCCACCCCCTGACCTAAATGGATTCTCTGAGTTCTTTGGAGGAAAGTCGGATGCTAATGTAATCTACACATAGCAAGCAACCTCACAAGGTTGTTGAGGGGATAAATGAGATTACTGGAAAGGATTTCCACACTAAAAAAGACATGATTGTATAAAAAATAAACAAGCTCTTGCTTTGCATGCTACAGAATACTATAAGATTCCACTATTCTTTTAAGATTTGTGCTCTCATTGAGATATGTTATTTTTCTCCTTAATGGGAAAATGCGTGCCTCTGCATATTAGTGTTGTCTTGAGGGCTTTTTAAACTGAAAGACAGGATATACAGTGGTACCTCGGGTTACAAACACCTCGGGTAACAAACACTTCGGGTTACAGACTCCGCTAACCCGGAAGTAGTACCTTGGGTTAAGAACTTTACCTCAGGATGAGAATAGAAATCATGTGGCGGCAGTAAGGTGGTGGCAGTGGGAGGCCTGATTAGCTAAAGTGGTACCTCAGGTTAAGAACGGTTTCAGGTTAAGAACGGACCTCCAGAATGAATTAAGTTTGTAACCAGAGGTACGACTGTACATTTCTCTGATAAGCAAATAAAGAAAATATTAAGGACCAGTTATACCACATTGGTCCTTGCCCCCCCCCTTTTGTTTTCTTTTCTTTTTGGAATTCCTGTCATCCTAGGTCAGGACTGATTTGGAACTCTATCAGCAACTCTGTCATAGAAACATCACCAGGTGGCTCATTGTTCCTGCCACCATGGAGATGGTGTGGACCACCTACAGCTTTGATTGCGGTTGGTAGCAGATTGGACTTCCTAGCTGATAATGGAATGCTTTCGTCAGTCAAATGATGTATAATTTCTAGTGCTGGCTTAGGTTCTGACTGTGTACTGTACAGTCAAGGATGACTCATAAATAGATGAATCAGATGCTCCAATAAACCTTGAAGAAGGACCTCACAGAAGACATACATTGCAGCTGTCCAGTTCAGAAGCTGAAAGGTGTTCAGAAGCTTTGCGTCAAAACCAGAAAATCAAATTTCCTAGCAGCATGAGCAGTAATTAACTGACCTCAACTCTTTCAATTTACTAGCAATACGCCTTCTTCTTCTTTGGTATTGCACTGACTTACCTGCTGACATATTATTTGTTAAAACTGTAGAATAGGGTGGCAAATGTGGTTTCCTCCAGATGTTATTGGCATACAACTCCCATCAGCCCCAAACAGGATGGCAAATGGTCAGGGATAATAGGAGTTGTAGTCCAACAAGATCTGTAGGGCATCACATTGACTACTCCTGGTCTAGGAGGTTTGGGAAGAAGGTAGGACAGGAAATATTTTCATCACCAGTCCTTCATCATACATATTAATACACTAGGCATGGCATTGGAAATTAAACAATTTGTTTTCTTCAGCTAAATATTTTTCTGTGTCACCTGTGGGAGGCCAGGCTTTAAGCAACTGTATATTAATGTTATTTAAATATTCAAAACCATTGTCTTTCTTGGGGAGAAATGGCAAGTCTAGCTGTACCAGCAATATTTTTAAAAATAAAAAATAAAGTCATGAGATCACTTCCATGCTTAGCGCAAGACCCTAAAGATGGAATCTTGGCATCTTAATACAAGTGGAAGAAATTTCTCAGAAATAATGATCCATTTAAGTAGAGATGGGAGAGAACTGTATATGCGATGTGAAGGTGGACTGGATTTTCATATGCGGACTGATTGGAACTGACACAAGGTATTCAAAGCAACAATCACATTTATTAAATTTAATGAATTCTCCCAGGGTACATTTTTATTCTCCTAGGGCAAAGTCAAATGTGATTTCTCATTACATTTGTGAACACTGCACATCAGGTTTGCAAGGAGGTTATTCATGACTTTGTGACTTTATTCTTCATAATTTTATATTTCAATTTTTCAGCGAAAAGTGTTTTATATCCAGGTAGCATATGTTATAGCAATCCACCCAAACCATGGACACGCAAGTACTTGCTAAAGAAACAGAAGATGGGGTGAGTGTTTGATGACCAGACAATTTATAAAACAGAGGGATTTGTAGACTTGGACTGACTTACATCGGCAATGCACCAGTATGAAAGAAAGGCACACAAACAACAGCATACAAGTGGGCTCAAATAGAGAAAAAAGGGCAGGGCTTGTTTAAGGTAAATAGTTTGGAAGAGGATGATTCCAAGAGTTAGTTCTTTCATGCAGTTATATAGCCTTCTTGTGTACAAGGGGAGAAGAGTGTGCCTTTAATATTTGCAGATAATTCTCTCTCTCTCTCTCTCTCTCTCTCTCTCTCTCTCTCTGTGTGTGTGTGTGTGTGTGTGTGTGTGCAATAATTTTATATACTGCCTACACACATAAAATACAATGGATGTAGGATCGGACTGCATATAATTTTATGCAATTCCCCAAATTTTATGTGGGAATTTGAACACACAAAATGAGTCTAGGGATGGGGACAAATTTAATTCATTTAAAGGTGAACTTACCATATTCACATTTTCTGAAACAATGTGCAAGGCAAAACAAAGCAATCCAATGTTTGTACTTATCTGAATTTTTCAACATGCATATACAGTACGTGTACAAGAATGTATATCCTAGCATAAAGTGAGCATATACATGAATATATTAGTGAAAATAACAGGCACAAAAATGCATGAAGGTAGGTGAAATTGCTGTGCAAAAAGGTTTATATTAGGCCAAAAAATTCATATAAAATGTGTATAGCAGGAGAAATTTGCACATTTTTTCTTTAAAAAAGAAAGAAAGTCATAAACTGATGTAGAAATATGGAGCACCAAACATAAGGCTGTAAAAACTAGAAAATGAGAGAAATGGAAACTGGTACATTCACCCATCTATCATATTCAATTTTATGTTCATAACTCCTGCTCAAGAGCTAGTCCCCAGGATGGGATATCTAGAACTGTTGCATGTTTAGGCAAATGCCTTAATTGGGTTTCGATGTTGCACTCAGCATGTAAGGATCCTGCTTGTGTTCAACATCTAGACGCTTTTGTGTGAAAACTAAAGGGAAGTTGCAATAAGGCTACTCTGTAAAAGTGAATCTCGGTTCACACATTTTGCAAGTAAATGGTGAAATATAGGGAAGTGAATAGGGAGACAATGTAGAAATCCAATAAACACTTATCTCTAAGATCAAGAAGAATGATAGTAACCTATGGTTTGGGTCTCCACAACTATATTACTAAGGAGGGTGTAAAGTATCATCCCAAATATATGACATGGTCACTGGCAGAGCACTATTCACACAGAACAAATGCACTGTTCAAGCTTCATTCTCTCATGCTCAGAAGTGCAAATTTCAGCCACCCACAGCCCTGTGGGTGAAATGAAAAATGGGGAAATCTACACAACTCTGAAAGGAGCAAAGAAGAGGGGGGGGGACCCTATTTAATAATCACACAGAGCATCATATTTCAGATAATTCCAGTATCCTTTTTGTGCAAGTAATTTGTGAAATCATATAGTGTAGGGAGTCACATAAGTCTATGAGCCAAGCAATTATAATTTCCATTGGATGAAGCCATTCATTTCATCTTGTTTATATACTGCTTTGTTTTACAGTCCCTATCTTGCACATTCTCACACCAGCCATGTGAGCTGTTGTATTATTCTCATTTTCTAGGATAGAATTTCAGTGACCCAAGATGTGGAGAAATTCCTTGGGCTATGCCATTTCAGATTGCATGAAATGGGGCAGTGAATGTTTATAATACCCCATATTAAAAAAAAACCAAAAACAAATCATAAGGAAAGGGGGGTGAAATGACTATCCCTGCAAATTCAAAATCCGAACACAAGAGCTAAATTTGAACTCTGTCCAGACTTAGGACAGCAGCCAACATGCTCATAACAGTCCTTCCATGGAATTTAGAGACATTGGGTGGTATTCAAAGTAAGTTATAGACCTAAATTAGTCATGTTCAGTATTTTCCATGAGCCTACTCTGAGTAAAAATTGGTTTAATACCATCTATGTACTTTAGAAGTTGACTCATTTGACTATGTCTTTATCTAGCCTGTGCTATATGGATACAAGTGATAAGAGAAAAAAGGTTTTGCTATATCAGAATCCTGTAAACAGAGTTAAAGATCAGAGCAAAGAGATTTTTTATATGGGGCTTTTATTCCTTAAGTTGTGGAATTTATCAAAGAATTTGCTTTAAGAAGTTCTTTACAAAAGATCAGATGGAATTACACGTCACACTCTGAGCCACAAGTAGAGAAATTTTTCAAAGATTAGAGATTTTCTTTAAACTAGAAGGAAAAAGATTTGTTTGGGCTATCAGAAGGCCGCCTGCCTCAAGAAGCAGAGGGGGGAAATTTGGTGTTCTCAGATGACAAAAATAGACATCTAAAACAAAACACCATGGACCAATCTTCACATTATTGTCAAACTAGGGTCCTTTTTCTTGCTGTTTTTTTTCCTTAATCAAGTTCAGAAAATTAATGTTAGGAAATGGACTAGAAATAGCTGCAGATGACTCCTCTGTGCTATGCAAATAGTGGCAGAGTGCAAGTCTGATCAATATGGCAAGCTTGCTGTTGGAGTGGAAGAATGGAACGGTTCTTCCTTCTCAGGATGTGAAATCCCGAACAAGGATCTGTTCTTAGTAGCATCGACTTTAAGAAAGGGGACTCCAAATTTGATTGTAGGCATCTGTTTTGGGTTGTTGATTTTTTACTTTTGAAACATACAGGGGTTTTGAGTCCGTATTTAGTTGGGTCTCAGTGAGCTTCACATGATGCCAGGGGATGAGGAACTCCTCTGAAGAAAACTGTCACTGCTTGCAATATTTCTTGTTTAACAAAATGAAAAGACAGTTACCATATTGGCCCAAATATAAGCCACACCTGCAAATAAGCCGCACCTTTAAAATTGAAGGCTGATTTGTGGGTGTGGCCTGCCTCCCGGCTGTACCACCCTGAACGGGGGGCAGGGGGGCTGGCACCTGCACTAAGTACACTGCGTGCCTGCCTCCCAGCACTACAGCCTCCTGGCACTACCTCCCCAAGCTGGTGCTGGCTTCCCCCAGTTCTCTGTTCAGGGTGGTTGTGCCAGGAGGCAGAAACACAGTGCTCAGTTCCAAATATGAACTGCACTTAAACTTTTCACAGCCAGAATTGGGGGGGGGGGAGTGTGGGCCAATATATTTGGGCCAATACGGTACTAGCTGTTGGGAGGAGGCAGGAAACACAAGGGCAAAATAATGGTATAGAAGAGCAGACCAAAGTTTGGATCAGAATCATGCTATTTCTGTGCTTTTTCCTCTACTCCCTTCTACCTTTGGCTGAGCAACCCAGGAAAGAGGGAAGGTGAGCAAAAACCTAGGAGATTAAAGAAAAGAATGAGGAGGAAGGGGGAGCAGGGAATATGCACACCCTTACAACATCATTGAGCTCCCTAGCCATAGCGTTAATACAAAATAAATATTTTGTTTCATTAAGCTTGTACTTTCGCATGGGTTTTGTAGTCTTATAGATATTTAAATGGACTGTCAAGCCTATTTAATACTATAAGAAAGCAGAATATGCATAATGTCCTAATCTGAAGATTCTTGAGAGGCAATTGGCTGTAGTGTACAAAGTTCTGGACTAATGAAGCCTAAACTGCTTCATATGGTTGTTGTGTGACGATGTCTGCAGACATGAAAGATGCCATCTGTTCTAGCTAACATCTGAAATAGTGGGGTTTAGTGAGATTGCAGTAGATATTTAGTCTGAATTCTACTGAACATATTGGTGGTTATGTGTCCTATCTGAACTTGCTGGCAGGATTTGCCTCTTGATTTAGTACACTATGAAACAGGAATGGTGAGGAATGGGGGTACTTGGTGAAAACATTCATCACTGACTGGAACTGGCTACCATTGTCACATTGGTAGCACATCTGCAATGGTATTGTGTCCAATAATGGCTAAACACCCACAATGTAAGATGACCGGGGGGGGGGAAATATATGCATCTGAATGCACCCTCCCCCCTCAAAAAACCCCCCCAAACCCATGCAAAAAAAAACCCCTCACCCCCAAAATATCAAGGAAGTTTAAGAAACATTTCTGACTTCTTATTTTTATGCACTTCCAATAAAAAGCAAAGTGAAGCTTGATGTGAAGCACTCACATGACTAATTTTAAGATGAAAAGTAACCCTTAATCAAAAACGGAAGGATCATTAAAACAAAAAACCAGCAACATCCCATACCGGTTCCCATCTCCAAAGAGAGACATTCAGTATGAGCCTGCTAAGCATAGTCAATCAGAAAACCAACTGGCAGCCTACACAGTCCTTAAACAATCCTTGATTAAACATGCCAGATGCAATCTCCCAAATCCCTAATTTAATCTAACCGCGCAAATTCAATAGCAATTTTGGACAATTTGAGGGAATTCAGTAAACAAGTGAGCATGAAAGGAACATAAACATGTCACTGAAGTGTACCCAGTTGAGCAACGAACTGCCTTTGCGTGGAGAAATGCGCTCTCCAAATCAAACACTGCACCGCTGTCACTTTCAATCATGTTTGCAGGAGAGATCTTGCATCTCAAATCATGAGGGGGGCAAAGCACATGAGGGTTCTCCCTTTCATTGTATCTGGTTGGGTGGGTGAAAACGCACACACATTTGCCCTTTCTAGAACTGTTGTTCAGAATGAAGTGGAAAGACTGGGACCGGATGTCAACTTGCATACATACATACAAGCCAACAAGCAAGATCTGGTTTGTCATGGAAGCGTGCTACTACTCTTTCCCCCACATCCCCCCACCCTTCGTCCAGGCTAGGTAAATATAATTCTTTGTTGCAAGCAATTAGCTTTATAACATGTGGTGAGGCAATAGCAGCATTTGACTGACATATTGCCATAACTCATGATGCCCAAATCTCTTTTTGTTCTTGTGCATTCATAGAAGTGAGTCTTGATTTCAAATAATTAGTGACTTGTGATCCTGGTTCACACAAGCTCATCACTTGATTCCTTGTAACTGGTTACTGTACAGTGCATTTTTTAAAAAATTATTTCACAAAATTGGTATATCAACAGAAAGTTGCTAAGCAGTTTACATGATTGGCAGCTGAATGCATTAATTGAGTCCATTGAAAGGCATTAGGAAGGAATCAAGGAAATATGTTATAAGTTATATCTTTGGTCTTAATTCTGTGGTAGCCTATTTACAAATCCACGTCATCATGTGACTTTTGCAGTCCACAGTATTTTAAATATTTGTCCACAGTATTTTAAAGGCAGTAGCATGATCACACAGACATTTCCATATCAGACCAAGACACAGATATAAATTAAGTTCTAGTTAGTATTCAAAACCTAATGTCAACATTTCCCAAAGAAAATTATAAAATGAATTATTTCTGCACTTTGAAATTTAAATCCTGTAAATACTTTTTTGAATGCAATCCCTGAACTTCCCTATTTCCTAATGCAAATAAGTTTAACACCATGTTTCCAACTCCTGCCGTAAAGCAGGGAGAGGGAGAGAGATCCAGACCAAGGTCTAAGCATTTGAAATTTAGAAGCAGTTAACAGACCAGAAGAACTACATTTCTCATGTATATTTCTCCAGGATAGTATGACCAGTTTCCCGAAGCCATTTAAGGATTACCAGGTGGTTGCCTGTAAGACCTTAGGTTTGTTGGGCAGGTGTCAAAAGTCCTATTCAGATGATACAGCAGTGAAGGGACAAAATGTAAAGCAATGAGGCTGTGCCTTTTGCCTCACCCTCACCATTACATAGACCATGCCAGCTTCCTTGGGTTCTAGTGTAGTTGGTGCAATGGGGAAGCTTTTCTACACATCATGAGGGCTGTCTGTATTGGCTTATTAATCATGTGGAGAACTCCCGGAAGCTGTATGGCAAGGGAGTGGGGCAAGAGGCACAGTCTCACGGGTCTTATCTACCCATATTGATCTTTCATGGATCACTTAAAGCAGGCTAAAGAAATACACATAAAGACTAGCTTTCAAAACTTCCAAAAATGGAGTTTTGCTTTCAGCCCAGTATACCTGAAGGAGCATCTCCACCCCCACCATTCAGCCCGGACACTGAGGTCCACCTCCGAGGGCCTTCTCATGGTTCCCTCACTGCAAGAAGTGAGGTTACAGGGAACTAGGCAGAGGGCCTTCTTGGTAGTGGTGCCCGCCCTGTAGAACGTCCTCCCACCAGATGTCAACAACTTTCTGACTTTTAGAAGACATCTGAAGGCAGCCCTGTTTAGAGAAGCTTTTAATGTTTGGTGTTTTATTGTATTTTTAATAGTCTGTTGGAAGCCACCCAGAGTGACTGTGGAAACCCAGCCAGATGGGCGGGAAATAATAATAATAATAATAATAATAATAATAATAATAATAATAATAATAATAATTATTATTATTTAAAAAGAAGCTAGAAAACCTTAGCAATAATATAAGTCAGGTTCAACACAATCATGATGGATTCTTGAGCAGATCATTTCCCTACACAAACACATATGCAGATACATGAGCGTATGGAGAAAGATTAGGTGATATACAGCCACAGTGGCAACTATCTTTATTGGTCTAGCATTTGGCCTTGTCAGAAAGTACAGTAGCCTTCTCATAATTTATACTGCAATATACAGTTTCTCTGTGTATTAATGTAGCAGCTGATGTGGAAGCTCAGAGTTAATCAATATATTTCTCTGGCGTTCCAGCACCTGCCAAGCCAAATGGTCAGCAAGTACATTTGTTGCTCCCTTCAATCACTTCATTTGGTACTCTAAATTAAATTCAGTTAAAAGGTAAGATTAACTGCACCTCATTAAGGCAGCCATACAGGTCTCCCTGCAGGTCCTCCAACACCATGCAAAATCGAAGAGACTCAATTAGTTAATTGCACAGTGTGTGGCAAATGCAGATTAAAATGGCAAAGTCTTTCTTAGGCCTCTCTTGGGTCCCCCCTTCTGATCATCCTAAGAGATGCAGGCTTTAGACCTTTTCAAAAAGGCAGTGCAGAGTTTAGATCTTTATAGACTACATGGCCAAATTGATGGTTATAAAAATCTAATCTTGAGCCAGTTCACAAAATAGATAAGCTGCAGCTCAAAGGCAAAGAAATTCCAGGACCTTGGTGGAATTGAACCAAAGGGGGTGCAAATGTGTGGGGGGGAGATCATTAAATAAGGTGATGCAATTTTAATGAAAAGAATTACGGTCCATTTGAAGTCCAAAACAAGAAACTGTTCATAATAGCCACAATCTTAGGATGAACAAGATCGACAAAATGGTTATTTTATGGAAAGTGTAAATGGTTCTCTCCAGGCTCTTGGTCATTTGGGGAATAACATTAACATTAATTGAGGGATCTGTGAGGTTCTGATTTTTATTTTATTTTTTTGCATAATATTGTATGGATATACAATAATAAAGTGAGAAAATACAACTTCTTTTCTGGTTTTGTGAAAAACTTATTTTAGCTGAACTCAGTTCTGAGCTGAGCTAAGGAAGGTCCATCCCATCATTAAAATTTACTCACTGTCACATTTCTGAAACTAATGAAAATAAATGACAAGATTGAGAGTCTTTGTTTACTCTTTACAGTACTTACAACTCCTAGCACAGGCATAGGCAATGGGTTCTTCAGGAATCAAATAAATACTCTGAGCCTGGGAATTCCCAAACACTTACTGCTCCTGAAGAATGAATGAACAATGAGCACAGGGAAATCCTTTCTCCCAGTGCCATAGAGATATTATGAGCAGAGAAAATTGCAATTAAATAACTAATTTAATTTATAATGCTGTTATTAAACATGCATTTCAATGTATTGGGATTAAATTATTAACAGGTCTATGGGATGTGATTGGGGCTTTATGCTTCATTAATTTATTCCCTCTCAGGCTCAGTCTTCATCATCTGTACTCCCAATCTTACTGCATAAAAAACAAATGTACTCTTGCAAAGTCACAAGGGTGTTACTGACCTTTATAACAACTATCACAATAATAAACATCCATCCATTGACCAGCCTACTCACATTTTCACAGTGCCCCCACGGGTATGTGTTTCAGAAGTTGTCTTTTTGTTACATAAACAGCACTTGTAAGCCTTCTTCTGCCTGCCAATTTCTGCAAGTGTCTCATGTTCCTTGCATTTCAGGAAAAGAAGTCAATAATATTTTTTCAATCCATCTGCCACCCCTCTTCTTTTAACCAGTCTACTTTTGGTCTTATTTCCCATAACAAACTAGGCATGGTTGGGAAAGACCTGATTGAAATCTATAGCCTTCATGTCACAAGATGAGATTTCTTTTTTCTTCTTTTTTTAAATGATATTTATTAAAGTTTAACAATTACAAAAAAGAAAAGAAAAGCAGGCAGTGATAAAAAAGAAAAAAGATTACAATACTTCAAAAATAAAAGAAAAATACAATACTAAGGAAAAAAAGAGAAAAGAAAAAAACCCAAAAAACAGTGCAACAAAGCAATAAGAGTAGAGTGAAGAAACAAAAACATTTAAAAACACTAACATCCAGTATTTTCATATCTTTATCTTTCATTTACTTGTTTCCTTGACTTCCTCACACCTCCCTTTTTGTATTCTAATTCAATTAGTTGTTTCAGCAAGTCCTTTCTCTCTTTCTCAAACTTGGTTCCATAGTTTATCTTGACACAATTTAACCTTAAATTTTACACTTTGACCCATTAACAATCTATTTTTACTTAATTCTTTATAACCTTTCTGCTAAAACCATGTAAATTCATTCCAGCATCTTTCTAACATTCATTAATTTTACAATGTTTTTGTAAATATACTTTAAATTTTTTCCAATCTTCTTCCACCAACTCTTCTCCCTGGTCTCAGATTCTGCCAGTCATTTCCGCCATTTCCATGTAGTCCATCAGTTTCATCTGCCATCCTTCCCTGGTAGGTAGATCTTGCGTCTTCCAGTATTTTGCAATAAGTATTCTTGCTGCTGTTGTGGCATACATAAAAAAAGTTCTATGTTTCCTTGGCACCAACTGGCCAACCATGCCCAAAAGCAAGGCCTCTGGTTTCTTCAGAAAGGTATATTTAAATACCTTTTTCATTTCATTATAGATCATCTCCAAGAATGCCTTAATCTTTGGGCATGTCCACCAAAGGTGAAAGAAAGTACCTTCAGTCTCCTTACATTTCCAACATTTATTATCAGGCAAATGGTAAATTTTTGCAAGC
This sequence comes from Podarcis liolepis, assembly GCF_965112155.1. Taxonomy (NCBI): domain Eukaryota; kingdom Metazoa; phylum Chordata; class Lepidosauria; order Squamata; family Lacertidae; genus Podarcis; species Podarcis liolepis. Next base: position 89,395,517 of record NC_139554.1, read on the forward strand.
TTGACAGGTGTTATGTACCACCTATAGATCATTTTAATTAAGTTCTCTTTTAAGGCATTACATGCCGTAAATTTCATACCAGTGGTCCATAACTGTTCCCAGTCAGCCATCATAATATTATGTCCAACATCTTGTGCCCATTTAATCATAGCAAATTTCACCGTTTCATCTTGAGTATTCCATTTCAACAGCAAGTTATACATTCTTGACAGATTCTTAACTTTAGAGTCTAGCAATTCTGTTTCCAATTTTGATTTTTCCACTTGGAAGCCTATTTTTTTGTCCAAATTATATGCCTCCATTATTTGATAATAATGGAGCCAGTCTCGCACTCTATTTTTTAATTTTTCAAAACTCTGCAATTTTAGTCTGTCTCCCTCTTGTTCCAAAATTTCCCAATACTTCGGCATTTTAGCCTCCATATTGAGTTTTTTCTGAGCCTTTGCTTCCATTGGTGACAACCATCTTGGGGTTTTATTTTCTAACAAATCCTTATATCTTATCCAGACATTAAACAGTGCTTTTCTGACAATATGGTTTTTAAACGCTTTGTGTGCTTTAACCTTATCATACCACAGGTATGCATGCCAACCAAATACGTTGTTGAAACCTTCCAAATCCAACACATCCGTGTTTTCAAGAAGCATCCATTCTCTCAGCCAACAAAATGCGGCTGATTCATAGTAAAGTTTAAGGTCTGGCAGGGCAAATCCACCTCTTTCTTTAGCATCTGTTAATATCTTAAATTTTATTCGAGGTTTCTTGCCCTGCCAGACAAATCTAGAGATATCTCTCTGCCACTTCTTGAAACAGTCTATCACAAGATGAGATTTCTCAGCCATCCATCCCTTGCGTGGACAGGTGGAGTCCCCCAAACCCTGGGCGGGTCCCCCCCCCCCAAGTGGAATAACGACTCAAGACAACGTTCTATGGGATTAATTGGCCACAACTTTATTATATTTCAGATGTGGGTAGACCTTGGCTCAGCCATTGGGCGTTATCCCTCCCCAGTCCCCAGCCGGGGATCTAGGGAACATCAGGGTTATCCAATGTGTGTGGGGGGGATGGGCCGGCTCTGGAGAACATATGTTCAAGCAGAGATAGCCGCCCCCGTTATGCCGCTGTCGCAGGGGGGAACAATGATGACCTCTTTAACGGGGAACCCTGGTATCACCGCTGCAAAGAGGAAGTGGGTCACCGCTGCATGCCCCTCCCATTCAGGAAGATAGACTAAAGGTTTCCGCCCAAGGCCAACTGAGGATTCCCAGGTAAGATCCTCCCTCTGTTGTGTGGGCAGGTAGTCCCTCCCCTACCTGGCCTGGTCTCCTTGGCAACGCTTCCCCCAGGCAGGATTGGACAACTGATTGAGGTAGGCGGAGACCTCCAGGTATCCCACCTGGGGGAAGGCGAAGCCAAGCCTATGCTGATGGAGCCGCACTGGATCCAAGGGCTGTGCGCATCCACACAAAGGGTGCCCCCCGTTTAATGCGGGGAGTGGTCATTCTACTTCCAGTAGTGGGAGAAGGTGGGGAAAGTCCAGGTTGCAGAAATATTTGGAACCTCCTGTTTTGGGCATAGTTTGTACATTCCAGGTAAACAGTCTGGCTCAACCAAACTTTCTAAATCAGAAGACATTGCCCATCTGTAAAATGTATGTATATGCACTGCCTTGGACCATGATGGCTATGTTTTGCCTCCACAGTTGAAGCTAGTATGCTTTTGAATACCAGTTGCTGGAAACCAAAGGAGGGGAGAGTGTTCTGGTGATTCTCCTTGTAGGTTTCCCACAGGCATCTGGCTGACCACTGTGTGAACAACAGGATCCTGAACTACAGAGACCACTGGCCCAATCCAGCAGTCTCTTCTCACATTTTTACGACCAGCTGCAACAAAACATGTCACTCCTGCTTTGGTCTCTACAGCCACAGCAGGCACTGCAACTGTCTAACAGCTTGACCTTGCCTCCAAGGCTACATTTCCCCATTGTCTCCTGAGACACACGAATGCTAAGAATGGCACCAAAGCAATTTCCACCAAACTCTCATCATTTCTATTTCTATTACTGGGATGGCACCCCCTGTGTGTTGCCAGAATCTGCAACCTAATGCATATGTATTTTGCTATTGTTTCGCTACTCTGTACTCCTGCCCTAATGTAATCTTCCATTCATTTTGTCTTCTTTCTGCCACAGCTACTAATTTGTAACTCACACTGAGCCCTGTCTGTGCATGAAATCTCTAATCAGACGGCTTGCTTCCTTGAAGATGAATGATGAGGACAAACACAGGTTGTGTCTCAGATCCTGCTATAATTATAATTGTTTGTTAGAGAGTGTTCTGTTACGCTTCCACCTTTCAGACACATGCTGTGGAATAACCCATGCTGACCCTTCAGCTCTGTCCATTAGCTATTTATCTTGCTGATGAGAAGTGGGCAACATTGACCATTTGCTCCATAATTGCAGTATATCACAGTAAAGTGAAGTTGTATGTGCAGGTTCTTTTTTAATTTTTGTTGACCTTACGATGAAATAATAGTCCAAGGACGTTATCTATTTGCACATGGTTGTTCTTTGCTGTTCGTTACAGTGGCAGCATCATGTATTCATTTGTTTGTCAGATTTATATTCTGTATTTCCTCCAAGAAGCTCAGTATCCCATATTACCTCACAAACCCTGGGAGGTAGGTTCAGCTGAGTACCTGCCCCTATGCTATCCAGTGCGATTTGTGGTTGTGTAGGAATTTGAAACCAACTCTTTCCAATCCAACTTCAGTGTGTTACTCATTACAGCACAATACCTCTTGTGATCATTTGATTGTGCACAACCATTTGATTGTGCTTGCATCTATTGACTATAGAACAAAATGAACGGTGAAGTATGTGGGATAATCAGCCTCATACAACCAACATGCTTGATTCTAGTTAATCCATTAAAGGGTTAAGGCCATAAACTGTTCTGCCAAGCTAAGTGACTCCCCCTCCCCTTGGGAGTAAGGGTTACCTAACTCTTTGTTCTCTCACATTCCTCCATGTGAACAGAGGTGGATGCTCCAAGCTTACTCTGCTCTGACTGGCCCCAGAGTTGCCCCAAACCTGGATGTATGCATCCAATGAATTCTTTTATTTTACCCTATCTATTTGTTTATTAACCAAATCAACAAAGACTGTAATTTTCTGTATCTTGCACGATCTAAGCCAGGTATGGGGAATCTTTGGCCCTTCAGATGTTGCTGAACATCAACATCCCATCAGCCCCAGCAGGCTTGGCCATTGGTCAGGGATGACGGGAGTTGCAATTCAGCAACTGGAGGGTGAAAACTTCCTCACATCTGAGCTAAGCCTCACTGGGATGATAAACCTGTTCAGATGATACATTTCCCTTAATGTCTTGGCATGTTGGAATAGAAATGAAGTACAGGGCTTGCTTGCACTTGATGTTTAATTAAGCCTGCATTTGCAGCACCCAACCTTTTGTTGCAATATGTGCAGCATCGTTCTTGCACTATGTACAGCACTCTACTGCTTAATCCTTTAATATTAGATGCCAGCTCCCACTGGTAAACTAGGCACAATGATTGTTCATTTGTGATTGGCTGTGGTGATCTTTGTTTTCATGTGTGAGTGGGGTGGGTGGGTGTTTTGGATCAGGTTAGCCATATTGATTTGTATGCTGTTGGTGGATTTTTGTCATTTTCTTGTTGGGCTGTGTATGTGATAAAGGGGAGCCATACTGAGGTGAAGGCGTCTTCTTCTATTTCTCCCCATGTCAGTTTCAGTTTATTGGTTAACCCCAAACTCTCTCACCACCAAACGAACACAAGTGAATAACAGAGAACCTGCACAAGCGACGCTGACACAAAACCCCACATATATTAAGTAAAATAGAAACATCCCCACCCTACCCCACCCCACTCACCTTTCCCCCCTCCACCTCTTCCCCCCTTTTCTTCCTAATGTCTCAACAAATGAAACTGATCTGTAAAAAATGTTACTTGGGGAAAAAAGAGAGACATTGCACATACTTTTGTAAACCAAAAAAATTCTTTAATAAAAATGGATTAAAAAACAACAACAATGAGGCACAATGATACCAACATCTGTATAGTGTCTGAGAGTGTTTAATGCACTTTCATTGCATTGTTACAGCAGTCCCTGAAATAGCCAAACAAGGCACAACAGAGGGCTTGAAAGTACTGAGACTAGACAAAATGCTTTGCTTAAGGCCACCTACTGAATCTAGTGTTGAAATGAGACTTCCTATCACATTATGCTAGTTCTAGCCCCTGAATTTCATAACTGTCTCCATGATTTCCAGAGACCCTTGGAAGCCAACAACCTGTGTTTCCCCTGTGCCACATAGATGGAGCTAGAATATCTCATTTGCCTGCTTTTTCGACATCTTTTCTAAAGCACATAACATAACAGCTAGGGTAGCACAAAGTTCTTTTTCCTGGAACTAATTGTTATGCAGAGGAAAAAAGGCATTTTGGTGGGTGTAGCTTTTCTCATCTCTCTGTGAGTTGGTTAATGTGGCACTTTGATGTTTTTGTTCCTTCTGTAAGAACTGCAGACATTATGTGCATTGTGTAGTTTTTGAATGTTTTGATACATTAGAACTTTCCAGGCCAACCTTTCCCATTATTAGCTATTATTATCTAAGGTGGCCTAGATTTGATAGTTGTAATTTTGGTTTGTTAAGGCATTATGCAGTATGGCCTTGCACAGAGGCGAGTCCTAATAACTAGTATAGCATGTTTCTTTGTAACCCCATTTTCCCACTGTAGCTTTCATGTTCTAAACTGTATCTCACTGTTTCTGTTACCAAATCACAACTCAGAGACCCTAACTGCCACTTAAATGTTTTTAGGCGTAGCCTGTGCTTTTCAATGTCATTTTCTGCCAGTGCCTTTGATTATTTTCCTCCTCCTCCCGGTACCAAAAAAAGATTTGAGAAAGTAGCCTAGACCTCCTGGTTGAACTCTAGAAACTGCAATCTCTCTCTCTCTCTCTCTCTCTCTTTCTCTCTCTCTCTCTCTCTCTCTCACACACACACACACACACACACACACACACACACGAGAGAGAGAACCATTTCAACAAATGCATAAATGGAATGGGTGAAAGGGGCTACAGTATCATTCAGATATGTTCAAGATCAGGCTTCCTCAACCTCAGCCCTCCAGATGTTTTGAGACTACAATTCCCATCATCCTCAACTAGGGCCTTTTCAGCACTGGCCCTGACTTGGTGGAATGCTCTGCCACAAGAGACCGGGGCCCTGCGGGATTTGACATCTTTTCGCAGGGCCTGCAAGATGGAGCTGTTCCGCCTGGCCTGGCCTTCGGCTTGGATTCACTCTGACCCCTTATATGGGATTTGGTATATAAATTTTCCCTTTGCTTTTTTGCTGGCCCATGTAGGACCGGCATGGATAGCTGGCTCGGGTGAATATCTGATGTTTCCTCCCTTTATGGTCTTGATTTATGGGTGACTACTAAAATGAGGCTGCATTTAAAGCTGTATTTTAAGCCATATTTTAATTAACTGTTTTTTTCCTTTTTCCTATTACATTTTATTGTAATTTACATTCGGTGTTAGCCGCCCTGAGCCCAGCCCTGGCCAGGAAGGACGGGGTATAAATAAAAAATTATTATTATTGTTATTTTGTTGTTATTATTATTATTACCCCAACCACTTGTCCTGCTAGCTAGGGATCATGGGAGTTGTAGGCCAAAAACATCTGGAGGGCTGAGGCTGAGGAAGCCTGTTCAAGATAATTTATGAAGCTGGATGAAATACAAATGAATTTCTATGATGCACAGTTGTCAGTCATTAGAAACATAATATGGTTCATTCTTTTTCTCTATCCACCTCTATCAATTTCACAGCCACTCTACATTTATCAATGGGTTTGGTTGGGCTCTAATCATTTCTTCTGTTTTTTCCATTTGAAATAATGGCTGGTTGAAAATTCTCTCCCAAATGAATGCATTTAGTCCAAGGCCTGAATTTTTAATGCCACTCTTAATTATTGTATGGTAAATTTTAACAAACAAGCTAAAACCCATTGATGGTACGGCTTATTATTTTGCTGTGATTTGAAAATATGCTTCGTTGCCATCTGGTACCAAATGTTTCATCAGTGCAATAGGGGGAAATCAAAGTAGGTCTTTTTTGATAAAGGTTTAATGGGATTGACATTTGAGTAAAAATCTGTTGTAGAACATGACACTGGAAGGAAAAAAATATTTCATGGCACAATTGTCTATAGTCCTTCTACACACATTTTACAACCTGACACACATCACCTATTTCCATAAACTTTTCTGTTAAACAATACGTGCTACTTTTAACTGCCTTTTCCTTATTATATTTCATTTCACTTATATTTGTTTGTGCAATAATCCTGAATTTGGTGGAACTAGATGAGCATGTCTCAGAGCCCCTTCGGCAAACAAAATAAGTCCTTGTGTCCATAAAAGGACAAGTCTGGGTCCAACCCTCCATGTTTTGGTGCCTTCATAGTTCTTTCGATGGGCATTCTGTGCTATTGCCAACTGTTTAAATGTCAGTGCTGTCTCCATTATCCTTGAGTCTGTGAATTCCAGTTAAATCACTCTTGCTGCACCTGTGACCTTAGCAAACTAGGCAGCTGTCCCAAAGTCCAAAGTTTTCCCCCGTAGATGAAGGTCAAGAAACACTTTGAATGTTGCACGCTTATAACTCCCTAGAGGCGCATACTCCTCTCATTGAATACGATTGGGAAACAGACACACCAGCATCTCTGAAACATTCTGCGTGGAAATTCTTTCAATAGCAATGCCATTTTCTTTTCCATCGTTGCAGTAACTTATCACTTGCACCTCTCAAGATGCTGGGCTGCATACACAGTACAACTTAATCCACACAATAACATTCATGTAACACAGTTTTAGATGCTTAATTCTTTTTCTCTCGCTTTCAACCAGCAATGAAAATCGAGTGAAATATTGCTATCAGGGACCTTTCATTTGTTCATTCTTGTCCTTAGTGTTCTATTTAACAATAAAAATGGGACGGCATTTTTAACAGGCAATATAAAAAGAGTTTGCTTGTACTTCATAGAACTGTCCCCTGGAGAACAAACCTTTATCCCATTATTTACTAGTCCTCTAGATGTTGAAGCCATGGAAAGTAATCAGAGATGCTTCTTATAAGGCTCAGTTTGTTGTAGGGCATAAAGTGCTAAATTTCCCCCAGATCAGACTGCAGACTACGAGCACAAATAAGTAATGCTGGCATTTGTTATGGCAGTTGGTCTCTTAATTGTTAATTCTTTTAATCAAATATGGGGGGAGGTGTTGAAGGAAGCAATGTTTGCTGCTAACGTTTATTCAGAAATTATTTGCTCAAAGAAGACATCAGGAAAAATGACAAGAAATCTTGCAGGAAAGAGAAAATGTGATGTTTGTTCTGTTTCTGCAGACTGACAAGATGCTGATTAAAAGTTAAAATTAAAATTAAAACATGACGGTATTTTGTTACAGTTTTCCCCCCTCAGTGCTTCTTGCAGAGAGGGTAAACAACACCAAATAATTCTTTATTGTTATTATTATTATTATTATTATTATTATTATTATTATTATTTGTCCACTTTGAGACAGAGTACTGTTTCACATGGTCTTCACAACAAGACATGTTTATTTTGCAACATTATCACCTTCTGCTCAAACAGACTACAAAACCTGTTTAGCCAGGAATGATAGCGAGCTGAAAGTGTTTGTATTGTAGCATACGGCCAATGACACCATACCACTATCACACTCAGCTTCAACTCTTTTGAATCTCCTATTGGCCACCTGTCTGCCACACTGCTAAGATCTAAGGCAACTACTCACAAGTCATTTTTGAAAGTGGTTGATTCTGGTGTTTATAGAGAGCCATGCATTAGAGTGTAGAATTGTGCTTTGTTTCTCTTTAGCAATTCTTCCCTCCCTCTCTGATTCCTTAACAGTGCCACTTAGCTAGCAGGTGCACTATGCTCCGTTTGCTTGAACAAACTACCACAAAGTGCTCAATGACCTACAATTCCGTAATGTTCAATTACTCCCTTGGACTGAATGACAAAAGAAAGGTGACTATTAATGACTCTAAAAGCATCAAATGAGATCAATAAACCATCAAAGCCTTGATCCCGGGGGACCTTTTAACATCCCTCTTTGCACACAGTTTCTTTTCAGTGAAGATTGTATTTAAAAATGAAATCTTCCATCTGTTAATGGCATTTTTAGGCCCCTCTGTGTGCAATAAGTAAAGGATAATTAGCACCTGTATGTCTTGGAAGGTTTTTGAAAATGGTGTTTGACACCGTTTGACAGAACTGCTATGCTGTATTTCCTTGTCCACATGCTGATAGCAGCAACAACCTTTAGGCCTTTTCCATAAAAACAAATATTCTCACGAGAATATTAAAGACCATTAAGAACTGAGTCATAGATTAGAATGCCCAGTTGTTCAAAATTGCCCCATTGGCTTCCCGTGCTAAAGGCATAATGTAAACTGTTGCAAGTATAAGCTTTGATGGAGGCAATAGCCACAGATGCTGCCATGTTAGTGAGTTGCAGATACTTTGAAGATTTTCTGCATGGCCTTAGCAAGGCCCAAGAAACAAAAAATGGCCCACCAGCTATGGTGGAAGGAATGCATAAAGAACTTGGTTTCGCTGCATGCCCAATATTGCAACTGCGGTTGTCGGGAACCTGACACAGGGTCATGGTAAGAAATAGAAATATTCAATTTGTCACATTTATAGATCTGAAATGGGTCTGAAAGTTGTTTCAAATTTGGCAAAAAAACACACAAGAAACACATCCATACACAAATATCCATCAAATATAAACTCATATTGTTCAGATGGAGGCAAACACAAAGCAAAAATTGAACAAATGCATACTCCCTACTAGATGGGCCAATGGCCAGGAACCTTAATGGCCTGTAGGACATCTGCAACTCTTTGGGGCGGTGTGATGGTCGGATGACTAAAAATAACATGTTCATAAATAGGAGGAAGGGATTGCAGTACGAATTCAAAGCTGTAGGATAAGCAGTGGTTCAATAACAGGGATATCTCTAAAGGTATAGAGAGCTCATTTCCAGAACTGAGCTCTGCTGTGGTTTCATTGTACAGACAGTTTGTTCACAATACTTCCATTTCATCACCGGGTTTCTGATTCACAGAGTCCCTGGCTCTTTATCAGTGCTGTTCTTGGCTGAATTCATTATGCACACCCAAACCAATATTTGTGGGCATTAGTTGTGAGTGGATCTGGAAAGTAATGTTACCTACTTACATAATTATGCCACTACAAGCTGTTGGAAGGAATACAACTTGTGTACTGGCTTCTGGGATGCTAATCAATGATTCATTAGCTAAAACATGCCTGTCTGGCGATACCCTCTCAGTGCCATGCATTGCAGATTAATGAGGGAAATTAGAGCAGATATATACCACACATAGAGGCTTTTGTAAGCGTGCATAGTAAATACCCTTTATTTTAGGGGTGGACACCAGTGGGGGTCAATATGTTGCTTGACTCCAACTCCCATCAGCCCCAGCCAACATTGCAAAGACTCAGAGTTGTAGTCCAATAACATGTGGGGGGGGGGGAGGCATGCCCCCTCATCCCTGCTTTATATGTAGTTCACAATGAAAAGTGAGATACGAAGGTGATGCTGTTGGAACACTGTTGGGCAAAATGTCATTACTTTCATAAAATTGGAGCTAGAAAAGTTGTTTCTCCTGTAGGCAGTGGTGCAGTTAGGCAGTTTTGGACTCTGGACTTAATGGCTCTACAGCGCCCTCTGTTCCAGCTTTAGATCATAACACTTGGCTTCAAATGGCAGCATCCCCAACATCCGACCATTATTTATGGCTGCCACATCACAGCTGTTAGAACAAAAGCAGCAACAAAGGCAACCTTGTTGAATGTGCTTTTACTGAATGATAATGCCCAACTTGCAGGTTTGATCCTTGTATGGGACAGCTGCATATTCCTGCATTGTAGTGGATTGAACTAGATGATCCCCAGGGTCCCTTCCAATTCTACAATTCTATGATTCTGTTACTCTTTCCCTCATCAACCCACTTTTCCTTTCCAATAAGTGACCTATAACTTTTACCCACAAACCAATCAAAAAATATAATTTTACAACCCTCTATCTCAGCAGTTAAAAGAATCCAATATTCACAGGCCAGACTTGGGTAGCTAAATAACCAGGGGCGCCGACTTATAAAAAATATTGGGGGAGCCCGCGAAAGCTCATGAATAATAAATAAGCTCATGAATATGCAGATAAAGTGGCGCCGCCTCCTCGTGAGCGAATAGGGGAGAGCGTGCTGCACCTATTAATCAGCTCCGAAGGAAATTGGGTGGAGCTTTTGCTCGGGAGGGAGGGCAGGAGGCATGCAGCCCGACCCTGTGCATTTTGGGCTGGGGGAGGGGCAGCGGTGGCGCTCTGCTGGAGGGGCGCCCGAGATTATTGGGGGGTCGGAGCCCCCCCAAACGAATTTTTGAGGGGGCTCGGGCCCCCTCAGGCCCCATGGAGTCGGCGCCTATGTAAATAACAGTCAACTATCATTCACCAACAGATACTTAGTATTACAAATATTACCCTTACATAGCATACATACAGTATACAGTATGTAAACTAAACTTTCTTCTAGTCAGAGATTTTTTTCTGGGGGGATGCAGGGGTACGCATACCCCTAAACATTTTGTGAATCTTTCTACTTTTGTCCATTTACTGTGTTTATTTTCCCCCAATTTGAACTATAAAATGGTGATTTTCTTGAGTCAAAATGAGAGTACCCCTAAACATTTTTTGAGAGTACCCCTAAAATGAGAGTACCCCTAAACACTGTTTCTAGTAAACACATTTTAAAACGTGATTTATCTGGAGTCCAAGTACATCTGGAAGCTACCAGGTTGGGAAAAGGCACTTTAGACTAAAACGAGTCCAGCTGGCCTTATGTTTCTCAGGCCTGCCTCATTTGCCTGGCCCAGGCAATTTTGGGGATGAGAAACACATCCAAACACAAGGCCCCAGCTACTAAAAACTTCTTAAAATTGCTCTTTTAAACTTGGCAGGTTCATGTGTTTCAAAGCAGCTGATCTCCACAGCACTTTCATAAGCTTCATGGCCACACATTGTGATAAACCTCTGGGCACCCCAACACTCCTAGCTAGTTATCAAAAAACTCATTACCAATTTCTGAATCCAGACCTTTATGCCTGCCAGGCTCGTTTATCGTCACGTCAGCTTCAATTTTGTAAGTGACATGCTGACAAAAAACTGAAAACAGAAAATACTAAGTATTGATCCAACAAATTAGTCTGTGCATATTGTGGTAACCAACATTTCTGTGTTTTCAAGATGAAGGAAAGAAGAAAATATTGACCATCCAGACAGATCTTAATGAAAACAATACACAGTATTTCAGTTTTACTAAGGCTGTTAATATTTAACAAATGATAGAGCTTTCAAACAGAAAAAAGCAGAAAATAAGAGCTGTAAAATGAAGTACATAAAGGATAATGCATGGTTGTACTTAACCAATCCGTTATTTCTACATTGCGAATTTCTTCAGCTGGTCTAACCAGGAGATTTCTTGGGTATCTGCTAGTACCACAAGTGTGGTGAAATACATGGCAGGAACAAAGAAGTCACACATGGCAAAAAGGAGTCCTTTAAAAACTGGAAGAATTGAACAAAGGACAAATATAAGACAGAGCATGAACTCTGGCCAGGCAAAGGCAAGTTGTTGATAGAGTGAGTGAAGAAGCAATTTGAGGAACAAATTGCTAAAGCCATAAAAACAAGCAAACATTTCAAGCAGGAAACAAGCCAGGGCGGCAGAAGGACCTTTATAGGACAATGGCACGGAAGGAAAACTGAAGGACAACATGAGAGTGCAGAGGTGCAGACTGAGTGCATTTGTGCTCACAAAAGGGTTTAAGATCTGTTGTTTGTGTAAGAGGAGGAAAGGAGATTTTTGTGAACTTGTCCTCTCTCTTGCTGTCCCCAGTGTCCTAGTGGAAGGGCACCAAGTGGATTCCATGCTCTGGGCATCTGTCTGCACTGGAGAATATGTTGGAAAGAGATCCACACCCAAATCGTTGTTTCAGGGAGGGGGCCAGAGGAACTATGTCAGACAGACATAACAAAAGATTCCATTACAGGCAGCGGCCATTTTAGGTGCATCCAATATGTGCATGCCACATACATACGTATGTCACACCAAACCTGGAAGTGACCTGAAAATGTAACCAAAATGTCACCAAAAGGGGTAGAAAAGAATGGGGTGGCCTTACATGGGGCCCGCCAATGCACAGGGGGAATCTGTGCAAATCAGTCTCTGCCTGTATTAAGCTAATTGACAGGTTACAAATCAATAAATCCACCGGGCTGGACAGCATTCATTGCAGAGTCCTTAACATACTGAAGTTCATAATACCCACAGAATGGCTGCAGCCCTAGGAAGGCTGTGAAAACAAGTCTCATTTCAGGTATGACCTCCATGTGGGGCAACTTTGGCTGGTGGTGTGCATCCCAGAGAGCGACAGGGAGGCATAGTTTTGCTTCCTTTATTACCCACCATTTAAAAGGCCTCACCCACAAGAATTCAGGGTCATTTTTGCCTTGCGAGCTTCCCTCAGTTTCAGAGCCTCACTGGTTGTTTTGTGTCATTGGTTGAGAGGGCTAGAGAAGATTCCCCCCCCCAAAAAAAAATCTAATTGGACCCTGGTAGGCAGGAGAGGTGGTTCACCTTTCCCTAAGCGAGTTAAGGCTTACTTTGTACCCTTGGTGAAAATGTCGTTGGGATAGATCAGCATAAAGGGTGCTTCCATAAGCAGCCTGGGGGAAGGATTGGCTAAGAAACACCCGAAGCTCAGGTTAAGGCTTCTACCTGGTTGGAATCTCTCCCACTGTGACCCATTGAGACCCTGGATGCTTGGCTCATACCCCATCAGGGTACAATGCTGGGTGGTTATCATGAATGGAGTTTGGACACTTCCCAGCCCCAATGGAGTGCCAATCCACCAGGAAGGGCTGAGTGGAATTAGGAAGTGATCCTTGCCTTACTGCCATGCCCAACCTGCTTTCCACTATAGTCAATAAATATTTGGCCAGATTGCCACCCAGCACCTGTGTGTGTCCTATCAAAGTTATTTCACTGCTCTTGCACAGCTGCAGAATGCACCTGCAAGGGGAACAGACAATCTCTCCAGGTTTAGAGCAGCTTTCTTTCTGCAGGAAAAAAATATCAGTATGTACATTAATGTCTTCACAGGAAACTGGAGCGACAATTTTTTAAACTCTGTTTTCCTTAATGCATGGTTTGAAGCCACATCATACATCCAACTTGCTGAAGTTAAGCAGATCTGCTTTGTCAGTGTCTGGATGACAGACCACTTGGGAATCCCATTTATGCTACTTTGAGCTGCATGATAACAGAAAGGTGGAATATCAAAGCCCTAAACAATCCAGTGGGCAGGGATTGAAGCAGTACTGGCAGCTTAATGGTTTGAATGAATATGAATAAATATGAATAAATGCAGTTGTGTATGTTTCCCGGCAAAGGATGCACTCAACAAAGTTATAAAGTATCTTTCAGATGATGCAGAAAATGGGTAGCCTCCTTCACGGTAAACAAATACACCTGAGAAACAGTTGGAGAGGTTTTAGCTAAGCACTAGAAACCACACACACACACACACACACACACACACACCATTTTCCCACTGAGCCTGTATATTTATCAGTTGTGTCTTCAGTCCAGTGGCTTGTATCCAATGAAGTTATCGTGTTCATGCCATGATGACTGCTTGCACAACAGAACTTCCTCTCCTCCTTCTCTCCCCAGATGCTCCCCACTGCCTCCCAATCTGCTCTGGAGGGTTGGGATAGCCCCCTGAACAGATTTGGGGGGAATGGGTGGAAAGAATAGGAAGGGGAAGTTCTATTGTGCAAGCAGAAGTACCTGCATGACTGGAACAGCCTGGTTAGATATAACCTAATAATTTCCAAAATATGAGCTTTTAAATTAATATACTGAGCAGACCTGGGGCTAGTCTAACATAAGCAATCAGTTTGTTATTGTGGCCTCTTGCTCTAATCTTTCTTACTATTTTTTTTTTACTGTTTATTGTACTGATTTGTAGGCTTCCCCATCTTGCCTACAACTCTGTTTCTTCCTTTTGAATACATTGAATGATCAGGTGGGGGGGGTGGAAATATACAACCATGCAATTCCTCTGGGCTTTTAATAACTTTCTGGATGCAGCTCAGGGTCTAAACTGCTTTTCTGTTTGATTATTTTAGTTCTGAGGGGAAGAAAGAAATAAAATATTACTTGTTAAGACTTTAGAGGTACAGTAGATTTATGGTTGTTTGCTTCCCACAAGCTTAATAAGAAAGCTTCCATCAGTATCCTTTCCAAAATGTTGCCAAACATATCTTCAGCTTTCAGAGAAGTTTAACAAAAATCAATCCCACATGTGGGTTACACTGAGACACAGGGAAGCAGAACTCAAAGTGTTGTTGATTTCAGTTCTCTTAGATGTTTGCCAGGTTTCCTTAGAATCCAAGGCTTTGATGTTTCTTTTGTATGACACAGTCCAACACATAGCAAAAAGGACAACATCAAACCTACCACTGGCTGGCAGGCAACTGCTACTTGTTAAACTATATCTGCTCTTGCTGAAGTTGCTTCTAAAGTAAATTTGTGGGTTTACAATCTGGGGATCTACCAAGCAGAAAATTTGTATTTCAGGAGTCATGTTAAATTATTTAGATGAGCTGAAATTTAAGAAGGGCATGCATAAGAAATGCTATTGGGTGACAGAGAGAACACAGAACTGATCCACATTTTATTTTATTTTAATTTTTTACATGTTCTTTGCTGTGCCCAACCTGATAGTAACAGAATAAATGATGTAAGGAGGCAGCTGCAGCCCAACCTAAAAAGACGTGGTAGGGAAACATCTAGCTATGTATATGAATTCAAATTCCAAGTCCTGATGAGCTTCTAGTACACAGGGGTACTAGAAGAGCTTGCAGATGTAATCCCAGAGCCTCTGTCTATAATCTTTGAGAATTCTTGGAGAATAGGTAAGGTACCTCCAGACTAGGTAAAGGTACCCCTGACCATTAGGTCCAGTCGTGGACGACTCTGGGGTAACTATCAACTAGTCAGCTTGACACTGATGCCAGGAATGTTCCTAGAACAGATAATAAAACAGTCAGAGTACATACTACAGGAATAAGTTTCAGAAGGTAAGAGCTGTTCGATGGTGGAGCAGAGTCCCTCGGAAGGTGGTGGACTCTCCTTCACAGGAGGTTTTTTAGCAGAGGTTGGATGGCCCTCTGCCATGGATGCTTTAGCTGAGGTTCCTGAATTGCAGGGGGTTGGACTAGATGACCCTTGAGATCCCTTCCAACTTTACAAGTCTATGGTTTAGTTTGTGGGACAGAAAGGGGTAAAATACACAATTTTATTATACTATAAGAAAGCTACTTCATACAAATGTAGGATATAGATGCTAATATTCACCAACTGCCAACCTAGCAGTTCAAAAGGACACCAGTGCAAGTAGATAAATAGGTACCCCTGGGGTGGGAAAATAAACTGCATTTCTGTGCACTCTGGCTTCTGTTGCAGTGTCCCGTTGCGCCAGAAGCAGTTTAGTCATGCTGGCCACATGACCTGGAAAGCTGTCTGTGGACAAACACCAGCTCCTGAGATGAGTGACAGACCCCATAGTCGCCTTCGCCTGGACTTAACTGTTCAGGGGTCATTTACCTTTCATTTACCTTATAGGATAGCATAATACTCATTTATATTATGAAATATGATTATATATTTCTTTATCTTACAAATATTTATTCTGAATGCTCTCCTCTGTTCCTGCCAGTCATTATGACCCCCCATTTTTTCCACCATATAAAATTTTGTCTTCATTGACACCTTGACATAATGTCTTTTTAATGCAAAAGAGATGCATATCTCACCTGGACATCTATTTGGTACATAATCGGGAACTGTTACATTACTAATGAGTATTCCTGGTGGAAGTGCAACTGCCTTTCATTGTTACGGTTTACAGTGTAATGATATGGGTGGCCACAAAACGTGTATTAACCCTGTCCCTTTGTCAATAAAGCTGACTTTCATTTTCCCTCCAAGGGCACTCTATAAGCTTCCAGTTCATGATTTATTAAGCATACTGATGCACCTCTTGTTTTTTTAACTTCATATGCCATTTAAACTGACCTTAAAGATTTGTATTTCAACAGGGGCACATTGCATGTTCATATATGAGTTTATTGACAACATACTGAATCTGCTTTCTCTTTCTCAGCTTGGAAAACATGTTATTCCTTTTTATGACATAATTTATTCCTGGAATATTTAAAATAAGAAGAAAAAACTTTGTTCAGTCCATTTCTTGTTCCCCCTTTTAAAAATATAATATTCTTTTGTTTCGTTGTTAAGTGGAGAAAAAGGGTTCATAAAGGAGAGGCTGAAACATCAGACCCTTCCTAATATGTGTGTGTGTGTGTGTGTGTGTTTTGCACATGTACTTAGGCACCTAAATGCATGGTGGAATGCATGCAAATCCATTTTGTCTGGGCATATACTTGTGGAAAACATCAAAGCCCATCCCTCCCTCCAAAAAGGACATTTCTGTGATCTTCACATAGACCAGTGCACTTGCTCTTATTCCAGTGTAAATGTATGTGGGGGGAAATGTCAGTTCTGTGAGGCAGTTCTCCAGAGGCATCCTTGATTGCCTGGCCACAGATCCTCCATTTCTAAGGCTTTTATTTCCACTGCATGAGGAGGGATCTAATAAAAAATTCTACATATTGGAATGTGCTTGCCTGTGTTGGAAGAAGATGAAAAGTGATAACCTCACAGGACAAGATGTGAAGCTGGGGCATGGGAAAAGACGGATAGAATATTGCAGGCTGACTCAAGTAGGCACAAAGCAAATTGGGTGTGCTATAGAACAAAATTGTAGGCATCTATTGTCCTTGAAGGCATACAAGTGCTAATAGCTAATCCGGCACTTGTCTGAAACATAGCAAAGGTAATGGATGCAGTTATATTTTTCGATATCTGTGGATTCCCCAAAGCATTCATGTCATTCCTGGCTAGGAACATTTGTTACACAGATAGAAGCACAGAATGCGAGATTATCTGGCATTTGAGTAATATTCAACAACAGATGTTCTGGGCTACTGATCCTTGGAGGCATGTTCAAAAATGAATTTAAACCAGCTGAGGGTGGGAGGTGGGGGTCTATGTGTGGGAGGGGATAAGTAGTTGGTCAGTTTCCACATATACAAGCACACCTCTCTAGACTATGAATTGCCAACGTCGCACCCATAGACATACATATGCATACAGAAAGCCCCAGCCATTTTCCTGCAAGCCCCCAAAATCTGTTCTAGAGAGTTCACAGAGAGTACAAGAGGAGAGGAAGGGGAAGCTCCTTTGCACAAGGAGAAATCTGTTGTGCAAGTAGAATGGCACTGTTGGCTACAATCCACAGTTCTCTTCTTCTCAGAATCCCCAGAAACCCTTCTTTCGTTTTTTAGGGGGATGGGGTCATATCCAACAGCCTTGCCTTCACAATTTTCTCACATGTATTAATACATTCATACATACCTTAGCTTTGCTTTTCCACTACTTTAAGGGCCTCCCTTTATCTACCCTAAACCATGACTTGAGTAAAAGAATTGCATTGAAATTTGTTGTGGGGAAGACAAGAGTAGCTAGGCTGACAAGAGACCTTGAGCTAGACCATTTTTTACCAAATTATTTCCTCCTTCAATCTATATGTTCACTAGAAGCAATTGCAATTTTGTATCCCCTATTTGTTTGGTACAAAAATCCCATTCTGCTAAGCAAATGGAGGGGATCACAAATTCATGAAATGTAGAAACAACTCTTGTGTTCATCTTGTCTAGACCTCTTGGTTTACACCTTGAAGAGGAAGTCCACTTACCTTATTTGGGAGGCAGTGTTGTGGTCAGGCCCTGCGCCCTGCAGTGACTTGGCTGAGGGTCAGAGACTGGCACCCTCCCTGCCGCTCAAGGGGTGGGCCTCACTGACCAATCAGCACCAATGGAGGTGTGTCAGTGGGGAATTTAAACTCTGGCATGACAAGGAGGCCATCCTCTTGTGTCCTTTGCTGGAAGAAGGGAACTTCTAGATATCTTACAGTGGGTTTTTCAACAGTAGCCACAGTTAGGATCCAGCAGCCTCCTGACAAATTAATCAATTGCTGAAAGACTCACAGAATAACAGGTGAGAAGAGGTGTAGCTGAATACCAGGTTCTGTCAATGCTCCCTTTTGCTTCCACCTATGTTACAATGCACAGATAAGTTGTGTGCAGCCACCAAAGGGGAGAGGGGAGACTTGTTTTGCATGACACTTACTTCAATTTATTTTCCTCACTTTACACAGTAATGAATTTTTTTTGTTTTTACTTTAGGATTTTGTTTAATTGTCTTCCTCTTAAGCCAACTAGTAAATAGCAAGGCTCAAAGCAAAATTAATTGATTGTATATAAGTATTATTATTTTGATTAAACATCCCAAGATTAATTTTCTGCTTATTTGCAACTTTATTGTCATATTCATATTCATTCCAATCCCTCTGACCAGTTGGCACAATTGCAAAGCATTTATATCAATATCTCAGATAAGATGGAGTACCAGATTAATCCAAACACCCAGACAGAATTTGCCGGATGGAGGCTAATTTATCTTTTATCGACAAAAATCAAAGGTACTTAAGCAATAAGCATGGAGGACATTAGCAACCATTTTGTAAAGTTATCAGTTTATTGAGAAGGGCAATCTGATGTCGTAAATTTCCACGGAATGATTTTTCTGACATAATTGGAAATATAATATTTCTTAAAAATAGTAAATCTCATCCATTAAATATCAATCTATCTAAAATATCCAGTGATAAATGGGAGTAATTTGCATGGAGAGACTCAGCATTCTATTCTTCCACATAATTGCACACATGAGCCGGTATGACAATTTGTGCAATTTGTCAGCAAAAGTAAAAGTTTCTATACTGCAAGGTCAATACACTTCAAGAACACACTTCCACCATGGCTATTGTTCTGTAGATTAGCCCTTTGTGTATTGTGAATTAAAGGATCTGTATAATGGGCATTTGACAGCATCTTGAGAACCGCAAAACATTTTGTTCCTGCACAAGATTTTATGGGTGAGACAGAAGTACCAAAAGCTCACAGCTGCTAAGATCATCAGTGCCAGATTCCCCACCCCCTTTTTCAAAAGAGGGTTCTCACCCACCCCACCCCCAAGACTGTAATCTGATTTTCCCCTTCTTGCTTACTGTAATCTGATCATTATCAGATCTCCCAGCTGATGCTATTTGCCTTCAAACAAAAAAACACTCTGTGCATTAAATGCAATGATGCAATTATTGTTGCACCTAGTTTTGTCCTAGTATTACCTTTACAAGCCATGCAGCAGAAGCAGCCACATTTCCACAAAATAAACAGCAGAGCACGCACTTATGGCAAAGGTAGTCATCATGTGATGACTGAGTGATGTGGATTTTTTTTTATTTTTATGCTACAATGGATACATGAGAATGGCTCAATTTAAGTGGGATGCTAGCGAAGCTATGGTGGTTATGTTACTAGATAATCAGAATATGGGGGAGTTCTTATGCATGCCCAATCCGAGGTGCCACCTTAGAATCCTATCCAGCACTGCAGCTTGGTCTAGAGCCATTCTTATGGAGGATCAGCAATATCTGATGGAAACCCCAAGGTGTACTTGAGGTCACAATCTCAACAGACAGCCACCCATCCCAGAGGAAGCCAACAAACTAAGTATGTCCCAAGTATGTAGGTATATCTAGCACAGGATCGCCATAATATATTACAAGTCCATGTGAAGATTCTTGTTGTGTTCTGATCAAGTCAGAAGATCTGAAGGTGCAACTGGTTTTATGACAAAGGGTGGGATCGACTGAGATTGGAGCTGAATTTAAATTTCCCAGGATACATTTTTCTGAGAAAATTTCTGAGATTTTACCCTCTCCTCCCCCCACCAAAAGAAGGCCTAATATTTTCCAAATATTCACCACCATTTTTGGATAGTGATACACAATAATCAGGAATGATGCTAGGTCTGGGACATTGTGGAGGATACAAAATGGTGGCCAGGCTGCCAGTGCAGCAGCTACTGCTACCAGTGACAGAAAGAAAGAAAAAAACTTAGGAAAAGAAAGAAAACAGCTGGGCTACTGCCACTGCTAATAGTGAGTCCCAACCCTGAGAAGCCGTTGGAGAATTTCTCCTCCCCTGAAGAAATTTGGATAAAAGTTGCTCTCAATTTCTCTGCCACAAAATGCAGGGGCAGGGGGATAGTGAGATGCTCTTTGCACATAGCTCTAAGCACTGGAATCTTTTGGATCTGAGTTGTTCTCAGAATGCTCCTGGGAAATTTTCTCAGAAAATTACAATCTAACTTTTGATGCTGGGGAAGACAGCACAGAGTGAAGGCAAGGAAGGTGCAACAGTAACAGGTGAAATATGCATAAATGGTGTTACATATTCTTCAGACACATTTTAGCTAGGCAGGAGCTTTATGAAGTTCTCACAATGTGTCTCCTTGCTAAAAATCAGATTTTCCTTATGTAGTTCATGAATCCCAAAATTAGCAGAACTGAACTAAATTTTTAGAGGATCTGGGTGAGCCATTCCGAACAACATATGTTTAATCCAAGTTGGCAAGTGATTGTTAGCCTGGACACCAAAATGTAGCAGCTCCAATGGCATAATAGACACTTACCTATATCTTCAATAAAAGTAAAAATGCAGAAACTAATCAGCTTCCACAGGCCATTTTAAGATCCTTGGAGAGAATGTACTAAGTATGAATCTGTATAGCTTTATTAAGAGTGTAATTCTTGTGCCTACAGGGGGCAATCAAAATCTGGCATAAAATTGTTGTACCCTACTTAAGCCCTTTTACATTCTCCAAAATTGAATTCCATTTTCTGGGTTGTTACGGGAGGTTTGATATATTTATACAATAAGCTATGCATACTACAATCTTATGGAAATTTGCCATTGTCTTCCAACATTCTCTGTCTCTCTCACATACATAAACATGCAGACAAATTTATTTGGGGAACCAAAAACATTTCAGACTTAATACCTTGTGTATACAACAGATTTCCCCTTATAAACATAATGCTTTAATAATCTACGCTGGTGATTCTGAAATGCTGTGTTAGAAGGACCTACCCATGGTTTATAGGAGAGGTCACCAGCCATGCTGCTGTGAGTAAAGGGGAGAGCACAGCACAAGCAATTAAAGTGTTTTCATTTCCAGGCCAGATATTATTGGAGCTGATAGATAGGCCCTTCACTACAGAAGACATGGCAAGAGGAAGGCTGGCAGATGATCTACAGTATGCAACACAACAGTAAGTGTGTCTGAAGGATGAGAGAGAAGGACAGCCGAAATTAAAATAAAATAGACACAGTCCTGCGGCGAGCAGAACCCAGTGCCCTGGTAGCGACATACCCCTCAACTGTCCCAATTTGAGCAGGACACCCCAGAATTACAGAAGCCACCCTGGCTTTTGGTGGGATTCTGGAATGTCCTGTTTTTGATCTTGTGTTCTCATGGGAGTCACCTGGCTCACACCAGAGTGCAAGACCAAAAAGAAAGGAGCATCCTGATTTTAAATAGCAGGATGTTAGAAAACATGTATGGGTGGAAACTGCCCCTTCTTCTGTCATCAGATTGATGAGCAGAGATGGCGTGATCCATACATATCAGCTGATATGTATGGATCATATGGGGAAGGGAGCTGTGTGCACTTATGGCTGTGTGTACTGATGGTGTTAGGGGCCTGAACAGTTGACCAAAAAGAGGTTATTCACTGCCTATGTCAGTGTTGTAGTTCTTCTAAAAATGTATATGGGTAGTTGAGATCTGTGTTTCAAAGGCCGCATAGTGAGTTCATGACTGAGATTTGACCCAGGGCCTTCCAGCCTCATACCTTACATTCTTAACAACTACACCACTTGTCCTGGTATGGATCTAGTAATGAACCAAAATGGCCCCACTCCAATTTTGCAGTCCAGTTCTAAGCAATATCAGGATATAATAACATTGTCACAGATCAGAAATGTTTGGGGAACTCCCAAAAAGAATTAGGGTCCCCATTGTTAAAAATACTAGCCTAGGTAGCCTGGGTATACAGTGATTAATTCTGACCAACCTAGGAGTAACTAATTGTCAGTGGTGACTTGCTTTTGCTAGAGTATATATATATATGCTATACTCTAGGCCAGCTGCAAAGTCCATCAATGCAGTGGAACCAATCTAAATTCCAATGTTTAACTCAGTGAGATCCGTAGTTCGGTCACAGGTGATTTGGTCAAGATAGCAGCTCCTTTTAAAACGTCCTTCTTATTTACTTTCCATAAACCAGCAAGCACTCAAAGGTCTTTGGTGCTAATAGAAGAAAGAAGCAGAATCAGTTTCATTTCCTTGGAATGGCTCAATAATCTTTAAGTTTCCGCTTCGCTTTAGCAAGATGGAGTGGGGGAGGCAGTGTGAGCTTCCCGCTTGCTTACAGTTTATCTAACTTAGTCACGAAGGCCATTCTGCTCTGTGAGCAACAGGGCACTTTTGGTATGCAAAACACCTGCCTTCTTCTCTTCCCACATAATTCAAGCTGCAATAAATGCATCTGACCCTGGTGCGGCAAAAGAAGCAGCTCCCATTGTTCTGCAGCCTTATCTTCTTCCGCAGGTGTCACATGAAATAGAATGAGACTGCTAATATATATTCATGTTTCCATTGATAACTTTGACAGGCAGGGTAAATAGAATCACTGGAACTTCGTTCGCATTTGAGACAATGATACAGAACACATTGCAGTTGTTGAACAAAACTTTTGGAGGTTGTAATTCAGGTCTGACATTCTACTTCACGGAACTGCTTTCTTGATCATTCATTCAAGGATCTCATGATAACCTGCATGGAATAATTAGTTTTCATCTTAGTAGTCTATTTCCCACCTTCTCCCCTGTTATAAACGCAAGGAGGTGAGCTGTGCAAAGCACATTATATATCTTACCAGTTTCTAATACAATCTTGCCCTAAACTTTGATCCTATGAATAAGAGCAGCAGTGAAGTTAGCCAGCTCTAAGGTCCTTGGAAGTCTCCATAACAGTAGTGACAGGTCTGCTGATAAGTTTAAGGCCAAATAAAAACCCTAGTGCAGTGGCTTCCAACATAGTGATACATTATCAGGATTCTCTCAGGTTCAGATTGTTGTATCACCTTCTGCACCAACCTCCTAGTCCAGGAATAGGGAATGTGTTCCCACACACCATGTTTCAGGCATCCTGTCAGCCCCAACCAGCAAGGTCAGTGTTCAGGGAAGTTGTAATCCACCAGCACAGAAGCATAAAATTATAGAGCTAGAAGGCATGCCCATAGGATCATCTAGTTCAACCTCCTGCAATGCAGGAATTGCAGCTAAATAATCCCTGACAGATGGCCATCCAGCCTCTGTTTGAAAACCTCCATTACACTAGGAGAATGACATATTATCCACCCTTTTCTTTGTCAATAGTTCAAAACCATTGATTTAGAAATATATAAAGCAATTTGCAATACTCAGCAACGATTCTAAGATGTTTATTATTTAAGTGGTTGGAAATAATGTTAACATGAACCAAATAGGTTTTCAGCTATTTGCTGTTAAAAACAGTTTGGAGACTGGGGGTGGGGTGGGGAGGTGTTTTTCCTTTTTTTCCTTTTTTTTACCTTTTAAAAACACTGTCGTTTTTATTAAGATAGCTCATTATGGTCTTTCTCAGTTGGTATTAAGTCTTAAAATATGACCACTGCAAAACATTTACCGTAGATTCCAGCGTATTAGGCAACTGGGCATATAAGACAACCCCCAACTTTGGCTGTTCAATTTTAGAGTTTTAGAGTTATAGAGTTTGAGCGCCACCAGGGGCAGAGCAAGCACCCCTCCGCTGCCTCTGCCGTCACAGCAGCAGCAGCCCAAGGCGAGGAGTTTGGCAGGCGGGCGGGCGAGCACCACTCTCGGAAGGACTTTCCGCATCCCCTTCTGTGGGGAGGGAGGAGGAGCGATGGCAGAAGGGGTGCCTCTGCTCACCGGCTCCCTCTCCTCCTTCCCAACGTGTATACCCGACGTTTAAGATGACTCCCAACTTTTGGGGTCATTTTCCAGGGATAAAATGTCGTCTTGTATGCCGGAACACACGGTATTTAAATCAAGGTTAGAAGATACTATGACTGAAGAGGGTAGATACCATTTTGTCATTGGCATCCATCTGTCTCGACAGACAAAGAAGTGCACCTCCAGGGGTGAAGTCAGACTGCTGTGTTAGAAGCCCCCAAAAGTGATCTCCTCAGGGCGTAAGCTTGAGCAGTGCCTATGGAGGTTCTGGGCTGCACAGATGACAAGACCACCTCGCTCTCATGTGGTCTTGCTGATGTGGTCTAAAGGAAAGCACCAGCCTGGCACCAGGCTGGCTTCAAGAGTTGCAGCCAAGAGTTTGACTGCTTGATTAAGACTAAATACCACAGTCCAGTCCTACTGTGACCTTGGAAGCAAGTCCTACTGCATCTGGTGGCGCCTTTTCCCTAGAAAGTGTCTATTAGATTGTAGCCTAAGGATTTGCAACCTAGGGACAGTAGATCATGCCATGTACAAAGACAAAGTGCAAAGTGTCTTCTTCAGTGTTGCCAGGGCAAATCTGAATTCTCCGAGAGTAATAATTCCTATTTCCAAAGAAATCAATACTCCAATAAGATTTGCCTATTTGCAATCTTAATGTGGTTGCTTGTTATTTATTGTAAGCATCAACCAGCCAATGTGCATTAAACCAATTGCCTATTTTTATAACTACACCCCTTATTCTGATAATCTTCATTATCCATTTATAATAAAAACCATGACACTTTCTTATTAGGAGAGATAGTGTTTCACATCAAAATGCAGAAAAATGGAAGCATTAAATACATATGCTGAGACTCTGGCAAAAGTAATAACGCTTACGTCTGGTGTAATATAGAATATATTTCCTAATCAAACACACACTTCCTCTTAATGTAATCTACTCCGAAATCAAATGTGTTGTTACACATGGTAGCCTAGCAAGAAAAACAGCCCAGAGAAGATAACACTGTTATGCCTTTGCATATTACTTTTCATTTGGGAGGGAAATCTAATAAATGAAAAGTTTTCACCATAAGACAGATAAGACAGTGGTGGCTGGTCCCTCAAAAATCTGTTAAAGTACAAAAGTACAAAATCTGTTAAAGTACAAAAACCATCAGCTACTTCTTATGCTATCTTTCTGTTAGGTGTAGACTGGACCCCACAGGCTTAATTTCACTGAGCACAGGGTCTCCAATGCACAGAGAGTGCTTCATGTTCTGTGGTGAAATCATACATTGCACAAGAGAACTTCCAGTCATGAAATGGAACTTCTCCTTCCTCTCCTCCCCTGAACCCCCCCCCCTTCCAGTTTGCTAAATCTGACCTGGAGGATCTCTCAACAGTCCAGAGCAGATTGTGGGAACATTCAGGGGGCTGCAGGGAGAAAAAGAGGAAGGCGAAGTCCTGTTGTGCAAGCAGGCAAAAATCTGACCTCTGTCCCCATAGATATCATTGTCTGCAACCCACAGAACTGTACCTCTGCCACCTACATGTACTTGTTCCTGTTCATTTCTATGAGGAGCAATAGCTAAGTCAGTAGAGCATGAGACTCTTAAACTCAACGCCGTGGGTTTGAGCCCCACTGCAGGGGTTTGGAACAGATGATCCTTGAGGTGCCTTCCAATTCTATGATCAATAGATAATTTATTACAGTCAAAGACCAGCTCGCATAACACAATAAAAACAGTGTTCATAAATCAGAGCAGATTGCAGCAATAGCTCATGAGTTAAAATTGAGATATATACATACACCCATACAACTGAGATTTGGGCTACCATAAAAATTGACCCTGAGGCACCCCAAAGGGCGACTTCAGCATTTCCCTAGTAAGCTATTTTATTCTAGAGGATGATCTGTGCCTACAAATCTGGGTGCAGAATCTGGCTACCAGCTACCAGATCTTGTGATCTTTGCCTAAGAGGAGAGAATTACCTAAGTTTAGACTGTCTGAAAGATCGGCGAGCCTCTTCAGCAAAGGATCAATAGTGTCTCTACGAATCTCAACATAAAAAGGACATCTAAAAAATATATGTTTGGAATTCTATGATAGGCACTTTCAGACATACAACTGTCTTCTTCTATTAAAACTGAAAGGGGACAACCTCCCTGTGTGGGAGACCCAGGTAAGCAACAGAACATGCAGAGTGTTGGGAATTCGGGACTGGGTCTTTTCTTCCCTTCTTTTAAAAAGCAGGCCTGAGTCACCTGCAATCTTCCAAACTCAATGCAGCCCCTTTCTGCCCCTCCATACACTCCATGAATACTTGGTCACTCAGATCAGTCCTTGCCAATGACTAGGAAAGGCACAAAGGGCAGTGGCACAGCATGTGCTTTGCATGCAGAAGGTCCCAGTTTCAATTCCCAGCATCTCCAGCTTGAACTGAGAGAGAGATACCCCTGCCTGAAATCCTGGAGTGCTGCTGCCAGTCAGTGTAGACAGTATTGATCTAGATGGGCCAATGGTATGATTCAGTATAAGACAGCTTCCTATGTTTCTATGACTTGACAAATGACTGAAAATGCAGAGAGAGGGGGGCTGCTGCCACCTACTTGGCAGCTGGTAACATAGCTGGTGAACTGGGGGAAGGGGTACTAGGTCTCAAAGTGTTTAAAAAGACAAAAGCACATACAGTAAAAACAAAAGCAAGTGTAATTCTAGACACGTCTTCTACAATAAAAAATAAAAAATCCCCATAAATATAGCAGGACTAACTCCCAGGTAAATGTATATACAATTTCAGCCCAAGTCACAAATTAGCATTCAAATAACTAAAAATGATTTTTAAAAAGTTCATGTTTGCTCATATACATAATCCACATTCACTTATGCATAAATACATTCATTAATTAGATGCAAATGAATGCAGTCATTTTTAAAGATCCATATCAAGAGACGGAGTTGTTTCAGAACTTCACAAGAACTGAGTTCCTCCAAAATATCCAGAATCTTTCTTTAAAAGAAATCCTAATGATCTTTCAGTCAAGTTTTTTTTAAAAAAATAACCATCTCTCTTCATTTTCATATCCCTATTTGATGTATCAGTTAAATTCTGTTTAATGAAAAGCAATTTAATTGCAAATGTTCTCTTTCCTCCCTCCCAAGTTATTTCCTCAACCTGGATTTCATTCAGGCAGCCTTGCCAGGATAGAGGGCGAAGGGCGAGGATAAAAACTGCCTAGAGGAGCCCATGAAGAAGAGAGACCGGAGAAGCAGGTCCAATGCATTTTGCTCTCTGTGGCACTGCTCCTGGGGCTGTAAGAAGGTGTCATTTCCCATTCTGCCCTGCATTTGTCACATTTTCATTTGGCTGCAGTTCATCTTCTGACAAAAGCTACTTTCATAGGTGCGAACTCCTAGGGCCTGAGGTCCCTTTGCCCTCTCCGATAAAATATTTGAGCCCTGCCCCCCCCCCAGTTAATGGGCATTGCCATTTACATGGTGTGCATGTGTCACATCATCCAGGGCAGGAATTACCTTGTTGTTGTTGTTTAGTCGTTTAGTCGTGTCCGACTCTTCGTGACCCCATGGACCAGAGCATGCCAGGCACTTCTGTCTTCCACTGCCTCCCGCAGTTTGGTCAAACTCATGCTGGTAGCTTCGAGAACACTATCCAACCATCTCGTCCTCTGTCGTCCCCTTCTCCTTGTGCCCTCCATCTTTCCCAGCATCAGGGTCCCAACATCAGGGTCTTTTCCAGGGAATCTTCTCTTCTCATGAGGTGGCCAAAGTATTGGAGCCTCAGCTTCACGATCTGTCCTTCCAGTGAGCACTCAAGGAATTACCTGGCCCACGCCAATATTTTATTCAAGTTGACACTCCAGCTACATTATTTGACTCACTGCCGGTAAATCATGTAATGTATGTAAGTTATGTAATTAATTATTCCACCTCATTCATTTTGAAGCCGAGGAAATGCAGTGCAATGGTGGTGGGGAGGGGAGTGATCAATTACATATCCTTACCAGAATGAAAGCAACAGCAACAGTGAATTTCCATTACGCACATAGGATAACTCCCCTTTCTATTTTTGTCAAGATTCTCTGACATACGTAACTTCTCCCCCATTACATGTATACAAGTTGGCAACACTGGAAGCTGACTCTTACTTCAGTACTATAAACCAGGTAGCAACCTGTTCCATAGCTGTAAGGACCAAACTAGCTAGCACACACAGCTCTGTCCTCCAGTGAGAGCCAGTGTGGTGTAGTGGTTAAGAGCGGTAGACTCGTAATCTGGTGAACAGGGTTCGCGTCTCCGCTCCTCCACATGCAGCTGCTGGGTGACCTTGGGCTAGTCACACTTCTTTGAAGTCTTTCAGCCCCACTCACCTCACCGAGTGTTTGTTGTGGGGGAGGAAGGGAAAGGAGATTGTTAGCCGCTTTGAGACTCCATAGGGTAGTGATAAAGCGGGATATCAAATCCAAACTCTTCTTCTTCTTCTCCAGTTTTTCTCTGCTATTCCCCCCACCTCCCGCTGCTCAGCAGTTGGTGTTATGGTAGGGCCTAATGATAGGGCCAGCCTCAGAGGAAGGGTTAAACCTAACCTTGGGTATCTATCAATTCTTTCCTTAAAATGCTGCCCCTCAGCATCACAAGGAAACACCATGGCTGCCTCATAATATCTAACTGGGCCCTAAGAGTGTAGCCCTAAACATTTGTTGTTGTTTAGTCGTTTAGTCGTGTCCGACTCTTCATGACCCAGGCCATGGATCACTTCCTTGTCATGGTGAAGGGGCTTGAATAACAGAGGGAAGCTATGAGCTATGCCATACAGGGCCACCCAAGTTGGACAGATCATAGTGGAGAGTTTTGACCAAACGTGATCCACCTGGAGCAGGAACCAGCAAGCCACTCCAGTATCCCTGCGAAGGAAACTCCGTGGACAAAGACAACAGCCCTAAACATAGAAACTCAGAAAACTTCCCTATATAGAGTCCCGCTTAATATTGTCCACACTGACTGGCAGTGACTGTCCAGGGCTTCAGACGGGTGTTCCCCATACCTTGAGATGCTGAGGATTGAATCTGGCATCTTCTGTATATGTAGCAAGTGCTCTACCACAGAGCTGCAGACTTTTCCCAAATTACAGTAATGTAATTTTTTTAGTTCCTAAATAGCCTTACTCAGAAGTAAAATTCCAGTGATAATATTACAGAAAGAGGGGGAAATCTTCTGAGACCAGGAGATTGAAAAGAAACAAAAGGTTAAGTTTATTGCACGGATTCCCAGAAGTGAAAAGCCAGTATGTGATGAATCACTGAAATGTATTCAAATTGCCAAAAGGCATGTGAATCTCATAAAGTCTTGCATTTTATCTAGAACATATCTTCTGGGCTAGGCTCCCTGGCCACTCCATTGCTTTGAGAAAGGTGTGTTCAATGGTCTGAAAAAACCCTCATGCATATTCCTTCTTTTAGAAAAGGGGGTCTTTGCTCTGAAGATTCTGCAGTCTGAAAATATTTCCAAATGGAGAAAGCTCATCCACACTTCAGAAAGAGATCAGCTCTTGATCTCTTTGAGCTCCATCTCTGTGTTTTCATTATTATGTGAGGGTGACATCAGAACCAAATATCCAAAACACACTGTGATAAACACCCGCACATACAATCACCCGCGTCAAGCAACTGGCTTCCCTTGGCAGACATTTTTTTAATAACAAAGGCAATTATTTCCCAATAAAAATGAAAATAAACATATTTTTAAAAACACACGTGTTGTATCTCTTTGGCGATCACTCGTAGCCAAGTAAGATTGTCTTCCATAAACACGGTTAGTTTCCCCTAATATCAACAAGAACAACCAAATGGCACGTTCCTTTTAAATATATTGTCAGATGAGTATTTTAGTCTTTGGTTATTGCTGCTTTTATCTGATATTAATGTCTTTTGCTATTTTATTTTGCTGTGTAAGTTGCTTTGAGGCACTTGAGTGCAAAAATGTGACTAATAAGCATATCATCGTCATCATCATCATTATTATTAAGCCACACACCCTGACACTAGTATAAAACACAGGCGGTCCCATGCTATCAGTTTGGAAGTGATACAGGATCAGTTACTGAAAAGCTGGAGAGCTTCTTATATTTGCAACAGTGTATTAGTTTGTAAATAAGGAAGGAAGAGAATAATTAAATAGGGACAGGGTGGCCTAACAAGGACCTGGGAACTCCCCAGATCTTCAGTAAGGATAGGATAGGGAACCTGGCTGGACTCCAGCTCACATTAGCTCCAGCCAGCAGGGTTGATGGTCAGGTGTAATGGAAGCTGAAGTCCAGCAACATGCAGAGGGCTGAGAGGATTCATGTCTCGACCTACAGAATGTTGAGTTCAGATGAACCACAGAAAGTTGGGGGAGAACATGGACAATGGTCTTCTTGAGCGCCTCTTATATCCTCCAGGAGGGAAAACCTGGTGGATGCACATTGTGGTGTTATAGACTTAATCTCCCATGCCATTCATGAGAATGTTTCAGCAAGCAAGCAAGGAAAAATAATACTTTCCACTCTCTAGAACTGTACTGCACAACCACACTATATACTAAATAAAAGTTTTGAACTGACAGCACACCCCTCTATTTTAATGCTAAATAACACAGCAGGGGGAGGTTTCAGGAAGGTGGGAGAAGCCATCCCCTTTCCTTCCCTATCCTGAAATACCCCATCAGCTCCAAAACACCCTGCAAACTTCCTAATCCAGGTTGGTTGGAGCCCTAAATAGGAGTACTCATGTTAGGTATGGGGGACAGCCTGCAATGTTTTGATGCAGTAGGGCAACAGCTTGACAGGTGGAAAATCAGCAGTTGAAGCCTTTTGCTTACTACATCACTATAGGGCAAATGTTTCTATTTTGCCTGGTACACAGCTGTTAGCATACTTACGAAACACCAGTCAAGAGCGTAAGTCTGTCATACAGTGCCTGACATACCTTCAGGGTAGAGCTTTAGCATACATCCAGAGGAAGGTAATCATGTATAGGGTTGATTATTTTTTATGCATATCAAAACAAGCAGCTAGTCTTTGAATTTCTCACTACTCTGAATTTTGTAATGCAATTCTCCAAAACTGTGTACAAAATGCATGTATGGGTGAAAACAGCATACAAAAAATGTGTTTACTAGGTTATCATCTTTCATTGCCCTTTTGCAGATCACGATGGCTCTGAACAATCGATTAGCAAAATCATGCTAATAGTGCAGAAGACAGGCAGGTGGTAGTGATAGTGTGACGTTTTGCTGTTCAGACCTGCTTCCCCCAACCTCGTGCCACTCAGATATTTTGGAAGGTAGCTCCCACATCACTGACCATTAGCCATGCTGGCTGGGACTGATGGTGATGAAGGCCGAAAGAGCTGGAGGGCACCAGGTTGTGGAAGACTGTTTAAGATGAAGCATTAAGAGAGTAAAATATTAACAGTTGAAGGAACAGGATGCTGGCCTTGATGCAGGCTACATTTTGTCCTCTTGCTTTTGATCTATGGCTGCAGTTTATGCAATTGTGGTGAGGCCATGCTGAAGCGGAACATGAAATTAAAAAGTGCTGAAACACCAATCAATCAGAAAACAGCAGCAAATAAAAGCCCTCGACCCTCTTGCAGTCACCTTACATCAGCCTCTCTGTTGTAATTCAAAGCTCCACATCAATTCGTTCCTCCAAGAAAAAAAATATAGCATCTCAAAAACATAAGGAGGGCAGCTGAGTTATTGGAAAATCATTAGCTCATGATTTGTTTGTTTAACACACTCAGTTTCAGGCTTGGCTGCCTCTGGTTGGTGTTGTAGCGGCTCCAATCAATGGCATTCAAATGTGGTCCCATCTTAACACGTACATGGACACACATATATTTTGAAAACATCACATCCACTGGGGGGGACTAATGGCATAGAAGGAGAAAGACCAGAAACCATAGTGGTATCAAAAGGCACATTTACAAAGGAAATGCTCCACACGGACTTAAGCATCCAGGAATTTTCCATTACTACAAATGTGAAGTGCTAAAACTGCTCCCTTGAGCCACATCGTCAGAAGAAATAAACCAAACCTGTAGGCTTTTGTTCTCCTGGGTTCGTCCGTGCTTTTGAAAAGGGCATTTGAAGATTCCTTGTGGAGTTAGACCTCAATGACTAATGAATTTTAAGATCCCATTCTTTTAAATTGTGGATTGCCTCAACTCCCAAGATCTTTCCATATCTAGGTCCAGGTTGCTTTGTAAGTATTTTCTACTTGCAATGGTCCAGAAACATCACTTTATTTATTTTTTAAGTCCACACTGAAACTGTAAGAAAACTGGCATTGCTCTGGCATCCAACAGCAATTGTACATGGATGTCACTCTCGGGTGAGGATGGGATGCTCCTGTTGGGCCATTTGTCTCTTAGCTCTCTTTTGTTCTCTCATGTTCCCTATGCTGCTATTATCTGCCTAAAACTTCTGGGGATATCACAAAGGGTTTGGTGATATCCATATGCTGATAGCACCCAAATCTCAAGCTCAAGTCAAAGAGGTGTTTATGGATTGTTTTCCAGTGTTGGGTGAGAATGGACCCCTTTTTCTAGAAATACAGTGCTGTTTATCCTTACACAAGGAAAGGGGGAAATCAACTTCCATATGAATTCTGGGAAATGTGGTTTGTTAAGGGTTCTGGTAATGATAGCTCTCTGACGGATCTCCTAACTCTCAGCACCTTAACCAACTACAGTTGCCAAGTATCTTAGTGGGAAGCCATGCCTGTGAAAGAGGACCTTGAATGTATGGTGTGGATCTGACTTGGCTACAATATGCCATTTTCTAATCAGTCTGTCAGAGGCCTGACCCCCTACTTGAGCAAAACAACTTTATGCTGGGCTCACTCAATAAAGCAAGGGTCTCAGATTTCTGAACCATAGCCGCAAAGGCCGTCCTCAGGTAAGAATGGCTCGTTACAAAGTGAACAAAAGAAGGTCTGGAGTTCTTCAAGCTTTGCTATCTTAATAATATAACACAAATATATCAGTAACTCACAGTGTTAATTTTAAAAAAGAAGATCAAGTCAGTTTTTATAAAAAGTTCATTCCTCTCTAATCAATTATCCCCAGAGAGTCTCCTCTGTTCCTCCATACCAGACAGGCAGGCAACTGACTCAGTTCAAATAGAAATCCTTATGTTATGCTTGCTCAGCTCTAGGTATGAGAGATAAATTCAATCTAGTTCACATTCAAAGACAAGCCTACCTCACTCGCAGGATGGAAACCAAAATGCAGCCATTCTTTGTAAAAAATTGGGAGGCAGTTCTCTAGCCCAGGAAGGTGTACAAAAAAGAGCCTATAGCAACCTCTGGGCTATCTTATTACATCATACATAAACATCACCATTTCGCCATTGTATAATAAAATCAGTATAGTAAAAAGACAGGCTGTACCTACATACAAAACATAGTGCAAAAATAACCTTCCTATCTTTATTTGGGTTTTGGACTCAAGGAATAATATAGAATTGCCAGTCATGTTCAGTTTTCAGACTTTAAATAATTCCTCTAACTCGAACCTATTGCGTAGCAACTTATTTCTCTGTGAACTTAATATTTTCAAGTATCATGGTTATGCATGTCTACTCAGAAGTAAGCCCCAATGGGTGCAATAGTCTTGTAGTCAAGCACCACTCTTGCTTCAGCACATGATGAAGATTTTCTGTGATCTCCTGAAGTCCGTAGTCAAGCCAAGGAGTTGAAGTGCAACATTTCAGACTTACCAGTTTCACACCATTAATCCCTGGCTAGATCCTTTTTTAACTCTCTTATCCACAGGGACTGCCAATCAGCTCCAGCATCAACTCTGAGAAAAGAGCAGGCAGGAGGAAGGATAAGAGATATTTCTTATATGTGTTGTTTCTTCCTTTCAAGCAGACAGATCCAACCAAAAGCAGAAGTTGCTGCTCATCATTCACCATGTCACAGAGCGCTCACATCTAGCCACAATTCTAGAAAGTTAGTAAATAAATAAATAAGTCAATCCCATTTTGTTTCTCTGCCAGAACACATCTCATGAAGTCACCTTTTTTTCTTCTCATAAGAAGCCACAAACAGATTTTCTCTAAATGTTGTCCACCTTTTTTGCGACATGTATGTATGAATATGTGTGTGTGTTCTCACAGTACAAATATTTCTGTATTGTCTTTTTGCTAGTTCTCTTACTCATTTATTGACTTTTAAAACTTTAGTGGGCCTTAAAATACTTCCTCATGGAATTCCGAGATATGCCTCCTATGTGTGAAACACCAACCTACAGCTTCACAGAGCTGCCACAATACCATCCAAAATCCACACAAGGAGAAACAAAATCAATAGCTCATTGGAGAAGTCGAGGCGATGGAGGCAGCAGACTTTAATGTTGGTCCGGCTTATAACGACTCCCTCATGATGGAAATCAATTGATTCTGTAAATGAATACACTTGTGTAGAATTGAAGAGCTGAGCAGCTTAATTATTCAAGGGCTTGAACTGATCTGATGGCCTCCAGCAAAGAATTTTACAAAGCGACCCAAAGCACATCCTTGCTCAGCGGTTTTTTCTCCTAAAAGATGCTGTGCCCAGCTGGCCCCTTTCTTTCTGTAAAGTCCATTTCACATTCTGTTAGTAAGGAGTTGAAACCCATCATATATTTGACAAGACATATTTCATTGACTTTCTGAAACCTTCAGGTTCAAGAACTAGGCAAGAAGGGGGGAATCTTGTTTTAATAACTTGTTGCAAGTTGGATCACAAATTTTTAAAACTACCACAATCCCAAGATTTGACTTTACTTAGAGGATTATCAACCACATTATATATAGATATAGATATATGAAAGATCACACTAAACAGGGAACTATTTGATTTAAAAAAAAAAAAATGTAACAAGCTGTGCAGTTTACAATATTAGGCAAGAAAAGAATTTCCAGGTCACCTATTCTCATTTAGACTTTTTCCTATACAAGGTTTTCTTTTTCTTTCTTTTTCTAATTTTCTTTCTTGCAACAAATATCCATCGTCATTACTAAATATTCATTTTCCAGTTCCCCCTCCCTGTTGACTTCCCTCAACCTCCATTTCTGGTTTGTTACATCAAATGATACAATCTACTGTTTGTATATACTACCATGTTTCCCCATTGTTATATTTCTCTATACAATGTTTTCTAAGGGTACACTGATATTTGAATGTATATATGGATATTTTATGGGCAAATCTTGGACTCAACTATATATCACTGCAAAAATATAGGAAAATATTATGACTTTTCTAACTGATTTAAATCATTGGTCCATCAAATATAGTATTATCTACACTCACAGTCAGCACCTATCCATGTTATTTCGTACTCATAGTACTTGAATAATTTTAACTAGAGATAATAGGGTTTGAACATGAGTTCTTACAAAACTACTCTACCTTATATTTATTGACTCTCCCTGTTCTATATTTTCTAAACTGGACATATAACAATTTGCCCTAAATCTGTCCCAAAGTACATTGGGCAGGTTCACAACATAAACATAAATATTATGGAGCCCTAAGAAGGGGGGAAGTGGAAGCCTGAATTCAGTGGAGAAACCATAGCACAGCTCAGTGGTAGAAGACATGTTTTGCCCACAGAAGGTTACAGGTTCAGTTGCTGGCATCTCTAGTTTAAAAAATACAATTCAGATAGCAGGTGACTAGAGATCTCTGCCTTGGTCCTTAGGAGCTGCTGCACTCAGAAAAAACAGGTCAGATGGACAAATAGTCTTAGGTGGTATAAGGGAAATTCCTGCCTTGTTGTGAAACTAATGCTATGGGCATGCAAACAGCAGACCCCATTTGCACTGTACATTTTAAACAGCATCATAGCATTTTAGACAGGCATGGCTTCTTCCCCCAGAATCCTTGGAACTGCAGTTTGTTAAGAATGTTAAGAATTGCCAAGGGACCCCTATTCGCACATAAAGCTACAATTCACAGAGTTCCCCAAGGAGAGGGGTTCATTGTTAGACACCACTCTGAGAATGGTAGCTCTGCGAGGGGTAAAGGGGTTTCCTAACACTGTTCAGCACCCTTAACCAGCTACACTTTCCAGGATACTTTGGGTGAAGCCATGACTGTTTAAAGCGGCATGATACTTCTTTAAACATAGTGCAGACAGGGTAAATGCAGTAAGTGCAATCAGACACGCCCAAGGAGGGTGAAAATTTCTATAACTATCTGTGCATATTAGAGAGGTGCCCAAGGTTGAGGAGCCACTTGTCCCACAGAATAACAGAGACAGAGCAAGTTTTGTTTTGATTCTTTTAAAGAAAACCCACCAAGAAGAACAATAAATGCCAATTTACAGAGAGTAGATGATTCTATCCATTGTATGTCTAAAAAACAAGACTTGTTCGGGTGCAATGAAGCTTCAAGGTCAGAAAGATCTTTCTTAATGTTATAGCGTGTGGGCTTACAGACTTTATAGAAATGACTTATTAGAGATTAGTGGAAGATTGCTGTAAAGTCACTGAGTATTGCTCAGACATCTCTGCTTTCTCAGTAGAGGTTCTGATGTCTCTTCCAGTGCAAGACCTAACATTGTACGTTTTATAAGACACTGCAGACCTGAATGAGAAATTATTACAAAGCTGAAATATCTGCTACAGAAAGATTGTTGTGTAAGGGGGGGGATCATGTTCGCTTCCCCCCTTGTGAACATGGAACAACCCGTTCATTCCAACAATAATAACCTTTAGTTTACACTCAAGACATGTTGTGATTCGTAAAACTCCACAGGCAAGTGACTGCAAACCTACATTGTTTCCTGGGAGGAAGATAAAGCAAAAGAAGAAATATCCTTTTGTTAATGAACACTGCTTGATAGAGGAAACTGGTAACTTTCATTTCTTTCTTTTTTTAAAAAAAAGGAGAGACAGAGAAAATGTTTAAGAATGGTGTTGCTCCCCACTACTTATTGACAGGTAGCCCCCCTACCAGACCATCAAATATTTTAAAACTTTTCCTAGCTCCGAAGAATTTCAATAAAGGATGTTCTCCCACTTACAGCCTGTGACTGTCAAAATGGGGTACACCCACTGCTTACATAATGTTACAGGCCACCACAATTCCTGCTGAACTGTGCAAAGGATTCCAGGGGTCTTGGCCTTCAACCAGGGTCTGCATTCCTGTGGACAACTGAAGACAGAGTGGAGACTGTCGTAGCTTTAAGAAATATGATTTATTAACATATTTACACCTGAATTTAGGTGGAGGGAGTCTGGCTCTTACAGCATGGTCATCTCAAGAGGAACTTGATCCCCACAGGAATGCAGCACTAGAGTCCAAGGAATCTCTCCTAGCCTCCCTTCAGCCAACCTGCCAAAGATGGTTCTCTGTCTTTGTTTCAGCTATTTGAAGCCTCATCCCAAGGGCTCCAAACTCTTCCTGTGACATCACACCCAGCTACCCTGGCAAGCTTCAAAAACCCCTGTCTCTGTTCACACCTCAGGACAGTTCTCTTGCATTGACAATGACCCTTAATGGCCCCGTATTGCTTCTTAATGGTCCTACCTACCCAGCCAGGTGCTTTTGCATACACTAGCCTAGGAATTCCTACACAGCTTGTATTTTCCCTTTTTCAAACTAATCAAAATCCTATTTATTAATTTCTAGGGTTTAGTGGGATCCCCCCTAAAACCCATAACAATCATATCACTTTGCTATCATCAATGGGGCTCACCTATGTTACATATAAGCAATTGGATTTAAGATAATGACCATTCAGGAAATTGCCATTTCTCCTTTTTAAAAACAAGTTCATTTTGACTGAGAAGTTTTCATCCGGCTGGTATAAGAATACAGAAAAGAGTAATTGTATTCAGAAATTGGGAGGGGGGGTGAGGTTAGATGGAAGGCACCATTTTGATTTTAAAAAAGAAACACCACCTGAAAATAATCTGCTAATGAAATGCAAGCAGTGGTATGACAGCCTTTGAAATAATAAAAGAGAATGTCTAAAAATATAAGTTTGGATAGAAATTTTTAGAAGTGATACTCCTCCATGAAATCATCTCCTTTCAAGAGTTAGGAAAGTTATACTAATAAAAGGGGCTAGTTCTTTAGAAGACAAGCATGTGCAATTTTCTATCTACCTCAATGCATTTTAATATGTATCTTGGAAGCAATTAGCATAGCACTGATAATTTGCAAAGAACAAAGGACTTGGTAATAATAAGTCATGGGGAGGGGAACCCAAAAAACTATACATAGCTCCCATTATTTCTTTCCGGAGAGAAATGCACTGACAAGACAGCACTGTGAGTTGTCCATCAAAGCATCTGTCAACAGACTTTTTAGAATCCCAACCTCCTCCCACTCCCCGCTCAAATGTAGAAAACCTCTGGGAATATTTTGATGATTAAAGGCTTAGGCAGGTCTGGAGATTCCTTTGACCATGTGTGCTCTTTTCATCCTTGCCTTCCAGTCTGAAATCAAACAAGGGCACTCTGGCAACCTAATTCAATTTTATATCTCTTTATTTTTTCTTTCTCTCCTTCAGATTCCGGAAGAAACACAGATTCAGATTCCAGAAGAAACAAGTTACAAATTTGTTTGTCTCTCCACCCACCCAACCCCCGCACCTGTCCAATGTCCATCTCTTGAACTTCATGCACCACTAATGCAACATTCCCCAGTTTGATGCTCTCCATATATCACTGGACTCCAGCTGCCATCACCTCTGACCATTGAGCATAGTGTCTGAGGCTGACGGGAACTGGATTCCAGAAACATCCGGAGGGCACCAAGTTGGGGAATGATGTGTTAGTGGCTTATGAAGTTCCTTGGGGAAATGACAGAATTCTTCTAACCAGATTCTTGAGTCTGGGACCGTATTTCCTTTCAGCCCCTTCCCACTGACACTTGATAGGGACCTGAGGTTGCCCTTCCTTAGAAATAATATGAAAAAAAGACACTGGAGAAGTGAGACAAGCAGAGACTGAGAAGACTGCAGCATGGAAGCAGGCCTGTGCTAGGTCTTGTGAAGCATGTGTGGAGATTCTTCAGAGTTGAAGAAGCAGGTTGAAACCTAAGGATGTAAAGGATTGACTATGATGGAAAAGAAGGCCATAAGCAGTGACTGTACCTGGGCAGTTTTACTGCAGAAGTGGCATCCAGGGTTACAAATTTCAGCAATTACATTTTGAATTCAGTTATTATGTGACACTGTTTAGATAGCTTCCCTGTTTCACCTAGCTTATTAAATTGCATTTTGTTTGTTAGCCATGTGGGATTGCCAGAACACATTATGGTTACTACAGAGATAGCTAACAGTAATGTACCTTCAGCACTTGTTTCCAGTAGTGGCTGCACAAGCAAAAATGTTAAAAGCAAAACAAAAATCCCAAACCCTGGAGTAATATGTTCCAATTGGCCAGTCCCAGCTGGCAACCTGGCAGTGGTTTTTTGAACCAGTTGAATCCCATGTAGAATGTGTTACAGCAGTCAAAACTTGAGTTTACTCGAGCATAAATGACTATGGCTATTTCTAGCTCTCAGTCCCAGTCTCCCATTGGAGAAACTGTGAATAAAATTACTGGGCTTCATTATAAAGCAGTCAGGATCACAGGAAGAATATGTGTGAAATACTTGAACAATACAAATCAAAATGCACATACATGCTAAGGATGATGATCGTGTCCATCTGTTGGCACATGGTCCTTTAGATTGAGGTCCCAGTGTTGGCAAGAGGTGAAGACTCATCACCGACTGCCCTGGGTACAAACCCTGCAAATATGCCGATATAGGAATTAACAGCGGCACTTCTGCATAACAAAGCTGTACCCTTGGTATGAGTGTGTTTTTTCTAGTCCAGGCAACAAGAGATTGTGGTCACCTTTCAGAAGTGAGATGTCAGTCGCCCCTCTGGTCTATTTGTTGGCTTGGGTGCCAGTGCCAGCGTTGCTATGATGCTCTGCTAGTAAGACTGTCTGTTGTTGTCTTCTATGGAATATATCTACCAGGTTGTATAAGCAGCTGCCTGCTGTAAACACAGATGGCGGATCAGAAAGAACACTTCATATGACGACTCAGCAAAAAGTGAATGCATGGCAAGAGATAGCTTAGCAGAATAAATTATGCTTTCGTTGTGCCATTTTGTAAACAGTCCACCGATATTTTACTGAGTTTTAATTGTTTTCATTATTTAGATGCTACCTAGCAAATGTAGCTCTATCCCCTTTTATCCCACATTCTAAATGATGCAATTATACAGTTTTCTATTGGGGTTTTGCTTTATATTTTATTCATAGCTAATGTATATCTATAAATATGTGGAAGGAGGAAAAATATCCATTTGCCTCGGCATTAATGACATCTGTTTGCAAAAGATACTTCCACAAGTGGGAGTAGATCCTGTCTCTGCTCTAAGTGAGCAGACTCTAATGGTTGCCTGTAAAAACACATTTCTTTTACTCTTGCAATAGTAAAGACAGGCAAAGTTGGCTATGGTAAGAAGCTGGTTAGATTGAGTGTGAGTCCGTTAAAACACACAACAATGTTTTTGTATTGATGTCCATTTGTCTAATATAAAATTGAATCAGAAAAAGTGCTGTCAGGAGGCAAAACTGTAGAAATGGATTCATAGTTGGAAATGGGATAGAAGTCTTTTAGTTTGATTTTCCCCTCCTAAACCACTAATGAGGGAGCTTACAAGGCAGAAAATGCATGTACAGCTAATTAAGATGCTGGCAGTCAGAAGTGCTTGACAATGGGATTTGTTACATGTTAACCAATCTAATTAAAAGCAAAGAAAGGACCAATCTCATTATTCAAAATAACCATCACATCCAGAGGGAGCAGGAGGAACCAACCACATTATTTTATGACATGAAGGTAAAAAGGTTATAATTTCTGAATATATACAAATTAGACATCATTTAAATTCCTTTGCTAGAAATAAATGATAAGAGGAAGTTCTCAGTGCCTATAAAATAGTGGCGTATAAGAAATCTAAAAATACTTTTATGAAAAATCCAACTGGACCAGTTAGAAAGACAAATAAAAGAGGCCAACAAATAATTGGCAGGATGTGGAAACATATATGGGGAAATGATTTGAAAGATGTGTGAACTTTCTGAATACGCTTTTCCCCTTGGGGCCCTAGTAATATTGTGATTTGAAAACATGGAGGGGAAAATTCCTCCTCCTCCTTTCTGACCTCCTCCTCCTCTTGTTTTCCTTTTAACTTTCATGTAGTTTATCTCCCTAGTTACTTTTCAAGATAAAGGAGAGGGTTAGCAAAGCATTTTATCCCAAGAGAGCTAACAAGTACAGTATTCCCTCGAGAGGGAAGGAATTAGTGGGCTATACCTACAAACTAGTCTTATGAGTTACCTCTCACTTAGCAGTGCTTAGGAAGTAAATTGGTCTGGGGCATGGGGGACAACCCCTCATTATACACGTACAATTTTTTTGTGTTCTTCTCAAACCTCTAATTTGCTTTCTACCCTTTCTGGTTCTGCGCACATGGCTTGACCGTGTTCAGAAGCAGCATAGATAGATGAGTGGAGATTCACATGTTCTTACACAAAGACCCGTAACTCCCACCTTGCTTCAACCAATGAATCTCCTTCACCACAAGGGTAGTCATAGGACTCAGCTATACAGCTGCAAATAAATCGTGTTTAGTGTGTTTTAAGTGCAATATACAATGTGACACTAGATGGCGATGGTGAGCCTTATGGAAAATTCAATGTATTTTAAAAAAACACTTAAAAGAAAAAGCAGTGTGCAGATTCTGCCATAGATGGGTACCTCCAGTAAAGGGAGAAGAGAGTTTTCACCTTGTTTCCAGAATGGTTTATTCCTGTAATGCCTCACTGACTAAAGTCCTATTCCTTTAAACTCAGCCATCTAAAACACGATTTCTTTTGATACTGATCAAAATATAGCCCATTACTTAAAACCTTTGATTATTTCATGAATAATGCAGACACTTTATCAGAGCCGGTTTGTTCAACACATACACATCATTTTCCTGCAATTTTCCTAAATGTCCTAAGTTCGGAAACTTGAAAATGGAGATATAAAAGATCCACAAACAGTAGGATCAGGAAATGCATGTAGACATTTATTGTAACACGGCATCTAGAAATAAGTCACATTCACCTTTTGCCCTAACCTGCTCTTATAGCAGCTCTATAAACTGCTTTCTAACTCCATAGGAGGAATTTGGAATTGTGTGTTTTAAAAGATTTTAACCTTTCCCCAGCAATAAACATTGGAGAGTTGTATTTCAGTGGAGTCACAGAAGTGCCTATTGTTCTTGCAACTCTAAACATCTGATCATTTAGCCAAAATAATTCACTGACAGTCACTCTGTTTTTCAGGAGAGGATTTTGGCCTAAAAATAATACTGAAGATGATAAGATAGATGAGTGCATAAATATTTGCATGCCGACGGGTAATTTGAGAAAATATGGGGAAAGTTTAATCAGAACTGGGGTGTTGCTTTCCTTTCAGAATTCAAAATAGCTTCTGTTGCTCAGCAGCTACCTTATCTTGGAAAACATCTCTTTTTTCTCTCTCTGTTTTCTGTTCTCCCTCCACATTCCTTCTATTTCATGCTGATCCAGCAAGCTTTGTTGTTGTTGTTTAGTCGTTTAGTCGTGTCCGACTCTTCATGACCCGGTGGACCAGAGCACGCCAGGCATTCCTGTCTTCCACTGCCTCCCGCAGTTTGGTCAGACTCATGCTGGTAGCTTCGAGAACACTGTCCAACCATCTTGTCCTCTATCTTCCCCTTCTCCTTGTGCCCTCCATCTTTTCCAACATCAGGGTCTTTTCCAGGGAGTCTTCTCTTCTCATGAGGTGGCCAAAGTATTGGAGCCTCAGCTTCAGGATCTGTCCTTCCAGTGAGCACTCAGGGCTGATTTCCTTCAGAATGGATAGGTTTGATCTTCTGGCAGTCCATGGGACTCTCAAGAGTCTCCTCCAGCACCATAATTCAAAAGCATCAATTCTTTGGCAAGCTTTACATTACATTAATGTTTCTGATTGTCCTTATTTATCCTATTCTCTGTTACGAAGGGACATAAAAATGGCTTTGCTAAGTGGACCATCTAGATCTTTTTGTTTCCTATGACTTCTCCCAAACACGAAGTCATGATCAGGCCATTTTACACAGAAGCAGACTATTGGTCCATCTAGCTCAGGGGTGGGGGTCCTCAGGCCCAAAGATTGAATGCAACCCTTGGGCCCATCTGCCGGGCCCTCAGAATTCTTCCCCAGCCATATCCCTCGCTGGATCTCCTTAGCCCCCACCCAACCCATTTTTTGCTTGAATGGATGACATCCTTGAATAATGCCTCTTGCTCATCTGGATGGGGGGGGTATAAAGAGGGGTGTCTGAGTGGATGTAGAGACTAGCCTACTGTATAAAGTTAACAATTATACTAGTTGTTCCACCCACTTTTTCATCTGTCCCTGCCTGCCATTGGTATGTCGCCCTCATAAGGTTGCCCAGAATAGAAGGTGGTCCTCATATGGAAAAGAAACGTTGTCTACGTTGACCCAAAATGTCAA
Source organism: Podarcis liolepis (assembly GCF_965112155.1). Taxonomy (NCBI): domain Eukaryota; kingdom Metazoa; phylum Chordata; class Lepidosauria; order Squamata; family Lacertidae; genus Podarcis; species Podarcis liolepis. The sequence continues at coordinate 89,439,384 of NC_139554.1, forward strand.
GCATCAGGTATCCTTTTAACAGAAGGCACTGAACCTGGAGTGTTCTGCCATTTGCTCTATATAGGGTTGCCATACGTCTCCTAGAGACATCTGGAAATTGGGCTGAAAAATGGCGTCCAGGTGGATATTTGCTAAATATATCCAGGAAGACCCAGACATATGGCAAGTAGGGCATTTTTTTTAAGTGCTTTAAAAAATACCCCCAAAGCCCAAAAACTTAAGATACTTCCCCCAAAAAGCTGAACAAATTTTACGGGGGGGGGGATTCACTTTTGGGAATATGGCAACCCTCCTCTACCATATAACCCCCTCCCCTTCAGATGCCTCCCCTTCAAATGAATTCAGTTATATGCTATTGCAATTGTCCCATCAGCATAAGCATTTCAGCTTTTCAGATAGAATGACCTGCCCATCTCCTCCTGCACTGTTTGTTCTGTGGGTTCTTCCGGTCTCCCTGGGCCAATTTTGGGGGGTGTGGGAAGAAGGGGGGCAGAACTCTATTGCACATGCAGAAGTCCTTATGTGGGCTTCTGCTGAGGGGCTCCTTAAGTGAAGGCCACCCATTGCTTTTAACATCTGCATCTCTCTGTAGAGCTAAGTCTGTGTTCAAAACTCAGAAGTGTTCTGAGCTAAGAACACTTTGCTGGCGTAGACAGAAGCGGGTATGGAAAAAACTGTTGGGAAAGAGGTTGTTCACTGCACAGAATGCATAACCATCACAAAGGAGCAGCAGTTCTATCTATATTTTAAACAATCCTATTAAAAGTGTCTACTTGCACCTTTAAGATGAACAGGCATGACTTTGGCTTTCATGGATGATTACTTATTTCCTCAGATAAAGTAAGTTTCATATACAAAAACTTTATCCTCTGCCAATAAAATCATTTCAGTTACCCTTAGGTGTGCAGCTTGACTCTTTTACGAGTATATGCTACACAACAGAAAATAAAATGTGAATAGGTGATTTCTTACTCTTACTTCTGCCACATATCCTCCCATTTGTTTTTGAATTATTATTGTGGTTGTCAACTTGCTTTATTTTATGTTGCGAGCTGCCCTGAAAACTTTTGTTACAGGATGGGCTATAGTTGTAAATAAATACATATTATTGAATATTTTAACAAAAAGATTACATGGGCACTGGAAAACCCCTTGCATTTCCATTTAAGCATTGATTCAGTGCTGACCTGTTTACAACTCAGAATGAAAAGAGAAGCAACTCAGCCTTCAGCAAATGCAAAGTATAGTTTTTCCCTTGATCCCTTTTGGATTCTTGTGCTTAACTGACCTACTTGTTTTCTTCTCATCTACTAATTTATCAGTCTGCTGTACTACCTTAAAAAGGTAAAGGACCCCTGTTGCGAATGACTCTGGGGTTCCGAATGACTCTGGGGTTGCGGCACTCATCTCGTTTTACTGGCTGAGGGAGCCGACGTTTGTCCGCAGACAGTTTTTCTGGGTCATGCGGCCAGCATGAATAAGCCACTTCTGGTGAAACCAGAGCAGTGCACAGAAACGCCGTTTACCTTCCCGCCGGAGCGGTACCTATTTACCTACTTGCACTTTGCCATGCTTTCAAACTGCTAGGTTGGCAGGAGCTGGGACCAAGCAATGAGAGCTCACCCTGACACGGGGATTCAAACTGCTGACCTTCCAATCGGCAAACCGTGGTTTAGACCACAGTGCCACCCATGTTTAATTATTCCTGAACATACTTTGATATTTAGTTTCAGTCATTAGGCTTGCAATCCCAATAAAATTTAGAGGAAATCAGTTGGGATTTCCTGCTGAGTAGACATGCACAGGACAGGCTGGTATCCTGACATGTATAAGGGGGGAATGGCCATGGCACCCATTCTGCCTCGTCTTCCATTGGCCACGGGAGGCCAATGTCCCATTGCACAAAGAGAAGCCCATGCTAGTGGGCTGACTGAAATCTATGGGACAATATACAGAAATCCCTGGTATCTTTGAGGAGGTTTGAAAGTACCGTATTTTTTGCACCATAACACTCACTTTTTTCCTCCTAGAAAGTAAGGGGAAATGTCTGTGCGTGTTATGGAGGGAATGCCTACAGATGGCAGGGGGATCTGCTGCAGTCGTGAGCAGAGGATCCATGGTTCCCCTTCCTTCCCTCCTCCGTGTCTCGCTTTGAAACAGCAAAGCGGGAGAAGGGCCGCTGAGTGGGGAGGAGAGAGGGACAGAGAACCTGCTTCTTTAAAGGAGTTTTTCAGCTCGCTAAGCCGGGGATGAGCAGGGAGGAGGAAGAAAAGCAGAGCCTGCTTGCTTTAAAGGAGCAAAGTGGGAGAGGAGAGGAGCCTTCTCCCCTTATACCCCTCTTCTTCATTATTAGCAGCATCCTTCTCCCACCCCACGCATGCTCCTTGTCCCTTGAGTGCTTTTCCTTCCCTCCCCACTTAAAACGTGGTTACAAAGGATCCTCAGGATTTTTGCATTGGGCTACTCCAAACTCACTGTCAGATCACATGTCTGTGGCCACAGCATGAACCACAAAAATCATACATCCACTGTTTCATTTAGAATATTTTTTCTTGTTTTCTTCCTCTAAAAACTACGTGCGTGTTATGGTCGGGTGCGTGTTATAGAGCGAAAAATACGGTAATTCCTGAAGCACCATGAATTCTTAGATTATAAGAAAATGTGCCCAATCTTTCTCATATATTCCCATTTACTGATTTCCATTAATAATAATTAAAAAATAGAGTTTAAAATAAATTTGTTAATGTGTAACCCACATGATTTCTCCAAAGCGGGGATAGTTCTTTACTTCAAGAAAAACAAGAGGATGCTCAAGACAAGATCACCATCATCTGCTGCTATGAGTAATTGTTAGGCAGTGATTTGTTCTTATGGGTTTTCAAAGGACTGCATTATTTTTGTCACTCTTTATGTATTTTTATTCGCTTTCCTTGTCACATATCACCCTGTGGCTTGTGCAACTGTGGTAAATAAACCATTTAAATAAATAAATCTGAACATGGTAGCACTGCAGTACCACCATGAGAGAATCTGTTTATTATTATTATTATTATTAAAAAATATTTCTTTCTTTTTGAACTCTCTGTAGCATAGAGATGGTACTGGGTTTGTCTTGAGTTATGACACTGTCAGAAACGTAATTTGGAGTCACTTCTGTTCACTATGCAAATAGCGCCATTGTGCAATTAGAAAAATAGATGTAGTTAACCAGAGCACAAATGTGCATAATCAAGTCACTCTGCCACAATGCTGGGGTCCATTAACAGGATTAATCAATTAAGAAACATTTATTTTAAGTGTAGCTTGCTTAATTGCTAGGAGACTAAATGCATAAAGCCAAATTTGATTTTGGAAAATCTAGTGGCTCACTTAGTCACAGAACATCTTATGCTTGTTGTCCGTAATCCAGTAACAACTGGTTTAGACTATGCATTGTAAGAGGGATTGCCCTTTTTCCTGCTTGTGCAGGGTTACCAAGTTATTTTGGGAGGGGCATTTTTTTTAACAAATCATTTTTATTGTTTTCATGAAAATCATAAACAAGTATCTGAAAGAACATGGTACCATGAAGCAAGAATTTGGGGTGCATCAAGCATATTCTAAATTGTACTAAGGGTCATCCTGAGGCAAACATGGGAGAATCTCCCACCTTGTTTATCCCTATCCATATATGTTAAAAAGGTAAACCAGGTGCCACCAAAATGACCAGCCTGTGCCACTCCCTGCAGACCTCTGTGTAGTTGTGTCAACTTTTCTGCCATATTTTATCAAGCAAGCGGGTTTTTTGGCAGAGGGGAGCTGAACCTTCTGGAGCCAGGATAGGGGCAAAGCAGCAAGGAAGTCAGTGCAGTGCAAACACACTGGCAGAGCCAAGCCAGTGCTCCTGAGGGTGTATTAATATTGAATACTGAGGCTCATCTACATTTCTACTTCTCCCATGCCTAGAAAGCACAGGTTTGGGCAATTTTCTTCTCACCTCGCTCTTTTCCCAGGGAAAACTTACTATTTAGTGCTAAATTGGAGCAAACATCAATCTAGAGTATAGGTAGGCAAACTAAGGCCTGGGGGCTGGATCCGGCCCAATCGCCTTCTAAATCCGGACCACGGACAGTCCGGGAATCAGTGTGTTTTTACATGAGTAGAATGTGCCCTTTTATTTAAAATGCATCTCTGGGTTATTTGTGGGGCCTGCCTGGTGTTTTCACATGAGTAGAATGTTTGCTTTTATTTAAAATGCATCTCTGGGTTATTTGTGGGGCATAGGAATTCGTTCTTTTTTATTATTATTTTTCAAAATATAGTCCGGCCCCCCACAAGGTCTGAGGGACAGTGGACCAGCCCCCTGCTGAAAAAGTTTGCTGACCCCTGATCTAGAGAAAACCTGAACTGCTCTTTGCTCCAATTGAGCACTAAAGAGTAGTTTTCCCTGTGAGGAGGCAGTGGGACAAGAGGAATTGTGGATAAGCCCTAACTCTTCACCACCTTGTCCCTCCCCATCTCCCTCCTGGTAAGCAACAGCGGCAACAAATAAAATAAAAAACCAGCATATCAACTATGGATAGAAATGAAAAACATTCAAGGTTCTTTTAAACAGCAGTACTGACAGGGCCATACTGAGGAGGAAATTCCAAAGATACGGAGCCATCACCAAAAAGGTTCTGCCTCTGGTACCCAGTCAATGTATAGACCACGATGGCTGGCCCAACTGCAAGACCCCTGAAGCTGATTTTTTAAACCTAGGCAAGTTCATACAGTCCTTCAGATAACTTGGCTCCAAAGCAATTACAGCTTTGAAGTTTAAAACTAGCATCTTAAACGTTTTGCTTGTAGTTCACTTAAACAAGGGGGGGAAACCACCTTAGCTATTTTCTGGATCATGTAGGAGGCCAAGAACTAGGACTTTAGCCAGCTGTGCAGTTTTCATATCATTCCAAATGGGAAAAAAATTAAATTAAATCAGCTGTCAAAATTGCCTGTAGGTATTTTTACTTTTGGCGACAGTAACCACGAGCAGCATGTAGCAAAAAATTTCAGTCCCACTGGCATTTATATTTTAAATCCCGCCTGCCAATGTTTGGTTATAAAAGAATAATTAGTCTCAAACTGTGGAATGGTCATAATCAGGAGCCAGTGGGCATCATGTCAACATCCTCCTAGTTGATCCTTCACAGTAGCACCTATGGCATTCACTCGGACAGCTGCTGAAAGAGATCTAAAGAGCCTCTTGAACATCAGGATGGAAGTGTTGCTAGACACAGGCTTCTGCCTCTCTTTTGCATTCCAAAACAAATGCACAAAGCTCAGCTCTGTGGAGTCTAATGTGCACCTTTCACTTCAGGTGGTTTGCTTTTGTGTGTGCAATTGTGTAGTTATAAGTAAGGGAGGAAAAGGGAAGTGGTGGGGGGAAAGGGGGAATGTACCAGCTAAAGACCTGCAGCCATTTAAGGGTGTAGTCACAGGTGGGGTTTATTGCATCAGTTTTACTGATTATAATGGTAGTGCTTCTGTTCCAGTTTCTAACATCCTTTCCACACTGTAGTACCTGTATTATTTTTTACCACTATACCGCCATGTTGTGCTAAATGAAATTCACACCATAGTCACAGCCAGGGCCGCCATATAGGTAGGGCCATGGGGTCTCCCCCCCCCCCAATTTTCAAGGAGGGCAGCAGGCCCCCCTCAATATTCCATGGCATTGTGCACACACCACACAATGTGCTCATGTCACATATGCATAATGGGAGTTGTAGTCTAACACCTAGACTCTAGAGCGGGCACCCCCAACCTGCAGCCCTCCAGATGTTTTGGCCTACAGCTCCTATGATCCCTAGCTAACAGGACCAGTGGTCAGGGATGATGGGAATTGTAGGCAAAAATATCTGGAGGGCCGAAGGATGCCTGCTCTAGAGGACCACGATAGGCATGATTCCTACCTCATGTCCTCCTTTAATTTGTTTTTCTAGCTTGATTCTAACTACATGGATTTCTGAAAAATAGCATGGATTTCTGAAAAATAAGTCATGTCAGACTAACCTGATCTCATTTTTTGACAGAATTACAAGCCTGGTAGATGAAGGGAACGCAGTGGATGTAGCCTACCTTGATTTCAGCAAGGCATTTGACAAGGTGTCCCATGATATTCTTGTAAAGAAGCTTTTAAAATGCGGTCTTGACTATGCTACCACTCAGTGGATTTGTAACTGGCTGACTGACCGAACCCAAAGGGTGCTCATCAATGGTTCCTCTTCATCCTGGAGAAGAGTGACTAGTGGGGTGCCACAGGGTTCTGTCTTGGGCCCAGTCTTATTCAACATCTTTATCAACGACTTGGATGATGGACTCAAGGGCATCCTGATCAAATTTGCAGATGACACAAAACTGGGAGGGGTGGCTAACACCCCAGAGGACAGGATCACACTTCAAAACGACCTTGACAGATTAGAGAACTGGGTCAAAACAAACAAGATGAACTTTAACAGGGAGAAATGTAAAGTATTGCACTTGGGCAAAAAAAATGAGAGGCACAAATACAAGATGGGTGACACCTGGCTTGAGAGCAGTACATGTGAAAAGGATCTAGGAGTCTTGGTTGACCACAAGCTTGACATGAGCCAACAGTGTGACACGGCAGCTAAAAAAGCCAATGCAATTCTGGGCTGCATCAATAGGAGTATAGCATCTAGATCTAGGGAAGTAATAGTGCCACTGTATTCTGCTCTGGTCAGACCTCACCTGGAGTACTGTGTCCAGTTCTGGGCACCACAGTTCAAGAAGGACACTGACAAACTGGAACGTGTCCAGAGGAGGGCAACCAAAATGGTCAAAGGCCTGGAAACGATGCCTTATGAGGAACGGCTAAGGGAGCTGGGCATGTTTAGCCTGGAGAAGAGGAGGTTAAGGGGTGATATGATAGCCATGTTCAAATATATAAAAGGATGTCACATAGAGGAGGGAGAAAGGTTGTTTTCTGCTGCTCCAGAGAAGCGGACACGGAGCAATGGATCCAAACTACAAGAAAGAAGATTCCACCTAAACATTAGGAAGAACTTCCTGACAGTAAGAGCTGTTCGACAGTGGAATTTGCTGCCAAGGAGTGTGGTGGAGTCTCCTACTTTGGAGGTCTTTAAGCAGAGGCTTGACAACCATATGTCAGGAGTGCTCTGGTGGTGTTTCCTGCTTGGCAGGGGGTTGGACTCGATGGCCCTTGTGGTCTATTCCAACTCTATGATTCTATGACATGCCCCAATTCCTTGATTCGTTTTAGGTTACAGGCAGCTCTGTGGTTAAGTGGATCAAAATATTAGATCCCAAGTCCATTACAAATCCTGGGAACAAATAAGAGCAAAATCTGTGCAGATTACACAGTTGTTTAGTAGGCATTAAAGTGCCTCAATATGAATTCGGCTGGGTGATTTCTGTGACAGCTGATTTCTGTGACAGCTGATTTCTGTGACAGCTGGTGATCACCTCCCTGACGAAAGTCATGGCTAAGTGATATTTTGGTCCACCAAATTGATTCAAAATGATTCAAAGTGGCAACCCAAAGCACAACACTGATGAAAACCACTGCCCCCATCCTAGGAATCCTCATGCCAAGTTTGGCAACAATATCTTAAGAGGCAACCAAACCATTAAGAATAGATGGCCAGCTGGACAGACAAAGTGCTTTCCAAAATATATAGTAGATCAGATCCTAGCTGTTGCTTAAGTTGAATCTTTGAATTCACCCCAATAATATTAATGGGGTGTGAAAAGAAGATGCAAAAAACAGAGTCATCTCACTTGGAGTGGGCAGTTTCTAACAAAGGCCACTGAAGTGTGCTGAAGAGTTAATTTCAAACCATCAAAACACTTAATGGAAAGTTGTTGCTACAGTATCAGAAATGTTCTGTGTAATTGTAGAGCAAGCTGGCAAACAACTGATGGACAGGGGGTGGCTTTTACTCTGTTTGCCATCATGGACCTTCCTTTGCTGTGTGCTAAACATACATTAAACAAAATCAGTTCCTGGGTCGTCTGTGTGCTGATATCTGGAGGGAGGAAGCTTGGCAAATGTCAGGCTGGCTGTCAGAATTTTTGAATGAAGGTTGAAAAAGCTACAGTATTAGACTCGGGCTCTGGTTTTTGATTGATGATTTATACTTTTCAGCATTTTTTTAATACACACATACAGATGCACACAAATAAGGTGCAAATAAGGTTTCAGACCATGTGCGGTTATTCCACAGGAGTATATAGTATGGCTGTTTACCAGACTCGCCAAAGGCCCAGACCAAAAAAGACTGATTCAGGGGAATATGGGCATTGCTGCAATCAGGTTGAAACAACCCCAGAATGCTATATGGGTTGGATTAGTTTACCCAGAAGTATCAGGGAACAGGACATCAGACAGGAAGGAGAGGCAGGCATCTGCTAGGAGACCACAAAATGGCCAAAACAGACCCACTTGACTGGCTATGTCTTCAGTATTGCGGTCCTAAAGGCATGCATCCAGTCTGCATATTGGAATTTGTTGTTTAGATCTGTGCACAGATATAAAATCTTTTTTTTTAAGTGAGGGGGGGAAAAGATAATGACCTTTGCTTCAAGATAGAAGCAGTGTCCGGAACATATTCTGTTGTAGAAAATTAGACCCGAAATGGACAACATGAAATTATAACAAGCGCTTGACCTTCCCCAGACCTTTAATGCATTTTCATGAGATGATGTAATTCATTATTTCCACCGATGTGTGCAGAGCGACGGGCCAAGTCGCTTTGTATGCATTTATTCAATACTGCGTAATCTGTGTTTAATAGAGTGCTGGAGCGTGTCAGAATGAACAATTAAACCTGATTGTTGTATAAGACAACTTGCCATTACAGCCAGCATCATTTGTGTGTGCTTTTCTTTTTTCAATAAAGGGGAGGGTGTCAAAGGGTTGCAATATACACTGCATATTATTAGCATGGTGCTCTTTCCCAGTTGCGATGGGGAAAAACCCTCAGTTGCTTGGCATCTTGAGACCTGCTCTCTTGCGAAATGGATGCTTGAACAGAGTCAGGTGCAATAAAGCCACTGATTGGACGGATGCAAAGAGAAAAAGGATCTCCTAAGGAAATTGTAGAACAATGAAAAAGCACTTATTTACTGAACTGTTGTTCTTTTTCCTGGCTCCTTCCTAAAAGCAATATTTTAAGTGATGTTAGTTTTTTATAAACCTCCAGGGCAAGAAGGAAATACAGTATGAAAATATGTCACAGAGAGGCAAAATACATGTCTGTAGCTCCTGAGGATGAAGGAAAGGGAAAGATTTGGTTGTTTAAAAATCAGTGCAGTGAGCAGTTTGACACTGAAGACTACAGTGGGATTAATGACATATGTTCTAATTTGCTTATCCTAATTGCATATACAGCAGTATCAGCTGCTTGTGGAGAGCACGAACCTGGAATCAACAGCTTCTGACAAATCATGAAATTGGTTTGGGAATTATGTTGTGTGGGAAAAGTATGTTTTGCTTCTGAGTCATGGTATTGTATTGTTGTGTTTTCAGAGATATTACTATCAGCATCAACACTATAACATGGCTTCGCATATGTTCCTTTATTGAGAAAGAGTCCTGATATGTGGAAGATATCCTTTTGCTGGTGAATCAACATAATAAGTTCCTGACGCATCCCAGCCCTATAATTATATGGCTCAGTAATATACATAGCTCAGACTTAGGTAAGTTAGTGATAAAAATGCTTTAGTGCGTTTCATAGTTTGGCAGTAAAGGAATATGTGGAGGGAAGACTCTTAAGTAGGACAATGATGAGGCCTTGGGAATATTTATGGGATCTATTAGCTCATGCAGAATGGCATGACATGAACAAAACCTTGATGTTGTCTAGCAGCAGTGTCACTCATTTGTAAGGAGTGTAACATAATATACAATTAGGAAAGAAATGCCTGCTAGATCTAAGAACTGAGGAACTAATGAGGATTGCATATTGCTCCCACTGGGTTATTTTCAGAGCGTATTAGGTTTGCTGCTCTGAGCAGGTGTTTTGTTAAATTCAAGGCATCGAGGAAAAATATGCAGTTCTTCAAATGGCTCTAAAAGGCTCACTTCCACCTGCTGCACATGTGGGTTTGTTGTTAAATTAAGCAGAGTAAGTTGGCAACTTCCCAAGAATGTGGTATAGCCTCACTCGCTTGAGTGGGGCTCTGTGTGGTCTTCTGACTGGTGAGCTTGACATTGATACCAGCAGAGGTCCTAGAACAGATTTCTAAAAATTAACGTATTTTTTATTCAAGATTTCTTGGTTTACAAAAGTATGTGCAATGTCTCTTTTTTCTAGTTACATTTTCTATAGATAAGTTTCATTTGTTGAGACATTAATGTTACATTAGGAAGAAAGGGGGAAAGAGGAGGAGGGGAAAATGGTGAGTGGGGTTGGGGTTGGGTGGCGATGTTTCTATTTTACTTAATGTATGTGTGGGGTTTTCTGTCAGCGTCGCTTGTGCAGGTTCTCTTTACTATTCGCTTGTGTTCCTTTGGTGGTGAGAGAGGTCGGGGTTGGCCTAGGGTGTGGTTGTTTGTTTGTGATTGGCTGTGGTGAACGTTGCTTTCATGTGTGAGTGGGGTGGGTGGGTATTTTTGAACCAGGCTAGCCAGATTTATTCATATGCTGTTGGTGGATTCTTGCCGTTGTCTTGTTGGGCTGTGTATGTGATAAAAGGGAGCCATACCGGGGTGAAGGTGTCTTCTTCCATTTGTCCCCATGTCAGTTTCAGCTTATTGGTTATTTTTTCTAATAAGGCTGCTTCCCAAACTATTTGATACCACCAGTCCATGCTTACTCCTGGCAGGTCTCTCCAGTGTCGGGCTATGATGTTTCTGGCTGCTGAGAGTAGGTGGGTTATGAGCTCTTTGTGATGTGAGTGGGCATTATTGTCTTGGAAGATGTTTAGTAGGGCCAGTTCTGGGGTATCCAGAACATGGTCTGTGAGCACTTAGAAAAGGATGCTATGATTACTAAGGTCCAGCGTGGGTTTACTCAAAAACAAATCATGCCAGAAGAATCTCATTTCTTACATGTTGTGGAATGTGATGAGAGAGTGTCAGAACATGCAGACTGGGACATCCATAATGTTGTTTTGCTTTTCTAACCAGAAGTTCTAGACACTACTCTCAATTGCTCTTCTTTCCTAGATCAATTATAGAGTGACACCACAAGGCCTCACACAAACATTTTCTCAGCACAATCTTTTTGACATTAATACTATAGGGAATGACAGAATGGAGATTGATCACCAAGAGAAAAACTCTAATCTTTACAAATATATCTCCCTGCATAAGCAATCGTCTAGTTTGTCACACAATGTTTATTAGAGTGGCACCTGCCAATGAGAGATCAATGCTATTAAAAGCAACAAGACATGTAACCTTGCTTTTGTTCCTTAAGTTACTTTCGCGTGTCAGAAAGTTAGCCCTAGATAAGACTAATTTAGAAACATATGAGTCTAGTTTAAGAAGTATTCCCCTCTCCAACTTTAATCCCCATATTCATGTCTGTGCATTCTAGCACCAGATCATCTATAAGATACTGAATACTTTACACTACACATTTGATATGTGGCATTTGATATTTTAACCAGAACTATTTATTAGGTATTCAATATTAGTTTATATAGTAGTAGTATTTTGAATTTGAGCATGTATATAAAATTCAGTGGCAACAAATATTCAGAAACCTCCTTACCCTCTCTTCTGCCTGTACTCAACCCACCTAAATCCATTCCAAGGGTTCACTAAACCTTTCAAAGGAAAGGGGAGAAGGGAGAGCAGAAAAGGGGGAATTTACATTCTGCAGCTAAAAGTTGTAGCACTTTCATAACTGTTAGATACCTTCCACTGTCAGGGATATTACTGGTGAAAAACAAAGGAGGAAACTCAGAGATTAAGTTAAATGATGCTTTTATTTCTGGGCAAATGCTCTTCAGCGAACACTGGACACAAAAGTCTTTGATCTAAAACTGAAGACCTCACTGCCATTTGGACAGTATAGCACCTAATTAGGGATGCTTGAAGAATTTGATCTTTGTGAATTCCTATACTAACTGCCGTGATTTGTACCTCCAGACTAATTGCAGATCAAAACTTATTTATCCACTAGCTTTTTTACTTCTCACATGTTCCAGCCAAGGCTTTTTATGAATAATACTTTTTAAAATGGTGCGCTTTAAAAATGCATATTTTAAGAGGCAATATCTTTAGAAGTGCATATTTTGTAGAAAAAGAATGTATTCAAAAATCATATTTTGAGAAAAAGACATTTAAATTGTGTATTTAAATATTATCTTTATGTGCAAGTGTTTTAAATCACAGATTTAAATCACAGATTTAAAAAAGATAAAATGAACTTATGACTGAACCCATGTGGATCATGTGTAACATAGACTAGAAACAAACTGAATGGTTTCTCCCTATGCCTAATGCTTCCTTACTCATCTCAGCTACATTTGTACCCATTTTGGGGAAGGGCCATGTCTCAGTGGTAGAGCATCCGCTTTGTATAGAGAGCTGCTGCCGGTCAGTGGGCAAACCATTGTTCTTCAACCTCGGGTCCCCAGATATTTTTGGACTACAACTGCCATCATTCCATGTCAGGTTAGCCAATTGTTGGGAATGATGGGAGTTGAAGCCCAACAACAACTTGGGATGCAAGATTGATGAACACTGGCCTAGATTTCATATAAGACAGTTTCCTATGTTCCCTTAGGAATCTATCCTTTCCTTATGCTTTGGCAAGATATTGTATGATTTACGCCAGGGATCAGCAAACTTTTTCAGCAGGGGGCCAGTTCACTGTCCCTCAGACCTTGTGGGGGGCCGGACTATTTATTTTTTGGGGAGGGATGAATGAATCCCTATGCCCCACAAATAACCCAGAGATGCATTTTAAATAAAAGGACACATTCTACTCATGTAAAAACATGCTGATTCCCAAACCGTTTGCGGGCCTGATTAAGAAGGCGATTGGGCCGGATCCGGCCCCCAGGCCTTAGGTTGCCTACCTATGGTTTATGCTATGGTATACTATTATACCAAATGAAGAGTGAACTCTCTTTCTCCAGGCTTCCACATGATGTTGTATAGTAGGTGGTGTTACATACACATATTCCATAGCTGTGGTAGCAGTCTTAATGTTTGCTTGTTTCGGCAAATCATTAGTGAATGCACAAGATTTCCTAACAATCAAGCATTGGTCCAAGAAGTAGGATGGTAGAGGTATTTTAGTCCAATAATCAGTTTAGTCATAATCTAGTAAGCCACATTATCTTCCTGTCATGAATCCTCTGCATCATATTATCATTTCAATGGATCTGCAGTGCCTGATGCTACAGAGAAATTGAAATTCTGGCACTTTTGGATTCCCAAATCTACTGTTGTAGCTCTGGAGGTATGGATATAGACGAGAGAGTTCAAAAACCAGTCAGCCAGTAAATGTAGCAACATATGTCTGTATATTTCCATGTGGAAGGTAATATCGCATCGTGCTCACAATGGCATTTTTCACTGAAATGAAGCTACAAAGGATTACATTGGCAAAAGCTCTGAGAGTGTGCTCGGATGAGCTGAATGAATCCTACCAGACAGTTTTAATTGACAGCAAAGGAATCACTCACATATAAAGGATTCCTGGGTCATTATGTTTGTGTGTGGATGAAAGAGTACTGATGGGTGAGTAAAAGATTATACCCATCTTATAACTATGAAGGCAACTCATCTGGAAGATGAATAAACAACTTAGATCAGTGGACAGAAAACTCTTTTACAGTTCAAAGACTTCATAACTGTGTGTGAAGAAAGGGGGGGTTGTAGTGCACTCTCCACTGCTAGCAAAATACTCTCTTGTCTCAAGGCTTGTAAGTAGGCCGACCGACACTTTATAATACGGTACCTTATTTTACAGAGACTGCTGGGTTTAAAAATGATAGCACAAAGTACTCCCTTTGTCTACAAGAATACTGATTTCTGACTTGCTATATAAACTTGGATGCCACTAATAATATGAAAGACTTATAAGGAAGAATATACTTTAAGGTTTCATTGTGCTTGTAATGGTGGTACTATTGACATCACACTTTTGCTGGTTTAAGTTCCACTAGGTTGCCAGGTCACATGACTGAGCTGAATGAAGTTTGGAACAGGCGTAAGTGTCTCCTTTCCCTGTACCCTATTATTTTTTAAGACCAGCACTGGTATATGTTCCACTGGCTTAATTTCTACCAGCTGAGTTGCAGCTGAACCAGGATAGCCCCAAGCTCTGCTGGGCTGAGGGAGACATACTGGCAAGGAATATGTAAGGATGATGACATGCCTGCGAAGCTACATTTATTTTTTAGTTATTCCAATTTTGGTTATCTCTGGGTAACCTGATTGTCTGCTTCTCTTTACATTTGCGTGTTTTCTGGTCTTTTCACTTGGTTCTAGAACTGCAGAAAACCCTCATTGTTGCATAAATGGAAAAAAAATCACTCCTTAGGTAAGGGAAAGTCACATGGCTCTGAAGGCATTTCATGTGGAAGATGAGCAAATGACTGAGAACAATGGGCAGCAGCAAAACACTTCACAGTTCAAAGATTTCAACTAAATGTGAAGCAAACAGGAAATGCATATTGCTTTTCCCCATTTTGCAAGCTTTGGAAGTAGATCTCAATGAATTGTGAGTAACTTATTCACCAAGTTTGTATAGCTTGCTTACAAATAATTGCTCCTTTGCTGTGAGCCCATAAAATGAAAAGGCTACTGGCCAGGCATTTTGGAACCCCAAGGAATAATTCTGCTTCTCCTTAATCCATTCTGACAGAGGGGAAGTGGATGCAATGTTTTCCCAGGTTGTTGTTTTGTGTGTGTGTGTGTGTGTGTGTGTGTGTGTGATATATGTGTGTAATATGACATTTTAGTGTTTGTGAAGCTGAGAACCACAATACAAAATTCTAAAGTCTCCAAAACAGGTTCCTTGTAATTTGAAATGTTTGGATACTTGCAAGTCTATGCTAAGAGTATTATCCAGCCATGACTACTAAGGACATGGCCCCCCCAAAACTAAGCTATTTTCAGTCCCATTGAGTCTGAAATTTTAGCACAAGCTTGTTTTTTTCCGTTTAAATGAGTGGGGTTTAGGTGTTTAACTTGGCTGGGTCATGGCCACAGCTCCATTCAGGAAACAACCCTGAATTTGAATGCTGAATTAACTTTTCTAAAGTGCAGCTCTTATTTGCTTGCTTAGATGCCTAATCCATCTAAAGAATCAAAGTAGCTTGATTAGCAGTGTGTGGTCTTAATACCTATTCATGTTAAGAGAAACAATAGTTATTGCTAAAAAGAAATAAAGAAAAAACGTCCTGCCCACTGAATTCCTGTCAAAATAAAAAGTATTGGTTTGATCCCACAAGGTAGTGAGGTCTGAAAGTTCTATAGCTGGGGAACAGCCACCAAGAATGCCTCCTTACCTGCCTCCCCCAACCTGGTGCCCTCCAGATGTGGAGGCTGGGGTTGATGGGCATTATACGCTAAAGCAGGGACATCTAACTCCCAAGAGACTGTGATCGACTCGCAGAATAAAAAACTGGCAGTGATCTATCCCTTTGGGGTTGGGGGGTTTCAGGTCAAACTTGTTGAGCTTTTCTTAGGAAGGAAGATCCCATTTTTGAGAGGAAGATGTCAAAATTGAGTAAAGGGGAAAGGGCAGAAGTCACTCACCAAAAAATCGCTAAGGGGACAATCAGCAAAGACTCCGTCTTCTGTTCTAGCGCTCATGCGAAAATGGAGGGTGGGGCCAGGGGGCAGGGCTGGATGATCTTATGCCACCGCAAAGGAAAAGGAGCTGGGTATTGGCTGCAATCGAACGGAACCTCCCTGGGGATTGACCAGTCCAGATGTTGGACATCCCTGCTCTAAAGCATGTAAGTCAGGCATAGGCAAACTCGGCCCTCCAGATGTTTTGGGACTACAACTTCCATCATCCCTGACCACCGGTCCTGTTAGCGAAGGATCATGGGAGTGGTAGTCCCAAAACATCTGGAGGGCCGAGTTTGCCTATGCCTGATGTAAGTCCCTGAAGCACTCAACTTTGTTCACTGCATCGTAGTCCTGCTCTTCTGTCATCAGTTCAGGAATAGTATTCCAGCTTATCCATTTTGCTACATGGAAGGATGGGTGGAAAGTTGGATAAGGATGGATGGGAAGATGGGCAAGCACTAGATCACATATTTTCCTGTCCACCTGTCTTGACATTTATGAAACAGCATAAAACTTTCAGCGAGGCAAAATATAAACTATGTTTACAGTGTGGTTGTTTCATTGATTATGAAACAACTACTACTTTTCCCTATAGCAGCAGCAGCCACAGCAGCTCTGGCAATAAAGCCACCAGCTTGTAAATCTCCCGTGTACTCCTAACTTTCATTAAATTTAGTGGAGTGACAGTTACCACACTGCAAAATATAATATTTTCTTGGGATCTTATAACATATACCATACTCAAACGTGTTTATTGTGGAAAGTCAAGTCAGCTGTCACAGTAAATCTGATCTGAGGATTGATGGAGATTGTTGGCAATATCATAGCTGTCGCCAAAGTGCCTGCCTCCAGCTTTTATTCCTCTGCACTCCTGCTCGTTAGAGGGTATCAGTCACAATCACTGCACTGGCAATTATAAAGGCAATATAGGAAATCTATGATCTTGTACATATTTCCAACAGGTGAGACATTCTTCACCTAAAGTATACTGGTTGTTGGTTGCTTCCAGTGCAGATGTTGATGTTGCCAGTGTGCCTGGATGATCAGAAGGTTGCACTCATCAGTAGACTTGGCCTACTGACAAAGCAAGCCTTTTTTCTGAGAAGAATGCTCACTGAATCAAATGCTTTCATGTTCTATATTTTAAAAATATGTGTTGGTTACTTGCTACCATTTCTGTATCATAGCGTCATAAGAGATCAAAAGAACATCTAAATTCTCCCATTAATTATCCACAAGGGGTGGCAGGTAAGTCCCACTGATAGGTTTTGAAGCATATTACTGATGGGTATAGTGTCAGATCTGTGTTAAGGACCAATCAAGGCATAGAAAGAAACATGTGTTGGGGCATCTTGCATATCTTGGGGAGCTTGCATCTCTCCATTCCAGTTTGTGTTATCCAAATAATTTGAAACATGTTGTTTCATGGTTATGATCCAAAGCACCATTGTAGAACATCAATCTATCATCGTTCTATCATCTATCTATCTATCTATCTATCTATCCCTATCTACCTACCATCTATCTGCAGCATCAACAGTACTAACAATGTACCCCATTATTCAAGACTTAGTTCAATTCCCCACATGTACAACTATAGGAAAGGTAACGGTAGGGATAAGGAAGACTCCCTATCTGAAACCTTGGAGAGCCACTGCCATTCAGTGTAGACAATGCTCAGTGTAATACAGCTCCCTGTGTTGTTTGAATCTTCAGCAACAGAGCTGGAAAAAGGAATGCCACCACCAGTCAAAGTAGACAGCACTGGTTTAAATGAGCCAATGCTCTGGCACATTGTAAGGTAGATTCGTATTTTGCACTATTAATTTAAAATGCCTTATTTATTCACTTAGTGTTAAGACAATCTTTGGGAGGACTGATCTTTGAAAGGATGCACCACATGCAAACATCTAAAGTAGATAAATATTAGCTTTAATAGGTTGGATCCATCTGGTAACTCTTTGCTGATTGAAGGATCTTTAATCCAATAGAACTTTCTGTTTGCAGAGGAGGGATCTTGCAGTTTTCATTCCAAATAGCTCCAGATCTTTGGAATACCCTTCAGAAAAGTGTGTGAAGTAGAAGATTACCTTGATCTCTTGATGAAAGGCTCTGCTGGATCAAATATATTTCCATCAATGGAGGGATATCAACTGGATACAACTGATCAAATCCAATAATTTTCTACTTTATGTGGATGCATATGGTGTGTTCTTTAAGTATTTTTTCCAGACGTCAACTTGACATTAAGTGAATCAACAAAACATTTTAATTTACTCATGTAAAATGCAGTTGAGGGGTACCCAATGGCATTCAGAAGTGATTTGAAAGTAAATATAGTATATTTCAAACTGTTCCAAGAAACAGTTTGTTTTATGTACCTCTTCAAAATGCTTATTTTGCATCTTGTCTTTCCTCTGAAATTTCAAAGCTGTTAACAAATGCATGAGTATTTAAAGAACAGCAGCTTCAAAGACCTTGTTGAGATGAAAACAAAAGACAAATAAAAGGAGACAAATCTAGAGATTAGCAGTGTGTGGTCTTAATTGTCAAGGTGATGCTGAATATAGACACACTTAATTGTTGTGTTTGCACAGTGCTGAATCATTGTCTCTTTGTGTTGTTTGTAATTTGCCTTCTACTGTAATTTATGAAACTTGCATCACTACCATTAAGGTGAATCCCTCTGAAGCTGCATCTGGCTTGCCGATTCCCTCTCTTCAAATTAGATTGATGTGCTGTTATGTATTCATTCGAATCTAATGACTTTCCCAGCGCCCCAGAGTAAAGAAAATGGGTTTCATTAATTTCCCTAATAGCATCACTGAAAGACATGTAATGTGTGAAACTAAAAAGTTCTTTTGTTTTTAATCTCTTAATGATCTCTTTTCCCTTTGTATGGAATAACCTTAGGTTTGGAATGTAAATGTCCCGATGGATTTGTTGAGGAGACAAAATTTCAACCATACTGGGAGAAATGTTTCATCATATCTTATGTTCTCTGTTGATGTTTATTCTGCTGTACTGGCCATTTATTGCTCCATAAATTCAAATTATATTGTTTCATTTCTCTTCTCCTGTCCCACTCTGTGAAAATGAAGCCCAACTGGGTTGAACTGTGCCTTCTTTACTTTCTTAAACTTGGGCCTGTTTTTGTATAAGATCAAGTATCTGAGCAATGTCCCCCACAGCAAGACTTATTTTCATAGTATGCAAAAGTTTGGACACATTTGTCTTCAATGTCATATGCCATATTTTCTCAGCAAGCTATGAAAATAAAGAGTATTGATTATATCAGTAGGGTATATTCTGTGTTTTCTCACAGAACCCTTTCTTGGGCTCCCTTCGGGTTTATTGTGCTTTGTTGACTCAGTTAGAATTAATGTATCATATATTATATATAGAATTAATATATCATAGCAGGGCATGTGAATGTATTCACAATATGGCCAAATGGCCAGCAATAGATGTTTCCCTTTTGTATGTAGGCACCAATTTCCTTGCTGGAATGCTCCATATAGAAAACTAGATACCAGGGAAATGACCAGCACTACCTCTCTCCCTGACATGCTGGTCTTCTCAGTGTTATAATGTGGCAGCTAGGCTAGAGTGTTGAAGGGAGCTCTAACAACTGCACTGGCTGCCAGTTAACTTCTATGCTGAATTCAAAGTGTTTATGTTTACATTCAAAGCCCTGAGTGACATAAGGCCCAAATGTTTTTTCCCCTATTAAACTGCCCATGTAATAAAATCAGCAGAGATTATTCTGGTGGTTCCTGCATTAAATGAGGTGTGTGGTACAGGAATCTTTTCTCCTGGTAGTTCTATATCTATGGAATGGTGTCCTCAGGTGAGTTGCCTCAGCCTGACTTTCTATTCTATCAGACACTAGGTGGAGGTTTGCCTTTTTTGTCAGACTTTCAGAGGCTAATGAATTAAGTTAATGTCAATGAGGCTGTTAATTTATTCATGAGAATTTTTTTTGTGTGATTATGTAGTGTATTTTATATCACATTGCAAACCTCCCTGTCACCATTTCTGATGAAGGGCAATGTAGAAATCTCTTATTAAATAAATTATTCCATCATGTGAGCCTCACCTGCAGTCTGAAATGCTCAAGCGTGTGTGTGTGTGTGTGTGTGTGAGAGAGAGAGAGAGAGAGAGAGAGAGAGAATTTGTTTATGCTCTTGGATCAACAGATTTGGCTTGTGCGTGTGTGTGTGTGTGTGTGTGTGAGAGAGAGAGAGAGAGAGAGAGAGAGAGAGAGAGAGAGAGAGAGAATTGTGTGAGTTAGCCTGAAGGGTCAGATCAATGAGTATCTTATTAACTGTCTCCAAAATCTAATATAGAACTTTAGTTTAAGGAAAGGATAGTATAACTGTTGTTGCCCTATTTAAAGTAGCTGTGTGCTTGATCAATTTCTAAATGTGATTAGAATTTTGTGCAGTGCATCTTCATAAGGGGTAATAAAACCCACAGTTCAGTTATTTATATACCTTTAGTTTTGTTCAGAAGAGGAGGAAGAGTTTCCATAACCTCTCTACTCCATTCCTCCCTGCAGCTTCTCTCTCTCTGGCTCCACCCACAGCATACCTTTGAAGCCCTCTTATGCTTATTTAATCATCATGCCCTCTCCCCAAATCCTGGGAATTGTAACCTGTTAAGAAGAAGAAGAGTTTGGATTTGATATCCCGCTTTATCACTGTCTGAAGGAGTCTCAAAGCGGCTAACATTCTCCTTTCCCTTCCTCCCCCACAACAAACACCCTGTGAGGTGAGTGGGGCTGAGAGACTTCAAAGAAGTGTGACTAGCCCAAGGTCACCCAGAAGTTGCATGTGGAGGAGCGGAGACGCGAACCCTGTTCCCCAGATTACGAGACTACCGCTCTTAACCACTACACCACACTGGCTCTCTGGGATGCTGGGAAGTATAGTTCTTTCAGGGGCCTCCTAACTCTCAGAACCCTTAACAAGCTACAGTTTCCAGAGTTCTTCAAGGGAGGTATGACTGTTAACCGTACTTTAAATATATGCTTTGGATGTGACACCACACATCTCTAATTCTCTTACAGCGAATTGGAAATTCAGGTGGCACATTATTCATATAAAAACCCATAATTACATGAGAAATAGCCATACTAGTCTTTTAAGCACGTCAGAGCAGTAGTATCTCACCAAGTGTGTTTGGGAGAAAGGGTTGCTCACAAGAAAGTTTAATCATATAGCGTTTCCCACCTTGAGCATTAGTTCATTTGATGAAATATCAAATACAGGTCATCAGCTCCATATTGAAGCCTGATCTAATGTTGTGCTGAAAAATGTAAAAGACCAGTAATTGGGGGACATAAAACCCATTGATGTTTGTGTACCTTCACACTGATATATTTTGTACTTTTTTATTCATTGTTTTTTAAAAGAGAGATTCAAACTTACACTGCAGTCATTTGCAGAACACCAAATATCAAATATCAGTTCCTGTTAAAAACAGCTTGTTCAGCACTAAACATACACTGCCAATTATCAAATGCCTTTTGGGTATAAAATACTGAAATAACTCGTGGACATTTTAAAGCAAAATTTATACATGCACACAACGTCTTTAGAAAATTTCCATGGGGCATTTGAATGGAAAGTTATCATCTCGATCAGTTCCCTACTAAAATTTGTTCAAGCTGGTGCTCCTCAAGCTTCAGAATTTAATATTTTCGAGAATAAATTTCCTACAGAAAAGTATTTCTTTTATCAGCCACCGTTTGATTTGTGTGGACACAGAAGAATGAAACCTGGTTAGCAAGTCAGCTTAGGCTCATTTCATTTTTCAGCGACTTTGATTCCTCCAAGTGGTTGTGGTAATATAGCATGCAGATACAGATAATCATTTATGAACCCTGTTTCATATACACAGTATTTTAATCTCTGCCTTGCAGTACTTAGGTTCAGGAGAAGATTATTTCAATGAATAAAAACTGAGTGGATTATAAAAAGAGATAGAGATGATATAAATGATCTGCAATACATTTTATAGAAGACTTTCATTTTTCAATAAACCTTCAAAGGGGGGGGGGGGACCATGCCTGTCTGTCAGGGGAAGGAATATATTATGGCAGCAGAGGAGATTTCAATAAGTCCAGCCATTCACAAAAGTATTATTCAGACATTTATGACTGGAAGAAAATGTTCCTTGTCAAAATAAACAACAATATGTTTACCAGGATGCTTCTATGAGGATTGCTATAGAACAGGCGGAAAAATATTGTGAAACCAGCGTTTATGAAGCAATTCTGTTGCCACCAAGAGAAAATGCAATGTGCTTAAATTAATGTTGAACTTTAAACGACTTCAGCACTTGAGATAAGAGAGGGAGGAAAGCGTTCAGCTCCATCTCTGCTGCAGCATCTTCCGGGTCAGTTCTCCTCTTTTGTCTGTCATCCTTTTTGGGAAATGCATCTGTGACACTTGCTATTTGTTAACGGTAACACTTTGTAAGATTTTAAGCAGTTTAATTCCTTTAACAAGATGGAAAGAGGAGATAATTGTTCAAATGCAAATCCACTGGGAGAGAGGCTTATGTTTACCAGCTGCCTATACAAGCCGAAGGACTGCTTCATTGTTCTGTTTTAACCTAGTATTTATTTATTGTTCTTCTAAGTGGGACTTGCAAGGAAATATCATAATGTACGGTATATCCCCAGCCCCTAAGGGGTGCCCAAACTTTTTTCCAAAGAGGGCCAGATTTGATGAAGTGAACATGCATGAGGGCTGACCAAAGTTGAGCTTTTTTTACAATTTTACCCCAGGGCATATACTACCACAGCGGGGGGGGAGGATTAAATCAACCAGCAGGTGAGATTGGGCCCCCAAAATGGACTTTGGACATGCCTGCGAGGAGTGCTCCTGTTCTGCCTCCTGTTCAGATCTAATGAGAGGGAGGGTTTCAGAAGTGGATAAGGGAAAGGGGCACCTTTTTCTGATTCCCTCACCCTGGGACCTTCCCCTGCTGGACTAAAAGGATTGTGTAGCAGGTTGTGTGGAAACTGGTCGTGTGGAGACTGAAATGCTGGAGTCACTGTAGCCAACAATAGTCGAAACTGGACTGGGTGGAAAAAGAGTCCAATATAAGGCAGCTTTCTACAGACCTTTAGTGCAGTGGTAGGGAACCTGTTTTCCAGATCTAAACTCCCATCATCCTTGCAATATCTGGAAGGCCACAGCCCCCTCCCCACTTCAGTGCTAAAAAGCTGCTAGCCCCAAATCTGATCATGTTATCACTATATTGTCAGCTTTTGGGGAGTGGAGGAAGGAACCAGGAGAGTAGAAAGGAGGGATGTGTGTGTGTTTTATTTCCCTTTTCTCCTGAAATACAACGTATACTTTAGAGAGGATATTTTTTAAAAAAATCTTACTGCATGCAAATCTGAATTCCCCTTGCCAGGATACTGCAGGATACTGTCTTGGTGTAAGCTGTTAGGGGGCTCAGCAGGCTTACTCCCTCACCTTCTCCATATCCTCATCTCCTCCACTCCCAACCCACACCTCTGCATTCTGTGTCTTCACAGGTTCTTGGCAAACCTGAGGAAACAATGGCACATTTTAGGAGTGACCACGAACCATCCAAAAATGCAGATATCCAAAAGATCAGCCTCCAAAAACAAACAAATACAAAAAAAACACCAATGGAAAATGGCTAATATAACACCAATTTTTAATAAGAGATCCGGGGGGATCCTGGGAATTATAGGGCTGATTAGCTGATAGTCCTTCTCTTTCATAATACTATGATATTATGTGAATATCCCATGAAACTGAATTTTGTAGGATTAGGGACAGACAAAAGAAAGTACTTCTTCACGCAGTGCATAGTTAAACTATGGAATGAAGCAAAACCACAAGACTTAATTAATTTGTATGCTGCCCTTTCTTCACAGAGCTAAGGACAATATATGTAGGTTTATCCCATTTTATATTCACAACAGTCTTGCAAAAATAGATTAGGCGAGACAACGTGGTTAAATAAGGATGTTCACTTCAGCCGCCAAGCTCTTTGTTCCATAAGTTATTATGTACATCAAAAAGCATTTTGCTCATAAGTGTGTTTGTGTGTGTTTGGATGTGTATAACCTGTCTGTAATGCTTTCACTTCTCATTTTGAAAATATTCCAGAGCATTATATGTAATAACATGGATAAATATTCTTGGCAGTCAACATGCTGTCACTCAGATCCAGGTTTTATTGCACTGGGTTTTGAGAAAATGTTCATGACCTTATTTGATGCTCTTACATCTTATGAGTTGAAATTTGTCCTAGTAGTGCTGCTATCCCCAGAGGAAGCTCAGGAAGGTTCTCCTTTACTGAAATTTGCATCAAGGACCATAATCTAATCACACTTTAGCTCTTTATGTTATTAATATTCTCATTCAGGTGATTGGTATTTATATTCAAATGCACTCTACAGTCTCTGTAGATCGTTTTAGTGTTTAGGAGATTACAGCCATATTGGAAGCACCAAATTTCATGGGTACCATTGACTTGCAGACTGCCTTAGTACACACATCCCTTAGGTGATTTATTTTTTTTATTAACATTTCTAGCTAATTGACATACCAAAAAGGAGGGAAGAGTTGTGATACAGGTGGAGAGATCTTTCACTAATGTAGTTCTTTCCTTTCCTTTCTTCACACCTCTATATTCTCTTTGTGGTGTTCAAAGAAGTGGACAATGTGTCAGGTGCTGAAAACAAGGATCCGTTGAATGTGACTAGAATATTATTCCTTCGTGACCTTGGCTTCATCTGCTTTTAGAGCATCCTCTTCCTGACTGCACTTGAATGAAGCTCAAAGAAACTTGAGCTTTTCAGTCCAGAATTGAAACAAGCCATCCATCAAGACATGTGAGGATATTATTAATACAGGTCATGATGGGCAGAACCACTCAATCAACCTCCCAAGAGTGAAATATTCCCGACTCCTTACTGCAGTTGAATGTCGTAAGTAAGCAGGTTCTGTGTGTATGTGCAGGAAGGCATCTTCTCTCACTTGCAGCCAACTAGCATGAACAGAGAATTGGAACAGTGAAGTGCAGATTCAAGTACAGTGGTACCTCAGTTTATGAACTTAATCCGTTCCGGAGGTCCGTTCTCAAACCGAAACCATTCTTAAACTGAGGTGCACTTTCTCTTATGAGGCCTCCAACCACCAGTGCCCTTCCACCATTTGGATTCCATTCTCCAGGTAAAGTTCTCAAACCAGGACACTACTTCTGGTTTTGCGGAGTTCGTAGACAGGACTGTACAGGTACCACTGTATAGGCTTATTTACCAAATGTCATTTCACACACAAAAGTGTTAGTCACACATAGGTTTCCTATTCTTCAACTTGCACACTTCACACAATGAGAAATGTTCCTATACATGAGAAAGTATGGGTCCCTCTAAGCACAAAACCACTGTGCTGAGCTCAGGTAATCTGCAAGGAATGTGCAGCACTTGGCACCACACAAGGTTTTTGTTGTTATTTTTTTGCTTTAAGTGAATGAAGAGCACACCAAACTAAGACCTGACAGATCTGTCGGTTTCAGTTTCTAGCTTTTTAGTGCACATTTTCCCCAATATACAAATTTTTACAAGCAATTTCCTTTAATATAATACATTTTTGTATGTTGCTTTAACTATTATGTGCATTTTTATGCACATTTTCCCTTAACATATGCATTTTGCACAGATTACTTGGTTGGAGAACTGCATTGCAAGAGTCAGATAAGTGCCAATTTTGAAAAATGGCTGAGGTTTTCGGAAAGAGCAAGTTGGATAGATTCACCTTTGAATGTGAATAGAATCTAATCTCCCCACCCTACCCCCATTCCTAGGTCCACGGGAGGAAAATGGCATTTCTGCATGTGCTGTCTTCTTCAGACTTTCCACAAGGGTTGATGTATCATGCAGTGACTCATCCAGGCAGCACTGTGAAGAGGCACTAAGGTGGGTGGGGAAAGGAAAGTACTTCTTGCTAATCCAGCTCTTGAGATAAGGAAGTTCAGACCCAATAAGTGCATCCTGACATTTTGAAACACGACCATTACCCTCCCTGGCTATGTCATCTGTATCTAAAGCACTCATCTGAAGAAGGTTGGGAAAGATTCAGCTTTTATATGGGTGCCATCTTCATGCCAGATTCCCCCACCTACTCTTCTGCATCCTCTTTCCTCAAGAATACTTCACATGTAATGGCTTTTGCAACATGAAGGGTCCCCCCCCCTCTCCCTCAGTGCAAGGAAAAAGAAAAATGTCGCATCATGAGTAAAGCAGCCCTCAGGGAAAGAGATGGGAAAGTATGGAAGCAGAGCTAGTCATGGCTAGTGAATACTGTATGAGATACTCATCATAAGTAAAACTTACCATGGAAGATCTAGACAAACATTAGTAAAAAGAGAAAGCATGTGTCAACACCTCAGTCTTTACTGTCTGTTACATTCCTTTTTTGCTTTGTAATTATGTAAGTCTACATTCTTTCTTTTGTAGTATTTGATTTATTCTTAAGTTTGCTAAATTGTTGGGTTGTTTTGTCTTTCTTTGAATCTATTGATGTTTCATAAGAGGCTCACAGATTCCATGGGAGTTACTAAATGGATCCGAATCAGCCTTGAGATTATTTATTTATTTATTTATTATTTTTATTATTTTTATTATTAATAATAATAAACCATTAAATTATTTTTGGATTCTTTATAAGCATTCTAAGCATATGATGACAACTAGCGTAATGCTAGATTGCTGGCCTGGGGCTTGGGAGACTGGGCTCAAATGCTCACTCAACTTGCTAGGTGACTTTGGGCCAGCCAGCGTCTCTCAGCCCAGTCTACCTCCTAGAGTTGCCATGAGGCTCAAATGGGGAGGGGAAGAGGACCATGTACACTACCTTGAGCTCCATGGAGGAAGTGTGGGATATAATAATCATAATAAATGATAATATAAAATAAAATGTGTTTATTTGCTTTTTAGAATTGCCCCTTCTCTTCCATTAGTAGCTAATGGCACAGAAATACAACAATAATGTATTGAAATAGAATACTATAAAAACATATTAAAACAGTATGATAATAAAGAAGCATTCAGAATAAATAAAGGAAGTCAAGAAAGGAACTATTTTAAAGGACCACAGCGACAGGACCATGCAGCCAGACTGCTTCTAACTATTGTTTCCAGAGTACCAGGCATAACATTGTGTATGTTCTTCACTTTTAGCCTGTTGTCATACCGCATCAGTGATTAAACATATGACCTATGTGTGGCTGTGTGGACAGATAGAAACCTTTGTAGGCTAGTACAAATGTTTGTGTTACCCTATAGTGTGACAATGAGACTGGGACCCAGGAGTTAGTTTTTATGTATAGTGCATGCAATATATAGCTCACTTCTTCCTGTTCTTCACCAGGAAGAACCTGGTCCCATCAGGTTCCATCTACTGATCTTGAGGTACCTTCTTTTTTGTGTTTGTCAAAATGACAATGAAAACAATATTCATAGCTTTGGCGATTAGAGATGGAAATGGTTGAAATGAGGGAGGCTTTCTTCTTGTTGTTCACTCAGAATGGCTGACCTTTCAAATGTCCTACTGAGTTCTGCCATTCACTTCTGAAGGGGGAAAACTAAATCTACTGCAAAACAATTTCACCAGAAAGGAGGTGGGGGGGAAGCAATTCAGAGAATGTGGAATGGTTTCATTTCCAAATGACCAGCCCTGTTTAAATGGATGCATGCATTACAGAGCAATTTACATCTGATGTTGTATAATGACACAAAATTAGTCTTGACTTCGATTCGGCTAGCTTCCTCTTCCCTTGTTCTCATTATCATCATGCTGAATACCTTTTTTATAGCATTTTTCAACCATGTGTGATGGAGTACTTTGCATTAGAATGACCATTGATTATTGTACAGCATTTGAGATTGGAAAACAAAAGTTATTTAGGATGAACTCTCAGAAAACATAAAGAAAAGAAAGGAGATTTCCCACCATTGTTTTGACTATTTATTGTAACAAAAATAAGAATACCTACACCGAAAAGTTGGGCAGTGACCTAGGTTACTTGCTTTTATGCATCGGCAAGCCTGATCTGATGTTCTATTTAATGGTGAACATTACAATGATTCTGAAAATTTACTATAGTTAGAAAAAGAAGGAAAGTGTGTGTCATGACATTATAAGCAAAGGGAACACCCACATCCAAATCAATAATAATGTGAAATTGTATATATTTATAATACAATACCAACAGCCTTATCAGGAAGTGGGCCATTGAAATCTGCTGCAAGATTTTAGCCATTGGATGGACAGGTGGGACAGTGTTGCTTGCCTAGATTCTCAGTGGGGAGGTCACTCCTTGTAACTGAGAGAGGAAGGGGTGAGGCAACAGCGAGGTTGGTGCAGTGTGGGTGCAGCAGCAGAAACATCACATTGCTGCTGCTACACTTCCACTGGGCCAACCTTCCTGCTGTCTCATTGTTCCTATTCTCAGTTACCAGCAGCACCCCATGTTGGAAAGTCAGATAAAGCAGTGCCACTCCACTCTGCTGGTTACTACTGGATACAAGGTTCTAAAGCAGCTAGAAAGGGGCTGCATACTTGTGTAAGAAAATATAACTAGAGAGGCTAGCAAGAAAAAAGTTAAGCTCTGAAAGGAACAATGGAGGAAGTCTGTTATTGCCTTCAAGGCCAGACACATATGATTGGCCACAGTGGAAAACAGAATGTTGGGTGAGATGGACCTTTCATCTGATCCGGCATGGTTCTTCTGATGTTAGGCCATGGCTTAAAATGCAACTTCTAAAGAAAATGTGATTTTTGCCTTAGTATTCAC
Organism: Podarcis liolepis; assembly: GCF_965112155.1. Taxonomy (NCBI): domain Eukaryota; kingdom Metazoa; phylum Chordata; class Lepidosauria; order Squamata; family Lacertidae; genus Podarcis; species Podarcis liolepis. The sequence goes on from NC_139554.1 coordinate 89,468,008, forward strand.
ATTACTCCAGCAATGGTCTAATTCAGGCATCCCCAAACTTGGCCAGCTGTTTTGGGAGTACAGTTCCCATCATCCCTGACCACTGGTCCTGTTAGCTAGGGATGCTGAGAGTTGTAGTCCCAAAACAGCTGGAGCCAGTGTGGTGTAGTGGTTAAGAGCAGTAGACTCGTAATCTGGTGAACCGGGTTCGTGTCTCCGCTCCTCCACATGCAACTTCTGGGTGACCTTGGGCTAGTCACACTTCTTTGAAGTCTCCCAGCCTCACTCACCTCACAGAGTGTTTATTGTGGGGGAGGAAGGGAAAGGAGAATGTTAGCCGCTTTGAGACTCCTTCAGGCAGTGATAAAGCGGGATATTAAATCCAAACTCTCCTTCTTCTTCTTCTGGAGGGCCAAGTTTGGGGTTGCCTGGTCTGGTTGGTCTAGCCTTAATGATCTTATATGCCCATCCATTCTTTAAATGGTAATGTGTGTTACTTGTTTTGTTGTTAATGTGTGTTTGTGAGGCAGTTCTTCCTGTTTATCTTGCTAAGCAGTGCCTTGGGCTTCTTTCCACAAAGCTCTGCCCTTACAGGGAACACTTTGCTTCCTCAGTGGTTGAGCTGCTAGAGTGCTATTCAGGATCTAGGCTGCCACAGCTGTTTCATAAGCAACTGAATGAGGACTGAAGCTGACGAGAGGCAGGGCCACTCCTCCCACTTGTTTCACAGTTTCTCAACTTGTTCAGCAGCACAGGAAAGAGAGGCACTAAAATGGCTGGTATGATGCCACTGAGCAATGTAAAAATGTGAGGTTTGAATTTCATTCATGAGAGAGAACTAGTTATTGCAGTCTGAAAACAGTTTCACTTGATTGGGTGATATATGTTTTGGAATGGATGCCTAATATATTGCCTGCTGAAGGGCAGATTATTTAATGTGATGAATGATGCATGTTAAATGTCCTGAATTGATTTTCTTTATTTTGTCATATTTCTGAAGATGAAAGGAAAAGAAAAGGGAAGGGAAGGGAAGGGAAGGGGAAGTAACAAGAGGGGAGTAAGTGTAGGAGAAGCTAATTAAACTGAAGGGACCTCAGAACTTATTTAAGATATATATTTCATGGAGGAAGAAAACTTGGAGAAAATATTAGAGGACAAGATTTGGCACAGCACTAAAAGAAATGTCATGCAGCCCCACTGAATATGGCATCCCACATCTGTGAATTAGCCCTAATCATACTATTTGGCACAGGATTGCAAGGAATAAGGGTGAAACGGTACTTTGTGGTAGAACAGCTGCCTTGCATGCAGACGATCCCAGAGTCAATTCTCAGCATGTTCAGGTAGATCTGGGAGAGATCCCCTGCTTGAATCCTTAGAGAGTGTTGCTAGTCAGTGTGGGTGACTGTAATGAATCTGATAGGCCAAGGGTCCGGCTCTGTATAAGGCAGCTTTTTATGTTTAAGGGAAGAAAAGAACAGGTGGTGCAAATGTTCTCTGCCACAGAATCTTGACCTTCACTTGCTTTTATGTTCTGATCAATCAGAACCTCCTACAAAGCATATCTGGAACTACTAATAAGCCACGAAAGTGTTTTTGTAGAAAAAAGAAAAGATTCCAGCTGCAGAAACAGGAGGCGGAGAATTTATATCTAACAGAACTGAAAAACAGAGCTTAATTTTGGAATGCAGCAAAGCAGTAATTTACTAGCCATTATGAGCAATCAGTAGAGAATCTGGAGTGCTACAAACCTGAAAATGTAATCAGGTACCTATCTTATAGCAAACTGTAGAAAATTCAGTTCCAACTATGCTATTTCTGAGTCATTTGGAAACAACAGAAATAGATAGCTAGAAACTTATGGAAATGTGCTTGGGGAAACTTCATTTTGCCCCAGACCTTTGCATCATGTTGGGACGCATACCAATCTGACCTCATGGACACGTTTCACAAGTAGGAACTTACAAAACCTTCTATTCTCCACCCCTGGAATGAATTTCCTTCCTAGTAACTGAATCTCTCTCTTGACTTGCCATTGGTGATTTCCCAGTTTTGTGGTTGGTTGCCATTCAAACAGAGTACACATACTATTTACTCATGCTCCTATTTCATGCTGGCTGTGTACACACTATCACTGGAAAGCATATTTGAAGCAAAGAATTTTTGGAACTGTAGCTTACCCCTCACAGACTTATGATTTCCAGCAATGCATAACAAAACTATAGTGTCCAAAGTTCTTTGAGGGGGGTAATGTGCTTTGAATATGTTTTAAAGGTATAGTGTGTATGTATGAAGAATCGATGCTTTTGAATTATGGTGCTGGAGGACACTCTTGAGAGTCCCATGGACTGCAAGAAGATCAAACCTATCCATTCTTAAGGAAATCAGCCCTGAATGCTCACTGGAAGGACAGATCGTGAAGCTGAGGCTCCAATACTTTGGCCACCTCATGAGAAGAGAAGACTCCTTGCAAAAGACCCTGATGCTGGGAAAGATGGAGGGCACAAGGAGAAGGGGACGACAGAGGACGAGATGGTTGGACAGTGTTTTCGAAGCTATCAGCATGAGTTTGACCAAACTGCGGGAGGCAGTGGAAGACAGGAGTGCCTGGCTTGCTCTGGTCCATGGGGTCACGAAGAGTCGGACACGACTAAACGATTAAACAACAACAACAACATGTATGTTGCTACCTTAATTACTAGTTTAATCTCCTTTTATTTTCTGTTTTCCCCTACCTCTGATGCTGATGCCTTTTCCATTTCATTAAAGTTGCTTTAAACACTATATTGTCATTCCAAAATATTTTGGCTGGACTTAGAGCCATGCCAAAAATGATGACTGACTTTAATGATCATGTCAGTTTCCCTTTGTTTACTTAGCATCGTTTTCTATCCAAATCACTTTGATCAAAGTTTTATGTGTCTAATTCAAACGCAATCACTGTATCCTAGAGGCAGAGATGGGCATCCTTTCAAACAATTACTGAGACCGGCAGACAGCATTGGATGGCCTCCAAACTACATCTTCAAAGAAAAGTTGGAGGCAGAGCAGCTCTTCCATATAATGTACATCTGTGAAGATCCCACTTCTTTGGTATCTGGATTTTGAGATAATTGCTGTGTCTCATATATTTTATTCTCTTATCCAACCCTTTGGACTTTGTGGTATAGGCTCCCCAAGTTCTCTGGTTGATCTTCACATACAGATTCTGATTTTTGCTTTCAAATTGAAGTGAGCTTTTTTGTTGCACACAGGCTTCACTCCAAGTGTCAGGATTTACTGTATTTTTCGCTCTATAAGACGCACCAGACCACAAGACGCACCTAGTTTTTGGAGGAGGAAAACAAGGAAAAAACTATTCTTAATCTCAGAAGCCAGAACAGCAAGAGGGATCGCTGCGCAGTGAAAGCAGCAATCCCTCTTGCTGTTCTGGCTTCTGGGATAGCTGCACAGCCTGCATTCGCTCCATAAGACGCACACACATTTCCCCTTACTTTTAGGAGGGAAAAAGTAAGTCTTATAGGGCAAAAAATACGGTATGCCCATTCCACATATGTTTTGGATGGAGGGTAAAGACCAGGAGCCAGCAAACCTTTTGAGCAGGGGCCCGGTCCACTGTCCCTCAGACCTTGTGGGGGGCCAGAGTACTGAGATCTGCTGGTACTCACATTCCTTCATGGTGAGGATGGCGGCAGCAGCAGCGGTGGTGATGGCGCTGGCCGGCCTCTCCTGTCCAGACCCCACCGAGTGGCAGTGGCGGCCTCTGGCATAGCCAGGACCGCCCGGTGAGCAGGAGGGAGGAAATGCTGGGGTCCCACCGGGATCTGCTACTGTCTGTCGGCGGCAGCTCAGCAAATGAGAGACCACGTTGGAGCTTGCCTCAGCACGGCGCGGAAACTGATTGGTCAATCCCTGCGCTGTGCTGAGGTGGGTTCCGCTGCGGCTTTTCATTCGTTGAGCCACTGCGCAGGCGCCGCCTATTGGCCATGGCCTCATATACAGCTTTGCAGGTGATTGGCCTCAATTGGCATCTGCCTTTGCTCACACTTTAAGTAGGAGGGAGGGAGGAGGTGCCGCCACGGTGCGTGAGAGGGAGAGGGGGGGAAAGGCGGCGCAGGAAAAAAATGGTGGCTGGGGGGAAAAGAACAAAAAAAGAACAGAACCCCACAGCTCACGCCGTTCCACAGACCATTCACGGGCTGGATCCTGAAGGCAATTGGGCTGGATCCGGCCCGTGGGCCTTAGTTTGCTGACCCCTGGTAAAGACCATCACCTATTCATTCTCTGAAGGCATTGACATGTAAGATATTGCTAATCAAACCAATCATGGCCAACCTGTGGACTGCTCAAGGTAGTGAAAATATCCATCCACAGTGAGTTTGTTTACAAAAGCCTTTCCTCCTGTTGCCACACCAAAACAGAAATAAGAAAAACTATTTTAAAAAAAGAAAAATCCTACTAAATGGTGAGTAGCTGTTAGGAAGGGCTGCCTGAACAGAGTGCCCATCTGCTAGCATATAAATATAAATATGATAAGTTTTTCTGCAAATTGAACAAGCACAGTATCTCAGCAACTGTGGGTTTGTTGTCATCAGACCATGAGCTATAGCATTTACCATCAACAATGATGAATAAATATTCCAGCTCTATGACTTATTCATGATGAATGATAATGTGTCTGTGAAGCTCTCGAGTACATGCTTATTGCCCTATAAGGCAAGTTGGCAGAACACGCACATAAACTGATTCCTGTCCTGGAAAGCTTCAAAGCTAAAATAATACTAGGTGTGTTTTTTTGTCTTTCTGGTCTGAACCACATCTTCCGGAAAGTATTGCAGCTATTTCTAGTGAGTGGTTTGGATAGACTAAGGAAAACAGACCAAGCATTATGTGTGGCAGCCTTAGTAATATTTTTACACAATTCCAGAGGATGTCATTTTAAGTGTGGCAGGAGCATGTAGGCCAAAGGGAGCTACTTCTGGATGGTGCCATAATACAGTGGTACCTCGGGTTACATACGCTTCAGGTTACAGACTCCGCTAACCCAGAAATATTACCTCGGGTTAAGAACTTTGCTTCAGGATAAGAACAGAAATCGTGCAGTGGCGGCACAGCAGCAGCAGGAAGCCCCATTAGCTAAAGTAGTGCTTCAGGTTAAGAACAGTTTCAGGTTAAGTACGGACCTCCGGAATGAATTAAGTACTTAACCTGAGGTACCACTGTACGTTGCAAAATTGCACCTGCAGACGGTGGTTTAAATCTCACCCATATTGTTTGTTTATTAGTTGGTATTTTTTTCTATACCATCTGTTTGATAATAACATTTTTTATTTTCCAAATCAATAAAACTGTTAACAACAATAACTGGGTAAAAGTCTAGTTGTGCAATACAATCTCCCCCAAATCATTACATTGCTGATGCAATGTCATTTCAAGCATATTTTGAAGACATTGATAGCCTCTCCACAGACAATTTGAATAGTTGGTGGGAAAGAATTGTTATCTTCTTCCTTTACATATGGAAAGAAAGGAGATCAGGTTTCAACACAGGTCTCTCCCTTTGCAACACCTTTGCTATCCTTCTAAGCCTGGTTAGTCACTCTCAGACAACCACTTCCCAAATGTTGTTCAGTTAAAAAAAAAGAAAAACCAGCTTAAAAAATAAAATAAAACTGAAGCAATGAAATGCAAATTGATTGATTACATCCATATCCTGCCCTTTCTCCCAAAGAAGTTCAGGGTGGCAAATGCCAAAGTGGCAAAAAAATACATTTTAAAATAAAAGAAAAACACATTGTAAACATCTAAAAACATAATGATCTGTAAGCATGTAAAATGGCTACATATCCTCACAACCCATAATTTCAAAGTTCCCAGAAACAGTATCTTTCAGCTATCAGATGTGTGAGTAAAGAGGAAATGTTTTAGAGTTTCACCTAAAAATTAATAATGAGAGAGACAAAATGACTTCAACATTCCACAAATGGGGAACCACCGTCAAGAAAGCTCTGTCATAAGTCATCGCCAGCATGCCCATCTCATAAGAACTTTAAGACAACTAGATCCCAATAACCACCTTTAGAAAGGAAGAGAATTCTAATTCCTAAATTCATCCTCCTTCCTCAAGGCAAAGGTCAGTCTTCCAACTCCAAAATGCCAGATAGCAGGATTAAGTGCTAAGCCACAAAGTGGTAGTTTTCCAGGATCGGTATTTATTGGAGGAGAGAGCAAAGTTTAAAACTGTACTCTGTCATATGTATTTGGAAATACACAGGCTAAGCACATAAGCAAGCAATGCCACTTCTAAAATAGCATCAGTCCCAAAGATTGTTAAAAACCTGGTTTTGCCAGCCAGAAGTCTCTTAGCTATTTTATCCAGCAATCTCAAAATTCGAACAGTTTCCTTTACTCTGGCAAAACCCAAAAATATATACAAACTGCCCCTGTTGGTCCTCAAACCAGCCTGGTAGGTGCGGCATAAGTCAACATTCATCAGAGCCTAATGTCCATCAGTATCATGTTGTCTATCATCACATTAGATGGTGTATAACACCAGTACAGATAGCAAAAATGTACAAAACCAGGTCAAACATATGCTGGAAATGTAAAGAAAAGGAAGGGACCTTTTATCATATGTGGTGGGAATGTAGAGAAATTCATTTTGGGAAATGATGTATAATGAATTGAAGAAAATGTTTAAAATGACATTTGTAAAAAAAACACCCAAAAGCATTTTTGTTAGGGATTGTAGGACAAGACCTGCCAAGGAAAACAAAGAACTTATTTATGTATGCAGCAACAGTGGCAAGAGTCTTGATAGCACAAGGATGGAAGAATGAGGAAGTCCTGGCAAAAGGACAGTGGCAAGAGAAGTTGATGAACTATGAAGAACTGGCTAAATTGACATACAAACTGCGAGATAAGGACGACTATGACTTCAAAGAAGAATGGGAACTTTTTACAAATTACAAATTAAAAACCCCCAAAATGAATTGGACTCCTTGGCAGGTTTTGAATAAACATACACCAATTTATTGATTGTTAACATAGTAGACAGATAATATAAGGATTTAGACAATTTTAAAATATGCAGAGAATAATATGTGCTGAGAAACCAGAGGGAGGAGCTGAGGGAAGTCGGGGGGGGAGGGTTCGATGGGGAGTTGGGAAAAAAGGGGGAAAATAATGAATATGATATGTTTTGATACTTTGCTATGATGAAATTGTTAATAATAATAAAAAATGTTGTCTATCATCACATGAGAGGGTGATTTTGAATAGCAGCAGTTTTGTAACACTCTTTTGTTTTTAAAGACGCATACCAGCCACTGGCAAACAGGTAGCTTTCATCCTGATCTAAAATGTTCTTTCTTTCTTGTTTTAAGGTCAGGAAGCCTATATCACTTTGACTTGGATTTGACAGTGCAGTGACACGTGGACATCACTTGTTGTTTCTGTTTATTTAAATGTGGCTATTGCAGAGTATGATGCAAAACAATGAGGGAAATTCCAGCAAATGAGGGGAGAAAAAAAGATGACCTGGATACCAGATACAACAGTAAAATAGGTTTAATGCCAGGGTGGAGATGTCATACAAATAAATATGGTTGACATATGATGCCCTACATGGGGGTTAGACTATGTCTAGTCTTTATTGAGTATTCATTTTGATTTGTTTGCAGAAGGTTATGTGACAATGAGCATTCACCCTAAATTCACCCTGATTTTCTTGTGCAGGGTTTATGCATCTTCCCATTCATCATTAGTGCCCACACTTTTCAGCAAAATTCCTAACTGCAAAAAAGCCAGGTTTTTTTATTTAAAAAAGTGAATTTATTAGGGCAGGGGTCACCCATGAAGGCTTTCAATGGTGCCCATAGACTCATCTACCCTGGTGAGTTAATATGCTACAAGTGTGTTATAACAATAGCCATTGTGGCTAGCAGCCATCGAATATGACTGCTTGAATGGAGGATTCCATACATATAATGCAGGGATGCAAATAATCTACTTTACTGCCCATTTGTGCGTCTTGTTGTTTCCCTCTGCCTAGAATGCTGAAACAGGGCCTGCCTCCAGCATAAGGGCACTTGTGATAGTGTTGGAAGCCATCTTCAATAAAGGAATGTTCACCAGTGCCTCCCTTACCCTTTGAATTACATAAGGGTACCATTCAAGTAGAGCTGCAGGGATGGGGCCAGGCATGGTCTCGCATCAAGACAGAAGGCCAAGACAAAATTCAGGATTCTATCAAAAAAGAAAAAGAAAAAAGAGGGAACAGGTAGGGGGTAGTTGTTTTTGCAGGTGGCTCTGGCCTACCTTCTGAGGGTTAGGATGTTTGTGCTTTAGTTGAAGCAAATGCATAGAACCAGCACGCTGGTCCTGTGTCTCATTAACTTTTATTCCAAAGGTTTGCAGATTGCTCTGTGAGGTTCTGAATCCTCTGGTGGCACAAACACTTTCCTCTTCAGTGTTGTTCCAACCAGTAAAGTGCCTTGAGTGCATCATTGGTGTCTGCATCAGCAAAGTACTTTGAACAATCTTCTATTTGACAACAAATGTGCAGCGATGCCGTTGCTCAAAACGTCCTCAATAACAGTCTCTAAATCTTGAAAGAACAATCTGATGTCTTCTTTTTTTTCTGGCAATGATTTCCTTAATGCTGTCCACACATATTCTGAAACATGGTAATGATGTCAAAAAGGATCAAGCTATTTTCATTAATTTCTACCCTGTGGATAGTTGACTAGTTCAGCTGAATTTCATTACAGCTTATTTAATTATAGAAAGAAGTCATATGAGGAATTCCAGTGTTAATCCACAAGAAGACCACCATTTGTATGGTGCAGCACAGATAACAGGGAGAAGGGTTTAATTTGATTTTATGTGGCTTGGAATGATGAGGGTTTTCTTAAAGTCGCAGAAATAATTGAGAGAGTCCAATTCTGAAAGGGTTCATTTTCTTGCAAATGCGGGTATGAGAGCAGGATAGCATAACGAAGAAAGCCCTGAGGCTGCTAGATTTCAGTGTGTGCATACTTATCATCTGAGATATTAATTACACATTCCTGACTCACATATGCTCTGAGAAGTGCTGAATCCCTCCACTGAAAGCCCCAAAGCTCTTTAAGAGCAGCATGAGGTCATGCTGAGATCAGGGTGCTAAGGATATCTGCAAGGAAATAAACACAATAATCGAAGCTTAACAATCTGCTTGCATACCTCTTGCTGATATCCTGATTGGAATAAATTCTGATCTTGTACATGGAAAGGAACCAAGATAATTAGCATTTCCTTTGTTATTATTTTTCCTTAATCATGTTATTAGAAGTAGTATTTGGTTATTAAACCAAATTAAAATATTAAACTAATATAAACCCTTGGTCTGGCCTTACAAATTTGAGAAGCAGTATTTGAAGTTACTCCCACTCTCACATTTTCTCAGGGCACCATGGACCATGGTCAGCGCCACAGAAACTGCCCCCCATGTTCATGCTGTAGGCAGACAAAAGTCAGTGGGTCTGATACTAGCTGTTTTCCATTTTATGAGTAAATGAAAAACAAAACAAAGGACCCCCTCCATTCATTTGCTTTTATAATAAAAACCAATGGGGTTTTGAAAGAGTGCAAATGAAACAAACATTTATGTATGGATTTATTTTTAACTACTTGGCTCTGGAGGTATTGCTTTGCATTGAAGAAATAGACTAGAACTCTATGTACTGAAAGTTCAGGGGAAGAGGTGGAAGAAGAGATAACTCAATGAAATCAATAGAGTGGAAAGCTCAATTTAGTTTGAATAGCAGTTAGGTTGTGTCTGTGCACCTTTCGGATTGCATGTAAAATATAAAACCCCTTATCCTATATATCTGAAATCTGATAGAATACCTGCAAAATTCACGCCACAGGAACATTGAGCTGAAAAAATGAAGTAAGAAAACTGAAACAAAGCATGGGACCATCTAACACAGTGCAGGATTCACCTGGCAAATCATTCAGATCAGATCCCAGCCTCACAAAGTGGCGCAGGACTGGCAGGGTGGCACGAGGAGCCAAATGTGCAGCACCCCCTAAAAAATGTGCCTGACACCATTGCCCCAGTAGCCGCCACGTGCTACACCCCAGCTGGCACTGAAATAGGGTCCATTTCTTTTCTTTGTTTCAGCTCCCATTACTTGGATGCATGTTGTACACTGAGTTTCAGAAAAACACACAATGGATTTCAACAGATATCAATGGCCAAATGCCCTTCAGTATGCAACACTGACACACTATATTTACAGTCAATAGTGTAACCTTTGTTTCTAAGTTCTGGGTTGGCATAAGATGGGAAAAGGCTAATGATGAAATTTCTCACATTTAATTAATCATGTTTCCCCTCTTCCCCTCAGAATAAAAATAACAATGAAGGGTGTATTCTGAGAAACAGCAGGGGTCTTGTGAAATCTTGTGCTATCAAGGGAAATAGTTTTTTAAACATAGATAACATTTCTCTATATGTTAAACTGATCAATTGAGACTCTGTTGAACTAAATTTTAATTGAACCAAAGGCCTGGCCTTTTGGATGGTGTAACAGTTCTAAAGACTTTATAAATAAAGTGATTGCAATCAAGCTATTGGTAAGTGTCTTTATTCTGAATTAAGGGTACCTGGCAGTTGAGCACTTGAGCCATAAGGCCAGCAAACACTTGATTTTCCTAATGTTCATGGCCATTACAAAATTAATAAAACTTTTCTGGGGTAGCCAAATGTAAAAGACTGTGTAAAAGATGTTTACTGGAGAGACATTTATAGATTGGAGGAGGGAAGAGGGGTATATTGCTGGTAACCTCAATAAAGGAAAAGGGGTAAAGGGACCCCTGACTGTTAGGTCCGGTCACGGACGACTCTGGGGTTGCGGCACTCATCTCGCTTTATTGGCCGAGGGAGCCGGCGTACAGCTTCCGGGTCATGTGGCCAGCATGACTAAGCCGCTTCTGGCAAACCAGAGCAGTGCACAGAAACGCCTTTACCTTCCTACTGGAGTGGTACCTGTTTATCTACTTGCAACTTTGATGTGCTTTTGAATGGCTAGGTTGGCAGGAGCAGGACCAAACAACCATAACTAAATTGCTGAGATTACTCAGTCAATTTGCTTGACTTTCTTGTTAGTGATACTGCTGAAAGTAGGGGTACCAGTAACAACACCTGCCATATAGCTCAGTTGGTTACAGCATGGTACTGATAACGCCAAGGTTGCAGGTTCTATCCCTGTAAGAGACAGCTGCATATTCCTGCATTGCAGGAAGTTGGACTAGACTAGATGAGTCCCTTCCAACTCTATGATTCTGCTATATATGGTGTACATTATTAGTCTAAGTCCTAGACCATGGGAAAATCTCAAATAATGAAAAGAACGGTTTAGTGTGATCCTGATCATTTTGAGGGGAAGACCCAGTCAAGGTAGGTCTGTTGGTGACAGGGAGTGTTGAATTAATGGTCAGAACCAGAAATGCTGAGAAGGCAATGGATCTCCACTGTCATTGATGGATTTAAACCAGTTTGCACTAGCTAGACCAGAAACAAACAGCCAGTGAGCAGGATGTTTCAAACTTAGCAGAAATGGCAGCTTCTGTGTTCCCAAAGATTGATCTCCAGACACTACTCAAGGTGTTTGAACAAACTAAACTGCTGATGTCTAATTGTGCTGTATAAATTCAGCACCATCTAATACTATAAGCTTTACAGTGATGGACCATGTTCACTCACGGAATATAAGATCCCTGGCTGGTAAACTGAGGAAGGAATGTATTTCCTGAGACATCCCATTGAGATCTGAACCTATCTCTTGAGAGGGCAAAATAGTAAAATGTTTTTGAAATACACTTTCAGCCCCACAGATCCTTTCCAGGAGATGCTGTGGGCCATTGTGTGTGTGTGTTGTGAGAGTGGGGATCTGGCCATGACTGACATTTTGCTTCCCAAACCACCAGTTGGGCAGCCTGAAATATGGTCTCAGTGATACAAAATACCTTTTTAGTTACAAGTAAATTTTAATTGGAAGTGCTGCTTATACTGGTAGTAGTTGCAAGTTCTAGTGAAGGTGGCGCTGAATTATTTTATATTTCTTTCACCTCCTTTCAGTTGTTGGAATGGGTGAAGTGACGGCGCTTTTTATTCCCATCTGATTCTTCCCTTTGATCATCCTTTCTTGCCATTTCTGCTTTGATCCTGTTTTAATGGCAACGTGTACGGCCTGTGTTCTAAAAACCTACCCATAACATTAGACTAGTTGACAGCAAGGGGCCTTGACTATGCCAGATATCTGCATTTCTACTGCAGACAGTCTCAGGGGAGTGTGTGTGAATAGCCAGCAGAGTGTTAATAGATCTATATACAAAGAGGGGGAGTTTTGCAAAACCAGCATTCTTTTAACTCTGTTTTTTTCCCCAGAAATTGCTTTGCTCATTGGAACTACATACTTTCTCTGAGGCGATTTTTTTTAAAAAAAGAAAAATGCACAATGCTTTCAAATAGAAATAGTGTCAAATGGAAATATAAGCAACCTCTTCAAATACTCTCCACCCATATTTAATGCCTCCGTTGCATTATTAATGGCTAAAGATACAAGGAAGCCTCCACAAAAGGTCTATGGGATTGGAAAGCTGTACATGGTTACCAAAATGTATCTACAAAACTCATATTCAGCAGATTCTTGTGATAAAGTGTTTCCTGAACTGAACCATTTCAAACTGCAAGTGGGTAGGTCACCTATATCAACAGCTCCTAATACATGCATATATGAAACTATTACATGAGACACAAGAGTAGTCTGGTATGCTATTTCCATGTGCAGGAAGCTTCCCCACTCCCCTCTTCTCATGGAAGACCACTCAAACTTGCAAATGCACCCACACCCGCCCACCCACACCAGCAAGATGCACACACTGAAATGGTACAGTCCCGGAAGTGCTTTACTATTTGATCTTGCTAATTATATAAACTGAACAACAGCTATTTACCAGTCTCTCTGCACTGCTCTCACCCTGCACCTATTACATATTAAATCATGGTTCCAGTTACAGATAGGTAGCCGTGTTGGTCTGCCATAGTCAAAATAAAAAAATTCCTTCTAGTAGCACCTTAAAGACCAACTAAGTTAGTTCTTGGTATGAGCTTTCGTGTGTATCTGAAGAAGTGTGCATGCACACGAAAGCTCATACCAAGAGCTAACTTAGTTGGTCTTTAAGGTGCTACTAGAAGGAATTTTTTTATATTAAATCATGTCTTTGTATAGATAGGAAAGCAGGACACTTGAATGCTTCCCATAGGTGTGAGAAGATGGAGGCTGTAAAATAGCCATTCCCCAATGCAGATGAAGATTTGTATTGTTATCACAATATAAAAGAATTCTCCCATTAGCCAAGAAAACTAGCCACCGGATACAATTAACATTGATTGGTTGGAAGGAGTCCCTTGCCTCATTGATCCAAAGTCAGAACACTACTTTACACCTTATTAACATGACTGACCAACCTTATGAGCTATCTGCAGTATTTAATCATTTACATTTTAATTAGTATTGGCAGGTGGCTCTCTGTGTTTTCCCAGGGATTTTTACAGAAAGATCAGCAAGGGTAGTCACACTATTTAAAATTATTTTCCCGTTACAGGACTGGCCATAGGCATGTGGTCTCCTTCACTAGTCCTTCCTAGTGAAGGTAAAAGGGGTTGCAAGAAGCAATCATACAGAACTTTCCCCCACAGCTGGGGAGGTAAATGGTCAAGGATTTGGCAAGAACAATTTTAGCTGCCCTTCTTGGGCACTGTCTTTAGACGTTCCACAACTGAAGCAAAATGTCAATATGCAGTGGATTTTTTAAAAGCAGCAGCAGCAGCACACCAATAATGAGATTAGAGGCCATAAAATGAGATGCCCCCTGAACCTGTTGGCCAATGGGCTGTTTCACTGCAATGCTGACGAGTCTGACCCCCTCTCAGCTGATCATGGGCACAAGAGGCTTCAACCCACATCCCAATTCAAACCAACATACTAGTGAGGTCACAAATTTATACATATATTAAAGCAGAACAGCACATATAGTGACACATCTAACCAAAAGCAGACCTTCAGCCATGGATATAAACTTTTTAGGAAATCAACAAACTTCCAGTTTTGCGTAGCCTGCCTTGCTTTGTAGAGACAATTTCATGTCACAAATCACATGTTAAGAGGGCTGTGGTCAGCTTGGTGTGTCACACAGGAATGATTCAAATAATTATTTATCTTTTCTAAGTGATTTGCATACAAGGTTGTCCATAGGGTAATGTTTTATTGTTCATAGTATGCTTGTAATATTATACATATTGTGGCACACTACCCCAATCTCTGAGCGGTGTTTTCTTTAAGAATGAAGCACAGTGGAGACTGTGGTGTCTTTATGATCGATGGTTTATTTACACATATAGACAACCTGAGCCTACAATGGAGGGGTTCACAGCATTAATACCCCAAAGTGTCATGCTTCTCCCATAGCCATAACCTTGAATTCCAGCAGAAAGCAAGCCTGGCTCTCTCTGTGTGTGACTTTCCAGCCTGCTGCTTTTGCATCTAGCTTCTGGCTCATGTCACTCACCTCCCTACTCTACTCTGTCATTTTGTTTTTCAAACTAACCAGTAGCTGGGAGAGGGGCCCACACATTTGCTCTCTCGCACAGAACCTCTTTCCCTTCTTTCTCTTAATGGCATACCACCCAGGCAATTACCTCAACAGGAAGCTAGCCTAACCTTAGAACTTGCTAGATCCAGGGGTTAGAAGTGTCCCTGCATACAGCCTACTTCCCCATCCCAAACTAATAACAATATGTTTGTGGGCAAACACACATGCAAGTGCACACACAAATAAATCAAAGACACACCATGTACATTAAGGACTAGAGAGCATATTTGGCATGCCCCATCGTTATTCCGGGTTTCTATGCCTTCACCTGTCACATACACACTAGAGAGAGAGAGAGAGAGAGAGAGAGAGAGATTTTCTTTTTTTCTTTTCATCTGTTTGTCCATGTGGAGCTTGACAGTTAATTTTGACTCTCTGCCTCCCCCTGGCAAACAAGAAGCACATAGGGATTAAATTGTTTGCTTTTGGTTTACAAGGAATTAGAGAATGTGTGCAGCAAATTTGCTCACATATAAAGGTCTTTCCTGTGGCTTTTAGATCTGGAAAATGATATCTAGCAGTTCATTCTAGGGCTTAATGAGGGAAAATATCACTTCCTTGTCTTTTTTTACATTTTGCTTATTATAACTGAACAGACTGCAGTGCATTTTGATTTGAGGCAGTATGGAATCACCCTATGAAATGTTTGTTTATTTTAAGACATTTACATACCATTTAATCATTAGCATTTCTAAGTGGTAATATTGTATTGATTCGTCACAAACAGTTTGCACACACTACATTTTCTGCTGGCATTCACATACTCCTTGAAGCTAATACAGCATGTTCCTTCTCTCCCCGAATCCATGTGGCCTGTGGAGACAGTGACAAATTAATAATCCTTAGCATTTAAACCATGCTGTGCAGTGCAAGCCTCTGCATATTTACTCAGATGTAGGACCTGCTGAGTTTAATGAGGCTTACTCTCAGGTAAGTGTGTGCTTGGAACTGCAGCCGTAGAAGTCTCAAAGCGCTTCAAATATTATCTTTAGTGCTGTGCCAAAAATGTCTCCCACATTTTTTCTCCCATTTCCCATCAATTAAAATGAAAAGAAATCACAAATAAAATTACCATAGGAGAGATATTTCTTAGTGAAATTATCAAGGGTAGGTAGGGTCTGCACTGTATAGCCCTCCCAGGTACCTGTGCTCCAATTAAAGCCCAGAAGAAAACATTATGTAAATCCCTCCATGGAACTTTTCAAATCAGAAAACACAGGAAGTTCAGGGTGCCTGAAAAGTAAAGAAACACACAACACTCTTGGCCACCTCACAATGCTAAGGTCAGCTCAAGTGCCCTGAAGACTTGGCAGGAAAATCATAAAATCGTAGAGTTGGAAGGGACCGAAGCGTCATCTAGTCCAACCCCCTGCAATGCAGGAATCTCAGCTAAAGCATCCATGACAGAGGGCCATCCAACCTCTGCTTAAAAACCTCCAAGGAAGGAGAGTCCACAACCTACCGAGGGAGACTGTTCCACTGTCAAACAGCTCTTACTGCCATAAAGTTTTTTCTGTATGTGTAGTCAGAATCTCCTTTCCTGCAACTTGAAGCCATTGGTCCACGTCCTACTCTCCAGAAGCAAGAGAAAGCTTAATTTGCTAGGGAAGAAAACTACTGAGAAATTGGATAGATATTGGCACAGTACTAATTATCTCAGTAATACTCATGACAACTCTGCAAGATAGGCCAGAGTTATTAGCCCCATCAAGCAAAAGATGCCCGAGAGCCATAAGAACACAAGAAGAGCCTGCTGGATCCGGCCAATGGCTCATCCAGGCCAGCATCCTGCTCTCACAGTGGCCACCAAGATGTCCGTGGGAAGCCCTCAAGCATCTCCCAAGCATAAAAGTACACTCTTATCCTGTGCAGAAGCATTCCTGCCTCCAACTGTGGTTGCAGAGCATAGCCCTCTCGGTAAGCAGTCATTGAAAGCCTTGTCCTCCATGAATTTGTCCAAGCTTTTTTTTAAGCCACCCATGTTGGTGGCCATCAATGCCTCAGAAGAGGGATTAATTGTTAAACATAGGTAGGGTTGCCATATTTTGAAGAGGACACATTTGCCAACTTCTATGTTTAACTAGAAGTTGCCGACAAAGGTCCGTATAGTTAAAGCTATGGTTTTCCCGGTAGTGATGTATGGAAATGAGAGCTGGACCATAAAGAAGGCTGATCACCAAAGAATTGATGCTTTTGAATTATGGTGCTGGAGGAGACTCTTGAGAGTCCCATAGACTGCAAGACGATCAGACCTATCCATTCTGAAGGAAATCATCCCTGAGTGCTCACTAGAAGGACAGATCCTGAAGCTGAGGCTCTAATACTTTGGCCACCTTCTGAGAAGAGAAGACTCCCTGGAAAAGACCCTGATGTTGGGAAAGATGGAGGGCACAAGGAGAAGGGGATGACAGAGGACGAGATGGTTGGACAGTGTTCTCGAAGCTACAAACATGAGTCTGACCAAGCTGTGTGAGGCAGTGGAAGACAGGAGTGCCTGGCATGCTCTTGTCCATGGAGTCATGAAGAGTCGGACACGACTAAACGACTAAACAACAACAACAATGTTTAACTATGGATCGTTATGACGACTCTCATTTTACATACCCATGAAAAAGGAGTACGTTTCCTGGGAAAAGAGGACATATGGCAACCCTAAGGCGCGGGGATGTTGGGTGCAGTATTGGCATATTTCCTGAAAAGGACATTCATGTTGAATGAAATCTATTTTAAATTCATGTTACTGGGCAAAGAAAACAACAGGCTACAAGAGGAGGACTGGAAACAGCAGAAGCAATATTAAAATAATATGAAACGATATGAAAACTGGATTCATATTTGCACCCAGATGGCAACACTGTGGAGGCCATTTTGAAAGATATTTTCCAGAGGTGGGTGGAAATTCTCCAGCAGCTTAAGGGAAGCTAAAAGGAAAAAGAAATCCCACCACAAAAATGTTGTCAAATCAAGGACTACCATATAAGATTCATTATCACTATTGTTAAACATGCCCCCTTTCCTCCATGGAAGTCAAGGCAACTTGCAAAGAGTTCTCAGGCAAATTCCTAGGCAGGAAATGGCCAAACCAGCATATTATGCATCTTATGCTATGAACAGGGCAAATTACAATTACGTCCTTGAATAAACCATTCGATATGGCTGAGCTTCCTTTTCAGCTAGTAAGGAAACTATATTGTGAAACCAACTCATGCTAAGAAAAAGATATTGTTGAATGGTTTCTTTAAATGTAAAGGTTCATCATTGTTCCACTCCATGTGTATGTCTTTAAGGGGCCAGAGCAAGGGCCAGAGCAAGATAATGAGACCCAGCTTTACAGCTGTGAAACATAGCAGGTGCTGCTGAGTTGTATTTGATTAAGGTGTGTCAGCATTTGGGTAGAGTATATAAGGAGCAGCATCTAGCTCTCCCATTACCCTGGGGAATGGGTTGGTGGTTGGGTCTGGTTTGTTGATGTATTTAGTGTAAATGGAGTTTTTGTTTTTCTTATTAAAACCTTCTTTAAGTTATTTTTGAGTCCTTTCTTTTTAATGCATGGTCTCCCCAGCAAGCTCTCTGCAGCGTCACTATACTGCAAAAAGCCAACATCTTTGGTTATGGGCCCAGCTGCTGAGTGGATGACTGCATATTTTTGGACTCTGAGAAAGGTTTGAAAACTCCTTCTCCTGTTAGCGTAGTTTTTGTGGGTCTGGAAGAGTTCCAGAATGGTTGACCGGGTTCCTGAAGCTGAGAAGGCTCTGGTCTTCCCACAGCTAACAGATGAGAACTATAGTTTATGGTCTTTTCGGGTGGAGGCGCTTTTGACCTCTAGAGAAGTATGGACCTATGTAACTGATGACCCTCCTGACCCTGTAACTAATGCTTGGTCGAAAGGAGATGCAAAAGCCAGGGCGATAATTAATTTGGCAGTCAGCGACCAGCAAGTAGTCTATATAAGAAATAAGAAAACTGCCAAAGAAATGTGGGACAGTCTTGCAGCAGTGCATGTTAGAAAAGAGTCAGCGTCTGCATTGACGTTTTTCAAGCAGTTGTACCAGACGAAGTTGCAGCCTGGTGGTGATTTGGCAGCACACTTGAGACGTCTGGAGGCAATACGCGGCGAGTTAATTCGAAGGGACATGGAGGTACCTGATATTCAGTACGTTTTTATCATCCTTTGTTCCCTGAATGAGGACTTTGATGGTTTAGCTAGCCAGATATCTGCCGTTCCACCAGCACAATTAACTGTGGAAGGGTTAACGGCAAGATTAATGGGCGAGTTGGATAGAAGGGAGGCTTGTGCCATAAGCACTCCTGTTTCCAGAAAGAATGAGGAACGCCATATGCAAACCTGTGGTGATACAACTGCATTTAAAGCTGCAAAGCGTTGTTGGTTCTGCAATAAGCAAGGACATTTTGCAAGGGACTGCAGATCCAAAAGAAAGCAAAGTACTCCCAAGTCTGTTTCTGTTAGTCAATCACGGTCGTCAGCCCAGCAGCCGGCATCGTATAGTAGAGACAGAAACGAGCCGCGAGCTTTTCACGCTCGTTCTAAAGATCGTAAAAGAATTAAAGATGCCAAGTGGAAGTCTTTTGTTATCGACTCAGGAGCATCGCAAAATATCTGCAATGATCGAAGCTTGTTTATTTCTTTCGAAGAGGAAATTGGTAATGTACATTTAGCCAATTCACAAGTCCTGCAGTCGCTTGGCAGAGGTACCGTTAAACTTGACTCTTTAAACATTACAATAGCGAACTGCATTTACTGCCCGTCAGTGGACAATTTATTGTCAGTAAGGTGCTTTGCCCGTCAAGGCATAACTGTGCGTTTCTTAAAGTCTATGTGTGAGTTTTTCGAGGGGAACAAACGTCTATTGTATGCCCGGGAATCTGATGGTTTATATAGACTGTATTTTCACACCTACTCACAATCGCATATAAATTGCAGAGCAGCACAGTCAAGCCAGGGGTTGAGGAATGTAAGACCACATTCTGGGTGTATCCACGTGGCGCACAGAATTCTGGGACACCTGAATTTTGCTGATGTAATTAAGACAAAGAATATTGTCAATGGCCTCAACTTAAAACCATGCAAATTCTTTATGCAGTGTCTATCCTGTTGCAAGAATAAGATTAAGGTTGCACGCAAGGGTAGGTGCTCAGATAGGAAAGTAACTGAGCCATTTGAGCGTGTACATTGTGATTTAGTTGGGCCACTCCCACCATCATTAGGAGGTTCAAAGTACTGGCTTACCCTGATAGACCAGTATAGTAGATATTGTTGGACTTATGCAATAGCTGAGAAGTCCCAAGCATTTGAGAAGTACAAGGTTTTTTGCAACTGGGTAAAAACACACTTTAACAAACCTATTAAGAACCTGTTTTCTGACCGGGGTGGGGAATTTGTTTCTGAAGATTTTGAGAAATTCCTGGAAGCGCAGGGGACTACTCATGAGTTATCTTGCCCCCGAAGTCCCTGGCAAAATGGGCTTGTTGAAGTTGTGCAGCGTGACCTGCAGGCAGGGGTTAAAACTTATCTGCACGATGCTAATTTGCCCAAAGACTTTTGGGCTGAAGCGCTCCATGCCTTTTGTTATGTTAGAAATCGCAGTTATCATTCTGGTTTAGATGTCACCCCCTATGAGAAGTTGTTTAAAAAACGCCCTAATCTGAAATACCTACGCATTTGGGGTTCAGATGTAATTATGCATTATCCTGCTAAGCAGAAATTGGGTGAACGTAGTGTTCAGGGAAAATTAATGGGCTACCAGCAGGGGGCGTACAGAATTTACATACCAGCAACTGGCAAATTTCATATTACCAGAAGCATGATACAAACTGTAAATTGGAATGGGGTTGCTGTTTTCCAAGATACTGATGGTATAAATGATACTGAGGAAGAAGAGGAAGCAGCAGCAGCAGGAGGAGGAAATGGTGATTCTGAATTAATAGAAAAAGACAAAAAGCCTGTTGAATCTGATAATTTGTTTGATGATTTAAAGTCACAGGCATCTAAGGGGAGGTTAGATTCTCTTGAGTTTTCTGACCGTGAGCTTAGCCTACAGGCACATCTTCAGTCTGACAATGATGATTTACAACCTGAAACTAGTAGTTCATTGAGTCCCATTAAGTCTGAGGAGTCTGACTCTCCTTTCGGACTGAGACGTTCAGATAGAAAGAGGCAGAAGCCACAACGTTTTGCAGATGAACATTTTAATACTGTGTATGCCAATAAGGTGGTTTTTGAGCCAAAAAGCTACAGTGATGTTCAGAATTTACCTATGCACCAAGCTGTAAATTGGTATAAAGCTATGAACTCTGAGATAGCTTCTTTAAAAGAGCATAACACTTGGTCTCTTGTACCACAAACCCCAGATATGAGACTTATAGATTCAAAATGGGTTTATAGAGTTAAAATGAATGACAAAAATGAAGTTGTAAGGTACAAGGCGAGACTAGTTGCTAGGGGTTTTCAACAAATTTCAGGCGAAGATTATGATTTGTGTTATTCACCAAGTGTAAAATATGAAGCAGTTAAGCTTTTGTTAAAAGATGCATCACAGTGTGGAAAAGCCCACTATGCAATGTTTCTCTGCTCTTAAGAGAGTGGTAATGTACCTTAAACATACCAAACATTATAGGTTGCAGTTTACATCACACATGAAAGACATGTACAAAGTATGCTTTATGTTTTTGTTCCACAATGATGAACCGCAGGGGAAATGTTGAATGGTTTCTTTAAATGTAAAGGTTCATCATTGTTCCACTCCATGTGTATGTCTTTAAGGGGCCAGAGCAAGGGCCAGAGCAAGATAATGAGACCCAGCTTTACAGCTGTGAAACATAGCAGGTGCTGCTGAGTTGTATTTGATTAAGGTGTGTCAGCATTTGGGTAGAGTATATAAGGAGCAGCATCTAGCTCTCCCATTACCCTGGGGAATGGGTTGGTGGTTGGGTCTGGTTTGTTGATGTATTTAGTGTAAATGGAGTTTTTGTTTTTCTTATTAAAACCTTCTTTAAGTTATTTTTGAGTCCTTTCTTTTTAATGCATGGTCTCCCCAGCAAGCTCTCTGCAGCGTCACTATACTGCAAAAAGCCAACAGATATACCTTTGCATTTCCATCCAAGAGGAATCTAAGATGCCTCATTTTAGCAATACGGGATGAACTAGCTTAAGTCCACAGTGTTCCACTTTGCTGTTTCAATCTTTAGTATGAGAATTGTGGTTTCCGGGTAGCACAATTTTCTGTTATCTCAACTCCAGAGAGATAGCAGGATGTTAATGCTGAATATGTCCTGGGAAATAACATCCTACGCTTTGAAGCTTTTTAGTAATGCATCTTCAACTGCTCCTACTTAAATATTTCTATCCCTTCTCTGCTAGTTAAGTGAGTCTGATAAAATGGAGTGGAAGGCCCATCTATCCAAAATACAGCCTACAGAAAAGGTCAAATCTGCAGAGCAGGTTTCTGTAATTCACGAGCGACACGAGGCAGCAAGAAATACTGCCTCGTTCACGTTAGAAAGATTGTGTCAAGAAAATAAAATAGCACAATATTTATCCATTCTTATTGCTACGTTCATCAAAAGAAGAGAATAAGGCAGCAAGGAAAGCTATTCTTCTTACATAGCAAGTTTCCTTTTCTCCTTCTCTCTCCTCACCAACCCCTGCTTTCTCCCATTAGGCTGTAGAAAGAACACTCCAGGCAGCTCTACAGCAGAGGCTTAAATTGGTTTAACAGAAACCCAGACACATGAAAAAAAGTACAGCACAAACGGTTTGGGGGATATATATTTTTTATCCATCGCTAAATTTCAGTGCATCTTGCAATAGTAAAATGTCTCCAAACAAAGCCATGTGTGTTGTGTCAGGGGAAGTCTGTTTTCCTGTATCGGTTTAAAAAGAAAAAAGCAAGGGACTTCCCCCCCATTACAATATGTTAGCATTTTGCCTGAGACAAAAAAGCAACATAGTGACAAAAATCAAGACAGTTCTTTGTTGTTGTCTCGACATGTAAACATGCATTGCTGAATCGGGGGTTACCCCAAAGCATTAGTTTGGCCCCCAAAAAGCACCCACATATTGTATAAAATCCAAATGGGATACTTTTTTGTTTATAGAAAGAAAAAGGTAAATGCTTTCCTTCCTTTCTTTCTTTTTTAAAAAATCCACCTAAGTTTCAAGGAACCTGTGTATTTTGCCTAAGGATAGACTTGGGTAACTGTCATGTTTTTGTATTCCCAGAGCGGGAGAATAAGCCATTGTTATAATTTTTCCTCCCAGTAGACCCTAAAGGAGCTTCATTTGAATGTCTGTTTCCATCTCCCACATTCTGTCTTAACACTTTTACCAGATGCAGAAGCCAGTGCTGGATTTAGGGCAGGTGGTTCCACTGCACAGGGTGCAGAGCCAAGAGGGGGCAAAACAACAACAACATATATTTATATGGATACCTACTGAGAAGATCCATAAAAAAGCAACTGTACCAAAATGAATTATTGTGAAAATCAGAAATATTTAAGGGTGTGTGCACTAAATTTTATCCCCGTTCAGGGCACCATAATACCGAAGTCCCCCCCTGCAGAAGCCTCATGTAGTGCTACCATCAGTCAATATCCTCCCCCCTTCATTTGTTTTACCATCTAGTTCTAGTCTGATGAAGGATACTGTACTGGATGACTCTTCAAAAGCTTAGTGCTATTTAAGGTATATCTTATTGTGGGTTTTGTAAATAGTGAGTGGCTGATCCACCCCCTTCCAAGGAATCCTAGGAACTGTAGATTGTTCGGGCTTCTGAGCATCCTTTGAGGAGTAAACTGCGGTTATTTTGAGGGGCCTTTCAATGTCCACACAAACATGCACACAGAGTTTATAGCAATGCAGTGTTTCGCTTCAGTACTCCAAAGTGGGACAAACCACATTCCCACAGACTACGTTTTTATATACTGTAAATTCATTGTGAACGTTTATATATTGTAATTTGCTTAGGATAGGTAAGTGCAATATAAATAACATACCGCACTTAGAGCACAATAAATGTTTATTTATTGTAAAGTGCTTAGTGGATGGAAATGCAGGGTAAATAATAAATGGGAATGATACTCTGGTAGGACCATTCGCTTGCTTCAAAGTGAGAGATGGGAGCAGCCAATGAGGTGCAGGGATGTAAGTTAGCCTGGCGAAATGCTGGGGAGAGATGGAAATCTGGGGAGCTTTTTGTGTGGTGCGAACAGGAAAGCTGCTTACAAACACATACCCAGTGTAATTTGGGTAGCTTGTGATTTTACTGTTTTCTATTGTTTTGATTGGTATTATCTTTATTTTGTATTAACACACTGTTTATGGCTTTGGGGAACTTAGGGCCCCAAAGCAGCATATAAAAAAACCATAACAGAGATTCTCCCACAAATCGCTCCCCTTTCAGAAAATGTAACCATATTTGAGAGCTGACTACATGCTACCAGGTATAGCAGTATATTCTGTGTCCGAATATAGCCATTATTAAATGGGAGCTAATGTATGCTCTGGTTTTTCTCCAGCATGGTATTTTGATTCTGAATTTCAGGTGAAAGATTGTGAAACAAAAGGAAAAGGGTATCCATTTCCCCCCAATGCATGGCTGGTACAGGGAGTGGAGAATGCTTGCAGAAATTGGAAGCAAGACTCAGGTATTCGCTGCCAATGAAGTCGGAATTGGAGCAGCACGCTGTTTTATTCTGCAAAAGTCCCTAAACTGAGCACAGTAGGGACTCTTCCTAGGATAATATAATACACACAGTGCAGGTAAATATCTTATTTAAATAACTTATTTAAATAGTGACTTTCCCCTCAAATTAGAGCTTTATGTCACATCAGAGGAGGAGTAAAAAAACAATTACATTCTAATCACAATGATTAATATCACTTAGCACTTTTACCAAGCTTTTCATCCTCAAAGCTCTTTGCTAATTAATCTTCACAACTGGATCTGGATGAATTACATGGTGTGAATAAATTATCTGACAAACCAGCCCTCCCTTTGTTCATGAATAATTGGAAACAGATCCTGATTTTGGGTGTATGTGGAAGGTTTAATTATTTGCATGTTTTTGGCTGATTTTCCATTCCCATTCAATGGGGTATTGACAAGTTTATTTTCCCCCTGCCAAATAGTTTCGGAGTTTCCCTTCCCACCTTCTGTTTCTTTTGTGGGTTAAGAATATTGGTGTATAGCAGAAAGCTTTGCTTACATTGTTTAGGTGGAGGGTTCTTAGCTCCCACATTTAAAAATATATTCATGAAATCCATGACTGGTCCCTAGACCTATTGTTGCCATAAGGAGCCCAGCTAGACTGGAAATTCAATCTTATTTAAATGCTTGCAAAAAGACAATGTCCTCCACTATACCTATGGGCAGCAGGTTATCTCAGGAAGTGCTGAGCAGGCAACAACCCTCTTCTTTGACACTTCTCCATCATGTTTTGCACCCACTTCAGCACCTGCTATGTCAGGTGACCTCATTCCGCCTAATGGAAGGACTGATGCTGATGAAACCTTCGGACATCAATGCTTGGCAGGGAACACTTTTTCCATATTTCTTGGCCTCCATGGATGCTGCTGTGATACGTCAGTAGTTTTTTAGGCGCTCACCTCCATCTCACTGCTCCTCAGAATGATCTGGTTAAGCAAGTGAGAAGAGGTAGTTGGGAGGGCTTGTGGATGACAGGCCATTTTGGATTGGACCTAGACTCCACAGTGGTCTAGACCTAAACTGAAATGTGGACCTACAGACTTTCAGTGTCCCTCCCAGAGTTCACTGTATGGCTACATCTCTGAAATGTGCACAGTTCTTGAGCCCAGTCTTCACTGTTGACTTACAGCCCAGTGACAGTTCAATGTATTTCCCTGCCTGAGGCCTGTGACCAGCTCTTTCAAAAGTATTGCTGTGCCAATCAGAAACCAAGTCCTCTCTTCATCTATTCCTCTCTGCTTTTATGGGGCCACCTGAAGTAGGTTGCTGTACCCTGCTGCATGGCAGAGCCAGTCCTGACACACTTCAGTCTTGGAAGGCCACCTTTTAACTCAGCAAGTAAATGAACACTCCCATTTGTATATAGTGTCAGTGCAACCATAGTCAGGCATTATTTAAACTACAGGGGCTATGTGGACATGTGTCTTAACCCAGCCCTAAACGACAAGCTACATGAGCAGGAAGATGTACATCACCTTTATTTTTTAGATGGAGGAATACAGAGTTGTGTGCATTCACAGTTGTCTACACATCCCATACTGTGTTTCAGGACCAGTGGCAAACAGGCCGCTTCATTACACCACTGTGAGTGTCCTGCTGAAAGAGTTAAGCTGCTAAGCAGGACTACAGCAGCAAGACTGATTCTGCATTTGCAACAGCTTTGAAATTGTGTCCTTGCATAGTTACCACTCTATAAGTATCCTGCAAAGCTCTGGGCCATTGTCTGTGGGGAAGGGGACAGGCAGTTCCACCTGTTTCTCATGGAACTATGGCATCATCTCTTAATGTGCCTTGTCAAACTCAGATATAAACATGGGGTTCCTTCCTTAGCATCTAAGCACTCCCAATCCACACACACACCCGAGCTCATTTACATGCATTGATCTAGTCACAGGCACATAACTATTTGTTTAAGTAATATAATGCCAAGGAGAATTCCCAAGGCATTATGGGGATTTCTGAAAATCCAAAGCACTGCATTCACAGAAGCTGCTCTTGTATCGACCATGAGTATGTTTTCCCAACATTATGCTGCTCACTCAAGTGACTTTCATGAGCATTTATGAGTGCACATCAGAGCCGATTCACAATAAATGAATTTATTCTAAGTTCACTGAAGGCAACCCAGTTCAAGAGTGGGTGGCTGTCCCTAGCAAATGCATCAACAGAAATTGTGGAAGAGTGTTATGCTCCCTGCACCCCAAAGACTTAAATCCACTCTGCTGGAGCGGATCACTACCACTGGTACTTGCTAAGCCATCTCAAAACACCCTGATGTTTATGAAAATGGTTAGCATAAAGAGTATTTGAAGTCCTATTTTAGAGGTATTGGTTAATAATATTTTATTAGCTGAGGTCCCAAATGGAAACATTTATGAAAGCGGGAGCGATGGGATTTGAGCCTCCATCATAATCATACAAAAGGTCTGACTGAAAATAGCTCTCATTTCTTTTACGTCAACTAAAAATTACATCGGCGGTTGAGCTTTACAGAACAGGAAGAAAAAGCTCATGTGAAGAAAATGCACATTTACTACAGATAATTGGAAACATTACCAGAGGCCTTGAATTTGGAAATATGTGCTTTAAAAGCAATAAGATCTTTCTCTCACGATTGCTTTTAAATTCTCCAATAACAACAACAGCAACAAGAAAACCCTAGGATTATGAAGGATTGCTACGATACTGTTTTGAGATTGTGGGTACCAGACTCCCCTAAAATCCTAGGTCTAGGATATAAGCCAGACCAGTTTCCAAACCAGGAGATCGCCTGGGGCGATGGGCCATTAGGAAGACAAAAGGAAGGTGATGAGTCATTAGGAAAGCCGAAGAGACAGGTCTCTGAACCAGCTGGCAAATGAGAGAGACACATCCCTCAACTCAGAGTTAGAAGACAAAATGAGAGTTTAAAGTAGAGTTTTGAGAGTTGAATTTGCTGTGATGTGACCTTGTGGGGGGGAGGTGGCAGGGTGTTAAAATCGACAAGAGAGGGTCAGAGCACGATGGCTGATTCTTGTTTTGAATCTAGAGCTGTAACTATGGGAGCAACAAGACTCCCTTGGAGTGTTATTGCTGTGAACTCCTCCATAATAGGCTCAGGTTGCATAAATAAAGCATATATCAATAAAGACAGCACAGTCTCCACTGTGCCTCATTACCAAAAGGAAGCACAGACCCTGTGTAGGTATGCCAGGAACCCCTGGAATCTTACACCATTCAGAGGTTGAGGTGGCACACAACAGTGCATTAGAGATATCTGCATGCACATTGTTGTTGTTGTTTAGTCGTTTAGTCGTGTCCAACTCTTCATGACCCCCTGGACCAGAGCACGCCAGGCACTCCTGTCTTCCACTACCTCCCGCAGTTTGGTCAAACTTATGCTGGTATCCAACCATCTCGTCCTCTGTCATCCCCTTCTCCTTGTGCCCTCACTCTTTCCCAACATCAGGGTCTTTTCCAGGGAGTCTTCTCTTCTCATGAGATGGCCCAAGTATTGGAGCCTCAGCTTCAGGATCTGTCCTTCCAGTGAAAACTCAGGGCTGATTTCCTTCAGAATGGATAGGTTTGATCTTCTTGCAGTCCATGGGACTCTCAAGAGTCTCCTCCAGCACCATAATTCAAAAGCATCAATTCTTCGGTGATCAGCCTTCTTTATGGTCCAGCTCTCACTTCCATACATCACTACTGGGTAAACCATAGCTTTTACTATACAGACCTTTGTTGGCAAGGTGATGTCTGTGCTTTTTAAGATGCTGTCTAGGTTTGTCATTGCTTTTCTCCCAAGAAGCAGGTGTCTTTTAATTTCGTGGCTGCTGTCACCATCTGCAGTGATCATGGAGCCCAAGAAAGTAAAATCTCTCACTGCCGCCATTTCTTCCCCTTCTATTTGCCAGGAGGTGATGGGACCAGAGGCCATACTGCCCCATAATTACAGTGGGTGTTTTTAGGAACAGAGAAGTCAAGGCAGGCTCTATATCTCTACCCCAGCTTGGAGCAGTCAAACACCAGAAGACAAAGAAAAGCCAGAGGAAGTATTTGCGGAGCTATACCCTCAGGGCAAATTCAGGTGTCAGGGAAAATCAAAGGGAACGAAAATGTTAGGGAGTCAAATTTCCCTTTGCATACTTTTGTCACCATATCCGAAATCATCTGCGAAAACATGAGCTCCACTTAAAACTTGCATAGGAATTTCAGGAAGAAGAAAACACATTATCTCTCTCTATTTTTGCAATGTTCGAAGAACATCTCTTTTCTCTGGAATATTTTGCCTTGTTGATTGTCAGCCTGCTGGCAGGGACTGTCTTATAAACATAGGAAGCCGCTTTATGCGTAGTCAGGCCACTGATCCAGCTAGCTCAGCACAGTCCATGCTGGCTGGCAGTGCTCTCCAGGGTTGCAAACAATGGACCTCCCCAAGCTTGACTCCATATGAGCTGCTCTGGGAGCCTTTTCTGTTGAAGAGCAAAGTTAAGCATCTTCCAAGTAAATAAACAAACATCTGGACATGGCTTATAGGATTCCAGCAGTTTCATTGCAATGAGGCGTAATGCCCCAGATTAAAAGGGGAAATTGTTGGGCCTTCTGAGGGCAGCGTACCTTGAAGTACTGGCAAGGTGTGTTTTCCCCCCTATTAAAAATAAATTTCACCTTGAAAGATAAGCCATCTCATATCTAAAAATAACCCTCCATATTCTGAGATACCCACCTCACTGAATCCAGTATCGGAGGGGTGTTTTCACTCCACCCATGTGAAATGCCAAACCATGTATTGTATCACCAGACTAAGCACCAGTTTTTGCAAACACAGTTAATGCAGTTCTGTGCTAAGGAGTCAGCAGCTTATACAGCCAACAGTTGGCTCATAGTATGTATGCTTGACTTGGGGTTTCATTGAAACACGGGCTTCATTTGAGCCTGGACGTGAGGTAGTTTGACATGAGTGGGTTAAAATATTCTGAAATGAAGAGAGTGTGAAAATACCTAGTACAGTACTGTATGCTTGTTGCTATGGTGCTCAAAACAATAGATCACTTTCTGGATGAAGGTGCAGTAAATTCATCAAAAGCTATGCAAATTTTGATAAGTCTGTTGGCAATTTAAGGATGCTATTCTGCTTTGATGGAGCCATACATCTGAAATCAAAATCCCACTTTTAGCAGAATGTGGTTGCATTCCTAACTGAAATTCTTATAACAAGCCTGCCCAATATTATATAATGTTATTTCAGGATTGGCCTTCAGTTAAATGAGTATTCCTTCCTTTTGAAACATTGTGATTCTGTGTGCATTTACATATGAGTAAAAACCATTTTAATTCAGTGGAATGTATTGAATATGTATAGTATTGGGCTGTCAGGCTACAATCCTAAATGCATTTACTTGGGAGTAATTCCCACTGATTTACTATAAATCCCACAACAAGATTTGCTTCTGAGTAAATTTGTGCAGAAGCGGCTGTCAATAATCTGTATGTACACTGATTGCTGGAGGTACAATCTATAATTATATTGCCAATTCAGCCTTGCTTTATAGAAAATAAAAGAATGGAAATTTACAGTGGATTTTCTATCTTCTAAATATTGCTGTGTTTACTGGATAAGGAAAGAAAGGGGGGATTGAGCATGCATAAGCAATAACCTTGCAAAAATGTTAAGCTATAGATTCATCAAGGGAGACTTTACTTCCTTTAAACCAAATTTATCCACCTATTTCTTCCCCCAAGAGAAAAATCGCCTTTGTCAGCTCTGTGACTTACAGTGGCCTCTACAGTACTTGTTTCCCTAATGTTAGTCCTGCATGACTGTTATGTGTCATATAGCAAGCCTAATCCATGTCAAGGTTAGAATTTATTTTATGTTTCAAACATCTCTCAAATCTCTGACCACTTTAGTTTAAGGAGGATTAACATAAGCACCCCAAACCAGAAAGTAGCAAGGAAAGCCAAGATTAGGCTTTGATCTCCTCATGTATACATTTGCCAAACTTGAATAATACAGTATTCAGTGGAGCAGTGAGAAAAATAAATATGCTGAGCCCAGTGTCATGGCTCTTTGAACTGCATACCATATGGAAGTGTATTTTTGGATACATATTGGTTGGCGCTTGCTTTTTTTTAAAAATACAAAACTGTAGGGAAAGGAAGATAGCTTTGGTAACTCCTATAGCCTTGAGAGTCCCATGGGCTGCAAGAAGATCAAACCTATCCATTCTTAAGGAAATCAGCCCTGAGTGCTCACTGGAAGGACAGATCCTGAAGCTGAGACTCCAATACTTTGGCCACCTCATGAGAAGAGAAGACTCCCTGGAAAAGACCCTGATGTTGGGAAAGATGGAGGGCACAAGGAGAAGGGGATGACAGAGGACGAGATGGTGGGACAGTGTTCTTGAAGCTACCTGCATGAGTTTGACTAAACTGCGGGAGGCAGTGGAAGACAGGAGTGCCTGGCGTGCTCTGGTCCATGGGGTCACGAAGAGTCGGACACAACTAAATAACTAAACAACAACAATAGCCTAATTGCTGTTTAACTAATATTGGGAGAAAAGGCTACAAGAGAACTGAGATGTAGGAAGGGCTCTGAAGGATATCTAGTCCACTCACTTGTCCAGAGAATGAATTATTCAAATGGTATTATTATGGGCTGTTTCCAACAATTAACCCAGTCATATACCCGACCTCATAATTTGGAGCTATCTTCCAACTGACAGCTACTATAATGGCATGGTTCCTTTCTATTGATGAGGGATCAAACCTCAGAGAAAACACTGCCATGCCACACTGTAATGTGAATTGATTCTACATTATAGCACTGGAATATATTAAAAGTCTCCCAATCAAAATCTCTGTAAGATTCAAGGAAGGCCAACTTACACAACCCAGTGCTCAAAGATAAAACAGTATTTCCTCTTCTGTCTGGAAGAAAGAAGAACTGAACTTCTATTTAAATATGATACAATGCTGGAAGTGTGCTTTTCCTCTCATGTCAAGGCCCAGTTTTCCCAACAGATCTGTCCACATCACTGTCATCATAGCAGTACTTAAGTTGCTTCCTCCATGTTGCCATAGAAAACACGTCCACCACAACACCTCTTGGTATTTATTGTTGGGTGGCAAGGGGAAAAAAGGTATAAAAAGGAAAATTCCTTGGCCAAACAAGCAGCAAAATAAAGTGTGAAAATATAGGTTAATAGACCTTTAAAGTATGCCCTTCTAAGTTCCTTCCAAAGTTTCCCAATTTCCTCAGCATAGAAACTTGCATGTTTGGTAAGTTAAAAATAATTTACTTACAAATTCTGCAAAGGTCAGATTCATGGGCTTTTTCATACAGCATTCAGAAAACACAGGCAGTAAAACTTAGGTTAGTTTGAAAGTGGAGAAAGTTCCTAAATTATTGGTATTGGAACCCAATGATGCCTTTGTGAAAAGGTCAAATGGTCTGAGCTTGGAACAACCAGCTCAGACTGCCTTACATGCTGGAGGTCACATGGTAGACTGAGGGAACAATAGGCTTGACTTGCTTCCTTCCAGAGTGAGGGGGAGTGACCTAGCTGAGCCTGGCAGGACAGCATACTCTATGGCATTAACCCCTTCATGCATTATTTAGACTCAAGCAAGTTTGCTATATGAGGCTGGTTATCCCAAAGTTATCATCTAGGATCTTATTGACAAATAAACCTTCAAGTTTGAGCCAAGTGAGACTGTGGCCTGTTGTTGTGGAAAAGAAACAGAAGTAAGTTCCAGAAGTGCAACCCAATAGCTCCTTATAATTCAGTAGTAACTTCTGGCCTTCAGTAGGATTATTAAAATGTACCTGTTTCGCTCCCTCTCAAAGACAAACAAACAAATGCAGCTTCTTAGTCCCCAGTGATATGGAACTCCCATACCAAAAGCAGGCTCTCATCCAAACTGTGTCCCTCATTGATCCACAAGAGCCATGCCTACCGTCAACATGGATGGCTGCCAATCTGCCAGTCTCTCAGCATCTCTTGGTATGGGTAAGGAGAAGCATATAGCTCCACTAGCAGCTAACACCACCCCAAAATGTAATAACAGTTAATGGAACTGTTAGGTGTCTACCTTCTCCCACATTTCCCCTTAAGACTGACCAGATGCAGACCCAATGACTTCACCATCAGCCATTCTGCTCTACCCAGTTTTATATAACATCTAGCCTGAGTAAGAGCTTTGAAGAATTTGAAAGGTTGCACACTAGGTTGTTGTGTTGCCTTCAGATATTCATGCAGAAACTCACAACAAGCTGAGTTAAACAAACTCCCTCCAGGCCACACCTTTGAATCACCTCTCCAGGAGCTTGCCTCCTGAGTCAAAGCTGCTTCACTTAGAAGGAACATATGCCAGGTATTTAGCTGATAATGCATACATGACAGTTGTGACCTTTCAGTTAGCCTAATAAAGATATTTCCCCTAATACTGATTTTGGAGTTTTTCTCATGGGTCAATGCTACCTTTATTTTTATTTGTGTGTGTGTGTGTGTGTGTTTAATTCTGAAGTATTGTTTGTAGCACCTTTTTTTCCTTCATTTGTATGCTTTCCTTTTAGAAAGTAATTAATTTCTGTGCTTCGCATGGGAAAAAAGAAAACCTTTGCGAGGCTCCAGAGCTCACCGCCTTGCTTTTGGAGTCATTCCTTTCAGAAATGAGTGCAATTCACATTTGTCTAGCCTGAGAACACTAGCTCTGTATTCATTATTCTTGTGTATGTACTTTCCTCCCCGAGAATAATGCAATCTTATTTCTCTGAACGGTCATTGTTTTTCATTCCCTTTGGTGTTGGTGGTGAAGTTAAGCAGATGCTTCTGTCCTGGAGTTTTGAATGACACTGTTATTGATGAGGAAGTGAATAATGAAACTCTCTTTAAGAGACTAAACACCAAAAGAGACCAATAGCCCCTGCTGATACACTCAGATGGTTTAATGCTGTGCCAAAAAAATTCTCTCTTCTCTTCTTTAAACATTCTTCACCAATTAATGAGAAAAAAATATTAAAGGGGAGAGGGGGAAATGGCAAAATGCACATAAGTGGCATACAGAATTTTTGTAGCACTTACCTTACTGTTGAGGTGGTTGAGGAGCGAGTGTCTTTTCACTTATTTTTCAAATCTTCCCACTGGGGGTTTGCATTCTATAGTGTTCCAGGTGCCCACACTTCAATTCAAGGCCAAAGGATGACAGTATGACGTAACTCCTACCACGGGGCTTTTTCATATCAGTATCTGTGGGCAGCCCAATCGGTTGCAGTGTGCTAGCAAAATATTTACAGGAAAGAAAAACAGACATGTCGCCCTCAGTCACATCACAATGATAAGATAAGCTCAAAATCCTACACCCACTGAAATTCTAAAGACCTTCTTATGTGTCCTGAGAAGAAGGCAGAAAACGAAAACTCTTATCATAGGAGAAGAAAACTTGAAAGAAACTAGAGGACTGATTATTGCACAGCAGTAATACGGGTAGCTGATCTACCACATAAGTATCACGTACCAGCTGGCTGAGATAAGCATCTGTATTGCATAGGCATCAGAAGTTATCAGGGACCAAGGCTAGGTAAGTCCTGGAGCATTCTCCGTAGCTACACCCAAACTGTGGAATACCTTGCCCCATGAAGTTTGGATGACCCCTTCTTTAAGCATTTTTCACTGTCAAGTAAATAGGGTGGATCCCCCCCCCATTAGTCCTCTAGGCTTTTGTATTGATGGCCAGGTAACGATGGACACGTAATGTTTTTATCTTAAGTTTGTTTTGAACTGTTATGCCTGCTTCTGTTGCGTTGTACTTGATATGTGGTTTTACAGTGACTTTGTAAGCTTCCCTGAGTGATCTGCATGCATTCGAAGGGCAGGGTAATATACCCACCCAAAATATACCCACCCACCCACCACACCTTGAGGAAAACTTTCTTTTAGATTCATAACTCTGGTGGTAATATCATCATTTGGGTTTCTAAAATCCAACTTTTTGATGGAAGCAAACTCTCACAGGCCTTCAGTTTTGTGCCAACCCAAACACGTTTCAGAGCTATCTTCAGAGGATGAAAATATTGGCAGGCCCTGCTCCTGAATGTATTAGCATATATTAATATTTCTAGACTCTTTACTGCCAAAGGCCTCTAAAGCATCCTGGATTCTTTAACCAGAACCCACTCTTTCTTTTGTCTCAGCAGATTCAGTTATTCATAGGATTATAGATTTTTTCAGGCAAATACTCAGTACTACTCCAGTTACACAATTTCTGTAGATTTTTCTTTTTGCCTTGGGACAGTATCATTTAGTTCTCCTTTTCTCTCATAGCATGCAGAGGGGAGTGGAATGTTAGAAATGAATGGTCTGCCTGTGGTGGTATGTGTGCTGATGTGGAAGGAAAGTTATTGACCAAATCTAGTGTCCTTAACCCCCCACGGAAAAAAAATAAATCATGATATTCACCTTTGACTTCCTCTGTGCATTGACTAGTTCATAGAAATCCCCAAATCAGGCCACATTATACCTGTGGCAGGAACTGACCCTCCATAATTATTTTACTTGCCTCAATAAAAGTCTGAAATTATGACTTGTGGTGTCTACATAATCCTGTCAAGAATGCATCAGCTGAGGTGAGGAGTAGAAGTGGTGCACAGACATGGACAGAAGGGTAGTGGAACTGCCAGCAATACAATGAAAATGAGATTATTCTTTTCTTAATAAAAAGGGCCTTTCCCCAAGGCTTTCCACTGTCTTTTCATTACTGAAAATCTATTTACCTAGAAGCTCTGGTGCCTTTGGAACCTAATATTTCTCCCATTTCTTTCTCCCACATAAACGTTCAGCAAGATGGGGCCATCTGAACTCCCTCATAAACATTCAGCCTTCACAATCTTTTTGATTGTTAGAATAAGGAGGACTTCAGTATTTTCATTAACAGCCTGAGGATTCCTAACTTAGACTTGCCTTGAATATTATACTAGATCTGTACCATCTGCACCAAGTGACTTCCAAAACTCCCAAGTGCCTTTGTTTGTGATTCTGTACTCTTCGACTCTTGGTCTGGAGCCCAGAGTACTGTAGTTCAGTAAAACTACACATTTATTAGTCAACAGTCTAGGGATAGAAATTTAAATTAGGGCCACGCCTTCCCAGGCCAGATGGGAAAACACCCACAAGGCAGGAAGCAGGACTTTAATGACTCAAGCCAAGATGGTCTCCATTTCTTTGTTGAATGGTCTTATTGTGTTTTGTGTAAATGGGTTGGGGATATATACATAGTATATACATATTATTAATAAAGTAATCATAAATAAATATTAATTGGACAGTGGTTTCACTCAGTAGTATTTCCATATAAAGAAAACTCCACAATGCCCAAGATTTAAAATGTTCATCACTTTTAGACCTTCTTTGTATTCTAAGTTTTCTCACCAAGCTCTTCCTAGAGCTCCAGAAGTTATAGTGTAACAGCTGGATTCATAAGAGCAACAACAGATTTTTAAGTGACAATGAAAAATGCCTTCTGTGTATTAGAAACCAGTTTTGTGTTGCGTGTAAAAAATCATTTTGGAACATATTAGATTGGACAAATTCTTTTCAGCCATGTTCAATATTCTGGAGAAATCCCTGGCTTGACACTTCCTTATTATTTAAAAGCTTGTTTTTGATGTACCAAGGTCTTACCCACTCCTCCCCCATCATCCTTGCCTTTGAAGGTTCAGTGGCTGATTGAACTGAAAATTTCTACCAACTGCATCAAACAAGCAATAAGAAGATCCGAAGGACCCTGTATTTTATGCCAGAGCAGAATCTTTTCATTTCTTGATTCTACATATAGCATAGACTCAGGCTTGCTACAATTTGTGTTTCTGAGCTGAATTTTCCCACAGATATCAGGAAAAAGAAGAGCCCAAGGGACATATGCAATATGTCATCATGCATGATACTATTTCTAAAGTGCCAATGAAGAATACCAGAGAATGAAATTAAAAGCACAAAAGCTACTCATCTTAATTGAGAACATTTCAATTAAAGGTAGTGCCTATTAAAAAGTTGACAAACTGGTACACTTCTGACTTAGAAGCAATACAAAATGCAGGTAGCTCTTAAATGCCTTATCCTACTGTTACATGTCACCCCAATCTTCAAGTGGTGTGAGATTCCTGGAGTTCCAGGTATGCTTAGCCTTGACACTTTGTTTCCATTGGGAAATGAGGCAGAGACGAGACTGTGGTGTCTTCATGATATATGGTTTATTTACACACATATATAACTTAAGCCTACAATGGTGTAGGTTCACAGCATCAACACCGCAAGAGGGTCTTGAGGTGAAGAGGGTCTTGAGGTGAAGAGCTGAAGCCATGGATTCCAAACAGACAACAGCCATGGCTATGACTGTCTCTCTAGCTTGCCACATTTCCCCCTAGGTCATGTCTCAGCCAACCTCTAGTGGTCACATTGAGACCTAGCATGCTTTGTTTCATTTTTTGCTCTGGGAAGGTTTCCACAGTTATGACACTTGCATCAAGGACATACCGTATTCTTAGCCAGCTACCTTATTGCAATCTCCTGGGCAACATTTTGCAGCAAATAATCTCATAATAATTGACTGTATATGAAGTGAAGCCTAGAGAAAAATATGCTTTCGTGGTCATAAGAATGGCAAACTGTTCTTGTAGCCTGAATACACATTTGTCTTGACACATTACATTTGTGCATGAGAACACAACTGAGCCTGTAGTGGCTGAATGCAATTTAAAGTATTTCAGGGCAAATGCAACTGGCTGAAACGGGAACTGGTTCAGAGATTTTCTACAGAAAAATCTCCATGAAACCCAGAAAATAGAACTGGAATAGAACTTCTGCAGGAAATTCTGCACATCACTAGATTTGTTATATTGATAAGGTCTGTTGGTAGTGGATATATTTTTCTTTCTGCTTCACTACTGAAGAACATTTACTAAGCTATGTTGTTATATTTACTGATGGAAACCTGGAAGATGGCCTCTGAAAGCAGACTGCTAATCTAGCAAACCAGAAATTTGAGCTCTGCAAAGGACATAGGAGACTATCTTATGCTGAATCAAACCATTAGTCCATGTAGCTCAGTATTGTCCACATTGTCTGGCAGCAACTTTCCATGGTTTCCCAGCCATACCTGAGGAGGCCAGGGATTGAACCTGAAATCTTGTATAGGTCCTTTAGCACTGAGCTACAGCATTTTCAAGGTCATCACAAGCACCTCAAATCCATGCTTCTTCTTTCCTGCTGCTTTATTTCCAAAACGCTCTCACATTTCCATAACCAAACAATCCCATTGTCACTTATCTTTGGGCCATCCAACCTCTTATTTAATTTGTGCTCATGCCCGGTATTAGACAAATGCTAGTTTGCATGCATGTGAATAAGTTAAGCATTAACTATATTCTCTGGGGAGCATGAGGAGTTTTCTGATGGATGGAAGCTCTAAATATAGACAGTGGATCATGTGAGATTTTATTTATTTATTGGAGAATTTCAGAGGAGAAAGGCAAGCGAAAAACTAACATGCTGCACTGCCAGCTTCTCCTCTGCAGTCCTGACAGCTCCCTATATACATGTGCTAAATGGCTGCCAAAATATTGAATGGAACAGATGTTAAACCTGGCATCTTCTCCTGGTAAGTAAAGAACTTCTAGATAAACTTTACTCCCACCTGGGCTGGCTGTGCTTAATGAGCATAT
Organism: Podarcis liolepis; assembly: GCF_965112155.1. Taxonomy (NCBI): domain Eukaryota; kingdom Metazoa; phylum Chordata; class Lepidosauria; order Squamata; family Lacertidae; genus Podarcis; species Podarcis liolepis. The sequence goes on from NC_139554.1 coordinate 89,506,111, forward strand.
CATAAATGCAGTGAAGAATGACTTTACAAATTAAACTTTTTTCACCCATGTTTCAAAATCCATAGCTATCCATCTTTTACGTCTCCTGAATATTAGAAGCAAAAGACCAGTGTGTGGAGATAGGATAATTTGCTGCTGCCTCCATAATTTGTAATTATTTCCCCATCAATGCCACAGGCAGGTAGAAATTTTTGTCATGGTGCAAAGCCCTTGTGTTTATTTTGCTTCTATTTCTGATTGTTTCTGTGATTATGTTTGGCGGACACAGTTTCTGGTTTCCTTCCCCTGTACAATCTTGCCATTAGACACATAAGGAGCATCAGAGCAGTCATGGAGCAGGTCGGTTAAACTTGTCTGAGTAGTCAGAAGACAAAATGGGACAGTGGAACCATGTGACTATGTTCAGAGCTCACCTCACTTTCACATGTTTTCTGTAAGCTCTGAACGAGATGGAGAAACTTCATTTCAATTTTAAGGCTTAAAGATCATGTGTGTCATGCCTTGTACACTGCGATGAACATGCCTAGGTCACATCAGGGTCTTACAGCTAAGCATGCAGACATAAGGCTGGCCTAGGGCCTGATGGAGAAGGACAATCTACCTTCATTTCTCACTGTCTCCGTTTTGAATTTATTTTTCTCACCTTAATGAAAGTGTCAACAGGTTCACACAGAGTTAATAACTCACCACAAGTAAGCTCAATAAAATGGGTGGGAGTTTATTCCTCTGAAAGAACAAGCATTGCCAAGATCCCAGTAACTCTAATAAGTATTTTAGTGTCCTCCTATATACCATCTGGTTTGTTGATACCAATGTATTGTATGGTGTTTGGGAGTAGACTTGCTTTATTTGTTTTACTGTATTGCATTATCTTTTTAAGACATAACCAACTCTAGGACCTTATGTAAAGGGTAAAGGGTGGATTGTTCTTTGCAATGAAACACTGTGGAAAAGAACTCTTTACATTAAATTTCTTGCATGACAAATATTTCATGAATGGTAATCTCCATCGGTTGGGTGCTTTAAACTCCTGTTTAAAAAAACGACTTGTTTACTCAGGCTTTTTCTGATATTAAGGGTATCAGACATTAAGGGTAGATTTTGGCGAATTTACTTAAAAGTAGCTGAACAACTTTGCCAAAAAAAGCCCGAATTTTCACTTTTTTAAATATGGCAACCCTACTTTAGGTATCTTTCTTAAAAATGTTAAGTAAACAAATAAATGTAAGAGGGAAATTAAGAGAGACAAGCCATACCAGGTCAAAACCCCAGAAATAATTGACTTTGGGGACATATTATTGATCCCATGACCAAAATGCTCAGGGTGGTATTGAGATAGAGAATGAAATCAGGAAGGAAGTGTTGAAGTACAAGTAGTTTCAGTTACCCCAACACTGCTTAGGCATAGCTGTCAACTTTTCCCTTTTCTTGCGAGGAATCCTATTCAGAATAAGGCAATTTCCTTTTTAAAAAGGGAAACGTTGACAGCTATGTACTTGGGTGAATGCATGTTTCAGTCACAACAAAGAGAAAACATTCCTAGATATATAAATGACTATACCCTAGAATAATAAAAGAAAACAAATAAGAAGGGAGGCTACCCTGGACTTAAACCCATGTGGCATCCAGGACCTGGTACAAGACATAAATGCCATTGAATTGATCCAGAACAATGACCAAAGTTTTATCAAATACAACATGTATAAATGGACAGTTGGCTTAGTAAATGTAATGCTCATGTTTGACTTCATAAGAGGAAACTTCTGAAAATTAAGTTGAAAGACAAAGTTAGGAGGGTCAGATCTCTCCATAAAACTTGGGAGATAAGTTCAAAACCACAAAGCTCAGTTGTGATGTATCTTGGTGATGATAATGATTTGCAGGTGTCAATCAGTGTTATTCTCAAGTTGCTTGTGAAAATACTCTGATCTTTTGGAGAAACTGAGAGCTTTTTTCCTAGAAAGGCTGTTTAACAGCAACAACAAAAATGTATCCAACAACTCCATGCAACATGTCATCGTAGGAACCTAGGAGGCTACCTCATACTAAATCTGACCATTCATCCCTCTAGTGCAGTACTGTCTACATTGACTGGCAGCAGCACTCCAGGATTTCAGGCGGGGTTCTGTCCCATCCCTACCTGAAGACTGGATCCAGGTCCTTCCACATGCAAAGCAGCTGCTCTACCACTAAGTCATGCCCCTTCTCCAGCTTCCAACATCCTACTCAGTTAGCCTATTCATAGCCTATCATAATCACAGCTATAGCAATTGCTAAGAAAAACTATTTTAGGGTTGCAAAATGGTGAGTTGTTTGTCCTCAAAATACACTTTTTACAGAACCTTTCAGTATCTGTGTGTGACCTTAGATCATTGGTTTTAAAAGTCTATAGCATGCTTTCTGGCTTAGTCCTTTGCTGTTGTTATGCACCACCCCAGTCTCTGAGTGCTGTGAGATTCCAGGGGTCCAGGCACTTACCCAGGGTTTGTGTTTCCTTTGGAAATGAGGCGCAGCAGAGACTGTAGGGTCTTTATGATATATGGTTTATTTACACATATATACAACCTGAGCCTGTGATGGAAGCGTTCACAGCATTAATATGCCAAAAGAGTCTTGCTCCTCCCATAGCTGTAGCCTGGGATCCAAGCAGACACCAGCCATGGCTTTTACTCTCTCTCCTCAGCTTGCTGTGTTTTACAGACTGCTACTTTTTCTCTCTCAGCTCCCATCAACTGCAATCCTTCCAATGCTGGCCTTTGTCCTGCTACCAATTCAGATCTGGAGGAGGGCTCCTCCCCAAGAGCCATCTAGCTCAGACTTTGCCTTCTTAAAGGCTTTCTTGATGGGTCATTACTGTCCCTTTGTTCTTTGGTTCACAGCTGATCTCATAGGCGAGTTCCTGAACATAGGAAGCTGGTTTGACCTGTATTTAACACTTTGCTGAATCCAGTGTCTGGCACCTAGGAATTAGAAGGGGGTTCAGGCATCCCGCAAACTCATAACACTATTCTGTTCACTGATCTTCACTTAAATAAATGGAATTACAGTTCCACTGAAAACAATGGTGCAGCAATAGGATAAAACAGACTCTGGAGTGGAGGATCAACCTCACAGCTTTCAACAGAGGAAAAAGAAAATGTCTGCCCCCCCCCCCTTCTTAGAGAAGCTTATAGAAGGTGGAAAACCCCAACTTATTTATTTCTTCTTGCTTGAGGAGATATGCCAGTAAATTGTTGTTCTGCTAGACTTTATGTTTTCCAATAGCACATGCTACAGTGGCATTCCCACAAGGAAGAAAAGGTATTAACTTTACAGGGGATAGAAAATTGAGAGGATAAGCAAATATCTGCACGTTTATCCAGCTGCCCCAAAGCTTAACAGGATTAGCTGTAATGATGATAGCTCTGGATGGTAGTTTGTTGGGTATATGCCATTATCTCTCTTCCTTACCCAGTTATTCAATAGGAAGCTTGGATGGGAGGTGGTTTGCTGCTATCTCAGGAAATCAATGTATTTTAGAGTTGCCACCAGATTTTGTCCAAAGCAAAATTGCCAGGCAATTTCAGAGGTTTCTGGTTGGGTGAAACATACAGGGAATTTCAAGAGAAGCAAAAGGTTTCAAGACATTTTTGGTGGATGAGAGAGTGGGTAAGAAACCCAAACATCCCTAAGTCGATACTAAGTGTCACATATGATAAAATGTTTCAGTAAATATTGAGTTTTCATGTAAATTGCTTAAGGTGTGTGTGTGAATGAGTGGGGGGGGGGGAGGGAGTAAAAATATACCACAAATTTCATGTTTGGGCATCGAGTCTTGTTTGAAAGGTCTTTCTCTTCTCCCTCTATGTCACTTTGTAAACATGTTTAATTGCATATATCTTTGTGTGTGTGTTTTGCTACCTCTGCATTGCGCTTTTTCTGTCTACAAATTTTTATTAGACACCTTTTTGACATTCATTTCCATGCACATTAATGCACAAAATATGGAAAGGGATTGTGTCCACTGGTTCCACTCATAATCTCCTTACGTTCAAAGGTGCCACATGCATGGCTCTCTCCTGTCTGCACTAAATGAATGCAGGCTTCCACATGAATGCCTTCATTGCGCCCAAGAAAATGCAAGATCTCAGATCATGCATAGGAATCTTTCCACATGTGTGTGTGTGTGTGTGTGTGTGTGTGTGTGTGTGTGTGATATAAGCAATAACTCCAAATGCACGGTGGACAGAGCGGGGCAGGGAAGCATTGTCCTGATCACCACCCTCGCCCCATTCATTAATTTGTAAACAATGAATAAAAATGTAAACAATTAATATGTATAAATCATTTGGCATATATCCTCCAGATTTCAAAGGAATGTGCAGGTTTTGAGATAAAACTGAGAGCAATCCAGTTCTGTTGTTTCTTGAGTTTAATGGAGAGTTACTTGCATCGAGTTATTCCTTAAGTTTGTATTTTAATAAGTTCATATTATCTAACTCAGCAATATATTCTTCACTTCTTGAGTGAGCCAAAGAGCGGCCTAATTGAGCTTATAAAACCCAAACCCCTTTTTTTTGCAATAAAAATAATTAATTCCACTTTTCATGTTAAATGTCTGTAATTTTACTTGTAATAGTGGTATGGGACATGAGACAGCAAATAACCAAAAGAAAGGGGGAAAGTAGGATTTGGAGACAGATCCATGAAGGCTAAGTAAATAACAGGGCAGGAAGTGGGTAGATAAGGAAAGTCTCAGAATATTTAAAAACTAATAGACATTAAGGACAGCTCAGCACAGATAACTGATGAATAATGGGCTTTGCCTGAATGTTACCAACATCCCCAAATGCTTGATGTACTTTTTGAGAGGCAGAAATTAGAAGACAGGCAGTGAAAATTTAATGCACAGAAGCCCTGCCAAAATTAAGGAAGACTTTGTCTATTTATACACTGACTGAAGAGTGGATCTGAATATAAAAGGGTGAATTTCAAAGGATAGCTGCAGTTCAGGATATATGTTTTCAGGAAGTGCAAATAAGATAGAAGGTTCATACAGAAATGAACCAAACCAATTTCCCCCTCACCCTTAGGAGCACTCATGTCAAAGATACGCCTAGCATTTCCACATTATAGCAGGCTCATGACATTGGGCAATATTCAAAGTCATATTCAAAGTAGAACCAAATAAACCAATTTCCTTAAGCCTATAGATTTAATGGGGTTACCCTTAGTATGATTAAGATTGGATGTCACTCATGGATTCATAACTGATTCAGAAAAAGTGTTGATGCTTGATATCTTCCACACCCTGGCAAAGTCACTGTTTTTAACGATGGGAGTCATTCACCCATAGCTGGATTGAGACAATTGCAGCCATCCCTTTTGAAAGCCACTTAGATCAGGGGTCGGCAAGGGGTCTTGCCTGGGCTGGATCGGTCCCAGGATGATCCCTCTGTGGGCCGGATTGTGTGTGAGCATGCGTGCTTGCTTGCAATTTTTGCATGTCTGCGCAGACGCGGTTTCCAGCACCACGGAAGTGAGTACCTGTGCCGGTTTAGTGCAGCATGCGAGTGGGCAGCTAGGCTCGGGGGCTGGTCAAATGACCTCCATGGGCTGCTTCCTTGTGCAGAAGCCCTGCAGAAGCCCTGCACAAGGACATTGGCTTGCACAATGGGTCTTCCCCCAACTCTGGGCTCCCTAAATTGAAGGAGGGGAGTTGGGAGAACCCTCAGAACAGCATGTGGAGGGACGAGCAAAGGAATGTTCTGTCTGGCAAGCTTGTGCTGATGGAATGATCCAAAGTGTGTTTTATTGCACCCCGCCTGCCTTGGTTTAATTTCCCCTGTTCAGAGAAGTAAAAAGCTACTGTGGCGAGTTTGTGAGAAGAGGAACGTCACAGCAAATGGGTCAGGAGTGTAGGGAGCTCTAAATTAAAAGCTGCATAGTTTTCCCCCCATACTGTTCTTTTTTTGAGGACTCTCTGCACCAGTCATATACACCTCTGCTTCAGAAATCCGTTAAATGGAAACAGATGGAGGCTTTGCAAACAAGGCTGTGTGAATATGATTGACAACAACGTTGTGGCTGCAGATTCAGTCGTGTGACACTAGAATTCCTTTTCATTCCTCACATGAGCCTGTTGTGAGCTGTGATTTTGTTAATGCATAAATTACATTAAATCATCATGAATAAATTCCACAGGTGCTGACACTGCCATGTTGCTTATATTTCATTCTCCATTAGTGGGAAAGGAAAGGGGCATATTGATGGTGGGGATTTTTTCCCTTTTTTTTTTTTAGCTTTCACTGCAATTATATATGTCATGAATTTTTCATAGTTTCTAATTCAGATGCATTATGACACGGCTGTTTTGTGTGTGTGGTCACCTGCATGTTGCCCATGGAATAAATGCTGCAGTGGGAAAGGCTAACATAATGGCCTCTTTAATTTGATTTATTCTGAACTACTAACTACTGAGGCAAAAGGTCTTATTTTCCAATATCAAAAGGACCTGTGAGCAGCCGCACTTGAGATAAAATGCAAAGCGTCCCTCATGTTGGCAGAGGCATTAATTACCATTAATTGTGGCTGGGAGGCAGTTGCCGGCTGTGTGTGTATTGCCACACCATGCTTATTTTGGCAATTGTTTTTCCTCACTAATGGAGAAACTGTTTAATCATTCTGTTTAATTTAAGTTACAGCTGCTCTGGGGATTTACATGCCAAGATATTTCCATGTAAATATTGTCTTCCTCTTTTCAAATCTTTTTTAAATTAACGTCCTAAAACCAAGAGCAAAGTAACACTTGTCATAAAGAGGAAACGGAAGGGAGATTGAAATTTTACTAATGGCTAGAGATGAGCTCTTGCTATCCTGTTATTTTGCAGACTTCATTCCCCACAGAGTCTGAGCCTCTTCCGACAGCACATTAAAAGCAACATAACTAACATCTGTCAGGTGTACTTCATTATTTTCAAATTCCTCATAGCAAAAAAAGAAAAGGCAGGCACGTGGTCAGCTCTACTTTTAACAAAAGTTGTTCATACAAAATTTAACTCTTTAATTAGAAATGTAAACGATCTCACAAAGAAACTAGAACAAAATTGGCACACAGAAAATGAAATAGGCACTGTCCTTGAAAATAGGAAGCTATTTTCTGATTCTCATTAGTGCCATGTGGAGGATGGCTCCCCGTAGCTTAGGAAACATTCTTTGTAAATGCAAACCTATGGTATGAATGCATTATGTGCACATGCACACACACATAAACATTTCAATTTAAAGAAACTCTGTTAACAAACCCTCACAGACAGGTCAAAATTGTTTTCAAAGAAATAATGCCCTCCCTCAATCTACATTACTTCAGCAGCAAAATACCCAGGCATTATTCCCTTGTGGTTTGGGGTGTGTGTGTACATCTCCTCAAGAGGCAGAAAGGTCTGTGGAAATAGTTTATAGATGGTTCCTCACTCCTTTGCTAAAGGCACATATTAAGAACTCAGAGAATAAGTCCTGCAGGCAACTCTGTGGACTTATTGGCATGCATGGTAGACGTGCTCATTGGTCCACGCATTCTGGACTGCAGTTATGTGGAAAATTAGGACCATTCTTGGTAATTTACTCCAGCCAGAACTAGCTCTGTGCCTCCTCAACAACTTCTCAGTAACATTAAAACAACTCGTCCTTCATCTTGCTGCGGTAGGCTGCCTGATGGTCAGGTCAGACCTGAATAGACCTGAGCATTTTCCTATACTGGTTTATCCTCTTTGCTCTCTAATCATGTCTTCTCTATCTTCTTTGGTAGGTTTTATTCTTCATCATCCTGAATGATCTGTACAGGAATTCTGCAGGCCACTTAGATTTAGTGGGGAGAGGGAGACAGCTCTTGTCTCTCATTGCTCCATCTACTACTGTTATAATACTGCCTTAAATATGTTTATCTATCAGGATACCTTCACTTCTGTGGCACGTTGCACCTTTGTTTCACTAACCTCAGTCCTCCCTGTGCCCTGCAGAGGCTTCCGGTGGCTAAGCCAGAGCTGTGCAGCGCTCTCTCTAGCTGTTCTGGCTTCTGGGATAGCTGCGCAGCCTGCATTTGCTCCACAAGACGCACACACATTTCTCCTTACTTTTTAGGAGGGAAAAAGTGCATCTTATAGAGTGAAAAATACTGTAAATCTCCCCACTCAATTTCTACCTGAAGTGCAGACCTCGAACCATGTGATTTTGCTGAATGTTACTCAGCCCTTAAAGCACTTGCCTATGCAGCACAGATTGCAAGCTGATTAGGTAGATAAAACCACAGCCAATCTGTAGTCTGAACAGTGCTCAGTACATAGCGATGGTGATAAATAAATGTTGCCTATTACAAGCGCAGGTAATACTGTAAGATTTCCAGCAGGTCAAAAAAATGTCCCACAACTAAGAACATGATCTGGTTCCAAAATGATTTGTCTCTAATTAAGGTTTCATTCTGAATATAAAACACTGCCATAGCTCACACTACGACTCTGTAGTTTGTCTTAATCAAATCATCATTGAAAGTGTAAATACAGAGAAAACTCTAGAGTCTCGGGGAATGCTAAACAAGATGTGCACTATTCAGGAATTCAGCCTGAATTCAGTATTGGGGCTATTTAAAAAAAAAAACACACCTCAAGATATCGGGTTTGTTCTACATAGAGGGGGAAAGAGAGGAGGAAGCCAGAGACATACTATTCCAGCTATAATTATCTGTAGGTGATAGGCTGCTTAGAGCCTCTCAGCAGTGGCGTAGCATGGGTTGTCAGCACCCGGGGCAAGGCAAGTAATTTGCGCCCCCTAACCCTAACCCCCAGATGTTGCGCCCGGTGCGTCCGGCCCCCCTACACCCCCCACGCTACGCCACTGCCTCTCAGACTAGTGTTTGACTAGAATAGATATTCCTGGGCTGAGATACAGATGTAGTTCTCCCTCTCTGTCACTCCCTCGGGGTGGGACTGCTACTAAGTGAATAGCACTTTTCTCTTTTCCACTGTCTTGTCCTTTTCCAAGTTCTTTCTTTTTAGTGTCCTCTGTTACCCTTCTCTCAGATCTTCAACTCTTCCCCAGAATTTCCTCACATGTTTTTTTAAAAAAATAAACAAATAAATCTAAGGCTCTCCTCAGAAAAGCTTCCCGGAATCTTCTCAAAGAGAACCCCAGTATCCTAAGTTCCAGGGAACAAAAAGGCTGCACTCTGGATATCCTGCCAGGAGCTACACTTCGCAGGGCTACAGTTGTTTCCAACAGTAGAGTATCTAGCTCAAGCTCATGCCAGAGCAGCCTTACTTTAAAAGTCAGTCATCTCCCTGACCTTTCTAAGGCCCCATCTGTACTATACTGTACATTTAAAGTAGTAGCATACCACTTTAAACAGTCATATCTTCCCTCAGAGAATCCTGGGAACTGTAGTTTTAAAAGCTGAAAGTTGTTAGGCATTACCACTCAGAGTTCACTGGGAAGAGGGATTGATTGTTAAACCACTCTGAGAAGTGCAGTTCTTTGAGGGAAAATAGGGACCTCCTAACAACTCTCAGCAACCTTAACAAACTGCAATTTCCATGATTACTGGGGGAAGCCACAACTGTTAAAAGGGCACGATACAGCTTTAAATGTACAGTACAGATGGGGCATTAGATATTTTGCAGCCATTTCTTGATGTCCTGGTCTACTGAGAATTGCAATCCAAGTGCATTTACAGCTAGTGATTAAAGCACTCCGGGGATTATTTGACAGCAGTAATAAAATAATCATTTTGCTAGCCATGAGATTTTTTTTGTTACAGTTTGCTATATATGCATGGATTTCTAATTGGAGTGATGAAAACTGGTGTTGACCCATTTGAGAGTTATGCCACTTTATGTTAGCAGGGGCACACAAGTATTGTATCTGTAGAAATAAATGTTAATTTCTACTTATAACTGAACTAACAGGATACACTTAAACACACACACACACAGAGAGAGAGAGTAATTGTAATAAGGCATTTAAGGATAGTGTGATAATTGTATTAAGAGTTATCCTAAGACAGAAATCAAAACACCCTGTCACAATTTGAAGATGTAGGCAAAGTGCAAGGGGGAAGAAGACCTTCACAACAGCAACCAGATGTGCTTCAGGCATGCATTCAACCTAAATTGGGGGGGGGGGAGGCCAACTATATATTACACTATATTACACAAACACCTGTTTGGGGCCCGAACAATCCAAGTACCTCAGATGTGGTCAGGACCTTAGGGTGACTTAGTTGGCTTAGTTGAATTTCACAACCCCTTGAGGGATTCTTCAGTGTTCAACAGGGCCAAGCAAAACCCTTTAGAGATAAGCCCATAGTCTGCAAGTGGGGAGATTACTTAGGTGGCTCCTTCTCCAGTGCTCTTTCCATTGCACTTTTTTTTTGAAAACTGGAGGTGTTACACCATTGAAAAGTGGAGGTATTCTACCCTATTGATACTGGAGCATGGGAATTTGGCCCAAACCCCTAACATTTCTAGGACAAAATGTGGCAGAATGGTGATGGGCTGCTTGCAGACACTGAACAGGGCAATCACCCCTACTTAAACTCATAGAATTGTAGAGTTTGAAGGGAGTCCAATGGTCATCGACTCCACAACCTCCTGCAATCCTGAAATCACAGCTAAATCATAGCTACTTGATTTCTCATGACACCCCTGAGAAAAACTCCTCACAGTTCATTGATGAAACCCAACATTACATTACAAGAGTATTGCAAGAGTAGAGTGAAGTTGGAATGAAATATAAGAAAAGTGAAATGCTGAGGAAGAAGTGAGCTCATCAGTCTAACTACTGCCATGAAAGAAGAAACAAAACCTGCAAAATAGAGAAAGCTAACCAACCATAGGCATCCTAATAGAGTCTCAAATTAGCTTATGATATGCTTTCATGTGGTCGTTCTGCTATTTCATAATATGAGAACTGGCTGTAAGTAGATGGCTTAGACTGCCTTACTACTTGAGACTAATTTTGTAAGTCAGATGTTGTAAGTCTACTAGGCGTTGCAGATGGGAGGCAGGAAAAACTTCCTGCATAGTAGTGATGACTCCTGTAATGTTTAAAACAGCAACAAAGGATTATTATTAGTAGTATTATTAGTATTATTCCTATTGTTACTTGTATTTATAAACCATCATTCAACTTGAAGATTCCTACAGCAGTAACCAAATAATTCATTCAAATACAACACAACAAGTTAAGACAAACAAGAAACCCGTAAAAGTGATAGTCATAATAAAACAGCAGCCCAACAGAAGAAACAAATACTTCTTAACATCTAAAAACAGACAATATGGAGTACAGTAGTTATCACTGCTGGAAGGGAGTTCCACATCTGGGGTGCCATAACAAAGAAGGGTCTGTTGAGCAGTGATGTACAGCTCATAATGGAACTACAAGGATGTTTGGAACTCTCCTGGAAAATTCCTCTAATCTTATTGGAAACCTTTGCACTTCTGTTTTTAAATATATATATTGAGTGTTCTGACTAAGAAGGACAGCATTTGCCAAAACATCGGGCAAATTATTGGCAACTCTAGCAGTAGTATTCTTGGATCAGCATTCAGTGATTTGGCAAACAAAGTACTGGCATGGGAAATTCAACCAGTGCATGTAGCTGTCATTTTCAAATGTCCCTGGATTGAGATCATATTCATGATCTTCCTGTTTATCATCTATGTCTTCTAAAATTGCTCTTTTGTGTGTAAGTTACTTACCAAGTGAGAAGATGTGTGTGTCTGAGTGTTTTTCTTGGTTTGTTTCTGAGGCCTACTTTGGCCCACTTTGCTGCAATGCAGATTCACAGCTTCTTACTGGCAGAATGGCATCTCTTTAGCTACAAAAAGAAAAATCTCTTTTTGAAAGTGACTAGGCAGGAAGCACCTTGCCTGATGTTACTGACATGTTAATGGGATAGCATCTCAGATGCCTGAGATTAGTCAGAATGAATGTGCCGTGTGCTTCAAATTAATCTGCAGGAGACAAAGGGAAACAGCACTGATAACAAACCATCCCTCTGTTCCTGGGGCTATGTCATTAAAGCAGTGTAAGAAGCTGACAGGGATAAGAAGCTGAAACCTGGATCCTGGAAAATGTAAGCTCCACTGGTTGTTGGCTGCTCACAGCTCTTGGTGAACTATGAGATTAGTTTAAGTCACTCGTGGAGATGGAACTTTATTTTTTTTGGCTCAATGGATATACAAAAGCTCTCAGAGATCCTCAGTTGTCTGACCTAGTTGACCTGTTATGTACAGAGTGTATAGGGTGCACCCAGAATATAATGAAAATAGAGGGGAATGTGACCAGACCCCATTGTCTTTTTGTTTAAGAAGTTAAAACATTCAAAGAGAAAAGTGTGGGAGCAATAGAGAACAGAGGACTTGTTTCTTCAGGCCAAAGGGTTGGCCCTTTACGAATCTGAGGCAGGTCCACTGGAGGCAAAGGATTTTAAAGGCTCATTCTGCTATCAACTCCAAGCTCACTTGGAGCTGCCTGGGATCCAGTACAGGGGTGGAGGAAGGGGAGTGCGGTGGGAGTGGACGGCCCCGGGTGTCTTCACCGAGGGGGGTGACATTTGGCACGACACCTGCCTGTGACTCCCAAGCCTACCCCAAGCCATCGGGGGGAAGGGAGAGCTTTGCCGGCAGTATTCCCCCCTTCCCCCTTCATTTTGACAGCTTGGGGGAGGCTTGGGAGTCGTGGCAGGCGGTGCACTGAATGTCCGCCATGGGTGGCTTGCTCTGCTCCCGGCTGTAGGGCATGCATGCCGTTCCATGCACCCGAGTGGCTATCCCATGCCTGGGAGGACACCCTCTGCACCCCGCCCCCCTCGGGAGCACACCTACCCTGGGTAGCGCAGGCATATGCTCAGCCGTTGATCCAGCATCAGACCAAAACTCTGCAAAAAGAATGGCTTTAAGAGAGGATTAGACAAATGACGAGCCATTGGCCTGGTCCAGCAGGCTCAGTTCATGTTCTTATGTTTTTCATTTTTGGTCCAGTGTAGCAGAGCAATCCAAACCCCACAGCTCCATCCTATTGCAACTTAGCAGGAAATTAGTACCTAAGGAGTCATTATGCAAAGCAAGTCTCTACCGGTGAAAGTTGCCTTGAGATTAAGAATCCTAACTTCCATGTTTTAAACAAAACTTTTGTTTTCCCCTTCTTTTCCCATTATAGACCATTCTTTGTTCAATATGACATTTTCCTGTTTAATCATTTATTATTTCTAGTGTGCTTTGCTTGTACTAAGCACTTTAAAATAAATAAACATTCATAAGAAGCCTTGGCTTCAGGCTTACAATCTAATAATTGTGATCTTGTTTTATCATAACTGTTAGCTGCCTCGAACATATCTCACTGTGGAGGAGGCTCAAATGATCACAGAGCATGTGTAATTTATCTTCAAAATAAAATATAAAAAAGCTTGTTATAGTTATGCATGCCTGGGTAACATTCAGGCTGCAATGTGTCGTATCTGGGGATTGTCAATATAAAGTCCCAGGGCCAGCCCAAATCCAGGACTGACCAGTCCCAGGGCCAAACTACAGAAGAGCAGCAAATAGTGCCCCTCCCCAAGTCAAGGTACCGAAGGGTAGTCAAGTTATTCTGGAACCTGAGGCAGAAATTCCCATAATGTCTCTCACTAGCAGCCAAAATAAAATAACAATACATTAAATATCAAACAATTTACTTCCCTTGCATGACATCAACTGTGCGAGATGGTCACCTCACACTTCCCTGTTGCAGCAGCCACATACTGAAAAGTCTTCACTGTCTTGCTTTCGGAGTGCAATTCACATTCCTGTTTCCGCCTCTACAGTCTTAAATAGCCCAAGGCCAGGGTGTCTGAATGAATACCTTTTCCCATATAAAAACATCCATCCATGGACTGACAATAGGAACAAGGGCCTTGGTTAGGGTGACCCCACCTTAGGTGGCAGGCAACCTTCTTGCTCAGGGACCAGTGAAGTTGTAAACAGGACTTTGAAGCAGTATACATTATGGTTTTTTACTATAATCTGGTAGGCATTCCCAAATACATTCCACAATAAAAGAATTAAAGATGTACATATGGAAAAAATTAAAGGCAACACTCTCACACAATCATCATACACACCTCCTGTTCTACTAAAAATGTACTGTAAACATCAGGAGACAATGAAACCAATAACTGATAGACCTATATAAAATATTAAAGCAAACTCCAACAATCACAGAGATATACAGTGGTACCTTGGTTTATGAACTTAATCTGTTCCAGAAGTCTGTTCGTAAACCAATACTGTTCTTAAACCGAGGTGAGCTTTCCTTAATGAGGTCTCCTACCACCGGTGCCCTTCCACTGTTTGGATTCCATTCTTAGACCAAGGTAAAGTTCTCAAACCAAGACACTATTTCCAGTTTTGTGGAGTTTGTAAACGGAATCATTCTGCAGCCATGCCTCCCGCCTCCCCACCAAGTACTCCTTCCTCTCACCAAGGAGCATGTTCAGACATTTTATCCCACTTGAAGCAAGGAGTGGCCTCACCTATCCAGGGTGGCCCACTGGCAGCAACCCAATTGTGCTGGCTTTGTAGTTCTGTGACTGGATAACAATTATCTTCTACATCTATTTCCACACATGTCCGCCATAGTTATGCCCCAACAAGATGACAGCCAGGGCTGATAGGGCTATCAGGGAACAGGGAGGCTCTCTCCCTCCTGTCCCTTGCTGCCTACCATTCAGTGTAGTAATGTCACAGTTAGTCTCTCCTTTCATAAAACCTTGTATTTAAACTATATATAGTAAAATATTTAATGTATTCATTTAAAAAAATAACTAAATTCCCCATACAGCAGTGAGTTTGCCTTTTGTGATCTAATACCAAGAGATTGTTATAATATGATAAAATACAAGCAAAGTATCTGTGAAATTAATAATGTTGTGTTGTTATGATGTTTTGGATAATGGGTTTAACTCTGCCAGATGTGACTTGTTGGTTATTCATGGCTGAGAATATCAATGTTCCTTCAGCCCAGTTTGGTCTTACTTTGAATGAATGCATAATTATTCCTCAACTGTATTGTATCCTCAATAATAATCCATTAGTCTGAGTAGCCAGACAAGTCTCTAGGGCATTTCTTCCCTGAAAAATGCCAGCTGAATACCGTAAGTATGATCCTGCTAGTAGATTATCAGAGTATATCAAACAGAATATACTAAATCATCCTAATTTATACCAGCAAAAAGCCTGAGGATGTGTCATATCTAAGATGGATATACTACCAACGGGATCCTCCAACTTCAGGTGATCAATACTATGCCTGTTTTTTAAAAAAAACAACAACAGCCCTTCAGTTTCTTGAAGAAAAGTTTTGGAATCCATCAAGCAGCATGAATCATATTTAATTATTTAAAGAAAATGCTAACACAGACTTGAGGGCTATTTGGATTTGTCAGCCAGAAATCACTAGGGACTTCTGTATCTATTCATTATGCTGCTACAGCACATGTCGGTCCTAATGGAAACAATGTGGAAAGCAGACAGGTAGAGCAATGGGGAAGAGCCCCCCCACCCACCCTTTCGGTTTGCTATATTAAAGAATAATGCATGGTCCAAGGCACGTAGATCTTCTGATGAAAACACCTTAAGCAGTAGGCAAAGCAGAAGCACTTAGGGACAAGAGGAGCAAATGTACCAAACACTCTCTCAGTGATGTCATATATGATGTCCTCCTTGCAATTCAAGGATTAGAAGATCTGGTAATGGCTGGGAGGATCCAACATTGAATCTCCATCTATGAGATCAGAGCTCTGTTTCCAACAATTAAATCCATCCTATCACCTCCAGGGTGGTTTTGCAGAGACCCATTACTATTTTTCTACAAAAAGAGGTGCCTGAGCTCACCATGAATACTTCCCCCATTCTTAGAATGGCAATGGTGCTCACCTGAGAGGTGCCAGAGAGTTCCAGCTCATAAAAAGCCCTGCAGAGATTGTGAATATTGACTTCAGACTATCAAAATCTTCATATTCTACTAGAGCATCCTGAAAAGTTACATATGTATGACTTTGATCAGATTGTGTCCAAAAACAGCAACAACCACCAATGAATTTTTTTGTAATGGAGATTGTATTAAGAAATATTGGTGTGCTGACATTTTATTTTTAATAAAACTGTTGTCATTCAAAATATATCAGTCACTCAGCATAATCAACTTTAGTGGGACAATCCATCATTAATTTGAACTTAACATTGAAGAAAGAAACAATGTATTAAAAAGCACAATTAGTCACTCAGCTGAAATGCATGACAATTCCACATATGCACGGTCCTCTTTATAGCTTTCTCCTGTGATTAATGTAACAATGTTCCTGATTCCATTACTACCATGTAACATCTTGTTTCTGCATTCTTCATGACATTGGACATCTTTATACTAGCTATCAGGTATAACTGAGTGCCGCAAAGTGAGAAAAAGGGCCTCCTTCAGCTTGCTGTTCTTGTAGGATAGTACTTATTCTTAATAAAGCATTTGGCATATTTTAGAAGTTTCCCAGCATATGTAATAGATATATTAAAGAGGAGATAGAGAAATTAAGAATAAAGAGGGTTTATAAAAGCAAAATCAAGTTTTGAATCAATGCTGTCTAAAGCCAATATTTTACAAAGACTGCCAACAAGAAGCTGTCTCTACTTGACTCACCTGTCAACTTGCCTGATAAGTTAGCCTGGGTTCTATAGTGCAAGGGCTGTTAAGTATTCTTGGCCCAATTCCTGAAACAATATGTGTTGCCATTATACAGTCTTGCTTCCTGTCTTGATTCTGTTTTCTTTAGCTGCGACCTAACCTTCTTGTGATTACAGTCTACTCTTTGGTTTCATTATTTGCCTCTAGCTTTTTTTCAGCTCACTTAAGACCCAGACCATCCCAAGGCCACAAGGTCAGTTCTGACTGTCTAGACTTGTTGATCATTGATCACTGTCTGTCAGATATCACATTCATAATGAGGAATAATTCAGAATCAGAATCCACTTCAATCTTATTTCAGACTTGAGTCAGATCTGATGAAGAATGATTAGGAATTCCAGGCACGAGCAATGCCAAGCCCAGCATGGATAGTAGTCCCAAAAGTAGTTAGCCAAGATGCCTTCTGACAAATCAGCCCTTGAGCCACAATGGACCATTGGAAGTTAGTGCATTTATTATGTCAATGGTGTAGGGATGGTGACAAAGTTAATTACAAGCAAGCAAAAGAGCAAGCTCTATCAAAACTCACACACTCATGCAGAAACCTATCTACATGTGAGAGCTCATCAATACTGATCTTATGATAAACCTTTCACCCCCAACTTCTTATCACTGTTCTCGATCTCTGTGCCCTGCATTGGCATTACACCACAAACTTGCAGAATACATTTTTTTATAGAAAATGCAGATACTCTCCAGTCCTCTCAGCAATTGGCAGCATGTGGAGCTTACATTTTCCAGGATCCAGGTTTCAGCTTCTTATCCCTGTCAGCTTCTTACACTGCTTTAATGACATAGCCCCAGGAACAGAGGGATGGTTTGTTATCAGTGCTGTTTCCCTTTGTCTCCTGCAGATTAATTTGAAGCACACGGCACATTCATTCTGACACCGCGATGGGGTGTCCCAACTCCTGCCAACCTAACAGTTCGAAAGCATGCCAGTGCAAGTAGATGAATAGGTACCACTGCAGCGGGAAGGTAAACGGCGTTTCTGTGCACTCTGACTTCCATCACAGTGTTCTGTTGCGGCAAAAGCAGTTTAGTCATGCTGGCCACATGACCTGGAAACCTGTCTGTGGCTGGCGACTGCCTTTGACTGGGCTTAACAGTCCAGGGGTCCTTTACCTTTTTAAAACCTATATGTATGTATGTATATGTACAGTATATAATATCCAAATCCATTTAGATTTATTGGAAGATGGGCTGCTTTAATTAATTTCCATGTAGTTTTTAGATTATACCCGCATAGCATCTGAACTGTCTAGCCAAACACATAGCAACTGCTGCCATCTGGGACTGCTTTGCCTGGCACTAACAATACTATTCTTGCTAATTTAAAATGTGTTCTCCCAGCCTTTGACGATAAATGATGCTGAAGTGCTTTAATTGTCATAGTAGCATTAGACCTCTGTGTTTTATATGTTCTGGTTTGTGATCTGTATTCTTTTAATTTGTTTCACCATGATGTTTTATGCTTTTTTCAGTTAAGTTGTAAGTCACTTTGTAGGCTCAAAGGCCTTTCCAATCTGCCCAAAGAAGAGCTGCATTATTATTTTGCTATACTGACAAGTACAGTGGTACCTCGGGTTAAGAACTTAATTCATTCTGGTGGTCTGTTCTTAATCTGAAAATGTTCTTAACCTGAGGTACCACTTTAGCTAATGGGGCCTCCCGCTGCCACCACACGATTTCTGTTCTCTCCTGAAGCAAAGTTCTTAACCTGAGGTATTATTTCTGGGTTAGTGGAGTCTGTAACCTGAAGCGTCTGTAACCTGAGGTACCACTGTACATGATAGCTGCTTCACTTTTTGTATGTTGTGTTTCTTTCAAGAGATTTCTAAGCTACCAGAAATATTAGCAATTTGCCTAATATCTTCCATAGCTGAAAAAAGAGATATTTTAATTGTCTAATACCTGTAATGAAAGTGGAATATAATCTTGAATTTTAAAAAAACAAAGAGGTAACAATGTCACATTTTGAAAATGGAGTACTGTGTCCAGTTCTGGGCACCACAGATCAAGAAGGACACTGACAAACTGGAACGTGTCCAGAGGAGGACAACCAAAATGGTCAAATGCCTGAAAATGATGCCTTATGAGGAACGGCTAAGGGAGCTGGGCATGTTTAGCCTGGAGAAGAGGAGGTTAAGGGGTGATATGATAGCCATGTTCAAATATATAAAAGGATGTCACATAGAGGAGGGAGAAAGGTTGTTTTCTGCTGCTCCAGAGAAGATTCCATACAAGAAAGAAGATTCCATCTAAACATTAGGAAGAACTTCCTGACAGTAAGAGCTGTTTGACAGTGGAATTTGCTGCCAAGGAGTGTGGTGGAGTCTCCTTTTTTGGAGGTCTTTAAGCAGAGGCTTGACAACCATATGTCAGGAGTGCTGTGATGGTGTTTCCTGCTTGGCAGGGGGTTGGACTCGATGGCCCTTGTGGTCTCTTCCAACTCTATGATTCTATGAAAAACTTTCAAAAAGAACTGAATGTTTACAACATTCTGGGAAGGGCTGCTTGGTGAACTTTCTCTTCAAAACTTTCTGACAGCAAAGAAAGGAGAAAATGTAGCATATAATTAAAGTAAAATAAAAACAATTCATTTTCTTAAAATGTACTTGAAGAGAAAAAATTAACAGTTTTTCATCTTGCAAAATACCACTGTGTCTCACCATCACTAGCTAAATGGATCTTTTCAAGAAGCAGTCTTTTATTCTCAGCTTACCTCCCCAACCCTTTTTAAAATCCAGTGACGAAAAATTCTCCTGCACAGTTCAGTGCTGAGATTCCAGCTCAAGATAGTTGAGTTACATTTGTATTGCAGATACCCTTATCGCATGCTTGCAGAAAAGCACTGCAGACAGAGGAGTTATCTATGGAAAAGAAAAGGTTTTCTTACTTATCGCTTAAAATAATGGAAGTTGAAGTCCAAAAAAATACTTTAGGTATCCAGAGTTTACTGTACATCTAGTGTCATAATGTGGTGGTGGACATCTTAAATTGGCCTTGAATAGACACGGGGTGGCAGCTATCAGAAGTTATTTCCTCATGAAGACAGTAAAAGATAGCAGGAGGTGTTGATTTGATGGTTGGCAGTTCCGGATTTATGTATAAGCTAAGCAAGCTATAGCTTAGGGCCCCACTCTCTTGGGGGCCTCAAAATAATTTAAAGGAAAATAAAACTGGGTGTACATTTCCAAAATATAAGATTTTCAGGAGCATTGCCACCTTGACCAATATATATTTCATAGCTTAAATACTATATATTACAATATATTACGAAACCGGTTTTGTGGGATCACCTATTTGTCTGATCCAGAGTTTCTTTTATGACTTCAGTCCTATTCAGGCCTTACGACCTTCTTGTACAGGAACACTTTTTGGGTTTTACGATCAAGCTGTGTGTAGCAGGGTGTATAGCTGTTGGTAGCTACTCCTCTTCCAGTATTGCACGCTCCAGCTATCCCTTCCCTCAGCATCTTGCATACTATGGGACAGTGCTGGATTTACGTATAAGCTAAACAAGCTATAGCTTAGGGCCCCACTCTCTTGGGGCCCCCAAAAAATTAAAAGGAAAAAAACCTGGATGTTCATTTCCAAAATATAAGATTAAAAAACAAATAAAATAAAACCTACATACAGCAACAGTGTTTTGTGTTGTGTAGGCTCCTATGACATAAGTAATGCACCCCGCCTGCTAGCCTGCTCCCTAAAATATCACTGATTTGCTCATTTCTATGTATAGGGTGCCTACATTCTGCATGGCAACATGTGCAAATGGCTTTAGATACCTATTAGGTCCCTAAATTACCATATAGCATATGTTCAACACAAAAAACAGGGGCAATTTGTTGTTGTCAAAGGACAGCTGGACATATAAAGGGCCCCATTACCTTCAGTAGCTTACAGCATCATCTAACCTAAATCCAGCCCTGCTACGAGAGCATCTATAGGGAAGCAGCCTTCAGGTAGACAACTCTGTGTGGAAAGCGTCCTGTGAGATTTGAAGCCCCAATATTTCTGGGTTACAGATCTTGTCGAAGACTTCATGTGGGCCGCCTCCTTTGCAGACAATTGGGGCCTGAGCTTTTTCTGCACAGCTACACTCTATGCTTCCATGCTTCCACGCTGTTGCGCATGAGAGCTACTAAGATCAGTATAGGAATATAATCCTGTTGTATTCGTTGTTGTAACGCTCCATTCGAGGACTGATTTCCCCTGTGAGGAAAGGTTGCAGCATCTGGGACTTTTTAGTTTAGTAAAACATAGCATAATAAAAAGTTATGCATGGCATTGAAAAAGTGGATGGGGGAAAATTTTCCCTCTCTCATAGCACTAGAATTTTTGGAGATCCTATGAAGCTGCATGTTTGAAAATTCAGGACAGGTGAATGAAAGTGCTTCTTTGTGCGTCTCATAGTTAAACTATGGAACTTGCTACTACAGGAGACAGTGATGGCTTGTAGATCTAGATGGCTTTAGAAGAGGATTAGACAAATTCATGGAAGACACAGCTATCAGCAGCTGCTAGCAGGATGGCTTTGCTCTGCCTCCACAATCAGAAGCAATAATGCTTCTCGATACCAGCTGCTAGAAACTGCAGGAGGGGAGAAAGCTTTTGTCCTGTTTCTGGGTTTCTTGGGGGATCTGTTTGGCTGCTGTGAGAATGGGATGCTGGGTTAGATGCGCCATTTGCCTGATTCAGCAGGCTTTTAAAATATAAAAATGTATTGATATAAACACATACAAAATACAGCAAAAGTGACCAGCGCAGCAGGCTCTTATGTTCTTTGAGAGGAATCTCCAGCTAGAATTGGTCACCTTTTGCTTTTCGTTCTTCCCCTAGATTCTCCTCCTCCTCCTCTTTCTAATTTTTGTACCCATTTGTGCAAGGGAGCTTGTAGTCAGCTTCCCTTGTATCTTCCTGGCTTCTGACCCTCCCATCTCCTTATTTGATGTTCCTTTCTCTCCCTGGCCTTCCTCACAATGCTGCTTCATCTCTCCAGAATTTGCTCATCTCCTACCTTTTCTACAGATTAAAATTGTCCATTCTGACATTCTACTGGGCTTGGACTGGGGAAATAACACCTCCTGTGTGGGATATAATTTTCAGTGGGCAAATGGCAGTTGGTAGAAGGATGAAACCCTCCTGGCTGTGCAACACAGTCCTAAGCAAGGCTGAATGCCTGCTCTGCAGTTTTATCTTTAAAAAAAGGAAGTGGCCAGTGTTAAGCACATTTAACATAATGTGAAATTTGACCCTTAATGTTCAGTTTATTGGCTCAGAGGTGTATATGAATGACAAAGACATGAATTGCATATTATTTAAGGGCTATATCATGTATTAAAACAAGACTGAAATGCTAAAGAAAGGCATATCCTCACACCCAGAATAATTTAGGAAGGTAATATACTATAGAGAAAGAGTCTTATGTAAGCCAATTTATATCTATTTGGAATGTGCGTGCACAGATGCACATTAAAATGTGATAGGGATTAAGATATTGGCTTATAAAATTGGATTTGCAGTCATTATGCTAAAATATAGATAAGAATTATATTAAGAGCCTGCCTCCAATTCATTAAATTGTGAGTGGAATTGAAGATATACTGTGCTTCATAGGAGTTCTCTATCTTCAACCCTACCAGCTCTTACACCTACAAAACAATCTAAGAAAAAGAAAGGTAAAAGCTTAAGAGAGAGGAAAAAGCTATCATACAATTCAACTCTTCCTGGTTGCTCAGAATGAATCCTTTAAAATTATTTTTTTAGTTAGTCTGGGAGAATTCTAGCGATAAGCCAAAACAATCTCAGGCATTTTTTCCTGACACTCCTTAATCAAATAATAAAAATAATGAGAATTTCATTCTAAAATGATGAAAGGGGGTTATTCTCTTTTTAAAATGTGAATTTCTCTTGGGTGAAGTGAAGGGATTTGGTTGTGCTTACCTTGCTTTCAAGGTGGCCCAAAGGTGCTTGTGAGTATCCTTCATTTCAATCTACAGATCATCTGTTCCATGGTCTATGGAGCCTTCTTCAGTGCCCATGTTTGTTGAAAAGCCCAGTAGGACCTCAGCTGAGCTGTCCCAGAAGCACAGGAAAGCGGGACCCATGTTCCATCTTTGACATCTCTGTGCACGGCTTGGAAAAGTTTGTGGCTGAAATCCTGAAGAGCTTCTGTCAGTCAGTGTAGACAACACTGGCACAGATGCACCAATGGTCAGACTCTGTTACTGGTATCAAATGAGAGTGGAGAAACATGTGTGATCATGCCACATCATGCATCTCATTATTCTTATTTTTTTCTCTATTGCATTTATATCCCACCTTTTTCTCCAAGGAGCACAAGCTGGCCTACATTGTTCTCTCCCTCCTCATTTAATCCACACAACAGCTCTGTTAAGGTAAGTTAGGCTGAGAGGCAATGACTGGCCCAAAGTCACCCAGTGAGCTTAGTGGCTGAGTGGCTCTTTGAACCCGGGTCTCCAAGGTCCTAGTCTGACATGCTAGCCACTATGCTGTTGTGGGTCTCATTACTATACATCAGAAGGAAAGGGACTAAAGAGGTCACTTATGAGTTCTGGGTAACATCCAATTCTGTCACAAGTGCATAAACTTTTGACATTCAGAAAATTTTAGTTTAAGCAGCCAACATCTAGGATCAGTGGGTAATATGATGGATGCACTGACTTCCACAACGTAGTAAGAAAACAGAAGCCCCACCCCTCCCTCCTTTTCCTTAAGAGCTGTGACAAGGCAACAGGTTGTTGTTATTGTTGCTGCGGCTGCCACTGCCTGAATTCCAATTACCTAAGAAGCGTTCAGCTCATCACATTTCCACATGTCATCTTTCCTAAGTGGAACCAATTGCATTAAAAACCATCAGGAAACTTCCAGGGCCCCCACACTTCAGTGAAAATGCAATGGCAGAAATTTAAAATGCACATATTCAGCCTCCGCCCCACCTCCTCCCCCACCTTCAACAATGCCAGGCGAACAGTGCCTCAGGAAGATTCACTGGGGGGCATAATTATCAATGCTCCTTCTGCAGAATCGCTAATGGAAAAATTACATACGCAACCAACTTGTTCTTATAAACCATGCATCTGATTTCGCTGTCTATAAAGTGGCTGGGGGAGGCTTGCATCTGTCCCTGTCCCTGTCATTCTACCTCTTCATTCAAATGGACTGAGGAAGGTTTTTGAGCATGCTCTCTTTCTAGTCAACAGACTTCAAGTGAATCCAGGAGAAGGCAAAACATATTAAGCCCATTGGCTCTGCATGAGAAACAAAGCTTTATAGATCACCAGGATTTATCATGCTGGTGAATTCTGTAGAATAATGAATTTTTGCAAGCGCATAGGGGCAAAATGAAATCATGTGCAGGAAGTATCCTCAAACTCTATCCAGTTCCTAAGCCTGCAGACTGGACAAACCTACCCTGCAGAGAGTAGAATTCATTTTCAACTCTTTCCTCCTGTCACACCCTTAAGGTGAAGAGGTGGTCTTCCTGATTCAAGCCCTCTCAAGGTCGCAACCCCACCCAGAGTATGTGCCTTAGGATACTCACTATCTGTTTCAACTTCTTCCTGCACACACCTAACAAGTGACCAAAGGCAATTAAAACAATCAGCCTAATCATCCAGCACCCAACACTGTAACATTTGAGTAACAACAACAACAAAACCCAAAAAAACCTCTGCAAGCCAATCACAGAAAAGGACAATAAAAATTCTACTCAGCTGCTTTGTGGCAACCAGTTAAACTCACAATGCCTACCAGGGGTGGGAGCTGAACGCTATACTTAGAAAGGAAGAGGAGGTGGGGTGGTCAGCCTGGCCTTAAATATCTCTGAAACTGAAAGTGGTTCTATGCCAGTCTTGTGGTCCCCAAGCAAACACATTTGCACCCAGACTTCTTTCTGAGCCAGGCAGCAGTGGCGTAGCGTGGGTTGTCAGCACCCGGGGCAAGGCAAGTAATTTGCGCCCCCTAACCTGGTAGGGGCAGAGAGCTGCGAGTGCGAGTGTGTCCCCCCAGATGTTGCGCCCAGTGCGGCCGGCCCCCCCTGCACCCCCCATGCTACGCCACTGCCAGGCAGAGAGGCTACATTCTCAGGAATCACTTTCATACAGAGTTGCCAATTTCTAGAACACACAAAAATGAGTGGATTCTAAACAACAGTAAAAAAAAAATAGTTAAGGAAAATGTTGCTTTCAAAGTCAGGAACAGGTAAACTACTTTAAAATCAGACATTCAATTTAATCTGAAAGGAAAGGAAATCTATCAACGTCTTTCGGACTTGCAGTAGAGCCTGGAGCAGCATTTCAGTTTAATCTCTTTAGGTGTCCTCTGAAAGTTTGGGTTTGTCTTTCTTTAAATGCACATCAGCTGTAATGTGGCTATCAGTTACTCCATTCCAGAATAGTTTACAAGCATGCCTTGGGCACGAGTCATGAGAAAGCAGGGTATTAATATTTATAATAAATTCCGCCAAAGTAGCTTGTCAGTTTATCTTGCACATTATTTCAATTACGAAACTCAGTGGAGCAAGTTACACCGCAAATCCTTTTCTGGAATAAATCCAGGCATTTCACTACAGCTACTCATGAGTAAATATTTGAGCTATTTAAAGAAAGAAAAAAGTCCATGGATGTCTGATTAATGGGCTTTTCACAACCCACATTGCGACTGCATATCACTTGTCCTGTGGCTAACATCCTCTTGTACTTTCTCAATTGTCTTGTCTTACAGATCTAACAATCTAAGTCAGAGTTGCAAAACCCAAATCACTCTGAGAACCATGACATTTTGATTAAATCCTAAGGCTACAGGCCTATGCATGTCTACTCAAAAGTGGGTCCCATTTAGTTCATTGGGACGTGCTCAGGGAAGTTGTGTGCAGAATTGCAACGTAAAGTAGGAAAGCATTTCTGACATATTTTTAACCCAATGCTCTATTTTTTTATCCTATTCTTTGTTAACCTGTCCCACCCTGCCTGTAAGATTTCCTCTGTACTCTGTGCTATCATTAGGTAATTTTGGACTCTGGGATTAATGATCTTACAGATGCTCCCACTTTAAATGGTAACTGTATTACTTCAAAATGTGGTAAAGTGTCCCAGCTGCATTTAGGGCTCCCCAATATGCAGGGTGGAGCCCTGGACTTTTCCTCTAAAGTCCTATTCTGATAGCGCCACTGTCAGAACCCCTTAGTGGACTCTTTTATTCACAGTTCTCTCTGCACTGCCATTTCTGCTCTCTCTTTTATCTGTTGCCTTTTAATTCCTCTCACACTCAAGCTCTCTGCCTGCATCAACACATGCTTTTCTGTGCTCCCACTTCTCATCTCTTGGATTGCCTTACCAGCATCTGGTGATTTGATTTTCAGACATTAGCAAGTGATACAGTGCCTACCTCCATGATAAAAACCTTCACCTGTTGATTCCTACATGCCAAGCTGCAGTTAGAAGAACGTCAGATACCCGTGTCAGTCTGCTTGCTTGTGTTTCTGGCCAGTTGACTATTACCACTATTACTTCTCTTTTCTTCCATTAGTCCCGTCAGTTACGGGCAGCCCTCTGAAGATGACGCAGGAATAGACTCGGTAAACCAAGCTATTTCACACGCACACCAAAGATGGGGGAAATAGCTCCAGTTTTTCCTTGCTGAATTCCAGATTCAGAGTTCTCTAATTCCTCTACAAAACCTTAACCCCGTCCCTTTAAGTTGTTGTTTTTATGATGCTGTATTTTAGGCACCACTGAAAAAAGGCCTATAAATGAACTAAATGAACTAAACTTTACTGAGAGTAGCAATAATTGTAGCAGAGATTGCCCCCAATGGTCTGTTAAAAAGTCAGGTAGACAACTGCAGTAGGTCTGCAGGCCTTATGTTCTGCAGGCCTCATTTGAGATAATGGAGACAAATCATTCAAATGTGAAATGGGAGGAAATGACATTTGGACTTTCATTTTTCACAGAGCTGTTTTACTAATTGATGAATTGCCAACATCCATCTGGGTGGATGTTTCTGTTCCTTTAAGAGGGCAACTGGGGGGGGGGTAGCAGATATAAATAATCTCATTCACTTTACAGCTACTATTAGCTTCATAAACTAATAGAAAAATTGCAGTTTATAAGTTCCATGCTGCCTCTGCTCTCATTGTCCCAAACATGCACACATATGAACACATGCACACACAATCCAATGGTCCAACTGTGTGAATGATGGATTGTTTTTACCCTGATGGAAAAAAGGGAGGAACTACAGAGAGATGTAATCTGTGTTGTGGCAATTTCAGGGGAATTTAAAGCCTCTCTTCCCACCATGTATGGTCCCAGTCTGGATCAGAGAGCCCTTTGCTGGCTATTTACTTCCAACAACAATGTGCAATTTCCTAGTTGCATGAATAACATCATGTTGTGTTCATCCCTCAGTTGCAAGACTAGACAGTATCTTTCTTGCTTGTGCTGTGTATGTTCCATGTCAAACCACTAGCAGGTTCCAGTTTGTCCCTGTTTGTTAGCTGAGACCAGGCAAGCAAGCAACTCAACAAGCAACTAAGCAGTAATATCACAGCTGGGTCTACCTCCCAAATCCATGAAATGGGGCCAACAGAATTAGCAAGGTATCCACAGGGATGGGGAACTTGGGGCCCTCCAGATGTTGTTTGACTACAACTCCTATCACCACTGACCATTGGGTTGTGCTAGCTAGGGATGATGAGAGCTGTACTTCTACAACATCTGGAGGACCACAGGTTTCCCATCCCTGAATTAAAGGGAAGTTTGTGGATTGCTAAGCATACAAAGTGTTTTAAGGTTGGGATTGGAATAATGGTAACAGTTCTATTGCCAAACTGAAGAAGACCAAAAAGTAGTGCTGTTCACTTGACCAGAAGTGGGGGGACCTTTCTAGTCCAAGGACTGCATCACCTCATGGCAAACCTTCTAGATGCTGCAGTAGAAAGCAGGGCCAGAGGCAAAAGAGGAAATGGCCAGAGGCAAAAATGGAGAGTAGTGGATGTTACATGCTTGTACAGTTGCCCCCACCCCACATCTCTCCACCCAGGCAAGCAAGGGGCAAGTTCACACTTCAAAGACACATTCCAGCACTTGAGGGAGGCACAGCGCAAAGCTAGTGAGAGATATGGCCTGGGGGGATTCCTGGGGGCATTTGGCTTTGCTTTCTTCAGTTGTGGGGACACTGAGAGAATCTCCCAGAAAAAAGGCTGGAAGATCCCCAAACACAGTATATAGTGTACTCCCTCCCTCTCAGCTTTTGATGGCATCTTCTCCTCTGCACCACAGGAGCTCAGGGGAGGTGGACACAGATAGGCAGAGCTGCAGATCTATGTGGCAATGATACAAGATTTTAAAATGTGATGAGTATAAAAAAAGGCTTGCATATTCCTTTCCGTTTCTTTTGGCATCACCTGAGGCTTGAGGCTTCTCACTCCAGCGAACCGCTGGGGACACAAATCCTGATGGCAGTGCTTGACAGCTATGAATATTTCCACATAGCTTATAGATGCATGAGAAGATGTGGGTTGGGCATGTTCTGAGGAAGCTGCCTTTGGTTATTTGTAGATGGGGAAAAAAGACTTTAAATTGGCCTAATGAAAACAACCTTTAAGGTCTGAAATAATAATGTGCTTGTGCTCAGATTTTCAGAATTTGCCTGACTGTTGAGATACACAAACAGACAGGGAGAAAGGCTGCACGCACAGAGGAAAATATTGTCATGGTGAAATGGAATGTCTGAACACCTAAAGTAGGTAATTGAACAATGTTATGGTCACCCTTTTTGCAAAGCATCATACTGAGAAAATATTAGCTGGGCAGCTAAGCCACAGGGCATTTTTAAAATAATTCTGTTTATTAAGAGATTTTCCTCCTTTGTATTACAGAAGTGAAGTAATAGAGGAAGAAAAGAAACTACATTTCTTCCAAATCCTTTATGAGATTCCCTCCACCTTCAGGCAATTTACATGAAGAGTGGAAAACCCCAAAGCCACTTTTGATCTTTTATTTAATTTGTTGCTCTCAAATGCCCTAGATAAGTTTAATTCTGTTCCCACATACCATGATAAAGCTGCAGAAAACCACCTGCATTTCAAGGAGGCATCTTTTCTTTCATTGCAAACCTTATATTAAGAACCTCTGCTACTATTTCAGTTACACTAGGGACTGGGGATCTGTCAAGTTCAGTTTCTTATTTTTCCAAAATCATATTCAGACTATTTATTTATTTATCATTTATTTATTACATTTGTACACCGCTCTGCATCACAGGACAGTTCACAACATAAAAATGCAAAATGTTTCTTGGTCAGTTCTGGGAACCACCTTGAGATCTTCGGCTGAAGAGTAGTATACAAATTTAATATTAGTTTTAATCTTCAAGGAAGTGGCTGTTTGAGAGCTATAGCAACCTTCTTCAATGGTGCTAGGAACCTGCTTTCAAAGAGGTTTGCTCTCTCCAGATCAGCTGATTGGTACTGACAAGGAAACCTGCTTGTAACGGAACAATTCAGAGCACCTTTTAAAATCCTGATTGTTCCTTCCTCACTGTTTCTATACTTGCCCCACACTTGACATCATACATAAAATCAGGCATGAGGCAGGTGGGTATGGTTTGTGGGAAATAGCCTTGCGAGCCACACCAGGCCCATTGAGTCTGACAGGGCCAGATGTTCCTCAGCCCTGTGGTATCTAAGGTTGTAGCATTATTCCAGAATACCACAGCTATATAATGTAACACAAATTCTGTATCATGCCACAGCTATATAATGTAACAAAGGGGAATTAATAGCAATAGCTTAGCAATGTGTATTAATCTCATTGCACTGCTCACAAGGGAAAAAATTGGATTGTTGTTGCTGTCCTTCCTGTTACAATGTGTTTTCTTTTAAAAACTCTGTTCCAGCTCAAGTGCACACTTTTTGCTTAGAGTTAAACCACCAAGAGCTTGACAGGTAAGAACAAGCAGGTGAACTCCTGACCTTTTCTTTCAGTGACCTGAGGAGCTGCAGAAAACAAAACTCAAAACCTGGTGCTCATCTAATTGGAAACCGGCTGAAGAGGCAACCGATCTCCAGCAGTCATCACACCCTAGTCAACTAATTAGGTGCATGCTTGGTCTAGCCCATTTGCTGTTCTTGTTCAGTGTTAATTCTCTATAGAAAAACAAGTGCATAGCCTTCCTTAATGTATCTCCTGGCCTGAGGTTGAAAGCCTTGACCTAACATTGTCATTGTGACTGGACAGATTAGCAACCTGGCTATTGCACTCCTGTGAACCCTAATCATTAAAAACACAATTCAAAGCTCTGTTTTCCTGAAGCTGCAGGATTTCATAAATGTTTTGTTTGTATATTTTTAGTTGCTTCCTGTTGTTAGGTGTTATTTAATGACATGGCTGCATGTTCTGATGAATGCTGTAGGAATAACAACTGTTTAACTATTTGTTCATTTTAAACCACAAAGTGGACTGTTTGAGTTCTCGCTGTCCCCCTTGCTGCTCTTTGCCATGGCCACAAGCCCTTCCTTTATTATATGGCTAGTTGTTTCTCCAGCATATATCTTCTATTCAGTAGGACCTTTATTCTCCTGATCACAAAGGGAGTAGAATCCGTTCGACCTGAGAATCCAAACCCCACAAGGAGGAACTGTGACTTGGCCTCCCATCTTGAGTGATAGGAGCTTCCTAGGTGCCCCGCAATCAAACATGCTTTTGAAGAGCAGCTCTATGCTAGACTACATGTCACAGTCACCAAATGAATCAGTGCCCCCATGACAAGTTCTCTGCCCCCCTCAGTAACATTTTGACATTTATGAGCACTTAAAACCTGAAGTGCTGTCCACAGGCTGTGAATATCCCTGGTTCCAAAGCACACTAATTTGATTTCATAGAAGGAACACTGAAGGAAATCGCCATGGGCCACCTGGCACATTGGGAAATGTATTTAGAAATGCCCTGTGGAAGTGTTGCAAAGCAGCAGCATTTCTCTTCTTCCCAGAATTGACAAAGAAACACCAGGGCACCGAGCCTGCAATTTTATTTTCTAAGTTATAATGTATAAAGAAAACCACAACTTGAGTATACTTTTGGTCACCCGTAACAAAGGAAAAAAATAAGGTGCTACGCTTGAAGGTCTAATCATGCTGTCCTGACAAAACGTTTCCTCTGAACATATGTCTGGAGCTTTTTGCTTCCGATGGCGGGTAACAAAAATAGGCTGATGGGTGGAAGAGGCAAGTCATGTCCGGATCTGATGCTGAAAAGTCAGAATTTGAACTAAACTTAGAAGTGCCACACAGAGTTGGCAGAATTTGGAAGAAGCCTTAGAAGGAAAAACTGCATGTTCATGGGCAAAGGGAGTTATATATTCAATCTGGATGGATTTCCTGCTGTTCCCCTACAGTCCCCAGGTGGGTTACACCATTAAAACAACTTGCAATCACATTGACCAATGTGGTGGCTAGTGATGATGCTGGCTGGGGATGATGGGAGTTCTATCTCTGTATAGAGCAGGCATAGGCAAACTTGGCCCTCCAGATGTTTTGGGACTACAACTCCCATCATCCCTAGCTAACAGGACCAGTGGTCAGGGATGATGGGAGTTGTAGTCCCAAAACATCTGGAGGGCCAAGTTTGCCTATGCCTGGTATAGAGGCTTTCTACACCAATGAAAGGAGGTATAGGCAGAAATGGAGCAGTTAGTGCTGTAAGTACATTTCTGAAGACTAATATTGAGTAATAGCTGCTTTTTACTTATACCACACATTTTTAACTGATCACCCTAAAAAGGTAAGCATTTCTCATAGACTGAGCAGTTCCCACTATTGATTTTCTGTTGGTATTAAAAACAACAACCCACAATTTAAAAAAAAATCATTCCTAAAAGTGACGGCTACACAGTCATCATGGCAATTATGATAATAAGAAACCAACAGCAGCAGAATAATTAAATCAAGAGAACATATTGTCTTTGTTAATTAGTTGCCGGTTATAAATCTAAAGCTGTGTTTCTATGCGTGTTTAAGTAGGGAAAAAAATCACACACCAAATGAGGGTTTGCTTACAAACATATGCTTATATGTTCCAATAGTTACCCATCATGTTAGTGTGGCAGCACCTACAGTTTGGGACTCTTTGCCCATTGACACCTGGCAGGTGTGTGTGCTGTGCTCTTCTCAGTGCCTGCTTGAAAGACTTTTGCTTAGGCCAACCTGTATGGACAGGTGGGTGCGGACATGTTTAAATCTATGTTACCATTAATTTTAATTATCGTTAAATGTTTTTAACCATTTTCCTGACAATTTCAACATTTACTGTTAAACCACCTTGGAGGTTTTATTACAATCAGGCAGCATATAAATTTTAAATCAAATGAATAACACATATCAGGTAAGGGCCATCGCTCAGCAGCAGGGCATCCGCTTTAGATGCAGCACTTCTTGGGTTCAATCCCCAGCGAATCCAGGTAGACTCTACGTGGGGCTGCCCTTGAGACTGACCCAGAAATTCTAGAGGGTGCAGAATGCCGTGGTGAAACTCCTTATGGGGTCCTTGCCGTGGGATCACATTCACCCGGTGCTATACCAGCTGCACTAGCTCCCGGTGGAGTACAGGATCAGGTTTAAGGTGCTGGTTTTAACCTTTAAAGCCCTATATGGCCTAGGACCCTTGTACCTATGGGACCACTTCTCCTGGTATGTCCCACAGAGGACCTTACAGTCTTCAAATAAAACATCTTGGAGATCCCGGGCCACAGGGAGGTTAGGCTGGCCTCAACCAGAGCCAAGCTTTTTCGGCTGTGGCCCCGATCTGGTGGAACGCTCTGTCACAAGAGACTAGGGCCCTGCGGGACTTGACATCTTTCCGCAGGGCCTGCAAGACAGAGCTGTTCCACCAGGCCTTTGGCCAGGGCACAGCCTGACTCCCTCCCTCTGCAATCTTCACAGAACTCTAGCCCAATTGCCATTAATTTGATTCTGAATTGATTTTAGAATGAATTGATTTTAGAATGTATTTCAATTAATTGATTGTGATTTTTTGTGTAAACTGTGTTATTTTACTGTTGTTAGTCACTCTAAGCCCGGCTTCAGCTGGGGAGGGTGGGATATAAATAAAGTAATAATAATAATAATAATAATAATAATAATAATAATAATAATAATAATAATATAGCTGGGAAAGACTCCTGCTTGAAAGCCCCGGGAGCTGATCCAGTTAGTGTAGACCAGTGTTTCTAGCTGTTTCCAGATTACAGTTCCCATCATCCTTGATCAGTGGTCTTGCTAGCTAGGGATGATGGGAGTTGTAGTCCAAAAACGACTTGGCGACCCAAGTTTGGGAAACACTGGTGTAGACATTACTGAGCTAGAAGGACCAATGGATCTGACTCTGTATCAACCAGTTTCCAGTTGCTACGATGAGTGAGATATTCATCCCTTTGGGTGCATCCTTGAGAAAAGAATAGATCTTATTTGGTACTAAAAGTAGTGGAGAGATCAGTTCCACATGAGAAGTGAATGACATAAAATTAGTAAGCTCAGATGCCAGGGGCTAAATCAACACAATTAGATGGAAGGGACTAAAAGGTCAGTGCATTTCAAAAGGTTGATATTTATGTTATGCTATCCTGTTGATGGACTTTGAATGTGCTTTTGCTGCTGTCTATTTTTACACTTACATTGTTTTAGTCTGCTGGTCCTGTTTTCTCTCGCTCTGATGATTTTTAGAATTGTTCTGTTTTAGATGATGTTTCTTATTATTTTGTTATTTGTAATGTTATAGATGTTGCAAGGCTGTGGAAGGCAGCCTTTGAATGTGGCAAATAATAAGTAAATAAAGCAACTGGGTGGCAAATACACAGGGCAAACTTGCCTTTCTGAAGAACAGAATTTGCTAAATTTCAGGAGAGATTGGTTCATTCTGTCTTCTACCTCACCCTTCGCTGCACAGCAGAAAGCATCCACATTCTTCTCAGCTTTGAGGTTTCCCCCTGACAGGGATGCTGTCAATAGTTGCTTCTGACACCACTTGGATAGACATATTGAGATTCTCCTTGCTTGTGCAGCTTCCACACAAATAGTGGAGGTTTGCAGAGGTTTTCAGAGTTGTGTGGAAAGACACCTTGGCCCCATCCTGACCTTTTCCAGCATGGCAGATCAGGAGGTTGATTTGCTCTGTTAGACTCCTCTCCGCCATTCCATATGGAGCTATATTCTGCCTCTCTTTTCTCTCTTTTCTCTCTTCTCTATCTGTGAAGTTTATGGTCTAGGTAACACATAGGTGGGTTAATGTGTGCATTCCATTATTAACCCTTTCTATTCTGTATGCTTCAGCAGTGGCATTTCAAGCTGCAAAACCATTTTGTTCCTTCAGAAATCATTTTATGTTGGTGTGTGATCACCTTCTTCCCATATTTTTTTGTGCGCTCGCTCTCTCTCTCTCTCTCTCTCTCTCTCTCTCTCACACACACACACACACACACACACACAATTGCTGCAAAGTTGTGGTTATTGCTAAAGCAGGCAAACTAATACTGCTTCCATATTGGGCAGTTCTATGCTTTCCAAAGTTAGCCAGGTATCCTTAGCCAATGCAGTTCTGTCTGTGTGTTCCCAATGGGCTCCAGTCAAGATCCCAAGAGTAGTATTGCTAAGCATATTCTATGCTTTCCAAAGTTAGCCAGGTATCCTTAGCCAATGCAGTTCTGTCTGTGTGTTCCCAATGGGCTCCAGTCAAGATCCCAAGAGTAGTATTGCTAATCCCTCCCAAATTAGCTTCTCTGCCACTACAAGTGCAAGACGTGTGCAGGCACGCTAGCAAACCTGACAACAGAAGGGAACACAGAGTTGTGAATCCTAACCAGCCAGAATGTTGTTTTCTCAGCTAGTATCAGGAATTCAAGGATGTGAAGCTCAAAACAAAACAAAACAAAACAGTAGACTTATGTTAAACATCAGCGATATTTGTAGTATAGTATACATGTATGTGCTATGAACTTAATAATTTCCTTCGTATATCTGACCAAAGACCATCTGTTCCAGTATTATATTTCAGCTGTGGCTAGATCCAGAGGGAAACTTAGAATGAATACCCCATTTTTTGTTCTAGCACCTGGTGCCCAGATTTAAGCTGTTAATAGCCATTGACAGGCATTCTCCATGAATGGGTCTAATTCGTTTGCTGGGGGCATGTAAGGAAACTGACACTGAGGACAGTGCGGAATCTGAAGTTATGGTGTGTATCTCCCTGCCTGTGCAATGCAGGGATGGGAAACCTGAAGCCCTGCACTTCTTGTTGGACTACAAGTACCATCATTCCTAACTACAGTGGTACCTCGGGTTAAGTATTTAATTCATTCTGGAGGTCCGTTCTTAACCTGTAACCATTCTTAACCTGAGGGCCTCCCGCTGAGCTAATGGGGCCTCCTGCTGCTACCGCGTGATTTCTGTTCTCATCCTGAAGCAAAGTTCTTAACCCAAGGTACTATTTCTGGGTTAGCAGAGTCTGTAACCTGAAGCATGTGTAACCTGAAACGTCTGTAACCCAAGGTATCACTGTATTGGAGATGGTGGTTTGTGCTGATGAGAAGTTTAATGTTCCCCATCCCTGATATAATGAAATAGGCGGCTTAGGAAGTGCCTCAATAAGCTTTAATCAGTTAGCAAGTCAGGGATGGACCACCTCTGGGAAGGGTTTTTCCATCTCCCCATCCCTAGAGTGATCTACCATCAACCGTTCTAGTCTGAGTAAATGTTGGTTCCGTACAACTCAATGTGATTTAATGTTTCTTGTAAGCTACCTCCTTATAAGTATTGTAAGCTGGACAGAGTATACTAGTAGGATCTGTCATGGTATCAGATCAGATCAGAATGGCAAGGTGGATGCAAACTTTTCTCATGGTGCATACTTTTTTCCATAATTATATGAAGCTGGGAATATCATTAAAGCTTTCACCATTTAATGAAGGATCTCTTGTTTCAATAGCTTCAGGGAGCAGCTGTCCATGGGAAAGAGTAATTACTTTTAGTGAACCTACTACTGGTGACCAGCGAGTGAGTCTATCCAATCGCTAGAATCTACCTAGTAACCATGTTGGAACTGAAGGTAACTCTTATGTAACAATGGCAGTCACATAAAGCGAGCTCACCCAGCAATGCCAGGGTTTGGGTCAAGTGACATTTGGCAAGCTTAATCAGTGTCTCATTGATTATTTCATCAAGAAAACTTTGCTCACACTGCAACTAGATTATGATGGGTGCACTATGAAAATACTTGTGATGGATTCCAGAGTTTATTGGAGCAAAAACTGACATAAATGCAATATAGGGACCATTTTCAATGTACCTAAATGGCTGTGTGTTTTTCAATCATGTCTTGCTCCCACAGCTGTCTCTGTTTAATAATATTAATCATTTCTATAGGACTTTCCAATGTACAATGTGCTGTACAGTTTTTTATCACATTTCTCATTGTCCTGCCCTGAGGAAATATTTGAACCTGGATCTCTCACATCAGAACTCAATAAACTACCCACCACAACATATAGGGCAACATATAGAAAGTAACAAATGAATGAGTTGAGTACCTAAATTAACCAGTGAGGTCCACATAGCCACCTGTGGGAATAGGTGTTCTTTATCATGCCACCTGTCCTGGGCAGTAGCTCATGTCCCAACCTAGAAGAGGAGGAGCCTGACAGATCAGAGTGACCAGCATCAAATGCCACAAAACAGCTAGACCAGGGGTAACCCTGCAGATGCTGCTGCACAGAAACTCCCTTCAACAGCTGACAGCTAGTCATGTAGTTTAGTCAAGGTTTTAGCATTGTTCAAATGTCCATATAAACCAGGGCTCCAAGCAAATTTTCCTATCCACCACCCTACCAATTTCGCATTCTGGCAGTTTGGCAACCTGATGAGGATGCAAATCATTCCTTCAGAATATTTTGATTTCTTTTCTCTTTTTTGCCCCCTTTGTGAGCTTGGGTCAAGTGTAGAAACCTCCTTGTGTTCAACTGTTAGTACACATCAGGTTCATCATTGCTCAGTCCACTGTTTCTCACTCTCTCACTCATCCCCTCATCATTCCATTCACTCATAAGCAACAGTACATCACAAATAACACCACCTGTCCACAGAAATCAGATTGGATAAGCACAGAGGGAATATAATAATTTGCTTTTTCTGAAAAGCATGCCCACTCAGAAGTCTCATTAAGTTCAATGGAGCTTACACCCAGGTAAGTGGGCACAAGACTGCCACCATCAATCCTTTCTGGAACTGTATTGAAGCAGGAATGTGTGTTTTTATTTTCTTCCCCCTTTTCTTTGACCTTGAGTTTCTTTCTTTAAAGAGATCAACCCAGTTCCCTATAACCCAGTTCATTATAAACTGGGGAAATCTAGCTTGTTTCATGTGGGTTTTCTGTTTGTTTTTGCATTGATGGTTGAGGCTGCAAACACAGAGTGCGGTTTATTCTTATTACATGTCTGGTATATTGCTTTGTATAGGAGGTTTCCATACTATCTGTGGTGGGGCAGGGAGATGGAGGGCATAGAAAGTTGTTTCACAGCAGCTACACATCAACTTTCTAGTTCCAATGTCCATTGAAGAAAGAATTATACATGTGCAAGTTTTCTCCAAATTTGTGTCTTTGGGTCTGGGCCTCATATCTTTTAAGTAATGGGCCTGGCTGCAAAAACTGGGCAGAAAGAGAATTCTCATCTCTTTTGCAATCCAGTTGTAACCCTATGCTAAAAATTATGTTATGTAGGACTGCTGAAGACACAAACAAAAATAACAGGCTGTCCTTATCATTAGCTAGGATAAGATGACAGTTTTCTGGTACCATTTAAGAGTAGCAAACTGTCAATTATTTGGCTTGTTATAATAGCATAATAATATTTTTCCATCACTGGAGGTACTGATGCCCATCTGTTGTCATTTGGATTTTCTGCTTAGGGCACTGATATATCTGTGACAGGATTTAGTTTAGTTACTAGCCACCATAAAACATGTTTACCTTACAAGGAACTGTATCCGTAGCAAGCAGCAACATAGTGTGGAGTTGTAATTTCTTCATGCTGCTCTTCTTATAATGTAGTAATTATCACTCATTACCAATTTCCAACACAGTTCTGGAGAGGGTCACAGTGAACATTCATACATTTTGCAAAGGCATGGGGTGTAACATGCCGTGTTTTTCTTACCTTGGAATATTGATTGCCTTACTGTAATGTATGTTGGAGCCCTAATAAGAAAAGGAGGGTGGGGAAGCAAACTTGGATGGTCTAGAGCAGTTTATTAGTAAGGCTGAGGGGAAATAATGAAGCAGAGCAGAAATAATTACAGTTAGCACATATTTAATTGATGTGAGAATGATAAGTAACACTGTGAATATTTGGACAGATTTGTTAAAGTGTCTGGCACAGTTTCTCAACTCTCCAGTAGGGCTTTAAATAAGACATTTAAATGAAAGCCTGCATTTTTAACCCATTGTAAACAAAGAAAAAATGCAGAAGTTGGGAGGGGAGTCTCAGAAAAGTCCCTGTAACACTGCAGCATTTAGAACGCATTCCTTGGATCTTGCCTGTGTCTACTGCATTTGTAAGGACTTCCTATGTCAGCAACATGTAGCCATGCACTGTCAGTAGCGGGTGCTGAGAAATTGAGCACAGTTTACTAAGAGTGCCTGCAGGCTGTCGCTATCTTTTGGGAGGAATTCAAGCGCATGCCAGAAATTAAGTTTTCTGCAATTAAAGTGGACTAAAGGGCTTTGTTACCCTAGCACAACTTTTCTTTTTTTCAAGGTTTCCCACTTTGACCTTGCAGAGAAATATTTGAAGTCAATTTGTTCAGGACCCTTTTTGTGGGGTTTCAGACATGTGGTTTATATATATACAGTTATGAACAGTATGACCTTAAAATTCTTATAACAAGCAATATATAAATACTGTATATAAGTATGCTCCTAAAATTGTTAATGGTTTAGAGATATACTCTTGTGAGGCCTGCAGGTATCTGCTGTGTACACTCTGATACGATTTGCTTTGACTTGATGTGTGAAGAGGACTCTTCTGTACAAAAACCCCCAGAAATTTCAAATGTAAGGTAATGTCTATCCTCATAACAACCTGTCTATGCACTGAAGTCATCTTTAGAGGCTCTCATCCATGTCATCTATGTGAGACCACCTTGCACGTTTTTGCTTGTGCATAATACATTGACCACAACTGTGTTTCAACATGGCTGTCTTTCTATAACAGAGTTGCAAATATGTTGGAGGTTACATAAACATAATCAAAGTAATGGTGAAGGTTTCACTTATACACTAACAGAATGATGAAAGTGTCACATCAGAGAGATAAAGACAACACAAGCTGGGGGGAAAAGCTCCATTCATATTTTGTAAAACATACACAGAACAACTCAGTTTTACAATTTCACTCTAAAATTCTGGCTAAAGTGGCAGTGAGCAAAATATCGTTTGCAAAGGAAATACCTACATTTCAGAGTACAAAACAGTAATTCTACATGTCTTTCACAGTCTTTGATGAAAGGGATTATACATACATATATATTTCTTCAAAAGTGCTGCAATGTCCATTTCATGCTAAGGCAACTTTCACCATTATAACATAATTATAGTAGAACAAGAAATCCCTTATTGATGCCAAGATCTCATTTAAGTGTTTACATGTTTCCCAGTTAGATTGCACCTTGTATTTGATCTGGCTTTTGTTGTGGTTACTGATAGTTATCCTATCTCACTAATGCGTTTACTGAAATCTCATTACTGGAAGTGCATTTGTAAGAAAGCTAGGGAAGAAGGCATAAGCCCCTTGATTTGTACAGACAGCAAGTGTGACAAACAACTTTGAGCACAAAGGGATAGATCCAGAAAAAAGAGGCCTAAAATGCTATGCCCCAAAATGCTTGCATGGAGTAGGATAGCCATTTGTTGTCCTACTTTGCAGAGTACAATCTCCCATTTGTGACAGGACAGTCCTCTGTTTGAAGAAGTCCTCTATTTGAAGAGCTATCTAGATCAGTTCAAAGGCAAAGAACCCTGAGGAGAAGGATGCTCTTCTGAAGTTGTTCACCGAATGCTACCTCATGGACAAGAGGCTGAGCACGCAGTCAGTTCACTTAGTCACAGTCTTTCTCACAATGGCATGTATGTCTATTTAAAGTACAGTGGTACCTCGGGTTACATAAACTTCAGGTTACAGACTCTGAACCCAGAAATAGTGCTTCAGGTTAAGAACTTTGCTTCAGGATAAGAATAGAAATCATGCTCTGGTGGCGTGGCAGCAGCAGGAGGCCCCATTAGCTAAAGTGGTGCTTCAGGTTAAGAACAGTTTCAGGTTAATAACAAACCTCTGGAACGAATTAAGTACTTAACCTGAGGTACCACTGTATAGCAATTATTTCTAAATTATCTCCACATCTGAATTAGCAACTGCAGATATTATAAAAATTGGTGTGCCCTCCTTCATCCCTCATTTTGATGGTGGCCACCTTACTTCTATGCCAGATGGGGAATGGGTTACAATGAACTACCCCTGAGGATAGGTGAGGAGTTTTGCAGCTGAGATTAAGTTTACTATTTTCATTTCTGGCACAACTATACAGAGCTGTTGTAGTTTTTAAACAATGTTTTAATCTTACAGCCAACTACTGATAGCATCAGCATTGGATTACATCTCGTTTGCAAGGAGAAATTATCTCGCTTACAACAGGCAAAGCTGTTTCAAAGCAAAACCCCTTGCTTCTCAAAGTGTTATTCTGCTTTCATTTCTCACTTGTGTGGTCTCCTCACATACGCCCCAAAGGGTGAGGTCAGCATTATGTGAAATTTACATGGTTAACGAACCTTTTACAAAAGCAAATGAAACAAAGCAATCACAAGCTGCTCACAGCTGAAAGCAAAACCATATAAGTGGGAATACCAATAAGTAAGATATAAGGGCCAACCATTTTCCTTTGAAAAGCACGCTGGAAATGTTTTGGGAACATTTGTTTGTACTAAAGAATTAACTATTTTTTCCTGAAAAGAAGGACTGGAAAAGCTGTGTTGAGAATAGGGATGTTGGAAGGCATCAATTTCCATTCTGCCCTGTTTCGGGGTGAGGGGAACCAATCATATTCACCAGAATCAGGACACTGGAGGAATAAGCAAACATCAGCAATTTCTGCTCCTATTTCCCCTGGAATTATCCAACATCCGAAGTTGGGAAGAGAAGCAAAATGAGAGGTTATTAGTTTAAATCTTTCGGAGTCTTTTTTTCCTGTGATAAAATGTTCCTTTTTCCAGTCCCAGGGTAGAACAGAGTAAACTCTAGTTAGTAGTCAGAAATGGCAAAGGACACAGGAAGTGGCCGGGGGGTTGAGAAGATACTTTCATTTCCCTTTTGACTGGAATACAGCAATGGCATAAATACCCACATTCCTTACTATCTCCAGTGATGATTCAGCCCAGGCAGGTTTGAACATAGACTGTCTTAGTAAACATGTTAACTTTTCTTTTTCAGTTTTTTAAATAGGATTTTCTTATAAAAACTCCTCTGAAACTGAAATGGGATTATTGTTTTTCATCAACCCAAGACAATGGCAGCTCAACGGCAGCTGGGTGTTAATATTTCATGTGGTGACTTTCATTCAGACCTGTCTCAACAGCATAATTGCATTTTGTCACCAATGTTGGAAATAACGCTTATTAAACCTGGGGTGATGGCCACAGAGGGCCTTTCCAGTATGTTTCAGAAACATCTGACTTTAAA
This sequence comes from Podarcis liolepis, assembly GCF_965112155.1. NCBI lineage: Eukaryota > Metazoa > Chordata > Lepidosauria > Squamata > Lacertidae > Podarcis > Podarcis liolepis. The sequence continues at coordinate 89,547,661 of NC_139554.1, forward strand.
GTTGAGTTAAGAATTTAGTATTTAACCTTTCTTCTGTTCCTTTGTTGTTGTTGTTGTTGTTGTTCTTTTTTTACTGGGGGGAGGCTGACTTGCTAAGGATAGACTAATAGGTTCAGAAGCATTAAAAAGTGAGTTGAACCTTTCACCAAGGCATGAAACTGTTTTGACATGCAAAATAAAATATGAGTAATTGGTTTTGACTACTTTTTGGGGGCTTTTTAATTAACACTGGTCCAGGTTTCTTCAAGAAAAAGCTTTAGACAGTCCTCTTCCTCCCCCACAAATGATGCTTCTTATCCTGTTTCTGCAGACTACAAGGAGTCAGTCAATTTTGATTTCTGTGACATTACAGGGCTGGGGAAGGGGAGAAAGAAGAGGGGAAACAGTTGTGGATGTTCATACATTCATGCTGTATTACTGAGACAAGGTAGAAAATTAACCTTCCCCCCATTATGAAAGTAGAACAAAATGTGATCCAATGGAGCTGCTTAATAATACACCAGTGAAAGTAGAAGAGGAGTCAAGTCTTCTGGTCCCTTATTGTATGCTTTGGTTTCTCCTTGGGTGTCAAATGCACACTTTCAAAGAAGACAAAAAGGCTGCTGGTGGTGTGGATGAGTGACTCACAACAAGAACTGTAGGGCAGCTATTTATTTTAAGTGTGCTTTCTTCACTTTTCTTGAAAGCAAACTGAAAAAGCTAACAATAAAAAGTATTAATGAAGAAAAACCAAGAAAGCAGTAAAAAGCACTTAATAAAGCAACACCACCACCCCAAAAATCCATTCCATTTCATTTACTGGTGTCCATTTCTAGGACTGCCAGTTGTAGCAGGAGCTAAGCAATAAAGTTCTAGCAAAGGCTCACTAGCCAATGAGAAGTTTATATCCTCCCTCCTTTGCTTGGTCATCCGCTGGATCACTGATGGTAGCAGATTCTTCTCCCTCCTCTCAAGCAGACCTTTCTTCTCGAGGAGATCCCTGATGAGGAATGTTGTTGTTGTTGTTGTTGTTGTTAATATGCCACCCATCTGATTGGGTTGCCCCAGCCACTCTGGGTGGCTTCCAACAAAATATTAAAACGCAAGACTCCTGGCATCCATGCAAGTGCACCTCTGTCACCTCTGGGCTTTCCACCAGTTCCACTGGCACTTTTGCTCTTGAGGACAGAGAAGGTGGAGAACCAGGGGTCAAGGTAGGACTTGAGATAGGGTCCAAGACCTTCCACATCTACATTTATTTTGCACAGATTTAATTTCTGTGCTTTGAATATTCTGTTTGCCTCCCCCATGCTTTCATACAATGGGATGAACAGTTTTCCTTTATTGTTTTCTACCCTTCCATGTAGTCGCTTAGTAAAAAGGAAATCTCCATGGATCTGGCTGAGTGCTAGCCTTCCCTGTGCATATCAGCCCCCATGCCCGGTTAGCTGTGAAGGTCACTACATCACAAATGGTGATTTGACAACCCTTCTTTCATGTTCTGAATCCATGGGAAATGGCAAAATGTCATTGAGACAATTGTTAGCACAATGAATCATTGTCTTTTGAGTTCAGATGTTTTTGAACTCAAAGGCAAATCAAATCTTGGATGAAATTTCTTGTGAAAGACCTCAGAAAACCACAATGGAAAGGGTATCTGAGCAGCTTTTGACAAGCAGAGGATCCTCCTCTCTAAAACATGTAAGACTTCCTTCTAAGGAGCAAAGCTGCCCTTTTCTTCCACGGAATCATTAACCGTTCATGAAAAGCTAACTACTATGAACTTTGGTACAAGTTGTGAAGAATCTGAAGGTGTGTTTCAAATGTATGTTAACACATCACGTTGGCTAAAGTGTCATACATCAGTTAGAAGACTATTTTAGTTTTATAATGGCTTGTTCTTATAACCTAGATTCTGTTTCTGAAAGTTGATGCTATTACTGCTTGTCTTTCTGCCACCTTTCAGATTATCCATTGCCACCTACAGAACTGACTACTTGGCTGCCTTTTGCCACTTAAATTTATCTGACACAAAAAAACTGAAATGGGGGAAGGAGAGAAAAGGGAACTGTGATGGAAATGCCAGTGACAGATTAACAATAAGTGATATGTATGCCATTCCCTATCATTTCCAGAAACAGGTCCTGCTGAATTCAGTGGGGCTTACTCCCAAGTAATTTATTTAACACTCCAGTCCAAAACATACAATTTGGGTGTAAATCCAGTTATTCAACTTATTTTCATAAAAGCATATAAGAATGATAATCTCTTTATCCCTTGTTAGGGAGACTGTAGTGACTTGCAGCACTACCAGTTAGGTTTATCTATGTGGATCAACTTGCCAAGGGGTATATAATGCCTATCTGTCCATGCCCATGAATCTACAAGAACTGTGGGTGACCCCCTACAAAAAGTAATTATATTCCATTTTGTTATATATTGCATTCATCATTATATATTTATATTTATTGTTTCTGCAATCTGTATCTGGAAAATTGGTGTGTCTGCTCCCTAAATAAGCATTAATAATCTCTTCTCTCATTAAAGAACCTTAACTTCAGGCATGCTTGAGTTCTCCAAGGACAGCAGAAAAGAAAATTGATCATCTTTTCTTCAAACAAGGTTCAATTGCCATAAAATTGGAACGGGGGGGGGGATTTCTGCACTATAGAAATATAATTGTGCTTGGAGAATTTTCAAAACGACTTCTTGGAAACATATGAAACAAGTTAAATTATCTGCTTCGTTTGCACTGTTTACATGAGGGGGGGAATTACAAAACACTCGACTAGATACTTTATTCTAAAACAGCATAATATTAAATAATTGCTGAAGGACCACAGCAGGTTTTTTTGTATTCTGTTTTGACAATATTACTATGGATTGTGCATGTGGGTGTGTGCATGCACATGATGTGTGTGAGAGAAACAAAGCTTTTGGCCACATTTACACCTAGGATTCCTTTGTGGGACACATGCCACTGGTCAAAAAGCATGTGCTGTGAAATGTGGCCACCTCCATGCACACGTCTCATAATTCTGGGAGGTAGGATTTGAACCTGTGGCCCCAGGTGGCCATTTCAGGATAATATTCCATGTCTGAACACAATTTCCCCACATTTCTATTTCCCCTCTTTATTATTTCCTCTGCATCAGAAATATATGCCAGATACTCCATTATATTGCACCAGAATCCAACGGAATTGAGGAACAAATGAATGTATAAACAAATGCACCACTGCTGCCATCAAATTCTTAGGTGTATTGGGAAGGGGGCATAGGAAATCACCTGAGGGAGCTGGTGCAAGCCCTAGTAAGGAGGGGTTAACCTCCTCTGCAGTAAAAGATTGGTTGTTACCAGCTTTTGTCCCTTTAGTTCTGTGTAGTTTTCTTCTTTTATATCTAGTCAGATACTGATGGTACCCTGGGTTTTGGATAGCCTCGCTTATAGGAACTGCAAAAGCAAAGGGAATGCCCATTGGAATAAGCATTGGAATATGCACCCAGCTATAACTATATCTATGGCTTTCTTTTTTTTTTTTTTATAAAATTTTTATTAGTTTTACAACCTTTTTAGGAAAAAACAGACAAACATTAAAATTGACAAACAAACACGTATAGTTTCAAACATATTTTCATAAACCTCTTTTCTTGGACTTCCCCATACCCCCCCTCTCTGCATCCCAATGTCCATAGTTCAACTAGCAACTCCCAATTGTTACTTTCCAATCTCTATCATCTTAGTCCTCTCTTATAATCTGACCTTATATCCCTGTACCCCTTTGTTTCTGAAAACCACAACATTTTAACATTCATTAAGTTTATAGTAGTCCTTAAGATAGCTTTTAAATTTTCTCCATTCTTCTTCCACCGTCTCTTTTCGTTGGTCACGGATTCTGCCTGTCATCTCGGCCAGTGTCATATAGTCCATCACTTTCATCTGCCATTCTTCCAAAGTGGGTAGATCTTGTGTCTTCCAGTACTTTGCGATGAGTATTCTTGCTGCTGTTGTGGCATACATAAAAAAAGCTCTATCTTTCTTTGTCACCAATTGGCCGACAATGCCCAAGAGAAAGGCCTCTGGTTTTTTAGAGAAGGTACATTTAAGTACCTTTTTCATTTCATTATAGATCATTTCCCAGAAGGCCTTAATCTTCGGGCATGTCCACCAAAGGTGATAAAAGGTACCTTCAGTCTCTTTACACTTCCAACATTTGTTATCGGGCAAATGGTAGATCTTTGCCAGCTTGACTGGGGTCATGTACCACCTGTATACCATTTTCATAATGTTTTCCTTTAAGGCATTACATGCCGTAAATTTTATACCGGTGTTCCATAACCATTCCCAGTCAGCTGACATAATGTTATGTCCAACATCCTGAGCCCACTTAATCATAGCCGATTTAACTGTTTCATCCTGTGTGTTCCATTTCAGCAACAAGTTGTACATTCTAGATAGATTCTTAGTATTGGGTTCTAACAGTTCGGTTTCTAGTTTTGATTTTTCCACCTGGAAACCGACTTTCCTGTCCTGTTTAAAAAATTCCATTATTTGGCGATATTGGAACCAATTTTCTACCTTATGCTTCAATTTCTCCTGACTTTGTAGTTTGAACTTGTCTCCATCCTGTTCTAAAATATAACTATATCTATGGCTTTCAGTGATGTGTACATCTAGAGACATATGTTGAATGGGCGACCAAATATAGATGCTCTGCTTTGCTTTCCAGGGGATGCAAATTAAGATGGGCATCACAGTGTTCATCCCCATTTTAAAAAACACAAGGTTTCAGTATGTTCAATGAATTCATATAAGCAATAGTTTTTCAGTACAATCCTATGGACTCAGAAAAAAAAAAGTCCAGTTGATTTCTATGGACCCTACTCCCAGATATACAGATACAGAATTGCAAGCTTACATTGTAATCCTATGCATAACTTACTCTAAAGTAAGCCAAGCTGTATTCAGTGGGATTGTGTTCTAATAAAGAGTGTTCAGGACTGCAGCCAAAGGCAACTAGGTTATGGATTGCTAAGATCCCACTGTTTGATTGTTCAGTGCATTTGTTCATTTGTTAGGTGAGTGCCTAACCTCAGAGCTTTTCTTATGAAGGTGTTTATTAATCTTTTGTGAGGAAGGAAGCAGAACAATAGATCAAATTTCCACCTCACATAATATGATGAGGACAGTAACTGAGACTATACAGCACATATAATTGGAAACTTCTCTAACAGAAGAAGATTAAAGTGTTTATAGGCAGTGATTTATGTATACAACTTCCCTTTGATGAAGATAGTGTCAGAGCTCTTTTGCTGAATGAAATTGGAGATTCAAAAGAAAGTTGGATGGTATGCCCAAAACTGCAGAAAGTCATTGGAAGATTAAGTTTACAGTCCTATGCAAACCAGCCACATCGTAATCCCCATTTAATACAATGTCATCCCCCTCCCCAGTAAACATGCATGCAATTGCACTATACCACTCAATGTTGTTTCTCTCATTGACCCACAAAACTGATAAATAATCAAAGGAAAACAGTAACAACTGAGATAAGCAAAGGTTGTACTTGGAACATTTTCTAGGTATTGAGCATGGGAAGCCTGGCTTCCGTTGACTTCAATGAACCATGGGTGGATATGCTGCAGTGCTGTGGTATGCAGTCCTCCTTGCAATGAATCAGGCATGGGTCCTTCCCAGGAAATGCCTGGGACTGAACCTGGGACCTCCTGCATACAGTGCATGGCTCTTCCACTGAGCCATCATTTCCCTTTGCTCTTGGGAGACTTGCAGCTCCACACGGCAGGATCTGCACTCTCTAGCCATCTGGATGGCTAGTACCCACGTGATGGGGTGAGCTCCCGTTGCTCTGCCCCAGCTTCTGCAAACCTAGCAGTTCAAAAACATACCAGTGCGGGACTTCCGGGTTGGTGCCTCCGGCAATGGCGGAATTCCTCTGATCGGGAGGAATTTGCCCCATGGGAATTTGGGTCTGTACCGCCACGGCGAAGGCGGAGACCCGTAAAAATCACAGGCGGGAGAAGCCTGTGAACGTGGGATTCGGCGGGCACCTTTTGCGCCTCCCCTACTCACGGGAAAACCCGGTTTCGGGGATCCGGAGCGACGTGGGGTGACTGGCGCGGTGCTTCGAATCGTCTGATTCGTCCACGGAGCGAAGCTGCATAGCTGTTGCCGGAGAGCACTGACTTTTTCCTGTGGACAATTTGACTCTAAAGTAATTACCCGTGAGTGGGAGAATTGGATTTTTAAACGTTTAATTTGGCATCGAAACGGGGAGGTTCAATACAGGAAGTCCGCCTCCCCTTTTGTAAATAAACTAAAGCAATGAGCCTGCAAGCTGAAGTCTTGGAAAGCCTTTTGTAAAAGACTAAATCTCCATAGGCAAAGAACTAACCCCCCCCCCTTTAGAGACAGGAGAAGGGGGGGGAAGTGGTGGACTGAATATGCCTGTAGGAGAGAGTCAAGAGAGTTAAAATACCGCCGCTCTGACCCTGGAAACGGGCTGCTAGCAGGATCGATGTCTTTTGGAATGTTCATTGACAGCGATTAGAACGTTCATTGACAGGTAGCTAAACCAGAGAACACATTGTTTCTACTGTCTCCGGCTGTTCTTAAAAAAAAAAGGAGTAAAAGTAACTGAAAACTGAAACTAACTTTGGATTATTAGAACTGTGTTTAAAAGAGGATTTTACTGACTAATACAAATAGAAACTGTTTTCCCCTAGTGGAAGCTTTTGAAATTGGTTGCTTTACAGGAGCTGGGCTAGGGGAATTTCCAGCTGCAAGATAAAAAATTGTGAGACTCTGGGATTGACCTTGAATCTCTTAAGTGTTATGGCAAATGGAAAGGAAAAAACAGACGGAATGTCGACAGAAGAGGCCTTAGCGGTCGTATTAGTGAAAATAAACAATTCGCTGGAACACCTTCACAAGAAAACAGACGTGATAAATGTCAAAGTGGATGCTGCAAATATTAAAATAGACTTAATTGTAGAAAGTTTAAATAATCTAGGACAAAAGGTGAATACCAATACAGAAACCATCCAGAAATTGATACAGGAATCTACTCTGATATGGCAAACTGCGGATGAAATCAAGGAGAAAACCCTTGCTGCTGAATGTAAAGCAATACAACTGGAGAGAGAGAGAGTCCCATCCATACAAGGACAACTTGATGAACATAAGCTGACATTTGTTATGATTGAACTTAAAGAGAAACAGATGAATTTGAGGATCAGAGCCCTACCTGAGGAAAAGGAAAGCTTGACAGAGTTTCAGGAGGAGACAGGACTAACATCGGTTGAGAAAGAGAGGTATTTGGGGGTTAGTATGACCGCCAGAAATGTGAATTTATTCAAGGATAACTGTGAAGGACGTTGGATTGAAGAGAAGGGGGATTTGGAAATATGGACAAATCTGAAGTTATTATTGCTGGGCCGAGTTGCTGTGGTGGGGATGAGGGTTGCTGTGTTGCCGGGGATGTTGCTTTTGTTCCAAACATTGCAAGCTTTGGATGGGATGGATTGTTTTAGGAGGTGGCAGAGGGACGTCTCTAGATTTGTTTGGCAGGGCAGGAAGCCTCGAGTAAAATTTAAGATATTGACGGATGCCAAAGAAGGAGGTGGACTTGCCCTGCCAGACCCCTAAACTTTGTAGTGAACCATCTGCTTTTTGCTGGCTGAGAGAATGGCTGCTTCTTGAAAGCACTGAAGTGTTGGATAATGGCAGATGAAGTTGATGGACTATATGGAATTGGCGGAAATGACTGGCAAGATCCGAGACCAGGGAGAAGAGTCGGGGGAAGAAGACTGGAAAAAGTTTAAAGACTATTTATAGAAATATTGTAAAATTAATGAATGTTAGAAGAATGTTGGAATGAAGTTATATGGCTTTAGTAGAAATGTTATAAGGAATTAAGTATAAATAGATTAATAGAAAATTAAAGGAAAAAATAAGGCAATAATGTGTTAAGATAATTATAGGATAGAAAACAGAGGAATATGGAAAGGAATTGCTGAAACAATTAATAGAAGTGGAATACAAAAAGGGAGGCGTGAGGAGGTCACTGGAAATAAGCGAATGAAAGAGAAGATATTGAAAATGTTGGAGGTGTTTTTAAATTGTTTTTGTTTGTTTTTGTTTTGTTTTGTATGTAGTGTTTTTGTATTGTATTTGTATTGTTCTTTTTTTTCTTTTTTTGTTTGTAGTGTTGTGTTGAAACTGTTCGAAAAGTAATAAATATCATTTAAAAAAAAAACCATACCAGTGCAAGTAGGTCTTGCTTGTCTTACTTGTATGATGTTAGCCGCTCTGAGCCCGGCTTTGGCCGGGGAGGGCGGGATATAAATAAAATTTATTATTATTACTATTAGGTAAATATCTACTGCTGCAGTGGGAAGGTAAACGGCATTTCTGTGTGCTCTGGCACTCATCACGGTCCTCCGTGCACCAGTAGCAGTTTAGTCATGCTGGCCACATGACCTGGACAAACGCCGGCTCCCTCGGTCTGAAAAGCGAGTGGAGTGCCACTCCCCATAGTTGCCTTTGACTGGACTTAACAGTTCAGGGGTCCTTTACCTTTACTAGTAGCTTTCAAAAATGAGAAAAGAAAGCAGAAATGAAGTGAGTCAGCCGTCAGACTGCATTATTGTAGAATCTAACAGGATCCCAAAGCTCCTCTCTCAGAGGTGCCGATCAGGTGAGTCTGCTTTGGAAGTCGGACTTGCCAGATTCCTCAAGCATCTCGACAGCAGGGCTAAGGAGCCAAGAGCCCTCCAGATGCTGATGGAAACCAAGCCCCATCAGGCCCAACTAACGTGCAATGGTTTGGGAGGATGGGAGCTGTAGTCCAGCAACTTTAGGAGGGACACACCTTCCGCAGCAACTGGTAGCAACTCTCCAGGATTTCAGGCAGGGCTCATTCTTCAACTCTTGCTAGATATGCCTGGGATCTTCTGCGTACAAAGCAGATGTTCTACCACCGAGGGAACAACACTGAGGGAAGCTACAACCCTTCCCACATCAAGCCCTACATGATGTAAGTCAGCTTCCCATGTCCTAAAAATAGAAAAGGTCTGGTCTGAAGCCCAGGGATGGTAAATATTCACATACAGAGATTTAAATCAAAGAAATATGACTCAAGATGTTGGGAAATATTTGTCACACCACAGTTTCATTATTTCAAAGTGCTAGGTAGTCGAGGTGTCTTCATTATTATGCCTCTTAGCCACTGCAAAGAAAGGCTTCACTCTATCATTTAGATTAGTTGTGTTAAAAGTGTGCTGCTAGGCAAAGCATCCATATTTATGTTGCATTTAAATTTTCATTAATAATAAATTCAGGTGAAGTAGTTTTGTTATTAATATTGATCAATGTTTCCACTGAAAGCCCAGATGTCAACAGTCCTTTTAGTGTGCTCCGTTCTATTTAATGGTGCTGTTGATGAAAGAGGGCCTAATGAAGGCTAACAGATGGTTGGTTTAATGCTGCTCTCAGATTTGAGGCCTTTGCCAAAAAAGCAGATACACAAAAGGATCTGACAGTGCTGTAACCAGAAACCTTTAATTACAGCTATTTCCAGGGAGGCTAATGTAACACAGCCTCTTCAGCACAGGTCAGCATGAGGAGGGACAGGAAACTTGCTCACTCAAGCTGTTTCTTTTCTGAATATTTGGAGATGTATTTGAAATTGTGGAATATTTGTTATATATATTTACACACACACACACACACACACACACACACACACACACACACACTGGGTACAGGCAACACATATGCATATATGTTCTTTCAAAAACTTGTGTGGTTATTGGTAAAGATTTGAACCAGGGTATCTGCTTCAGTGCATTACCTCCACCCTACCCATTTGGTTGGGTACATCTTAATGCTTTGTAGGATATTGTACAGGCATAGCATCCATAGGGCACCAGAGAACTGGAAAGCAAAATTTACCCCTTCTTCACCAACTCTAACCAAAAGAAAGGAAATAGATCATGTGCTTGGTCCATTATTTGTTTTCGTTTGTTTTTTTAGTTGGACTTATACAGAGACAATGAGTTCCTCTAATTTGAAAACCCAACACTTTTACTCAAATTCTTGCTTTTCCACATCACATTCTGGTTGAATATACAGTGGTACCTCGGGTTACAAACGCTTCGGGTTACAAACTCTGCTAACCCGGAAGTAATACCTTGGGTTGAGAACTTTGCCCCAGGATGAGAACGAAAATTGTGCACCGGCAGCAGTGGGAGGCCTCATTAGCGAAAGTATGCCTCAGGTTAAGAACAGTTTCAGGTTAAGAACGGACCTCCAGAACAAATTGTTCGTAACCCGAGGTACCACTGTACTACTGAACACAGAAGAAAACCCATACCATTTATGCCTTGTTTTCATCCCTCCTGCATCACACACACACACACACTCACACACACACACACACTCACACACACTCACACACACACACAATTTCCCCAATATGTCCCAGTTTCAGCTTCTTTCATATGTGCCCATTGGCATTTCAACATGTATTTGATTTGTGTAGTCCTATTCTCAAGCTTGGTGAACATGGTGTCTGGTTGGCTATGCAGGACCACAACTTTCTCAAATCCATGACCATTGATGTTGCATCTTCATCCCTCATTATGAAACATACATACCCAATTTCCTATATGGCATCTAATTGGCTTGTAGCCCCACGTAAGATCTCATTTCAATTCAATACATGCACACCTAAAAACAACTACAGGGCTTAAAACAGCGGGATGAAATTTGCTGTTGGGAGAATGGCACCAAATGGTTTTGAATAAAGCCATGGATTTCTTTTAGAAAATGTAATTTGATTAACATTTCCACTCCTTTGAAAGTGCAAATTGAAATGATATTACAAGGACAAGCTTTGTAAATTTATGCATACTATTCACTATATGTTACTAATGCATTTTCAACATTTTGTAAAGTATTCAGGTTGTAACTAAAAGCACAGATATGTCCATGGAATATATATATTCAGTGGAAACTTTCACTGTCCTAGTAGCATCATTGAGTAGCCCTGTGTAGCTAGATAAAGAGAACATTTGGCAAAGAAACATTTCTTTTTTTAATGTGCCATTTGCCTTTTATGGTGCAAACCACATCATTAAATGCTCATCCATTTTATTAGTGTTTACACTCCCCTCTCCAGAACTGAAGGAGTTGTTTATTAATTATTCTGTGACAGACACATGCCTGTATTTTTTCCCTCCTCCTTTTTTTGTAAACCAATTCAAGCACAACACACTACACTTTTGTAAAAGGCCTTGAACCATCACAGATTATACTGGGGCGGGGGGGGGGCGTCAGCTTGAAAATGTAGCTTCACAATGGATGTTCCATAATTAGAGGAGGTGAAAAACAGCTGAATGTTCCAGTAAAGTCAATTAAACACTAATTAGTATTGGACTCAGAGTTGCTGCCATGTGATGAATTGTTCAAATGTAAGTATCCTCACTGTGGAGGGGTGCCGACTCCCTCACCCCACCCTCCCCTTGAGGTTCTACAGATGTTTTTAAACCACTTCTCTTGTTCACTTTAAGATAAAAAAAAATACAAAACCCTTCCCTCATTATAGATAACAGAATGGGAGAAAAACCCTCATTAGCTAACAATCAGGGTGAATTTTTTTTACATGGCTATCTCCAAGTTGCCATGTTTCTACAATGCACTAATAATGAATTCCCAGCTGCTTTTCTCAGGAGTTCAGGAGCCTTTGTTCAAATCAAGATCAATGCATGGTTAGTGTTTTACCGCACTGTTACCTTTCACATGGCAAAGAGCTTTGAAAACTTCCCCAGTTTCTATCAGTCTCCAAGACTGCGATGGTCATTTTATTAAATGTTTTTAGGAGCAGTTGCAGTTGTTTGATTATCCAGAAGCACTCCAATAGAAAGGCGCTGCCTCTCCTGTACTCTCCAATTAGATGTTTGCAGATTCAGCACAGGTCAAGACATGATGACAACTCACTGGGAGACCAGCCAAAGGGAAGCAGTGGTACTGCCCTTTTTGTGGGTATTCAAAATAACAGCAACATGAGATTGTTTGATGTGAAAGGTGTTGCAATGTTATGATCAGGTGAGAGCTATAGTAGACAGGTCAGAGGTTTTTTCCAGTGCCGACTGGTTACTGGCAGGCACTGGTGTAGTAGTGTTTGTAGCCAAGTTTTGATTGCTCTCACACACATATAAAAGTCAGCATGCTGCTACTGCTGTAATTAATCAAATAAACCAGCCTTGTGAATAAAAGAGAATGTAGGTTGTAGATAGGGATGGAGGAGAAATTCAGTTCTGTTTTCATTTAAAGACAAATCTTTCAAATTCTCACTTCCTCAAACAATATAGAAACTGAAAAGCAGCTATCATTTGAAATTCACACTTTCCTGAATTTTGTGATGCAGTTCTCTGCTCAAACAGAGCTCACAAAAATGCATGTATTAGGGGGAAGTATGTATAAAAATGAAGGTGATACATGACATCTGCTGAACAATTGTAGTAATGATGTTGTGGAGAATGTGGAGCATCATTTTGAGTGATGCTATGAAATTACATCACCATAGGTCCTAAGAGCCATTTTTGTACCTCATGATGTTTGGACAGTTTTATCCTAAAATATCTCCCACTATGTTTCATTAACTGTGTTGTGTTCTGATCCATATATATGATGCACTGTTTCCATGCCAGTAAAGGAGATTGATTGATTGATTGGATTGATTGATGTTGGTGAAAGTAAGATACAATAAACAGCTTGCAAAAATGAGTAAAGTAGTCAAAGCTGCATACAAAATGTATTTATTAGGAGAAATTCACATTAAAATACTGATGAATGTTCATTATTATTATTTTTTAATCACAGAATGTGGGGAACTGAATTTAAGATTAGGAAAATGAGAAACTGAAAGAACCAAAACTGACATCTTTTTGTCCCCATTTGTAGATTTTTCTTTTGGGCAGTGCTGCTCTAAGGGAGGGATATTGAGCAAGGCACCCTTGTTGTACTCCTCTCTCTGTGGGCTCTCATTCTCATCACCATTACAGCTAGCTCAGGGCTGATCCAAGATATTTTGCTGCTTGAGGCAAAGGACAAGATGCACCCACTCTTAACTCCAGATATATGAAGCTAATTGGACAGGCAGCTGGGTATCTTCCACCACATCTGAGATAGTCGCTTCTGGGGCCCCTGGGGCAACAGAATAGGATGGCTGGGGGTCTCAGGAGAAATGCTACTACTGCCCCAAATAAACTGTCACCTGAAGAAGTTGCCTCAGTTGCCTAATGGTAGGGCCTGTTAGACCTACAGCTCAGTTGGCCCATACATAACCTGTTATACTGGGCTCACTATCTGTTGTTGATAATACACCACACTTCAACCAATGTGATGAGCAGAGCATGCACAGCTCTGGCAGAGACATGCAGCGGAACATCAGAGTCTCCTTGCTCTCCAGTAGCCAGCCCTTTCTAGAGTTCCCAGTTAAGAATACTCCTTGCCCACACCGTTCAGTTAAATGTATAAAGTGATTATTGTCTCATGACACAAAACAAGCATAAACACACTAGCTACATAAACTTTAAGAGATGAACTATGAACTAATCTACTATAATACAGTTCTCTGGTGTTAGAAAGATCCACTAGCACTTTACTGTGCTAGCTCACCATGCTATACTTTCACCATATAGCATGTAACACCGAACAAGATGATAAAACCTCACACTTGGCGAATGCCTCACACTCATACCAAATGCTGCTGAATGTAACCCTGGCTTTATACCTGCCACTGCATGTACACACATTCCTTCACTGGGTCTTCATGCACTGGCACATAGTTCTGGGATCGTGTTCCTGCATTACATAAAACTAGTGAAACTAGAGAAAGGGAGGGTGCCAGGAAGTGACCTCATTGATCTTGAACTTAATTGCACTTGTGGCAGTGAGGTCTTACCTTGAAATGTACATGTGTTACAGAGAAAGGGGTTGTGTTGTGAGGCTGGTGTAATAGGAACCATGGAGATCAGTTCTGGAAAACATCAGAAAATAAATGCAGCTGAGAGCAGTGGCCACTTTTGAGAGCAGCTGTCAAAGTTGCAAAGTCTTAAGTGAGATTTGTTTCTTGTAGCATCATTTTATAAACTTAGCAGTGACACATTTTTTTCTAATGTCAGAAGGAAAACACCACAGCTCCAGGAATACTGGTGTCAGGGGGGAGGGGAATGCTGCAGAGACCAGGGAAATTTGGAACAAGCATTTGAATGGACTTTTATTGCAAGTGGAGTAGATCCAAAAGTGGATAAAAACACTGAGAGACTTAAGTCAATGACATTTCTTCATGAGGCAGGCAAAGAAGCAAGAGAGGTATGTAATAGCTTTTCAGTTTGATAATGGTGCGGATATGGGAAAAGTTCAAGTTTTGCTTAATAAATTTGAATCCTATTGTAAACCCAAATAAAAGGCTACATATAAAAAGGAAGAAATCCTTCATTCCAGCTCAGAGCCAAGCTAGAAATGGCATTTGCACACGTCACATAACAAGCTTAAGGGTGGTGAGAATTGCAGCTCTGTGAGGTCAGCACCCTTAAACTACAGTTCCCAGGATTCTCTATAACTGTTAAAGTGGTATAATAATGCTTTATGTGATATTAATGTTGCTGCTCTGAAGTCATAAGTATGGATGTATGACTTCAGCAAATGGATGCATTCATGGATGGGTAGAAAGAGAAAGATAGTGTTCTGTATTTGCTATCTACTCAAGCAGATGAACAGACGATGAAGTTACCATACATGAACATCATGCTGAGTATGTTATTTATAACATTTGCCAGAGTTAATTAACACTAATTGAGGTTGGGATTTTTTAAAAAATTAAACACCCACCCACTCCTTATGAATCAATTCACTGCTGCTTTTATACCACACACTGCTCTTTCTTATTTTAACAACAGTGTCAGGCCCCTTCTTTCATCCATTTCACTTGTAGTTTAGCCTTAATTTGGTGCTTCATTGCATTTGTAATAAGCACCAGCAACACGGAAAGCAATTGGATCTAGAACATCCATTTGTCCACAGCCAGCCCAGCTAGCTTTTTAGCTGCCACAAAGGGTTTTTCTTAATACAAAGAAATGCTTCCCCTTATTTTTCTATTCTCTTGCTTTAGTAACACTGCCAGCTGCACTTTCCACTTCACATGAATTCTGGTCTATTCCAATTTTCCACTTCCCTGCATTTAATCCCAGTGTTACAAATGGAATCCCATGCTACACTAATATCTCTTACTTGCTGGCACAGAAGAGATCAATATTTCAAAATGCCATATGTTTTATAGATTAGGTGCCTTTTGCATAAGAATCTATTGGTGTCTGAGCTATTTATGCAATACTTCTGTGTTATATTGGGGAGGAAGCACAGAAAAGAGACATGGGGCACCTCCTTGGCCAACACTCCAGCTTCTATCATGTATGATGTCCAAGTGGAAAGACACCTCAACACTTTCCTAGGAAGTATGGGGTCTATCAACTAGAGTTGTGACTTTGCATTAACATAAGCATTTAGAAAATAATAGAAAGGCTTTGGCACTCTGGAGGGCACCATGATTACTCCTGCTCTAAAGCACAAAAAATGCTAGTCAGGGTTTCCAGAGGACACAAGCTTTCTAAGCAAAGGGCTGCCTTTCACTCCTATGAGAATTAATGGACTCTTGAGAAGGCCATGGCTCAATGTTTGAGCATCTGCTTTGCACATAGAAGGTCCCAGGTTCAATTTCTGGCATCTCCAGGTAGGACTGGGAGAGGACACCCTCAGAAACCCTGGAGAGCCACTGCCATTCAGTGTAGACAATGGGGAGCTAGATTGTCTACAGAGAAGTACTGACTTAGTATAAGGCCGCTTCCTGTATTCCACATGGCTGCTCCCATTACAGGCTCAATCACTGATATGGGTCCCACAAGAGATCAAAATATTAAAGGTATTCTCAGTTACTTAAGTGCTTGTATATTCCACTTTCATTTACACTCAGCATGGGGAATATGAAATTCCGAGGCAGTGTCTTTTCCAAACACCAACCAGATCTAGACCCATTTAGATTCAGAAAGGGTGCTACATCATATACATTTCAATCAGTGGTGGTCTTCCTGATGTGGTTGACCCACAACTCCCATCTGCCCGACCCAGCATGGCTAATGCTCAGGGGTGATGGGAGTTGTAGTATGCAACAGCTGGAGGGCCACAGATTTCCCCACCCTGCTTTAGATCTTGCCCTGAAAGTGAAGTATTGCAATGTCAGAAAATGCACATGGCATTACATGATATGGAGAGGAGTGAATGCAGCATGGATTCAGCTAGGGGTTTGGGGGTGGGGGAGGGGGCAGCTCAATATTTCTTATAATATCTACTTGTTTTGCTTACAAATGAATAACATTTCTCAGTGGGCATCCTCAAATGAATTGTTCCAGTTAATTCCAATTCATATATATATATATATATATATATATATATATATATATATATATATATATATATGTTTTCGTAGATTTTCACGGGTACAGGAATGCAGGTTTTGGTGTCCTCGGGTGTCTTCCCGTGTAAAAGTTGGGGTGTCTAGGCGACGTTTCGACGAGGTCTCACTCGTCATCTTCAGGCTGGTGCTTTCGGCTTCTTGTTACTGGAACAGAGCGGGATCTCAGTGTTTGAGTTCCTATAAATACTGTAGAGGGGTGTGGTGTATTGCCTCAAAAGTTCTGGGCAGAGGGGAAGTTCCCAGGCTAGTGTTCTTTTCTTCTTTTGTTCCTTAATTACTTGAGGGATATCTTGAGTGATTTCTTGAGTGATATTCTGAGTACCACTTAGGTGGGTCATTAGGTGTGGATTAGTTGCTAAAGCCTTCGTGTCTTGACCTCTTGAATTTGTGAAGAGTTTTTCTGGGAAGATGGCTGTACTGCATTTAGTTGTGCTCTGGCTTGGCTTCGTGTATAGGGGCGAGCTGTGGTTTTGTGCCCTGTGCCAGCCAGATCTGTGTAGGGATTGCAGGGGGGTGCAGCATCCGGAGGTGCCACTATGGTTTGGTTACTGGATGGTGTCTGTAATTTATCTGTGGAGAGGGTCTGGGTTTGGGTCTGGTGTGGTTGATTGGTGTTACTCTGTTCCAGTAACAAGAAGCCGAAAGCACCAGCCTGAAGATGACGAGTGAGACCTCGTCGAAACGTCGCCTAGACACCCCAACTTTTACACGGGAAGACACCCGAGGACACCAAAACCTGCATATATATATATATATATACATACACACACACAGCGGTACCTCGGGTTACAAACACCTTGGGTTGCAGACTCCGCTAACCCAGAAGTAGTACCTTGGGTTAGGAACTTTACCTCAGGATGAGAACAGAAATCGCGCGGCTGCGGCACGGCGGCAGCAGGAGGCTCCATTAGCTAAAGTGGTGCCTCAGGTTAAGAATGGTTTCAGGTTAAGAACGCACCTCCGGAACGAATTAAGTTCGTAACCAGAGGTACCACTGTAGTATGTTAGCACAAAGAAACACGCAGACACATGCAGCCATTATTTTAGGGAGAAACACCAGCTCACATATGTGGCCTACTTTCATGATTCAACAGGGATAGATGGCTCTATTGCAAGTCCATATCAGTGTCATGTATTTTCCTCATAATTCCATTCCATTGCCACATTAACCTAAAAATTAGATCTGCATTTTGTTACATGTAAATGCCTGAGAATCACATTGCAACATTTGGGAAAGTGTGAAATTTGGTGGATAGCTAGGTTCCAATCTACACGTCGGTCTGAAAGGTAACGATCAGCTAATTTCATATTGGAATCTCAGGGAGGGGGAATTGAATTCCTCAAGCATCCCTAATACTCTCAGAAGATAGTGGCTGCTCCTCTGTGATTAGAAAAATCACACTGAGAAATTGGCTGCAGCACCATCTGCACCAGCTCTTGGGTGCAATCCTATCTTGCACCAATGCTTAGTGGAGGATAAACTCACACTGTTAGAAGCATTTCCTGAAAAGTGTTGGGAACTTTGTGGTTACATTTGCTGACAACTATATATACACATGAAAATTAGTTTTAAAAGCATCCCCAGACCACACAGAAATCTCTAATGTGAGTAATCTGGATTTCAATAAAACTACTGTATTTCTTTACTATATTACTGCAGATTTGTATAATTAGTTGATTCCCTTAGAGGAAATGAGTTAAAGTCTTTTCTATTTGTGAAAAACTTATTTTTTCCATGCTAAAATGTTGCTACTGTTGGATGTCTTAATAATGTTACTTTAAAGCTTGAATGGAGAAGAATGGATTAATGCAAAAGCAAAAAAGATTCAGCTATGAACCTTTACAATGTTACGACTTTCAGCTGATGGGCAAACTCATGAGAAATATTCAGGCTTTCTTTGTGAAAGAAGTGGGGAGGGGGGCAGTGGATAGATGCTGAAGTGAGCACAAGGGTTAAGCATAACGTCACTGAGAGCCATTGCAAATCTTGAATTAGGAATTTAGGAAGAGAATTATGGATGATATATCCATTAGGGATGTTAGCCATGCTCAGAATGGATTCATTAAAATTGTTATATATCACCAGTGCTCAGGACAGGTTTACATGCAGATACGTGTCAATCTATTGTTCTGAAATTTAGCTCAGTGGTTTTCAAACTTTTGAACTTCTAAGAACACTTCTAAGAAAACTCACGTGTGGCCAAGATTCTGGGAAATGCTCTATGTAGGACACAGTTTACATGGATAATAGCCAGGCTTCTTTTATGACCTGTGTGTTTGGTATCTTGTAGCAGCCTACCTTATGATCTAAGGGGCAAGGCAGTTCCTTCTCATTGTCCCACCACAGGGTGATGTACATCATGAGGTGATACATAATTGGACTTTCTGCACGGTGACATCCTGTTTCTGCAATGCCCTACCCTAAAAGGTACAGCTGGTGCCAACATTGAACTGCCAGCCAATTTTGCCCTAAACAAAATAACTAAGACACATATGGAGGTTCTTGTTTAGAAGAAACACCTCAGGAATTCCAAAAGGGAAAAACACCTTTTGATAAGAATCACAGTTTTTCAGGGATGGTTGTGCACATATGCAGCATGAACAAATATTTAACCCAAATCTACCACTTGGTTATTTTAAGAGAGAGAGAGAAAAAAGAGCAATCTCCTTTTGTCCTTGTTTGTCCTTTTTTATCCTATTTAAAACACTGGGCAAGTTAGTCACAACAACTCACTCAAGTCCAAAAATTTCAACACAACGTGTGATTCACTTGCTCTGAAATGGAGCCAATAAATATGAATTCCAGCTTGTCAATCTCTTATCCTTCCCTACAAAGTAAGTCAAAGTTAGAATAGTTAAAGTAGTTGCAGTAAAATCAAAGGAACTGATTCTTTAAAAACTAATAAAGATGTTTAAATAAAAGTTTTTTCCCCCTGCTGCAATGTCTGCTCTTAGCGAAGAGTTTTAATTTATTTTTATCATCATTTGGGGATGGTGGGAAATATTTGCCTCTCATCCAAATATTACAGCAAATGGTCCATAATTACAGTAATTGCAAAGCACTCTTTCTCCTTTTTTTGTCTTTGCATATGGTTTGATGAGATAGGATTTCTTTTCCTCATTTTACTCGTCTCTTATATCCCCTTGCTGCAATTCCAAATTAGGAAGCTGCTGAAATGTACTGAGAAAAGGATTTTTAAAAATAAAATATCTGAAGAACGTAGTATTTGAATGTTTGGTAATCTACTGTGGGAAGGAATTGCTGAAGTCTTCAGTCTGGCTTGGCAGTCTATAGCAGACACCCAGTTTCCTACCAGAAAACCTGACATTTTGCAACAGGCAAGTAAGTGGGTGTTAGTCCTTAAGTAGGTATGAGCAGGCTGGTGGGGATGTATATTGCAACATCTAAATTGTGATGGTAGCCTAAAACTCTTGCATGAGATACATTTAGAGTATCTCTACACTGCAGCCTTAGAATGCTTCCATACTATCACTATGTTGTGAGGATGATTCACGTGCATACTAGAACTTTAGGTCTGTGCAGCTAAAGTGGGTTAAAGTCCTTTGTGCAACCAACCCATCTTTAAAAAAGAACCTGACTTTTTGCAGTTAGGAAAGTGATGGGGAAATGCTTTGAAAAGTGTGTGAAGATGGAATGACAAATGGGAAGACGTTTGAACACCCAACAAGCAAATCAAGATGAAGGTAGGATGAATGCTGGTTGTTGTATCAACCACACCACAAGCAAATCAGAACTAATGCTCAATAAAGTCCAGATATAATCTAGCCTCTATGAAAGCTTTGTGCAAGTAATTCTGGATGAATGCTCAATAAACAGGTCACCTGGAGGGCCTCTGTTTCAACTCTATTTCAGTGAACTGTGGGGACTGTATTTCAGTGAGCAGGATGCAGCATTTCAAACAGAATTCTCAACATCCTCACCAGATTCATGGGTTCCTTGAGGGAAGCCATGACCATTCAAAAGAAATAAAACCAATGTAGGTTTGTAGTGTAGATTCATTGCAGTGTCTTTCTCACAAAAGAATGTCAGATTTGGGGGTGGGGAGAAGGCACAAAAAGCATATGATTCCCCCCTTCTTTTGCTTGAATTCAAGTAACTACTTCTGTACACACACACACTTAAGAAATGGATATATATTGGCTTATACATGATCAGACGTAGCCAGAGAAATGTAGCAAAGAAATCATAACTTGCTTCACAGCAGCACTGCTGTGAAGCTAATGAATGTTCTTTAAAAAATGTAAATCTCTCTCTCTCTCTCTCTCTCTCTCTCTCTCTCTCTGACACGGAGACACACCCACACCCACCCCAAAAAAGAATGCATTCTTTGATAGAGAAATTCCACACCAGGATTCCCAATTTGCCGCCCATTCACCTCCACAAATTTTCTCATTTAATATTAAAGAGCAATTTTCATCCTTGTTGTTGGGGGGTGGAGAGAGAGACTATTTCTGCCATATTGCTCCACAGAGAGCTCATGTTCACAGTCTCAAGTCGTGCCTGTTTAAAAAGATTCACAGCAGTCGCAAGCCTTCAGAGATAATTGATTTGCATGCTCCACTCTCTGAAATTTTCTTTTCTATTTCAATATGAAGTCTTCTACCTTTTTCTTTTCTTTTTTTACAAGAAGTCATATTAAACTGTAGGTGATACACGTCTGTCAAGGGGGGGTCTCTGTCTCCTCATCTCAATTCTCCCCCAACTCGCACTGGTTTCATCATATTATCCCATGTCACTCATTATAAATAAAAAAGAAAGCAATTCCATTTTGTGCTTTTCCTTTTTGCCTTGAGTCTTTTTCATACGATTTTTATTAAGAATAGATTTTCTGAGCAGCTGTTCAGCCACATACAAGGATTCTAGTCATTTGGCCATTGACATGTGTGACGACACTACAATCAGGTTGAATAGTGATTCGTCTAAGATTTAGCTGCTAAATAAACAGGTAGTTTGCTTTTTACAGCTGTTGATCAACAGGCAGAAAACCAGGAAATTAAAATAGCCTGCAAATAGCTTCTACCCTGCTCAAAGTCTGGCAATCTACAAGGGCACATGTGGATAGCCATCCATTTTAACTACAGATCTCCTTTGGTCCAAATCTAGGCATGGGCTCTGTTTACCCTCTGTGCCGCATCCCCGGGAGCATGTACCACCCCTAAACAGGAAGAAAAAGTTAACTTGCAAACAAGAAAACATTAAACTAATGGAGGGTAGTGTGGGTGAATCTTCTGAGCCAACTGCCTGGCTACTGTTGGCTCCGCCCCCTATTTAAAAATGGGACTGGCCCCAAATCCCAGCAATGAAACTTGACCACTGAGGCTGGGCGTAAACCTCCAAATAATAAACAGGGACTGGCCTGCCTCTCAGTGTTGCCATTAAGTTCCCTGGGAACTATAGCACCACATGCGATCCCGCAAAGGGCACCCACAATGTAAAGTGTGAGTGCTCATTATTCCTGCAACAGTGACATCACTCTAAATACACTACCCCACCCCTCACCCCAGGCTGTTAAAACCCTGTCTATGACGAAACATACAAGACAGACATTTCCCCCCCCCCCACAAAGGGATACCCCTCAATTTTAACTCAACTTTGCATCAAAGTAGGCACATATAGCATTGCAGCCTAAAGCACAATCCTTTGTGCCCTTACTGGATAGTAAGTTCTATTGCACCTGTGAGGGCTTGCTTCTGAATGTTTATTTTAGGTTATAAGGCAATTAAATCCAGTGATTTACAGTACAATCTTAACTATGTCTACCCAGAAGTAAGCTCTACTGAACCCACTGGGGCTTACTCTCTGGCAAGGAGCATTAGGATTGCAACTGTGTTTGCTCTAATATACTTTAAGTAGCACTCATTCAGTGCATGCAATATAAACATCTTTTTCATCTAAGAAATTTTGCATACTGTTAATTGTGAATCTGAAGTTCGTTTGTTATTTGATTACTGTTATTTGTATGCATATTGGCTTACCGATATATGTAAAGGTAAAGGTAAAGGTACCCCTGCCCGTACGGGCCAGTCGTGTCCGACTCTAGGGTTGTGCGCCCATCTCACTTAAGAGGCCGGGGACCAGCACTGTCCGGTGACACTTCCGGGTCACTTCTGGCACCAGCACAGCACACGGAAACGCCGTTTACCTTCCCACTATAAAGCGGTACCTATTTATCTACTTGCACTTAAGGGTGCTTTCGAACTGCTAGGTGGGCAGGAGCTGGGACCGAACGACGGGAGCTCACCCCGCCGCGGGGATTCGAACTGCCGACCATGTGATCGGCAAGTCCTAGGCACTGAGGTTTTACCCACAGCGCCACCCGCGTCCCTACCGATATATGTACTGAGGCCCAAATGCAAGTTTGCTTTCCACTCTCATGCTCTTTAATATGAGTTTTTGTACAATGTATGACTGAATTCTTAAAAAAAAATTAATAATCATGAGAACTGGCTCCATATAAAAGTTCCTTTCATTAATATGGGGGGGGAAACCACTGCATCATCACCATAAGTTAAACCTTTGCACCATTTGTTTATCCTTGCAAAATTTACAGTTTAGTAAAGTTTGTTTAATTCTCCATCAGTTTTATAACAATCACAACATGAAAATCTACCTACAGCCAGCAAAATTAATAAGGCATCTGCTAGTTGTTTCTAAAACCTTCAACAAAAAAACTATGGTTTTAAAATATATTTAACAGGCCTTGTGGGTAACAGAGTGGAGGAAGGAAAGCCGAGAACAGAGTATTCATTATGCCACAGAAGCACGTTAATCCACAAACATGAGAGAGAGATTCATTGAGGATTAATGTGTATTGCATTGTAGCAAGCAGGGAAAGTGTTCACAAAATATGGAGCTGCTCATATTCAAAGATGAAATGGAAACTCAGGGAAGCTTTTGCTGTGCAATATGCCTAGGGAGGGGCATCTAAACCATTTGATTAAACAGGGGTTCAAATAAACTAATAAAAACTACTGTCCAGATTGGCAGTCTGGATTCAAGACTAGTTATAACCAGGACAAGTACTTTTTTTGTAAAAAAAATGTTTAGGAGTACTCTCATTTTGGCTCAAGAAAATCACCATTTTATAGTTCAAATCAGGAAAAATAAAGACGGTAAATGGACAAAAGTACAAAGATTCACAAAACGTTTAGGGGTATGCGTACCCCTGTGTACCCCCAGAAAAAATCACTGACCAGGACAGGGATAGGGAATCTGTGGCCCTCCAGATTTTGGTGGACTCCCAACTCCCGTCAATCCTAGCAAGCATGACTAATAGCCATTTGGAAGGCCACAGGTTCCTCATCCCTCCCTCCCAGGGATGCAAAACTTTCAGATGCTGCTGGGCCACAGCTCCCATCATCCCTGCCCATTGACCATCCTCCAACAACATATGGAGGGCCACAGGTTCCGCATCTTTTATCTACACCTACTTAATTTCAGTAATGCTACACAAGACTTTTCTTTTCCAGCAAAGGACCATTGGGAAAACTGCAGCATCTCCTCCGTCTTCCTCGGAAGACAATGCCATTTTATGCAAAAAGCAGTGATCGGTGGAAGGACTGTGGAGGCAAATCAGTTAAGATGCATACAGGAATGTCGATGGGTAACTCAAGGTTGGAGTTACCCATTAGCTTCATGAATGCAACTTTTCTACTCTGCCTCAACAGAACCTTGACCTGAAGCTTTCAAATGAAATGTAATTCCACCCAATATTCCACTGAGCACAACAATAGCAGCCAGGTCATTTGAATGCAGCCATTCTCCTAATTGTTGTATCAAGCTATTATACTCAACAATTTCTCACTCTCCCCTTTCCTTCCTTCTTTGTCATCAGTGCATAAATAGACATTCCAGGTAATGCCATCTCTGTAAAGTTGGTTGAATTGCTATGCACAATTTAGAAAGAGGGCAAAGCTTTGCAAACTTGTAGGAGGGTAGCTTTTGCAGCTTTAGTGTGAATGTGGAATTTCAGAAGGAGTTCTAATTACATCTGTCAGTGTTCAAAAAAGAAAAGGTTCTGACCTCCTTTGACTCCTTCACCTGGTCCTCAGACCCTAGTTGGCACAAAAGAGTCCTTGAGAAAGAGTATCTTTGCAGAGTATTGCTGCTTTTATTCTTAAAAATCATCTTCTCCAATTACGACCGACAGCTTTTTATACATACCAAACTCAGCCAACTTTTTACCATCCGACCAACCCAGACCACACACAATCAATGACCACTCTATATATACAGGCATGTGTAGGTGAAATGTTGCATGAGTCATGCAGGCTTTGCCGATTCATTGTAGGCTGCTGACTCATGCTGACTCAGTTCCTTTTGTATTAAAGAGACAGCGGCTAATTTTAAGCCGTGACAACATCTCCCCTAATGAAGACGCTCTTGCCAATGTTCTTACATAGTACAAATAAGGGTTTATGTGCTATTAACTTTCAAGCCAAAACATTTGCCAGTGGTTCTTTACTGTACAGGGCTCCCATAATCTGTCAGTCTGGAAAAATCTGTTGTGTACCCTCAGCCTACCTAGTGGCAAGTCCTGCTAGTGTATACAGTATATCAAGCCCAAGTTCAACAGTCAGGAAACCTGGCCTGGGGTCAATCCACGTAAGCCAAGTCCAAAGTCCAGCAGTCAGGAAACATAGTCTCATAAAGTTCCTGTAGCATCCAAGCCAAGGTCCATTCACTATGGGCAGTTGAGCAGACACAACACCTCAGCTCTGCTTCCCTTTTATACTTTGCATACTCGTTGCAGTATCTGGGCTTGGTGAGGCATGTGACCCTCACCTGTTTTCCACCTACTCCAGCTGAGGAATCACACACCTCCTTCCAGAGCTAATGAGCCCCACCTGGGCTGTGGGCCCTTGCCTGCCTCAGTCTCCCACAGCACGCCTTCCATGACTCCCTATGCCTCAAAGCCCATCTTGTTTGTGAAGACAGGGGCTTCTCTGGCTCTGATCAGGGGTTCTGCTCTTCTGGTCCCTACACACTGACCCCCGTCCCCTCACTGTCCTCTGTCATCCCATGTATACTTTCCACAACCCTAACCTATCCCTGGCTTGCCCTGGTGGGTCCAAGTCACATCTGCCCCCCTCGCCAGGATCCTCTTCCTCCTCGCTGTCCTGCCAGTTCATGACAAAATCTGATCATTGCAGCTTTTCTTTGAAAATTCCTCAAAGCACCAGAAATAAAACAGTGTTGGCTTTTTACTGCAGCACTGATATTCAAAACTGGCTCAGGCTGCTGATCTTTATTCTGTCTCCAACAAATGCAAATGTATCTTTGTTCAAGGGTTGTTCAATTCCAGTCCTAGCAGGTTAAGACCTGAATGTAATGGGGTACAAGAGTGAACCTCAGTTTCACCTACCCACAGTATACAGAAAGTTTTGTATGAACCAGGTTTCATGGGAATATATATTCATTCAGAGCCAGTGGGGACAGAGCCAGAGGGACAAATCCTGTTTGCATACAAATGCATAAACTAAGGATGAAATTCAGTTCTCTGGATTTTGCAGCTATTCGCTTAAAAAACAACAACCCAACCTTATGAAAAACTCATCAGCATTTTAGTGCAAATTTCTCCTAATGGCAATTTCAACCAATGTACATATTTCTGCAAGCAATTTCCCCTACTATAATGCATTTTTCAGTTATGTTGTGAACCACCCTGAGATGTTCAGATGAAGAGTGGCATACAAATTTAATAAATAATGATAAGAATATTTTCATTAATATCTTCATTTTATGCATGCTCTCCTAATATCTGCATTCTTGTAAACATTGTTTGGTTGGAGAATTGCATTGCAAAATTCAGATAGTTGTGATGTGCAGGGGGGAGAGAATAGCTGCACTTCAGTTCACTTATTGTTTTGAAAATTATGAATTTGATAGATTTGTGTAATATTGCTGTATACAAGTTGTACAAGTGACAATCAAGTATTTCAATTTGGTTTTGGATGCATACTAAATTGATTTCTCTTCTAGCCCTAGCATAAAGATAGGCTCAGTTCACAAAAAATTCTATGCATTGTGAGAATATGTGAGTGCTAGGGCCACTCTCATGTCGTGTTGTAATTTCAGTACATGAGTGTGTGCGTTACCTCTGCTTAGCTTAGCTAGGCATAAACATTGAGCACAGGGATGGAGGAATAGCTGCTTTCTACTGATCAAAGTAGAGGTAAGTCAAATGGTTTTCAGTTTAAGTAGAACAAGAATTACCGCTCATAATTCCCACCTACCCCATCATTTCCACAAAGATCTACAAAATGTGAATACAGTCATTTCAGGTAGGTAGCCATGTTGGTCTGACACTGTGTGTGTATATATATATATATGCTTTCGTAGATTTTCACGGGTACAGGAATGCAGGTTTTGGTGTCTTCGGGTGTCTTCCCGTGTAAGAGTTGGGGTGTCTAGGCGACGTTTCGACGAGGTCTCACTCGTCATCTTCAGGCTGGTGCTTTTGGCTTCTTGTTACTGGAACAGAGCAGGATCTCAGTGTTTGAGTTCCTATAAATACTGTTGAGGGGGTGTGGTGTATAGCCTCCAACGTTCTGGGCAGAGAGGAAGTTCCCAGGTTAGTGTGTCTTTTCTTCTTTTGTTCCTTAATTACTTGAGGGATATCTTGAGTGATTTCTTGAGTGATATTCTGAGTACCACTTAGGTGGGTCATTAAGTGTGGATTAGTTGCTAAAGCTTTCGTGTCTTGACCTCTTGAGCTTGTGAAGAGTTTTTCTGAGAAGATGGCTGTACTGCACTTAGTTGTGCTCTGGCTTGGCTTCGTGTATAGGGGCGAGCTGTGGTTTTGTGCCCTGTGCCAGCCAGATCTGTGTAGGGATTGCAGGGGAGTGCAGCATCCGGAGGTGCCACTATGGTTTGGCTACTGGATGGTGTCTGTAATTTATCTGTGGAGAGGGTCTGGGTTTGGGTCTGGTGTGGTTGATTGGTGATGGCGTTCTGTGTGCCTCTGGTTCTGGTGTCGGTTTTTGTGGGGAGGGCTAATTTCCAGATGTCTGGCAGGCGGGACGTGTCGTCACGCTTGTTCATGTTGTGAGGGTGTTTCTCTATCTCGATGGCTTCCATGATTATTCTCTTGTGGTGATGTTCCATGTTAAAGAGCAATATGGAATCTGCAAAATTAATTTCGTGTCCTGTTTCTTTCATGTGTTGGAAAAGAGAGGAAGTTTTTTCTTCTTTTTTGACGGCATTCTTGTGTTCTGCGATACGTGCATTTACATTGGACAAACAAACAGACGAATAAATGCACGTATCGCAGAACACAAGAATGCCGTCAAAAAAGAAGAAAAAACTTCCTCTCTTTTCCAACACATTGCATGTCAGTTGCATTACATAAGATGCTAACTGGAGGCTTAAGGCCACAGGTACTCAAAAGGCAGAAATTCAACAGTTAAAGCATTTGCATCACTACCTAAGTCTACAAGGAAGAGTTGAAATTCTGTCTGCTAGGCAGCACTTACAGGCACAGCAGTCTATTTTTCCAGAGAGCAATAGAGGCAGACACACATCTAAAGTCTTCACCACAGAGTAGTCTGTAACATGTAGGATGTTTGAAAGTAACCTAACATCTAAGCATGAGTTCAGGCAAAGCATACAGCTCTTTGAAGCTCTCCTGGAAAGTGGGTTGTTTTTTTTAATTTCTGCAAATTAGGACTTGAGCAAATATTGTGTATCTAACTAAGCAAAGCAATTCTCGATTTAAAGCAGCAAAGTGAGCCTTTGTGTTTTCAGATTAACATACATGAATTATGGAAAACACAATCATTTCAAAGCTTTCAGAGAAACGGTGTTTGGACAGTGCTTGCAAATTCAACGGTTTTCCCAGGGCATATATACGACTAGCATATTGAATCTTGGGACATGACATTCAAAGTTCCTCTCAAATGTACTAATCTTGTTTTAAACTTTTAGGTGCCATTTGTATTAATTTCTTCCTCATGGTTAGGGAAGTGCTTTTTTATCAGAAGAAAACTTGACAAAAATGAAGATCTAATTGTTTCTCTTCACGTGGTTATTCAGCTAAAATGTTCTCTGCCTGCTAATTTCAGCTTAATTTAAACATAAAAGGAAATACATATTAGAAAGAACAAGCTGCAAATATTCTAGCAGAAGCTGTTCTAATGGGCCAAGCTTTGTGGTTTAATTATTAGATAATACAGAGGAATACAAAGAGTGGATTTTGCCTCTGCAAAAACTCCCAGAAATAAAAAAAAGATTAACTTTAAAGGACTTTCAGCTCCTTATGTCAATGCACAGAGTTTCAAAGTCTGGGAATCCAAATAAGGAAAGATACTTTTAAAATGCTAATTATAAAATATTATAATAACACTAATAACTTCTATAGTTATTAGTATTCATTGCAAAGCAGCAGCTATTATGCATGTTAGGTTGGATAGCTGGATATGGGTATACAGTGGTACCTCAGGTTACATACGCTTCAGGTTACATACACTTCAGGTTACAGATTCCGCTAACCCAGAAATAGTGCTTCAGGTTAAGAACTTTGCTTCAGGTTGATAACAGAAATTGTGCTCCGGAGGCGCGGTGGCAGCAGGAGGCCCCATTAGCTAAAGTGGTACTTCAGGTTAAGAACAGTTTCAGGTTAAGTACAGACCTCCGGAATGAATTAAGTACTTAACCCGAGGTACCACTGTATCTCTGTTTATAGTCCTAATAATGAATGAGCATATAGATCAGCTGTCAGGAACCTTGTCTCTGCCCAGGGCTGTAGATCCACTGGAAAGTCAGCAGGGTGGAGCCAATAGGGCGCAGACTTTGCAACACTGAAGGCTTGCAAAGTTACCTCTTGCTCTGTCTCCTGTTTCCCGCCTCCCCAGACATCTCTCTTCATCTGTTTGGATTTCCCCCCTTCTTGACACAAGTATGAACCAATGGCATGGGCAGTGCTTTCTTACCACCTACCACCTTCCATCTCTCCATCCACTTCAGGTTTTTTTCTTCATTGCTTCCTCCCCACAGCTCCATGTCGCTTAGCACATCAACTGGCAATTTACATAGGTGGGTGAGCAACCATTGTGGAAACCCTCCATAGCTAGAAGCTCCCTATTATCACATTGCATTCACTCATATGCAGAGTTTTGCAATGGAGTCCATTCAGCTATTCAACTGCATATCAACAGGTATGATTAATAAAGAGATGAGAAATCAAGTTCATTCGTGACAGCCAGATTCATCTAAAAAGTATGATTTCCCACTTTGGATAAAATGAATAATCTTTCCAATAATTTATTTAATAAAACAAATATCTGATTTAAACCAATTCAGTTTACGTGTGCTTAATTCTTTTACCAAATAGTCCTGGTATTAGAATAAACTGTTTTTCATAGTGTAGTGGATTAGATTTGTATTAATGCTCCATTCAATAGTTTGTAGAGTGTATCGATTTTAATAAGACATGAATCGATTAAGGTAAAATGTCACTATATTTGCTAAGAACCTCGTATGGGGCAATCATTAAGTAATGTTAGAATTTTATTAAATCAATTTTATGCACTCCCTTTAATTAAGGAGAGATTTCCTTTGACTTTGCATGTACAGCTTCAATAGAACTTTTACTGTATGTCAGCAAAAAAAATATTAGAAATGAAAGGCTTACCAGAAATTACTAGAGTTATTAACTTGGTGATGCAGTTGACTTTAGGAGGGAAAAGGTGAGAGCCTTGATTAAAAATCTGCTATTGCTTCTCAAGTTCAGAAAGGACCTTGGGAGGGGAGTACCATAGGAATGTTATCCCTGTACGGATGGCACTCTCTGGCAAGACTATGCACAATGCAATGCACAATGCAATCCTTTACATGTATATTCAGAAGTCTTATTGAGATGAAAGGTTTACTCCCAGGTTAGTGGTATATATTTGCAGCCTAAAGGATATTGGAAACAAATTTCTATTTAGCAATAACTATTTGGGGCATTGTGATTTGTACTATTATTTTTATTAAACTAAGGGTACATTCCACAGAATTAATGGTGAGCAATTTCCCACTGACTTGCTTCGTATTTGGCTCAATCTCTTTCAGCTGTCTTGGAGATCTCTTGTAAAAAGCTGAAAGAGATTGAGCCAAAGGGTTCTCTTCTGGCTTCTAATGCAAGAATGGAAGATCTTCCACACAATGACAACCCCATAAATTACACATATGAAAAGGGAGAGACAGAAGGCCAAGAGAGCTGGCACTGTGCAAGAGGCAAGCAGGGAACGCCAGTGGCATATATATTCAAAGACTGAATACTCCACTTTTTCCTAACACTTAAGGCAATGGATGTTTCCATGCCCCTACTACTTCTGAACATTATGTGGAATGTAATTTCTAGTGTCTTTCTGGTCTATGGATTGAGCTGGGAGGCATTGTAAACAACATTTCCCATGCTCCTCAGTGTTTCTGCATAGTCCACATAAGCATCCAGGCCTTAAATATGAGACATTACTCCACCTATCAGTCCTTCCAGTTAATGATCTTACACTCCACCATTTATATGGGTGCTTTTCGGGGTGGGCATGACCAGTAAGCCTGAATGTAGAGGCAGCTGATACTGAGTTGACATTCCTTTTTAACCAGGCCTTTGGTTGATTTGATTGACATCCTATGCCCTTTTAAAATGTGTGTAGGGGGGTGTTATTGGGTTGCTGTTATTTTGATTATGTATTTTGTGGTTTTATATTTTGATTTTATTCTGTGAACTGCCCTGAGACCTGCAGGTATAGGGCGGTATATAAATTCCATTAACAATGACAACAGCAACATAAGACGTTCCCTGCTGGATTAAACCAAGGACCTATCTAGTCCAGTATCCTGTTCTCACAGTGACCAGCCTGATGTTGGGTCTGCAAGCAGAACCCAAGTGAAAAAGCACTCTCCCAGCTTGTGATTCCCAACCATTGGCAGTGGAAGTATGACACAGCTAATATGGCTAGTTGCTATTTCAAGCCAGGCTTAAGATTGAGAGAGGGTTTGAACTGATTGTGTATTGTTTTGCAGCTTTCCAGATGGGGAAAATTCATTTCTGAAGCCCTCCAGTTAAGATTCCATCGCTACAAATCAGTTTACTCAAATAGGAGTACAGAGTAGCAGAAGAACAAAGCAGACATGCTACAGAAAAGTTATTGCCTTCTTGGGACTTTCAGAACTTCCACCAATCATTAATTCCAATTTAAAGAGACATCATGAACTACAGTTGCAGAAATGTTACAGATCAACGCAAGTGGTCACATCAGCTGTACATTTAACTTTTCCCGGCTGGGTTTGGGGCTCTTAGGCAGAGACTATTTCATACATGATACTATTTCACACTGGCTGTTAGGAAGATGCCCTTTCAAATCACCAGCAGTGGCCACTGAGGTGGTTCTAGTAGGCACTTGAAAGTATACCCTTACTAGAATTGGTTGAGACTGGAAATGGAGTAAGTGGGGCATCTCAGCCATCACTGGACAAAAAGCACAGATCCTGATTGGCTACTATCTCATGCCTAAACTGAATATCAAGAGCCAATCAACAGTTTAGCACTTGAGCCTGAACTCACCAAGGCCTCCTGACTCTTTCTGATCAGGTTGCCTTCTCACCTCAGTAGCCGCATTCTGGAGACCTCCCTCACTGGTCACTGAGGGAGGAACATCACAGCCTTATTCACCACAGGTTATCTGTACAAACATTTAATGTTTTCCAGAATATTTACACCAAGATGAATTTTTTTTTTTCTAAAAGAGGGTTTTCATTATACAGTTTGATTTTTTCATTATCATTACCAATATGGCCAAAAACTACAAGACCAAAAATAAAACAAAAATGTTTAATCATAGTAAAACAAAATATTTCAAAACCAACCAAAAATAACAGCAACAAAAATCTGAGATGGCTTTGGAAATGAGAATAAGAAAACCGTTGTTTACCAGAATGAATTTGGGCTGCTGAAACTCCAGAGAGTGTAGCGTGGCAATTACATAAGAAAGCCTTTAGCCTAATTATGACTTCCTTACTATTTTATTTGGGCTATCAAATTTTCATATAACAGCTTGCACAGCAGGTAGAAGCTGGTATATGTAAACACTTAAAAGTTATCTTTTATTAATATGGCATCATGAGTGAACAGTACAACTTGTTAGAAACAAACAAAAACCAGCAATTATCCTGTGCTACGAAAATTCCAATATTATTCTTTCAGAATGAGCAGTTGTTGGCATCTGTTTGTCTTCAGAGACAATGGAGTGCACCCCTGAGGTGAAGTCAAACCACTATGTTAGCAGGACCAAAGTGACCTTCCCAGGGTGCAAGCCTGGATAGTGTATGTGGAGGTCCTAGACTTCCCAGACACCAAGACTCTACTCTTGTTCTCACTGATGTCACCCAAAGGAAAGCAGAGCAGCATGCTTGGCACTAGCTTGGCTGCAGGAGTTGCTGGAAGGAGGTGTACAAAGCACCATCCAACCATCTTAGGGACTCCCTAAGATTTGTGTAGGGTTAGCCTTTTCTTCTCCAGAAGATATCCCATAACTCCTAGATGGGCTACCTTCCCAGGCTGATGAGTCCCATCTGCCCCTCACTTCCCTCTACAGCACATGAAGAAATGGTCTTCTTGACTGTTGGACTCAATATTGGTCTTGTCTGCTCAATCCACCAAAGCCTATTTTCACATGCAGGCAAAGTCCCTAACTCACTGAGGGTTTGAGACCCATCGGCTACCCTCATCTGGTTTAGCTGGCCAGTTGAAGCCATTCCTGGGAAGTGGCCACTGTCACATGCTGACAGCTTCTAGGAGCCACAGTTTGAGACCTGAGTTCAGGGTAGGGACCAAAGGTGGACAAGCTACCCCAGAAGGAGCATGACATGCCCCCCCCCACCAGAGGTACCAACCCTCCCCTAACACCCCAGTAGCTTCTCAAAAACGTCAGCCACACACCCTAAAAGGAGTGAATGAATCTGTCTATTTCAGCTTCTCTCAGTTTCTCATTTTTCCAATCTCATGTTCAGTTTTCCATATTTCCAAATCAGTGTGTGATTTGTTTGTTTTTCAGTCTTCAGGAATATTCATTGGAATTTCAGTCATGATTTCTCCTAATATATACATTTTCATGTGCAATTTTACCCAGCATACACAATTTTGTAAAGCTATTTTCAACAAAGTTATTTTCAAGCATGCCAGTGAGTTGTAAAGTCGTTGTTAATGGATGCGGGAGATATTCAGCTCAGTTTGCATTTCAAATATGAAATGTCCTCATTTTGTATTCTCTGAAACTGAAATGTTGGCATCTCTCAAAAGTCTCACTTTTTTCAAATGTTACAGCGCTGTTGTCAAACTCAATATTCTGAACAAAAATGTGGATATTAGGGGAAAGTGTTCATTAATGCAGGAATTAATGAAAGTAACATGATGGATAGCTCAGTTTGTATAGCAAGAGTCTCTTAATCTCAGGATTGTGGATTCAAGCCCCACATGGGGGGGGGGGAGAGAGACTAGACGATCCCCTTCAACTCTACATTTCTATGATTCTATGAAAAATGCATTTGCTTGTAAAAATGTATATAACCACACTAAAATGCTGATGAATTTTCATGAGGACTTAAAAAAAAAAAGCTGATGCAAAATTGTGGAAAACAGAAGCTAAAGACTGGAAAAGTGAAAAATTGAGAGAAATGGAAATTGGCAGTGTTGTTCATCCACACTGATTACATTGGGGTAGCAAAAGAACTCAAAACAGCCCAGCACATTGTTACTCTATGCTGTTTTGCATTCCTATTATAAGCATGTAAAACGTTCTTTAAATGTACACAGAGGGAAAGCACAGCATCAACTCACTACTGGCCCTCTTCAGGTGCACACACCAACTGCATATCGTAGATTATGTTTGCACAATTGGTGGCTACTGCAGCCTCATTGTGTGGCCGCATCTTACACATGCACAATGTCTGCATGCATGGGCTAATTTCCAGCATTTCTCTGAATGTGCCCGTGGGTGGAGGCAAGTGAGCGTGATCCCTACATATATTCAGACAAATGTCTGAACGGTGCTGTAGAGAAGCAGAGGCATGGTTTACTACATAACCTGAGAAATGTCAGTCACTTTCCGCATTTTTGACAACAATCATACACTTAAAAGAAAAAAGAAAAAGATGACCTGCCACAACATCTGTGGAAGTCATATATTAGCATTTGACGTATTTACTCTGGAGTCATCTTAATTTTAAATTATATTGATGTCCCTCTTGAAAACTCCCATATTGCACAGATAGTTTGTCAAACTGGATGAAAAACTCCACCATTTCTTTTCTTCCTCTGCTTTAGAAATTGCCCCATACAAAACAAATCTTTCTGTTTTTCATGCTAGTGCTGAATAAACAGATTTTTTTTTACATCTAATACACAGTTATGAATTGCAAACTTGTCAGAATCCAATTATTAATCTGATATTTAGATACTTCTTTCAGCCCTTGTAAGAATTCTGCTAGCTCAGCTCTGAATAACTGCACTTACAGTTGGCTCATACGCCAGCCTTTGTGGAATATAATGCAAGCATATTTTGCTCATATTCGATAACACTTCACAGCACAGGGGGGCAGAATAAGCACCATCAAATTATATGTGCTGAATTAAATTCTGGTAAAGTGCTTTATTTTAATATTTGAGTGCATAAGAGTCTGTTTTTAATAAAAATATGCACTGATGAGAATTATAATAGAAGAACGGAGAGATATTTCAATTCAAACTTCTTTCCCTTATTATAAAACCACTTTTAAGGGGCAGAGGCTGTTAGAATCAATGCTGTAGATTTGTTTCCAGTTACTTAATTACTCTGTCTGTATGATTAATAGCAGATCTATTTACTAATTTTAAAATAGCATACCCTTAGTAGTCATGCATTTTTCTAATTGTGTTCCATTTTCAATATTTTTATTTCTTGCGTCCAAGAATTAGTTTCTGGATATTGCATTTGGCATTGTTTTTACCTACAGTATTTATGATTTCCATCATAAAACAAATACTCCTCTAGTTTACAATCTGTACTGGGCAGATGGTCAACTAAAAAGCACAGAATGATTCCTTCAGGTATAAATAACTTGGCCAATTAGAATTTACACAAAATATATCTATGCCATCCAGTGATGTGGACAGAATATTTTTGGTGCTTTCTTTTTCCATGAAACCTTTCCCATTTCATGAGCTCATTAATAACTATGAATGGATGCCAATTGCAAATATAATTGTAGGCAAGCTTGCTATAACCAACTTTGTTTCCTAAAAGCAAGTTAAATAAGCACATTAAATTAGATAACTTTCTAGGGCATCAGAAAATTTTCTTGACACAACTGAATTTCTCCTCCATGTAAATTACACTGTGAATATTAGCCTAATTAACATAAGACATTTTTCCAGCTCAATATTTTCTACAAAATCTAACATCGCTAATGCCAACTCTCTGTCAATTTTTTTTATTAAAGGCAGCATATAAAGTCATTAAAGCAAATCAACAAAATATTATAGCAATGAAAAAGACAGCTAGGCAGGCAGTGGATAAAAGGAGAGTGCCATTTCAAAAATGGTAGATAAAATTGATAAGGACAGGTTCAAATGGCTACTCTTATGAATCAAAATTAAATTCAAAACTGAGGCTTGTGTTCAATACAGCACAAGGATTTCTGTTTGCAAAATGGGACTATCCCATTTTTTCTCTCCCTGCATGCACTCTGCATCCTCCCCAAATTTGTTTCGAAGAGTTGAAGGAGCCCCAGGCATAGCTGTCAAGTGTCCCTTATTTGAAGGGACAGTCCCTTATTCCAGTGCCATGTCCCGCTGCTGTCCCTTATTAATGGATGTCCCTTAAATGTCCCTTAAATTTCAAAGGAAGCAGCTCCTCTCTCTCCCTTCCTGCCGGCCCGGGAGGAGGGAGGCTCCAACTGTGTTGCTTGGCCGTGTTGCTCACCCAATAAGAAGTCTAAGAACGACTGGGGGGTGGAGCTTGCATGCCTTGTGTGTGGCTAGTTAATGCAAGCTGAGGAGGGTTTTGAATGCTGGATGCCATTTTGTTGCACGTGCTGCTGCAAACTTTGCAGTGCAAAGCCAGGCCAGGGAGCCATCTTAAGTTGAGGCTGCATAGGCCTTGTGGTGCATGTGATTCAGATTCTATTCAGTTGAACCTCTGGTTACAAAGTTGGTTGGACAGTGTTCTCAAAGTTACCAGCATGTGTTTGACCAGACTGCAGGAGTGCCTGGAACAGGTGAGGTTGCAGATCCCTTATTTTGGCTGCTGGTCCCTTATTTTCAAGGCTGCTGGTCCCTTATTTTCAAATCTGTAAGTTGACAGCTATGGCCCCAGGAGTAAATCCTTGCACAGATGAGATATTTACTTAGTGCTGCATTGGACGAAAGGCAAAACTATAAGCATTACCTCACATCCAAAAATGACAAAATGCAAAACCAATTAACAGTACAATCCTAATTATGCCTACTCAGAAATAAGTCTTATTGAATTCACTGAAGCATTCTTCCAGCTAAGAAAGGTTAGGATTGTAGCCTAATTCTAGCAAAATGAATTTTTTTTTAGCAAACACTCAAGTAGATAAGGCAGCTTTTGCCTTCCACTTAAATCTACCAGCTGAAGAGGAAGTCCCATAACTATAGAACAGGCACGTCCAACTCCCAAGAGACTGTGATCTACTCCCAGTATAAAAAAAACTGGCAGTGATCTACCCAGAAAGCCAGTGTGGTGTGAGAGCCAGTGTGGTGTAGTGGTTAAGAGCGGTGGACTCGTAATCTGGTGAACCGGGTTTGCGTCTCCGCTCCTCCACATGCAGCTGCTGGGTGACCTTGGGCCAGTCACACTTCTCTGAAGTCTCTCAGCCTCACTCACCTCACAGAGTGTTTATTGTGGGGGAGGAAGGCAAAGGAGATTGTGAGCCGCTTTGGGACTCCTTAAGGGGAGTGAAAGGCTGGATATCAAGTCAAAACTCCTCCTCTTCCTCTTCTTCTTCTTCTTCTTCTTCTTCTTCTTCTTCTTCTTCTTCTTCATCATCTTCTTCCCATTGTCATTGCACAGAGCTTTTGCGGGGGGGGGGGGGATGACAAGAGTTGTTGAGCTTCTTTGGGGGAAATTGCAAAAAACAGCTCACCCAACAGCCCACCCCCATCCCCCCAGTCTGCTGACAACCCAGCTTTCCTAGCAGCTGCAGTGGCGGCAATGCGACCTAGCGCCGGGGGCGGGGACATTCATTCCCAACTTTATCTAATCCTGCAATCGATCAGGAGCACCACGGCGATCACTTTTCCTAATCCCGCGATCAATCTGGAGCACCCTGGCAATCTACCTGTCGATTGCGGTTGACCGGCTGAACATGTCTGCTATAGAACATACAAAGAGCCACACTTAAGCAAGCCAATGGCTTTTCTAGCTTCCCATAGTGGCCAACAAGGAGACACTGGGAAACCCACAAGCAGAGCAGGAGTGCAGAAGCCCCTTTCCCCACTGCTGTTGTCAGTAAATGATATTTAGATGCCTTTTGCCCCCAAACCTAAACGTTTAATGTAACCATCATGACCAGAAGCCATGAATACCCTTATCATGTCCCATAATGTGTTTGTATATGTTCTGAATTAGTTTTATTCTGTTTGAAATTTTGTAAGCCATCTTGAGAATTTTGATTCGAAGGGCAGAGTGTAAATCTTTATTTTCAAAAGCAGTTGCTGATGGATGCAAATGGATGGTTATCTATTGTCCTTCATCAACATGTGTAATGCCAGCAAGGACTGTGGTCACAACCCAGCCCTGGTTTAAGATGGAGATCAAATTATTTCATTTTACAGCAGTGGCTAAATCACCTGTGGCTAAATTTTACAGCAGTGGCTAAATCACCTGTGAAAAAACCATACACTACTAATTTCCACCATATATTTATGTAGGGTTAAAAGGGACCCCTGACCATTAGGTCCAGTCGTGACCGACTCTGGGGTTGCGGCGCTCATTTCGCTTTATTGGCTGAGGGAGCCAGCATACAGCTTCCGGGTCATGTGGCCAGCATGACTAAGCCGCTTCTGGTGAA
Organism: Podarcis liolepis; assembly: GCF_965112155.1. Lineage (NCBI taxonomy): Eukaryota > Metazoa > Chordata > Lepidosauria > Squamata > Lacertidae > Podarcis > Podarcis liolepis. The sequence continues at coordinate 89,586,273 of NC_139554.1, forward strand.
CCAGAGCAGCGCGCAGAAATGCCATTTACCTTCCCGCCGGAGCAGTACCTATTTATCTACTTGCACTTTGACGTGCTTTCAAACTGCTAGGTTGGCAGGAGCTGGGACCGAGCAACGGGAGCTCACCCCGTCGCAGGGATTTGTTTGTTTGTTTGTTTGTTTGTTTGTTCATTTATTTACTCTCAATTTCCACTTTCCCAGTTCTATTGACTGCAATGGGAGGGAATTAATTACATCAGCTGCTGGACTTGCACAGTTTCAGAATGTCCCCTTTTGTGCCTGCAGAAGACAGCTGGTAGGACAGCAATGACAGCAGAGCTTGAAACCTCAGGGCTCTCAACGTCTCTGCTGGTAGGCCTCCATTTCCATGGGTGGGGCCAGTTCTCAGCCATCTTGCAGCAGTGCACAGGGTTGGTCCTGAAGTAATGCCACTAAAAAGCACTATGTTGTTGTTTAGTCGTTCAGCCGTGTCCGACTCTTCGTGACCCCATGGACCAGAGCACACCAGGCACTCCTGTCTTCCACTGCCTCCCACAGTTTGGTCAAACTCATGTTGGTAGCTTCAAGAACACTGTCCAACCATCTCGTCCTCTGTCGTCCCCTTCTCCTTGTGCCCTCCATCTTTCTCAACATCAGGGTCTTTTCCAGGGAGTCTTCTCTTCTCATGAGGTGGCCAATGTCTCAGCTTCAGGATCTGTCCTTCCAGTGAGCACTCAGGGCTGATTTCCTTCAGAATAGATAGGTTTGATCTTCTTGCAGTCCATGGGACTCTCAAGAGTCTCCTCCATCACCATAATTCAAAAGCACCAATTCTTCAGCGATCAGCCTTCTTTATGGTCCAGCTCTCACTTCCATACATAACTACTGAGAAAACCATAGCTTTAACTATACAGACCATTGTTGACAAGTTGATGTCTCTGCTTTTTAAGATGCTATCTAGGTTTGTCATTGCTTTTCTCCCAAGAAGCAGTTGTCTTTTAATTTCGTGACTGCTGTCACCTCTGCAGTGATCATGGAGCCCAAGAAAGTAAAATCTCTCACTGCCTCCATTTCTTCCCCTTCTATTTGCCAGGAGGTGATGGGACCAGTGGCCATGATCTTCATTTTTTTGATGTTGAGCTTCAGACCATATTTTGAACTCCCCTCTTTCACCCTCATTAAGAGGTTCTTTAATTCCTCCTCACTTTCTGCCATCAAAGTTGTGTCACCTTCATATCTGAGGTTGTTGATATTTCTTCTGGCAATCTTAATTCTGGCTTGGGATTTATCCAGTTCAACCTTTCGCATGATGAATTCTGCATATAAGTTAAATAAGCAGGGAGACAATATACAACCTTATCATACTCCTTTCCCAATTTTGAACCAATCAGTTGTTCCATATCCAGTTCTAACTGTAGCTTCTTGTCCCACATAGCAATTTCTTAGGAGACAGATGAGGTGATCAGGCACTCCCATTTCTTTAAGAACATGCCGACTTATTCTTATTATTCTAATGCAGAGGCATAGAGCAGGTTTTTACACATGTGAATTCACAAATATTGAAATCCTTACACATTCCTGGTTTCAGGTTGAAGTGAGCTGTCGGTCCTGAGGCTGAGGAGATTGAAAGGCATGTCACTCGCGTCCTTGACAGGGAGTTACCTGATTCAAAATTGTGAGGCCTTTTGAGATTTAAATTTAACTGATGAACATACTGTGGAAGTTGTCAATAGATATGCAGCATGGCATTCTGAGGCATCCATGATGAATATGTTTCTGTGTCGGACATGGCTCCATGGAGGAAGACTTGGAAGTCCCTTTAAAAACAATTCTATCATATTTCAGAGGAAGAGCCAATATCAACTGAGGTCCCAGACAAGAGAAGATCAATATGTTTTCAGTGTTTAGTCTATGCCCGAGAGAGTGATTAGAAAGAGTCCAGAAGCTTGTCAGTTATATTGGGCTTTGTTTGATTTAAGAGAATAACTTAAAGTAGCATAAGGAGAAAATAAAGGAGAGAAGAAGAAGAAGAAGCATGTGAACAGCAGTGGGAACCTATAGAAACAGCAGATTTGATACCAAGAGTCATTCCTCAAACAAAAATTCTGTTGTGCTTTACTATTTGTACTTACAATGCTTAAAGATTTCAATAATGATTGGGTTTTATGAATGTGTTATATTAATTGTATCCAATAAAATCTATATTTCCTTGTGCAAAACTTTGCAAGCAACATTTTTCTGTTCTTCTAGTCTTGTCTGCTTGATTCTCATGGAAGATTAGTGGGGAAACAGAGAAGGCAGCTTTAGCTTTTTACACATTGGAGATGTGTCTGAGGTATCACTATGGCCATACTGTAGCACCCTGCTTGTGGTTAACGCTTAGCTGGAATGAAATATTCAACGCAGCAATAGAGAAATTAAAATAATTATTTATTTGTCAGACAAATAAATGAGAGGCACAGTGGTATATGGTTACCAAGCTCTGGCCTGGGCTCCTGCCATTATGGCCAGCACTTATATTCCCTCAGCTCAGCCCCCTTGCTCCTCCTTTGGCTGCCTCTGTCCAATCAGCCTGGTTGAATTTCCTATTGGCTGATTGCTATAACCAATCCTAAAAGATACACCCATTTCCTATTGCCTTTTATGGGATACAAAAAGCTATATATTCTTCTATCTATAAATGACAAATAAGTAGTCATATATCTTACATTTGTCTCAACAAGGAACCTTAATTACCAGCTCACCTCTTGCCCTCCTTGCCCTATTGCCCTCCAAAACAGATGGTTAATAGTTTTAAATTTTTATCTTAAACAAATGTCAGAGATCTTGGGTTCACATTCTCATGCATCATCAATGAAAGATCTCCTTTTTGGAGGTCTCTAAACAATGGCCTGACAACCATATATCAGGAGTGCTTGATGGCGTCTCCTGTCTGGCAGGGGGCTGGGCTCATTTGCCCCTCTGGTCTCCTACAGCAATATGACTCTATGAAATAAGAATTTAACATTTCTTTCTTTCTAGATCCTTTGCATAATTACATTTAAGCCAGTATATTTCATACATTATCATAGATAGCTTTTTAGAAGAATAAACCTTCTCAAAGTAAAAGGAACAGTTTACAGCCTCAAAATAAAAGCCTCTTCTTCTATTTACACTCCCCTTCTCAGCCAGTTGCTTTCTTTTCCATTTACTCTTGGCCTTTAACCTTAGGAAGATATGGCTCAAGTTTAATGGAGGCACATGGTTTTATTTTACTGTTTACCAACTATTAATTATGTAGGGTCAGTGTAACCTTGCCCTCAGCCTGTAATTCCCTTTTTACGACTTTGGGAATTGTTTTCTGCTATAAATCAGGGGGCCCCCTTGTCCAGGAGGATAAACATCTTGCCAAAGTACTTAGGCAGCTGGTCTTCTGCCTGGCATAAAACATTTGAAAATCTTTAAGCTCATTTTAAAATACAGACCCTAATCAAACTATAAGCCTTGATAAAAATGCAGGCTATGATTAGATGCCTCAATACTACTGTTTTATAATCCTGGGCCTTGATCATGCTTTGCTTATTCTACCCTTTTCTTCCAGCCTGCAAGTCTAAGATATAAAAAAATATGAATGTGTAATCACTCTGTGCTAGGTCCTTCTCTACTTTTCTGTCAGCTATATCTATTTTTCAACTCTAGGTCTATGGGCTCTGCAAGAAGTGGGGCTGTCTAAATGCTGCCAGTACTCCTAGACTCCTCTTCCTGTGATATTTGCCCTGCCTGACTAGTTCCTGGTGCTCAGTCAAGGGACAGACCATAAAGAAGGTTATTTAATACAGTCAAAAGCACGATGTGTCCAAATTCAGTCTGAAGGATGGACATTATGTTTAACAGCAATACGCCCAGTGGAACAGAGTGAACATTTCATTATCTATGGTGACTGGATTGCCTGAATACCAAGTTGTGTTTTTATCTCCCAGGATCACAGTTAATTAAGTGTAGAAGAGAAACCAGGAGGTGCCATCAGGAAAATGAGTGAACCATATGTTGGTAGAAAAACAGAAGCGTTCATGCACTGTGTGGGGATGACCTCTGGATGGTCCTGAAATTCAGACAGCTATACAATGGAGCTGGCTTTTGTTTCCAGCTCCCTCAATGAAACGCTAATACTAAAAGGTGGAGAGAGAGAGAGAAGACTAGTAATATTGCTTCTTGCTGGAAGGGTTTTCCATTTAAGGCTGCATCATGGCCTCTCCAAAGGCTGCATGCTAGCTCAGATGTGTGTCACTCATGCGCCTTTCTCACTGCACACATGCACACACTTACATCAAATGTACAAACCACACATGTACATCCAGCACACATATAAGACACATATACAAGACCCAGTGAAAGAGGGGACAGGTGCTTTCAAGCCCTTAATCAGTGACCCCTTGTTTAACTTCTTTGACCTTTCCAAGCAGGGAACTATTCAGAGGTCAAATACCTTCATCAGGAAGCTCAAATGAAGCTTTTCACCCACTCCACAAGTTCATTCAATCCTTACCAGCGTGTTATTATGAAGAAAACACTCACCTGTAATATTTCTTTTCCTCACATTAAATTACATTCCTGACCTTTTTGTGTTTTTTATGTATTGCATTTTTATTCAGTTATGCATGCTGGTTGTGGCGGTATTTGCAAGCACTCAGAGCATAAATCCCGATCTTATTCCTTAACCAATTCACTGAACATCCCTGCACCACTCTCCTACCTTTTCATTGTTAAATCGTGAAATTTGCCTTATTAAACTAAACGAGGAGCCCACCCTTATTTCCTTATTAAATTCCACCCATGATTGATCCTTCTTAAATTAATGTATTTTTCAACATTACATTGCTCACTGATAGATAATATATTTATAAAGTTGTGACTTGGCTGGGTCTCCGGGGCTTGCTTTTGTGGCTGCTCTTGGAATATGTTGTATCTATCCACACCAGTAACTAGCACCAAAGCAGTTTGTTCTTTCTCTAGCTCACTTTAAGCTGCTTCCAGGAGAGGGGTATAGTTTGTGGGGCACTGAAAAAGCCCTGTCTAGTCCATCAGCTACTACGTTCTACCTCTGCTCAGAGACATTATGCCTCTGAATACCAGTGGGCAGAGTGCTGCTGTGCTCATGTCTAGCTCGCAGGCTTATCAAAGGCATCTGGTCGGCCACTGTGAGAACAGGACGCTGGACCAATAGGTTCATCCCAAGTTCTTACGTCCTTAACATTCTGGTCTCACAGTGGCCCGGGAAGTCTGCAAGAAGGACAGGAGTGCAAAAGTATTCAGAGGCATAATGACTGACTAGAATGTTTAGGAGGAAGAAATAAACAATTTAAATAAATACAGCATTCAAAATGACACTTCTGAAATACACACATCTTTATTTCTTCCTGGTAAAATGGAACAAGGTCTAAAGGTCACATCTTGCTGGGATTCGGGATTTTGGATATGGATTTCTAATGCTTGGGAATGAGCTTCAGGAAGGGACATGGGAAGGGGCTTCAGGAACTTTCATTCACATGAAATATACAAATACTTGTATATTTGGATCTGGGACAGGTCTGACATGGAATTGTAGATCAGCCTAGATACAGGCTGGCATACTAAAGTTGTTCAGCAGAATCCCTGATCTGGACCTTGTGTAGAAATAAATTCCAGACCCGCCAAATGTCCTTATGTTCCAGGGATGTCCCTGATTTAGAGAAGCTATCCTGGTTTATGATTTGATCCCAGAATGTCCTGCTTTTCCATAGGATGTCCCTATTTTCATTGGAGAGATTTTGGAAAGTATGGAGTTATCCAACCCCTGAGCTGTCTGAAGGCAATCGTGTATAAGAGAGGGGTTTTTTAATGTTTAATGTTTTATTATGCTTTCATATGTGTTGGAAGCTGCCCAGAGTGGCTGGAGCAACCCAGTAAGATTTGTGGGGTACAAATAGTAAAAATATCATTATGGAATGGGATGTACCTATTTTCATCAGAGAAATGTTGGAGAGTATGGAATTCTCTCAACCACAAGAATGGGTTTCAAAGCTTTACTGAATGGAAACACATTGCAATCACGCAAAGAGATTCAGTCCTTTATGCAGTTCAGTAAACTTTCCTCTCTCTTGTCTCAGAGCAAGATCCTAAGCTTGTTCTTCAATGCAGAACTTCTCTGCAAGTGCTGCTGCTGCTGCTATTAGCCATTTCCAACAACCACATAGTGGCTTCTCAAGTTTGAGCTTCCTGCCGTGAGAGCTCTGCAGCAGGAATTTCCTGCAAAGAGTCATCAGATAATTTAGCTCACTGAAATAGAAAAACTCCAGTCTTCTCTGACATTTATTATGGCATTTTAAATGCAATGCATTCAAACAAATTCAAATAAATTATTATTATTATTATTATAAACACAGCATTTTATGTACATTAAACTTATAACTTTAACATGGCATTCCAGTGAGCTCCTCACTTTCCAGCTTTTGTCAGCATTCTTCTTCAGATCCAGTATAACCTCTGTCCAAACCTTTTGTATGCAGATTCTTGTTAAATCAACCTTCTCCAGAAGATAATCAAATTAAACTGGGAGAGCACAGTGTGTGTGTTTTTGCTTTTTTGCTAGGCCTAAGAGTATGGAAACATCTGTGAGAAGTGGGAGAAGAGGGGGGAAACATGTTGAATTAAAGAAGATCTGTTCTTTCAAGGGAAATAAGATGTCTTGTCTAAATTAAAGTAAAACTGTCAGGTAGAGGTGAATGAATCACTTCTGACAGAAAGCACATCCTCTTCAACAATTTCCTCCTTCCCTGGGCATTTACCATGTCTGGAGTCAATCTTGGGGCAAACAATTTGCAAGGTTCTAGTAATAAATCATCCATGTTTTACTCGTTCCCAGCACCCAGCCTGATTCAAAAAGCCCCACAGTTGGAAGTAGAAGATAAAGGAAATCCACAGGGATAGGCTGCTGTCCTGAGATGATAAATCAGCTCAATATAATTGACTGACAGCTTCAGCAAAGGCCTGCGTACACAGCCATCACAATACAGCTTTTGGGAATGTGAGATCTGGGGGCTAGCCATATTCCATGCATGGCATCTGTACTGTCTAGCTTGGTATAGTCCCACTTTGTCCCTTTCCTCTGCCACTGCTGAGCATTGTTCAGAAATGGACCTAGAAAGGAAGTTATGAAGCAAAATATGCAAGTACCTTTCTAAGCAATTTCTGCAAAATGGCTGGCTATTCCCACCTGCCCGTGCATTTAGCCAATGAGTGAACTCACAGTTGCAATTAATAAGTGATATTATTATTTTTGGACACCAGGCAAAAGGAATCCCCGGGGTCCTTAAAAAACTTCTATTTCCCCTTTCTCTTTAATGCACTTTTCCTAGTCAGTCTAGGCAGAAATTAAAAAGTTCCTTTTTAAATGAACTGCAAATATCTAGTATTTATGCTGAAAATAGAAAAAAGGGGGGAAATTGTATTTTTTTTTCTGTATGAATCTAAGAGTGACTCAAATTCACCCTCTCGTTAACAAACAAAAAAGAATAACACATTTAAAATGTGTTTCTAATTATTTTTTACAGGTGTCTCTCTAAGCCAAGCATTTAATAACCTTGGCTGACTCTTGATTATAACATAAAACTTTACATATTATGCTATTCCCTCTTGTTGTACTCTGTCATAAATTTCCAAATGAGATGTTTATGCTAACATTAGTAGACAACAGATAATTATCTCCAGATTCAATCAACGCATTTGATTTGGACTTTGGACAACAAGTTATTTACAGAATAGGAAGCCAATATTATTTTTTATTTTACAAGAAATAATAACATAGTATCATCCTTTGAAATATCAGAATTATCTGTAACATTTTCCTGTTTTATATCTGAAAATATGCTCATGTATGAACATTTTTATCAATCTTGATAACTGGACTTTGGATGGTATCCAACTGATTCAGAGTACACTGAATAAAACCAACAAATTTCAGTCGGTTACACCACTATATTCTTATATGCAAATAATTTCATAATGCAGAGGAATGTGTAGAAGTATGAGAGGTAGCTTGTCTCCATGAATGATATTTTATTAATATTTGGATGCAAAGAATCATGAGTGGAGAGCAAATGGTGATAATAAGCTCTGCCCCACAAACACAGTGCAAGAGGCTTCTCAAGAGTATAGACAATGTCATGGCAAGTAAGTGGATTGTGTAGCCGTACTCATACTTCTCTCAATTTGTGCAAAAAACCCCCACAGTTTTACACATTTGTAAAGAATAATGCTGTCTTTGGATTGAAACTCATGAGAGGGTGGAACTTAAAATCTTTAAAAATGATAAAGAAAAGTTACAAATAAGACGGGTATCCAGCTGACCTCTTACAGCTTACAGCTTTATTTTATTATTATTTATAGAGCACTCACAGTGTTTATAGTACCAGAAGTGCTATGTGCTTGTTAACGTGGCCTCAAAGTAAAGCTGTGCTCCACTGATGGTCGCCTAGCACAAATGGCATAAAAGTGGAAATTAAAAATGAAACGTACTTGAAAGCTAATTGAAAGGAGGCTGTTTTTGTAGTTAGTACCCAAACAACTTGCAGAACCTTGGAAAAAAGGCTACAGATGGTTGCCTTGCCCATCCCTAAGGCCAGCCTTGCTTAGGATGTTTCTTTTCTTGGATGGGTGAATCTGCACATTTCAGTTTCTTTCAATTTCTGTTTTTCTGCTCGTAAGTTCAATACTACACATTTGGACATCAGTTTGCTGACTTTTTTTTTTTTAAGTCCTCATACAAACCCACTAGCACTGTAGTGAGAATCCATCCTAATATACACATTTCACCTGCAATTTTGTCTTACAGAGCATTTATATAAAGCAATTTCATACAATGCCGTACATTTGGGCATGTTGTTTTCACCAATATATATATATATATATTTCTGCACACTGCACCTTAATATATGAATTTTGGTGCACATGTTACTTGGCTGGAGAAGTGTACATTTTGAAGGATGGCTGTGTTTTGGAACAATTAATTGGAAAAATTGTGCTTTGGTTTGCATGGTGTTTCAGAAAGGGCTAATCGGATAAGTTGACCTTTAAATGCAAACTGGACAGAATTCTCTCCCATCTCCAACTCCTGCAACTGAAACTTTTTGATTAGAGAAACTTTTTTTCCTGCCGGTAAGCCCAAACAGATCTCAGCACACACCTCTTTTAGTCATGCATTGCATTAGCCTGGAAGTGCCAGAGGCCATTGATTTAAAGACAATAGCACTTTTTTTTACTGCCAGTCATATACATGGATTACTTTCTAAAGAAAACAAATAGCTCTATTCAGAATCTTTGTTTCACAAAATCGTGTATGAACTTCTGTGAAACCAAAAAACAAAAAATAAACTTGCAAGAGTCCTTGTAAAGTTTCAATTGAAAAGGCAAAGCCAGAGGAATAATAGCCAAATGCCAAGCAGAACACACTGTGTTGGCATATCCTACAGCTATGTTTGCGTATTAGGTTAATACTTAGTTCTGCTATGGGGGACGGAAAGGAAGAAATTGCTGCCTTCTCTCAGCTGGTTAGAAATGAAGCAAAGTCTCTGTTAGTAAGAAAACCGGACAAATGAAAGGGAAGGTAGGGAGAGAAGGTTAAGAATACCGCCACACCCGCAGAAACAAAGGCCTGGGGGAAAAGGGTGTACAAAGGACATCTAGCGAAAGTAATACCAGCATGAGCAACAAAGACAGCAAGAAGAACAAAGGCATGAACAGAGCAGCTGGCGGTGTTAAGAGTGCTAATCACACTCTTGGAACTATTATCCTACATGAAACACACTCGTGTATTATTATTATTTTTTAAGGAACCAGAGATGCCTTACAACACAACCAAAAATTCAGATACTATCAGTGTTATCACATCAGTGGGCAGACGAATCAAAATAGCAGGAAACTTTTTTGGCTGGCATTCAAGAAAAAACACAGGCAGGCTTCTTCAAGCTGTGGATTCAGCAGGATAAGAAAAGTCACCACTGAAAAGTGGAGATGGGTGGCAGATCTTTTATGATGCACTATGATGTAGACTCAGCCCAGTCGTCAGGAAGCAAGTCCCAGGGATTTCAGTAGCACTTGCAAGTGCAGTGACTTTCTTCTTTCAGTTTCCTTGGCACCATAGCGGTGATCTGGGCCAGGAACCCAGCAATAAGGTATCCAGGTCAAAAGTAAGGACCATAGTTCAGTCATAGGCCAGGTGATTAGCATGCTGGAGGTTCCAGGTTCTAATTCATGCATGTCCAGCTAAAAGGCTCAGGTAGCAGCAGGTGATGGGAAAGCAGTAGTTCTGCCTGAGATCATAGTGAGCTTCTGCTTGCCACAATGGACAAAATCAGGCTCAATGGAAAAATAGTCTGACTTGGTGTCAAAACAGCTTCCTGTAAGAGGATTGGCTTTTCATCCTCATATTCCTCTGCATTTGAATAAGAGTTGTCAAATGTCCAGGATTATATAGGGAGGAGTTCAACATCTTGCTAAGGTGATGGCTCCATCAAGACAAGCATTTCAGTCCCCTCTGTGGACTGTTCTGGTGGTTCTCCTGATCCCTCCAGAGCCAATGTGAGAGTGGTGCAGGGACACATGACGGTGGGGAGGAGAAAACTTCCACTAATGGAAGTTCTTACACAGGATTTTGCTAGCAGGACTCATTAGCTGAATCTGGCCCATAGAGTCAGCAGAACATTGCCCTCTCGGCCAGCTGCTTGAATTGGTGGATGCAAAACTTTGGGGAGAGAGTCCCTTTAAGGATTTTGTATATTATTTTGTTCAGTATTAGTCTATATGGGGGTGGGGGTGGGATATGGAAATTGTAGCTTCCCATGGTGGGGATGATGAGATTTATGGTGCACAGTGCTCTCATTAAGATGTGCTGTGAATCCGATTGCATACACACTGAGCTACTATGTGGAGGTTCATTGGGCCACCACTGAATGCACATTATACCAAATGCTAGAGCACACAAGAACCTGTCCAGACACAGAAGAGAACACTCTCTTGCAAAGGAAATGTATCCAGCCTGTGCACACTTTTTTAAAAACTGAAAAGCGGGAGACTTTTGGTTCAAGAGGAACCTTTTCTCTTTTTTATAGTCATGGCTTTTCCTCAAACATGTCCTAGTTCCTAACAAATCCAGTCTCCACTTCTTCCTGATTCCTATGTTCCGCCTGTCTACCATGTCCTGCATGAGGTATTTATGAGAAGTTACTTTGGATTGCGACTTCCTACCAAATTACATTTCGTTTCCAAGACCATATCACTAATTTTCCCAGTTCATGGATGTGCTGGTGTGTGCCACAACTACTGAATCTTCCTTAGCACTGGTATATGCCAACCTTTCTAGATGGCAGGAGATAATATCCCCCAATGAATAATTCCCTTCTAAGGCATTGTTTCCTTCTTCCTTGGAGTGATGTCCTCCATCCCTGAGAGCTCCATTATCAGTGACAGTAAGAAAAGTAAAGAACCTGTCACATTCAACCTGGGGTGCCTCTGTCAGATTCATGAAGGTCTCGTCTACATTCCCCTCTGCCTCTCTCTCTCAGCTTTTCCAGGGAAGCTATCTTGGCCTCAAAGGAGCAGACTTGGCCAATATAACAGAACTAATATAACTGAACAAGTCTGGAGTGTTTTGACTAAAATAAGTTGATTCAGTTCCTAGCTTCTGCTGCTTCTTGTCTTAAATTCACCTGAAATTGAGATTAATGTTTATGTGTTTGAAGTGCAGACAAGCTCCACACCCCCATAGTCATTCAGATATCTTAAGCAGTTTCACTCAGAAAGAGAGGCGAGAGAGATGAATGAGACTGGCCACAAGGAAGAGATCATACACAGTGAAAATGGGAACAAAGAGCCATGCAGAAGTGAAATTGGATTATATTGATTCAATTAATATTGTCTTTCCTCAGCTATCCCCAGTTCTTTATGCTGCTGTTTATTAAATGGCACTATAAAAAGAAACAGACATTTTGGTGCAAGAGGGTGGCACTGAAAGGGACTCTTTGATCTGAGTGGCAAAATACTATGCTGGGGAAATCAGTGAGTGACGTTCATAATAAAGGGATCACGAAGTTGTGCAAATTATGACCATGCCAATTGGACTTGGTAAATATATTAGCAATGCTTTGTTTCTGACAATCCAAATATATTTTTAATCCCCATAACTTGGAGATTCCTGCCTTGTGTATAAGATCTCTTACAGAATAGTCAAGACAAAAATAAATAGAGAGAAAGAGAGAATGACTGACCCAAATGGGTGATGTTAGCAATCTTTTCCCTAATGAAGGAGAGTATAGATTACTGCTCCTGGATATCTCATGAAATCTACATGTCTGTGCAAACTACTGGTTTCCCACAGACTTACTTCTGCCACTTGCAGGATGATGTGGGGGCAGGCAGAGCAGCAGCAAGGTTGGGGAAGCACCGCCATACTTTTGTTGTTGTTCTTTAGTCGTTTAGTCGTGTCTGACTCTTCGTGACCCCATGGACCAGAGCACGCCAGGCACTCCTGTCTTCCACTGCCTCCCGCAGTTTGGTCAAACTCATGTTCGTAACTTCGAGAACACTATCCAACCATCTCGTCCTCTGTCGTCCCCTTCTCCTTGTGCCCTCCATCCTTCCCAACATCAGGGTCTTTTCCAGGGAGTCTTCTCTTCTCATGAGGTGGCCAAAGCCTCAGCTTCACAATCTGTCCTTCCAGTGAGCACTCAGGGCTGATTTCCTTAAGAATGGATAGGTTTGATCTTCTTGCAGTCCATGGGACTCTCAAGAGTCTCCTCTAGCACCATAATTCAAATTCTTCGGCGATCAGCCTTCTTTATGGTCCATCTTTCACTTCCATACATCACTACTGGGAAAACTATAGCTTTTACTATACGGACCTTTGTTGGCAAGGTACCGCCACACTAGCAGAGCCAATTCAGCTGTCCCACTGGTACACTGACACTGCCCCCACCTCATTGTCACCTGATGAATCAGTAATGGTCAGAAGGCCATATATATATCAGAGGAACTCTTTATGATTCCTGCTCCAAAAGTGATCTCAGATATTCAGGAAAACTTTCAATGCCAACTCTGATAACACTGATGAAAAACAAGGTCTTAAACATAAATGGTTTTTTAATGCTGTTTTTATTTATTTTCATGGTACAGAAGATACATTTTGAGAAAACAATTGTTACAACAGTAAATAACAAGTAAGAAGTTACCGTGCAAGAAGGTTCAAGCACAGTCTGTTGGTCTTAGTTCACCATTTGCACATTCTGCATCATAGGATAGGAATAATGTGAAGGACTGCAAAGCAAGTCTTTGCTTAACAAAGTCTTTGCTTAAGCAAAATTTGCTTAACAAATATATTATACAGAGAGATAAATAAAATCTAATACTTCATTAGAAATTCAGCACTTGAACCATATTTCTATTGTTCTTCTATAAATCAGTGTTTTAAAAGAAACCTGCTTTCCACTTGGCTTCCTAATTATTGTTCATAATGTAAGGCATTACAGTAACTGTAGTGCTTTGTTCCTCCTTACAATTAGATATGGTGATTAAAACTTGGTACAATGTTCGTCTAACAATGCTCATTGTATGGTATCTATTCTTGGCTTCAGGCATTTCATGAGCTTATTTGCTCAATTACTGAAAGATACAGGACTGTTTCATGCTGCTTCTCTACCAGTTTCAGTGAGATTGCACATGGAACCAATATAACACACTAGCAGTGACATGACCCATATGTTTTACATGGGATATATTGTGTTTTTACGTATTTATTAAATTCACATACTGTGTTACCACCAAATGGTGCCCAAGGCAGCTAACAGCATGAAAATACAAAGTATAATGCAAAATAATAATCAACCATTACAGAGATTGGTGGAACAGAAAAAGGGCTGGCTTCTGAAAATATTGAAATTCAGCTCATAGGTGCTCTTTTGGAAATTGGCCTAAATTCTTCCATTTTTTTATTGCAACAATACAAATCTACATTATCAGAATGCTAGAAATGTATATCTAGCTATGTATGGAAGAGGGCCATAGACCAGGAGCCAGCAGAAAGGAGAAGAGTGTTTTGCTGGAATCCACAGCAAGGGCCTCACACATACCATTTCAAACTTTCTGCTTCAAGAAGACACATGTCTGATGTAAAGAAAGTTACCAGTCCATGACAGTAATCTGTTGCTCGAGTTTCCAACCTTTTTCACTCAGGGCACTGCAGTTGTTTATGGAGAAGGAAGAGAATGGAGTAATGGTGCAAATACAAGTAGGCTGGATCAACCAATACGAGATGAAGTTTTTAACCCTATAGGTAATAGTAGCAGCAGCAAATGGTCTAAGCTAGAGAGTCAGGATGTGCTTTATCGACTACTTGAAAGCTTTCACCTCAGTAGGGTTGCTGGAGGTCATTATTTCAACTTAAGGAGCAATAAGTAGTTTTCCACTGAAAGCTGGGGAAAGGGAAAAACTTTAATCAATATATGTCCTGTTAAACACTTTTTCTAAAGGTCAGGCAAAGAGAAAGTTGAAGCAATGCTCCTTTTCTCCATGTACTCTGGGAAACCAAAGGGGCATCATGTTCCTATTATTCCATTAAGTTTAGCAGGTGTGCATCAATAAATTTCACAAAGAGAGGTGCCGGCAGGAAGGATGTATCTACGCTGTGGCTTTGAAAGTCACCAGATGTCTATGTAGCGTCACCCCACAGTCAACAAATATAATACTTTGGGCTGACCCTCTCAGCTGTCTCACAGAACCCAGGCGAAGATGTAGTATTTGCTGAACTAATGTGGACTGCGTACTCTGTATGGTATCACACATCACATAGGCAACAAAATGACAACTTTCCTCAGTTATCCATTTTCTCCCCACATTTTTGGTTTTGCCCTAATTGCTTAATTCAATGGCACCGCAAGTTGCATTAAGTGATCATTATTAATGCCACATGTCCTACGAGAATTAACTAATTAACCATCTTTATTTATTTTTTCCAAAGAAATACTATAGGTACACTCAAAACCCCAATAAATCCAAAAAGAGCAGAAAGTGGAATGCACACATAACAAAAACCAAACACTACCATCCGTTTTAAAATAATAAAATTCTCATAGTACAGAAATCAATTATATTTAGCCATCTTTAAGATACCTTATGCTTGACAACATAATGGTTATTAGAATATGTATCATTGATGCTCACTCTTCTCGTGGGGTACCTCCTGGAGCTGCAGGTCAGTTATGGGCAGAAATGGACAAAAGTGGGTGGGACCTGAGGCAAATGTAGGCAGAGCAAAGGCTGTTCCTATTACATGTGCACATTACCAGTCATGCAAAAAGCAGCGGTTTCTACATGCACATAGACACACAGTTCCATCCAGGCTTGCAGGAGGTGTTTCCACAGTTCATAGACACATTCGAACCAAGCAAAAGGGTTAGAGGAGGGTGCAGAGCACTCCCATGAGGGTATGGCCAGGGGAGTGAGAGCCTCAGAGGTCAGACAGAAAGGCCTGGAGACCTGAGTGTTCCCCCTGTAATGCTCCCCTGGTACACGGTACTCACTGAGCATTCAGTGGCTGTTGTCCCTGTGCTTTAAGGTTTCCTTCATAACAAGTAAGACCAAAAGAAAAAAAAAGATACCAAAAGGAAAATATTTTAAGAAGTTCCCAGCACTGTCAGGCAATGCTTGACTAACTTTGGAACATACTTTAACCTGATAGGCTTGTACTTAAAAGACAGGAAGTTGAGATTGCCCATGAAAATATCTTCTGCACTAGCCTACCAAAAAGACGACAGGTTTCACATGATATAGCAAGTTTCTTGAGCTCTATAAATGGATCTACACCATTGACCTGAATCTACCACATAACATATGGCAATATTTTATTTTATTTTAATTTTTATTCTCTTATTGGCCAATATAATTTAGTACATCAAATTATCCCTCTCTCTCTCTCTCTATATATATATATATATAATACACATACACACACACACACACACACACACACACACACACACTGCTTCATAGTAAGAAAAAAAACCCCCTCAAAATAGTTTACAAACAATTAATTGCAGTAATTCATTTTAAGGAAACATTATTTGTTTTATTTTTTTAGGTACCTTTAATGAAGTCAGAAATGTTGCACTCTGGTTTTTCTTTTTTCTTTTTTTTTTCTTTTTTGAAAGAAAGACAAATCTGTTTCCAGTTTAACTTTTATGCCTTCCTACTTTCAGTGCCCTTAGCCTATTGCAGAGCAGAGAATCCATAGCCCTACAATGAAACAAAACTGCCAGCCCCACTATTTTTTCCATTTTCAAAAAATCTCTAGCTTTCTGTTACTTTGAAAGATTTTAAAAGCCTTTTTTAAAAAAAAGTAAAAGAAAGAAAATGTGTTTTTTCTTCCTACTAAAGGCTTTGTGTGATCTCTAGATGTCTTATTCTCGGATGGTTACACCATTAAAACACTGTTCTGAGAAGCAGCATGAAATGTGTGTAATCAAAGCCCTATTTGGCCATTTCCCCCAATAGCATTAGGGGAAGGAGAACCTGTTTGTTCACTGGCCTCCTCCCTTTTGCAGCATTCCTAAAAGCCTGCCCTTGCACACGTCCAAGGTCAGCTGCTGCTGCAGGCAGCTGTTCTCCTCATGGAGGCTCTGTGCAGTCCTAAAGCCAGCTTCCTGCTATAGATGTCCCCATGGAAGGCTATGGGGCTCAGCCACCAGGAACAAAACTGTGGGACCAGAGCCAGCCAGGAGGACCTTTCTGGTGGGAAGCATGTGAGGGAGAATGCTTGAACAGTGCTAAAGTGTTTGCAGATTTATTTATTTTTTGAATTGAAAGATGACCGTGAGGGTAAGCAGAGTATCCAAATGTAGTTCACCCTCTCAATGTGACCTTTAAATGTATAGTATGGCCCATCCCCACTAATTCCCCTGGCACACCACCCATTATTCCATCATGCAGCACAATACCTCCAGATAAAAACCTGGCAAACCAAAGACTTATACCGCCTAACAGACCTCTACAAGAATAACAAACCCTTGTCAACCCAAGAAATAAAAGGCAAACTAGGAGACAACCAAATACCCTGGCTAACACACCACCAATTACATGCCCTCTTAAACAATCCAGTAGTAAAATCAGCAGCAACTAGGCCCCTGATAACTTCCGGAAACCACCTCCTAACAACAAAGGGACATGGCAAAGGGATGATATCCACAATGTACAAAAAACTACTACAAAATCCCACAAACACCCTAGACATAATAAAAAATAATAAAAAATGGGAGGCTGACATAGGCTATGAGATTAACCCCACTCAGTTGACCAGAATGTGGTCTAAACCTCCTTTTAAATCCATATCAGCAAAAAGGAAAGAACTCACACTGAAACTCACAGATGATACCTAACAGCAAGGAAACTAGCACTAACATGCCCAGGAATCTCAACAAAATGTTGGAGAGGATATACCTCCACAGGCACATACTTCCACGTGTGGTGGGAATGCCCCCAAATCCAACTATTCTGGACAACAATCATACAAGAAATATGTAAAATAACTAAGCAAGTATTAAAAGTTCCCCCGGAACTGGCCCTACTAAACATCTTCCAAGATAATAATGCCCACTCACATCATAAAGAGCTCATAACCCACCTACTCTCAGCAGCCAGAAACATCATAGCCAGACACTGGAGAGACCTGCCAGGAGTAAGCATGGACCAGTGGTATCAAATAGTTTGGGAAACAGCCTTATTAGAAAAACTAACCAATAAGCTGAAACTGACACAGGGACAAATAGAAGAAGATGCCTTCATCCCAGTATGGCTCCCCTTTATCACACATATAGCCCAACAAGACAACAACAAGAATCCGCCAACAGCATACAACCCCAACCTCTCTCACCACCAAAGGAACACAAGTGAATAGTAAAGAGAACCTACACAAGCGACGCTGACACAAAACCACATTGCCACCCGACCCCACCCCCACTCACCATGGCCCCCTCCACCTCTTTCTCCCCTTTCTTCCTAATGTAACACTAATGTCTCAACAAATGAAACTGATCTGTAGAAAATGTAACTTGAAAAAAGAGGCATTGCACATTTGTAAACCAAGAAATCTTTAATAAAAATATGTTGTTTCTTTTAAAAATGTATAGCATGGCTGTGCCACATCCAGATTCCATTATCTTAAGTCTGGTAACTTAACTGCAGGAAGCAAAGCCAGCGCACTGTTTGGCCATAAATAGACAGGAAATTTTTATCAGGGGCCATACAGAGCTTTGTGTTGAACGAAGCTGGTTTACTCTGCCTGGAGCTAGTACAGAGTTCAAGAGCACCTTCAGTCACTGGAGGCAAGCAGGGGTCATGCTGACTAATCAGCTCTTACTTCCTCCCCCCACTGCGTTCAAGGAAAGCAGGGTGCCTTTTGCCACTGTGTGTCTTGAGCTCCACTATCTTGAAAAGGTTTAAAACAAGACAGCTGTTAAACAGCTGTAACTGAAGGTACTCTGTATACTCCTGCTATATAGAAAAAATGAAGGAAGGAAGGAACTATTGTCTTCAGTCTTGTTTGGAGAACAGAGGAAGAAAGGATTGTTCTTTCTCCCACTGTAGCCTCAGCTACTCAAAATATTTTACCTCTTGACCTTCTAAGAACCTCAGTGTAGCTTGCTTGTGAAATAAAGTGCCTCAAGATTCCCCTCGCCACCTCCATCAGTATTGAGTGGCCTCCAATTCATTTTATCAGGCTTTATGAGACCTTAAAAAAAAAGCTCTGGGACATTATTATGTTTCTGAGGACCTTGGAATGCCACGGTCAGGAGGTAAGCAGGGTTTTTTTGTGGCAGAAAATAGGCTGTAGTCTTACATATACTTAGCAAGAAGTAAGTCCCACTGACCTCAGTGAGTCTAACATTTGAGTGAACATCTTTGGTAACAGACTAAGATTTGTAAATAGCTAGTACCCTTGCCCAGGTATCATCATGTATCCCAGAGTCTTCTGTAAGAATTTTGAAAAATCCTAACCTGCTTTTGAAAATTCATGCATATGGCTATTTGGCACTCCTGAGTTGAACAGAGACTCCTGAACTTTCTATTGATCTATTTCTCTTGTGTCTGAGCCTCTATGACATGTTGTTCAATTGCTCCATATAGGAGGCACATACCTTTTGGGAGAAGTCACCTTTTATTGATGTAGAAACACAAGCTTTGAGACCTGTAGGTTCTCTTATACCCAGAGATGCTCCTGACTGTCTAAGTTGCAGGATCACCTTTTATCGTTTGCATCTAATTGCGAAGCTGAAAGAGGGCAGCAGCCTGAGTGCTATCGTTTGTGCCTTAGAAAGCACTTGGTTTGACTACTATCATGTTCAGGTTGACCTTTGAAAAATGTCCAGAAAATGTAATCAGTATAGTCAACTTATGCATTGAAGCAGGAAAGCACTAGGGGATTTACCTTTCCCCCTAATAGCAAACTCAATAGTGAGTGCTGACCAAATGGAGTTAGAAGAGGGCCACTGAAAAACAAGAAGGAGGGAACTTCCATGTTTGTAAAACTACAGATTTTTGTTGGGCAGGGGACACTAAGTCAGAGCTTTCCAAACTGTGTGTTGCAACATGTTAGTGTGTCGGTTGCAGTGTATCGTGTGAACGCTCCCCAGGCTCCTCCCAGGGTCGGAAAGGGGTTAGTTTAACCTCCAATCTGCTAGTAAAACTGAACCACTGCATTGTGAAATGATGCATGTCTAAAAACTGTGTCACCAACATGAAAAGACTGAAAATCTCTGCACTAAGGAACTTCCAGGACACAGGAATAACTCAACGTTCAGAACGGTAATATCAACTGAGGAAGGATACAGTAATGTGTTGCTGATGTCTCTTAGATCTCTCAACTAATTTCAGGAATTATGGTGGTTTGGAGACTTTACAGCTCAGCAAATGTGTGACAACTTGCATGCTTATAATGCTGCCATGAGTGGGAAGTTGTGTTTCTTACCAAGGCTCTTGAAATGGTCTTGCCCACATCATTATTTATTTATTTTTTGCCACATATCTTTTTTAAAGTTTTGTTTTTTTAAAAGAAATCAAAGGTCTGCAGTTATAGATTTCATCATTCCTAACCCCACTACTAAATCATTATAACAGGATTTAAATAGACACTTACTTTTTATGTTTGCTTATTACTGGAACTTCATTCCTCTTACAGCGTATACAGGGGGAGTTAAAAGGTATCAATGAAACAGTGCCGTTAGCTAAAATTATAGGCTAGATTAATGAAAAACAGCAGCCTTGCCTGTCTGTTCCTTTAAACATTAGAATAACTCAATCCTACTTGAGCAATCCATTTTAGTATTTATAGGGCACCCTTCACCATAATAGCTAAGTGCCCAACTGCTGAATAGCTAAGAAGATTTAGCTATATTTTGAAAGTCACCCAGCAATAAAATTTCATCTAGCTGGAAAAATACCACTGCTGATCATTTTCATAGCTTTATCACGTGACCTATGTGATATAATCTTGGATATTCTATTGAAAAGGACAAAAACTAATTTGGCAGTAGGAGGGGAACCCACATTCTTTTTCACAAAATCCAAGAGGGAAGGAAGAACAGGGAGAGAGAGAGAGAGAGAGAGAGAGAGAGAGAGAGAGAGAGTGTGTGTGTGTGTGTGACATTGATGGAACACACAGCTCCTGATGAATGGTTTCCTTCATTCATTCCAATGGCCATGGAAGCTCCACACACAGAATTCCATAACCTGAATAAATAAGATATGCTTTATTTGTGATGCATAATTTATTCCACTTTGGCTAGCCATAAATGAGTAGAAAAGGGCCATGTGGACTTCTAAAGTTTCACCTCATGAAAATCCTGTTCATGGCTCTGGTGTCTGAAATGCTAAAAGCAGCAACAGTATTCAGATGCCCCATGAATTCAAATGTGTCTACCTGCAGTGTCTACACCTGATCTTCTATGCAGATTCATAAGCTCTCTTTGCACAACCTGTACCAAGCATTTTGGTGATGCCAGATCACACAGGGAGAACCCATAAGCAGACAACTTATATGAGAATTGCCTCTGTGCAAAAGGGGAAGATAACCTTTCTACCATGTGTTCACTAGTCACCTATATCTGGTTACTGCCCATATGCTAGGCTATCAAGCAACTCTCACTCTCAGCAGTGATTTGGACCAGACACTTGGGATCATAAAAAGAATGCAGATATTAATATATATATCCAAGCATTTATATCTGTCCTAAATCCAAGGAGTTTAGGTTTATGTGTACTCTACCCCATTTCTGTTCTCACATCAACTGTATATTAATAGTGACTGATCCACATTCTCCCAGTGAGCTTCATACATGAGTGAGGAATTGAACTCAGAGCTCTGTCTACTATATAATTCTGGTTGTCTGTCAAAATGCCCCTGTTCAGGAAACCAAATGCCCTGTGCAGCACATGGTATTATTATTATTATTATTATTATTATTATTATTATTATTATTATTATTATGCCACCTATCTGTTTGGGTTTTAACAAATTAAAAACACTAGGCACAATAAAACATCAAACAATAAAAACTTCCCTATACAGGGCTGCCTTCAGATGCCATAAGTAAAACTAAGTAGTATGGTGACTGTGTTTCACAAAGTGTTTGCCATATATGACCCCAAACAATTAAATGATCTTGGAACAGAAACCAGAGTTCCTCCAGGGCAAAGTTCCCAACAGCCAGACTATGCAGCTTCATTAACGTGTGACCCCGAAATTCCAGATCGCTTTAAAATGATGCCAAAGTTTTGTGCTGCTTTTATGCCATTTTGTGCTGTGAACCCCAAGCAAATCAGGGTCACAAGCTAATGCTAAAAATTCCAATCTTGTCTGACTGACTCCAAACAGGTGCCAAAGTTTTGTCCTGGTTTTGTGCCACAAACCCCACTTTTTCACAGCCCCCCAAACTGAGCAACTGACACTCAAACGAGGGTCACGAGTAAAGGGCAAAAAAAACCCAACCTCGTCCAATTGGCTCCAAATGTGCTGGTTTTGTGCCATTTTGTGCCACAAATCCCGCTTTCTGCGCAGCGCCCCCTCCCCCAACTGAGTATTGGACACTCAAACTGGGCCAACAAGTAAAGGGCCAGAAACCTGAAGCAGCTTGGGAAGCTCAGGCAGAGAAGCCTTGGTGCAGCAGGGAGGTCAGTACACCCAGTGCATTTTTTCTTAAAATATGAGGCCAAACTTAGATTCACAAAATGTTTAGGAGTATGCGTACCCCTGCATACCCCCAGGAAAAAAAGCACACCAGTAGGAATCCTGCACTGTTACTATTGCCCAACTTCAAAAAAGAACCTCTACTATTGCCCAACTCCAAAAAAGAACATGCTCATACTATGCTCATACTATAGACTAGCAAGTTCTGCTTCCCAAAGCTACAGACATGAGTAGACCTCAGTACTACGACTGCACAATGTGAACACCAGCCTTCACACCCTGCCTGCCCATAGCTGTCAACTTTTCCCTTTTTTTGCGAGGAATCCTATTTGGAATAAGGGCAATGTTGACAGCTATGTGCCTGCCCAAGAACTATTAAAGGAAGTGCCAGGCTTTGGAAAAGAGGCATGAGACTCTGGCAGGGTCCTAGAGCCCTTCCCAGTCCTTTGCAAAACTTGCCAAGGCTTCAGGAAGGAGGCAGAAGGACTCTAGGATGCTGTCAGAGCCCTCACGCCTCCTTTAGGAAGTAAACACTAACTAGGCTTTGGGAAGGAGGTGGAACACTTTGTCCCCTTTGGCTTGTGTAAATCATGAAATTCATCAAGACTGGATTTCAGCTGTGGCAATTCATTAGACTGATTGCTGTCTTCGAAGGAATGGATTGTCCTGTCATTAAACAAACACCAGGGGTTTGGCGTTTACATATTCAGAAAACATGACAAATTAAGCCAAAACAAAGCAACATTATGTTAAACACTAGCAATTATTTCCCTGATGTCTGTCACTCTCCTCTCCTGGACAGTTAGAGCTACTGCTGAAGAAAAGTAAACATGACAGCAAGTAAAGAAAGGATCTATCCGCTCCTAGATGCCGAGGAAAGGGACGCCAGAGGCTAATTCACCTCATTAGATGTGAACTGAAGTCCATGGAGCGACATGTATGCAGATCGCTGAGGATGGAATGCACACCTTTGAATGCACTGTATAGAAATGCCACCCACTTTCTCCTGCTCTGGCATAGGCATTCTGAAGAAATTAAAATAATTCCCCAAATTTCTCCTGGGCTTTCTGTGGCTCCCTAAGGCCCAATTCATATGTGATCATGCCACATGTTGATTTTTCATTTATTTACTTATTTTTTTATTGCATTTGTATCCCACCCTTCTCCAAGGAGGTATACATGCTTCTCCCGCTCTTCATTCAGTCCTTATGTAGATTAGGCTAAAAGGCAATGAGAGGCTGAAGGTCACCCAGTGAGCTCCATGGCCGAATGGGGATTCGAACCCTGAACTACCAACTCCTAGTCTGACATTCTAACCACTGCACCACAATATTTGACAAGTCTAGTGCTGTGAAAGGGCATCAGTGGATCATCCTGGGGAGGATATTTTATAACCAAAGACCTTTCAATCAAAACCAGCTGCCGTATCTCCCATGGTGGCAGAGCTAAAAGAAGGACCTTGGATTAAGATGCCATTGTTCAAATGGGTACATGTGGGAAGAGGCAATCCTTCAGGTGCTGATGTTCCAAAATGTGGGGTGCAACAAAGTTCAATTGTTCTGAGAAAAGGACAAGAAACCAGTGAAGACGGTAGAATATTGGTGTAGTAATGCCCCACCCCGATTAGGAAACCTGCAAGCAGCTGAGTGTTCTACACTGCTTCCAAAGGCAGCCCCAAGTAAAATGTTTTGCAGAAATCCAAAGTGGAAATGGGTCGCTAAAGCAAATCCAGGTAGCCTGCCCTGATAGAGTCATAGGTAGCATACCAACCTAAGCTGGTTGAAGGTACTCTTGAGCCACAGAGGCCCTATGTTCCTCTATTATCAAAGATGGATCCATGAATATTCACCACCCAGCCTGGGACCCCGTAGTTCAAATTTCTACTTAGGCAGGAAACTCACTGGGTGAATTTGGGCCAGTCGCAGTCTCTCGGCCTAGCCCACCTCACAGGGTTGTTGTGAGTATAAAAATGGGGGAACCTTGAGCTCCTTGGAGGGAAGGTGGGGTATAAATGTAACGACGACAACAAACTACAAAGTGGTCATAGAATCATAGCATCTTAGAGTTGTAATCCCTTCCAACTCTAAGATGCTATGATTCTATGACCATGGTTCCCCAAGGGTCATCTAGTCTAAGCCCCTGCAATGTAGGAAACTCAGCTAAAGCATCCATGACAGATGGCCATCCAACCTCTGCTTAAAAACCTCCAAGGAAGGAGAGTCTACCACTTCTTATGGGAGTCTGTTCCATTGCTGAACAGCTTCTACTGTCAGAAAGTGGTTTTGTTTTTTTTTTTGGAATGTTTAGTCGGAATCTCCTTTCATGCAGCTTTAGGTGGAGTGTATTCTCCTCCAGAGCAGGTTGCTGTCAGCAGAATTTACTTCCCAGGTAATATATTGCATTGTAGCCCTAGTATAATATATACACAAATTTAAAGATTGGCATTTTTTTATTGTCTTTTGGTAATTATAATTGCTACTGCTCATTTATATATTATGTAGTTTTGATTAAAACAATCACAACCACCAAGCCACTAATCAAATGTCAGGATTTTTTAGATATAAAAAGAGCACAGGAAAGTGAATTTCCGTTCATTGTGGGTCTCTCTGCTTTGCTCTGGCAGTTGCTCCATGTTGTTTAAAGAGCATTTAATAAGCTGGCCACGCAGGCAAACCAAGGAGACTT
Source organism: Podarcis liolepis (assembly GCF_965112155.1). NCBI lineage: Eukaryota > Metazoa > Chordata > Lepidosauria > Squamata > Lacertidae > Podarcis > Podarcis liolepis. The sequence goes on from NC_139554.1 coordinate 89,611,177, forward strand.
ATTACAGTTGTGCTGAAACTTCTCAGCAGAAGAGGATTTTACAACTTACACATCATTAGCTGTTCTGTGGAGAGTCCCATCTTCCTAAGATGAAATGGCCTCCAGATACTTTATGAGAAGTGACAGCCTATTAGGGATTTTAACCACAGAGTGCTGCTCCCATAGAGGTCCCACAAGGGATTACGCATGAGATCTTGGAGCTTGAACCCAGGAACTTCCTCTGATGCCTTTTGCTGTGACACACTCTCTCAAATTCATTGGGCATTCATCTGGACATAACATGTCCCTCACACATTTCTATTGCAAGTTAACATGAATTAATGTCTAGCAGCCTACATCCCTAACAGCAGGCAAAGAATTGGACAGCTGAGACCATCTGAAAGCAAAAAGAGTACTATGTGGGGAATATCATCATCACACTTCCCCCACCGACTGCTTTGTGTATCATCAGTGCTGACCTAAAAAGTTGCATCCTTCCATTTGCAACAAGAAAGCATGACAAGCTCAGTCTGCAGCTATGAATGCTCCACAAAATCATGTTGAAAAGCACCGTGGCTTTGAGATTTCTCATTAATCGTAGCCATGGAAGACAAACTAGTCATGCACTGCACATACAGCTGCCTTTGAAGGTAGTTTAAAATTTCAAGCAGTACAGAACATGGACCACCAGGATGTTTGCTGGGCCAGGAATTCTACAAGCTACAGTTACACCAATTATGCACCAGTTAATAATGGCTATTTGCTTCCAGGCTCAATGAATGACTGCCGAGCTCTAAATGGGTTGGAATCAGGAGGAGGAGCCAGCAGGATCGGTCAGTGCCATGGAGGTGGTCTCCCAAGAGTGGCACACTGCTCACTAGGATGACATGTGGGGCAGGCTGTTGATGACGCCAGGGCAGTATTCATGCACCAGTGGGTATGTCTGATTGGCTCTACCTATGGAGCCACCCTGACTTCAGTTTTAGTTTCTTGCTTCCAACTTGTTTGATACGTTGTTTGTTTGTTGTAAGCTGCCGTGTCAGTGTTCTCCATGACAGTTGGAATAGAATTATATTAAATAGATAAATTGTAGCTTTGCCACATCCTATGTCAGTGACTTCATCCAACTAAATTAGTTATGATTCACTGCTTACATCCTACTGACTTCAGTGAAGGAATGCTGGGGCAGGGGGCTTTTCCTTATCGGAAGACCCCTTTATAGTACAAGAGCTGCCCCAGAAAAAGAATTACAGGAGACTGCCATCAGACAGGGTGAACCTTTGGCCACACTCCAGCCTGCTGACCTGCTTGGGAAGCTTCCAATCCCTGCTGCCGAGGCCTCCTCCCTTTAAGTCCAACTCTGGTGGAAAATAAACAAAGGGGAAGCTTTGGATTTACTTTCTCAAAGCCCCAAACACCAAATCTCACAGAACCTTCTGAACTGCTCTTAGAACACAAAGCTTAACTTTGTTGTCTTAGAACTTAAGGGAGATTTTCCTCTATAAGCAAAATGTCAAAGTATGAAAGGAAGTTTTTTTGAAGAAATGGCAGGAATGAAGGGAAAGAGAAGGCAACTGGCCAGATAGCTTTGGTGAGTTACCGTGACAGGACAAGCCCTTCCATTAGGCAAACTGAAGTAGGTGGCACAGGCAGTGGGACCAGGGTGAGAAAAATTGACGCGTGCGCGCACACACACACACACACACACAGGCCTGCCACTTGTCTCTGCTGCCTGGCTCTGCCATCTTCTTTCTACCTGGCAGTGAGATTCTCCACCTCCTCCATCCTTGTCTCACTCTAGGAAGGGCCTCAGAGAGGCATTCTTGAAGGGGTGGCCATGAAAACATTGGCCACCACAGAAAGTCATAGTGGCAGCACAGGTGTTTTCATGGCTACCCCACTCAGGATGTCTGAGAAAGGGCCACCTAATCCTCCCAAAGCTCTACAGGGAAGCAGGGGTGGAAGTCTTCATTAGCACCAGTAGCAGCAAAGGAAATGCAGAATTTTAGCTGAGAGGGGGTGCTGCTGCCGCCACTACTACCACCACTGCCACGCAGAGGAGGAAAGGTGGCAAAGCAGGGAGAGATGAAGGGGGATGGGAGGAGCAGCAGCAGTGAGCCAAGGCAGTATGATCTCTTGCGCAGGTTATGCAGAAACAAAATGGTGGGTATCTGTCTATTCAGGAGCAAAATCTCAGACACTTTAGGTCACACTGATGAGCAACACTGGAAAACAGGAGTTCATTTGGTTAACCTCAAAGCAACGGCACTTAGGGTTGCAGCCTGTATACAAGCAATAAATGGAACTTAAATTAGTCATGACTAACTTAAACTTAAACTAGGGATGCGGGTGGCGCTGTGGGAGGCAGAGCCTAGGACTTGCCGATCAGAAGGTCGGCGGTTCGAATCCCTGCGATGGGGTGAGCTCCTGTTGCTTGGTCCCTGCTCCTGCCAACCTAGCAGTTCGAAAGCACATCAAAGTGCAAGTAGATAAATAGGTACCGCTCCGGCAGGAAGGTAAACGGCGTTTCCATGCGCTGCTCTGGTTCGCCAGAAGTGGCTTAGTCATGCTGGCCACATGACCCGGAAGCTGTACGCCGGCTCCCTAGGCCAATAAAGTGAGATGAGCGCCGCAACCCCAGAGTCGGCTATGACTGGACCTAATGGTCAGGGGTCCCTTTACCTAACTTAACCTAGTGATGTAGTTTAGCTGTAGTAAAATCCAGCTTTTGTCTGCTTTAACTTGGGTTCTACATAGGGCAAAGACTGTATTTTCTTTTGTCCATTTTAAACTGCTGGACTGGTTCTTATGCTGTATCTTCACTAAGTCCATCTGTTGCACACTACCAGCCATCCAACATTATCTGCCTGTTTTCTTCATAGTTAGAAATTAAGACTTTGACTTCAACAGCACTGGTTGAGGGAGGAAGGATTGAAAAAATTGGTGTTTTCATGAACAAGGCATTGCTTGAATAAACAGCAATCACACCTTGACAGTCATTTAAACCCACTCAGGCAGAATATCATTATTGTATGCCAATCAAACAGATGGGATAGAATTTTTCAGACCACAGCTTCTGGGTTTCATAGCCAAGATTCAGGAATGATTGGCATTTTCATATCTTCAAAGTAGCTAATTAAAACAATATTGCTAGGTCAAAACTGGCTTCACATTTCAGTTAGGCACACTCAGATGATATTAAATGTGTCCATGTAATACTAGGAGGATTTTGGCTTTCTTGCTAACAATAAAGGAGTTTTGTAAATAAATTGCTATCAATAATGTGGGATTAAGCCAAGAACAACTGCAATTTTCCCAGATATTAACTGAAAGTTTCTTTTAAAAAGTATTTCCTCTAGTTTTTTAGCCAAAAAGAAAATCCTCACAGGATTCTAAGAAAGATCCTCGAGTCTAGCGAAGAATGGTCAATAACTGATAGCTGTGAGTTGTCATCTACTTAGTAATGGAGTATATTGTAAAATTATCAAATAAGGTAACTCTTGTGTTGGAGTGAAGCCTTGGGTAAAATCTGTTTTCAGATTCTATTGAAATTACTGCAAAAGTGATTAAAGTCATTACGAATGTGCAGCTTTACCACAATTTTTTAGATTATTCCAAGACAACTTGATCTGTACTGGGCCATATCATGTGCATGTTTACAAGAAAGGGCCCTAGCTCAGTAGTAATGCAACTGATTTTCATGCATAAGGTCCCAGGTTCCATCTCCCGCATGTACAAGTAAGTGAGGGAGCTGCTGCCAACCAGTGTTGACTATACTGACCTAGATGGAGCAGTGTTTTGACTCAATGTATAAGGCAGCTTCCTATGGTCCTGCGGGCACAGTGGGGTCCACTACCCCTCTCATTCCCCATGAGTTTCAAAATTCCTTCTAAATTGCCCACCCATGAGCCACTCATCATCTTAACTTTAATCCAAGACAGTGAAGAATATGAGGGGGGTGGCATTATAATGCCTGCTTTTTTATCTGAGCTGTTCACATTCCAAGTCTGTGGATTGCCAGTGGAGATGAAATTGGTCTTCTGATATGTTTTCATTCTGCATTTCTCATGCTTTTGCTTGTCACTATTTCTGAATCGTGAGAAGTCTTCTCGTTATTCTTAAACTTTAACCCAAAACCAAACTGCTGATTCCTCAGTTTTCTTCTTCATTTGTCCATTTACCGTACTTCTACCCAAGAGCAAGACTTTAGAGCTCTATTTGATGCATTTCTTTCTCCTTCTTTCATCCAAGCTACTGAAAAAAACTTGCCTTTTTCAAACTTCTAAATATGTCTAACATGTTTTATTCTCTCTCTCTACAATGATGCTGGCTTATTCTCTTACTCTCTCCTAGGTGACAAATGTATGTGCTCTTCTGGTAAGCTATAGCGCTTTGTTTAGCGACCTGATAATAGTAAATAAGGTCAGAGCAACAGCTTCTGAGAACAACCCCACATACTATTTGATCATGTTATTTCATCATGTCAATGGACGGCATCATCTTCCATCCAAGTTCTTTTACCTAAAAGCGGGTTGGGCTTCAAATGCTCCAACACAAGGTCATTTCTGTGCTTGGCTCTCCCCACTGCCCATGTTACCTTTTGATTGTTCAAATTATTTTTGTCCTCAAGGGAACCAAAGTTGTCCTTCAGCCTGAATTTGTAGCAGCTTTTATAAGCCTGTTATTCCCAGCATCTGGTTAGAAATTCTGAGCAGTAACTATGAAGTAATATTAACAATAGCTTCTGATTAGAACTTCCTAAGAGATTTAGATTTTAGCTTGGATACATCTGAGACATTAGATCATACAAGTACATGCCCACCACCCCAGTTAAAATACGTGAAATAAAAATGGGCCAAAATAACAACACGTTTATTTTATTTTATTTAAGAATCTCAGCATCCAAAGGTTTTATACTATAAAACAAATTTTAACTATGTTGTGTGCAAACTGTTTAGAGATTCTGACAATTAAACAATATATAAAATAAAAAACGTGAAATTTCCCAAACAGCTAGTGGCAAGCTGTGGGCTTGAGCCTAAAATCAGTTCCCATCATCACACTGAATGGTACTTCAAAAATGGGAGCACAGATTTGCACATGCTGGTTTATATGTATGGATGAACATTTAGAAATTATTATTACACAGTAATTAAAATAGAAATGCAATAGATCTTGCTGCAGTTCTTACCACATTGTGACCAGGTGATCTTTGTAGATATTCAGTCTGCTGTCTGGTGTGACCTGTTGATGAACAACTCCAAGGCCCCTGCTCACACTTTTTAATGATTCTTGATCTTTAAATGGGATTTGGACAAATAGACAACTGTCCTCTATATAGTAGTACACCTGAATATCTGGTGCATGTTCATGAGGAGTGGTTTTCACTGTTTTTTGAAACCTGAACAAGGCCTCGCTCTTATGGAAGTTCTTTGGAGTTGAGTGAATAGTGGCCATTTAGTGTACCTTTTAGTATACCTTTGAACTATCAGTAGATAACAACAGCAGGCCTCCCTACCCACCAAGGGCCAGATAATAAAGTATTAGCAGTCTTTTCCAAGACCAAATGAAACATTCATTCTGGTTTTTCATCTGAGGAAAACAAGCAAAATGAAATTTATTTGATGGCTACACAACAGGAGCCATTTCCTCTTAGGTAACCTGTGGATCTTACTGACATTGACAGGGTTAGAAAAGAGAAATCTGCAATTATTAAAGTGTTGGTGGGCTGCAATACAAAAATGAGCTGAAGCAAACAAAATACCTTCTCATCCTAATTGTCATTAGGCTTTTTACTTTAATTCGTTCATTTTATTATTTAGTATCCTAATTTTCATTTCTCCAAAGCTATCCTTCCCCCCCCCCCCAAAGGGATGTCACATTATGCATTGAAACTGAATTGTAGTTCAGTAGCCTGTTGAGAATCTTCCTTTCTTCTCTAGGCAACCAAACAACAAAACTATCAAGGTTTGGTAACTAATGAGATCATACAATTACAGACTTGTGGAAATGAAAACTTGGTCATCATGGCGGCCCTCCCGGACATGTGCCGTGCATCCCCCTGCCATGCCCCCAGAACACGTACCACACCCCTGTGGGTGGCATGCCACGCCCTGGGATGTACATCACGGCACCTGGGGCATGCGTCACTCCCCCCCCCCGAGGGGCGCCAGCCACGCTCCCGCCTGCTCTCCACCCCTGGTAGTGGAGCATGCAGCTTTGCCACTGAGTCCAGAGAAGGTGATAAAAAAGAGAGGGGGTAGCAAATAATAAGGGAACAAGAAACAGAGACTCTTTTTTCCATCACTACTTCTTTCTGATCTTGCCTGATGAAGAGTTAGTTTAGCAGTCATAGCAGAGGTCATATTATGGATCAGTAACTGGTTTAAAAAGGGGAAGAGATGAAAATTGTCTCCCTTCTTCTGCTGATGAATGTCTTCCATCAGCAAAGGACACAAATTAGATACCACCCACAGATGCTGAACAGATGTAAAGAAATGCAAAATGTTGTGCCATCTGGAATTTGAGTATGTTATACTAGATGTTATAAGAGTTTCTTGTAACATCTAACTTCACCCAGAAATAAAATGTATCACAAAGTCTTTCTAGAAGGAAAAGCCATGAGGATCTGGCCCACATTCTTTACAAATCCAGTCCGTTATCTTGTTTCTAGGTGGCAGTGAAGGTTCACCAAACGTATGCCTGGGTAACCACAAAAGCAGCAGATAGACTGGTTAGCACTGGAAGTGAAAGTCTATTAAAATTTAAATTGAATAAGTGCCACCATCTGGAAAATTAATGAGTTTGTAGCAACTGTCTTCAGTTCTGGGTTCCACTCTGTCTCCCTTAGCTCTCCTGAGCTGGACTGAAGCCCAGATGAAGTGGGCAGGAAAGAAAAGCAGCCTAATGAGAATGAATGGGAATTGGTTTAGCCCTCTCATTATCAAAGGATTAGTTACCTGGTTTTAAGCAGACTTACCAAGTATTTATTTAACAAAGGATCATCAAAGCAACATGCCTAATTCTTTAATTAAAAAAACAACAACACTTTGTCTTAAAAAGGATATTATTTGCAACAAAATTCTCCCCTAAGAGAACACCACTCAAGAATTTGTGGCATCTTAACAGTTCAATTCCTGACCTCTATCACACATATAAAGTTTCTTTGGCATCAGTGACCACTATAAAAGTGGGATCCATATTTGATTCAGTTTCCACACAGCCAGTGACCTTTCTTTTTTGCAGAATATGACTTTTACTTTATTATATAATTGCTTTAAATATTTCCCGCTTCCTGTGGAGAACTTTCAGATAACATTGCTCCCAATAATGGTTTAATAATGACTGTATTGCTACAGTTTATATTGTATGGCTTACTCATATAATCAGAGTTAGAAGGGACCACGAGCCTCATCTAGTTCAACCTCCTGCAGTGCAAGAATATTTTGCTCAACCCATGACCCTCAGATTAAGAGTCTCATGCTCCGCTGACTGAGCTATCCAACTGTATTACTACAGTTTGTATATGCTACATGGGAGGGAAGAGTCTGCTCCAAAAATACAAGGACTGAATGGAGATTTCAAGGTGAACTTTTCCCACTTCCAAGTGGGAAAATGGCTGTCTGTATCCATCCAGACAATTCAGTTATTCTACTTTGGGAGTTCTTATAGTCAGACTATGAAATGGATGGGCTATAGCTCAGTGGTAAAGAGTCTAGTCAGTATGCATTAACCCAGATTCAATCCTCAGCATATCCTGGGAGGGGAGGAAGAGTTCCCTCCCCGTTCTAAAACCACGAGGAGCCACTGTGAAGACAACGCTAAACCAGATGGACCAATGACCTTACTCAATGTAAGACAACTTCCTATGTTCCTATGATGCGCAGTCCATTATTTAGGGATAAATAAAGTAGAATAGTATCTTCTTTGCTTCCTATGTTCCTAAGTATTTTGTCATCTGTGTCACCTCCCTGAAATATCCTGTCAAGTACTGAGAATGGACAATCATCCTTCCTTATCACTGTATCATGTTAAGATGAAACTAACACCTAAGTTGCGAGGGAGGTTTTGTCCTCTCTTTGGCTGTCTGTTTTATCCCAAGAGACAAGGATGAGTTTATAATTATACATTGGTTGCAAGTGCATGGAGAAATGTGTAGTTAGTGTTGGTTTTTTGTTTGGTTTTTTGCTAGAAGGCAGCCCTGTGTGGTGTAGTGGTTAAGAGCGGTAGTCTTGTAATCTGGGGAACTGGGTTCGCGTCTCCGCTCCTCCACATGCAGCTGCTGGGTGACCTTGGGCCAGTCACACTTCTTTGAAGTCTCTCAGCCCCACTCACCTCACAGAGTGTTTGTTGTGGGGGAGAAAGGGAAAGGAGAATGTTAGCCGCTTTGAGACTCCTTAAAGGGAGTGAAAGGCGGGATATCAAATCCAAACTCTTCTTCTTCTTCTAAAGATAAAATAAGTAAATATAAAAGTAGAATTCCCTGGATGTCAAGAACCAGGTGTGGGGCAAATACTCGCTGGTGAGAGAAATCCAGCAGAGATTTTAAATCACAAAATATGCAGCAAAGTAAAGCCTGGAAATGTAGGTTGTTATACCTTTAAAAGATTCCCTTCTATGTTGCTTCCAAAGTTCCCCACTTTCCTTAGCAAAGAAAGAGACCGCACATTTGGTAAATTAAAAAATGGTTTACAGTGGTACCTCTGGTTACGAACTTAGCTCAAAGTGTTTGTAACCAGAGGTGTTTGTAACCCAAGGTACCACTGTACTTAAAAACTCTTCAAAGGTCACATGCTTTTCCATATCTTGGTCAGAAAAACACAGTCAGTAAAATTTAGGTTCCAAAATAGTAATTTTTTCTAAATTATTTAAATAGAAACACAAATGGTTTGCTTAAGTCACACAGCCTGATCCTGGAGCATCCATCTTAGACCCCCTTACTGGTAAGGTTCACATAATGGAATGGGGAGAACAAAGGCTTGATAACCATTCCTCCCAAGGTGATGGGAAATGACCTAGTGGAGCATGGAAGGATAGCTTACTCTGTAGTCTTAACCCCTTCATGCATTAATTAAACTGAAGCATGTTGGTTATATGAGGCTGGTTACCCAACAATTAATTGGTCATCTGCATCATTTACCCAGTTTATCAAGTGCTTACGTATATACTACTTAGCAATTGTTTATTTGGATGACATGCTCTGGGTGAATACAATCTCAGAAACGCTTAGAAAAACAGGCATAACATTTGAATAAGTAAAGGTAAAAAGTAAAGGACCTCTGGACGGTTAAGTCCTGTCAAAGGTGACTATGGGGTTGTGGCGCTCATCTCGCTTTCAGGCCGAGGGAGCCAGCATTTGTCCACAGACACCTTTCCGGCTCATGTGGCCAGCATGACTAAACCGCTTCGGGTGCAACAGAACACCATGACAAAAACCAGAGTGCACAGGAACGCCGTTTACCTTCCCGCCGCAGTGGTACCTGTTTATCTACTTGCACTGGTGTGCTTTCGAACTGCCAGGTTGGCAGGAGCTAGGACAGAGTAATGGGAGCTCACTCTGTCGTAGGGATTCAAACTGCTGACTTTCCAATCGGCAAGCCCAAGAGACTCAGTGGTTTAGACCACGGCGCCACCCGCGTCCCTTGAATAAGTACAACAGAACTGCTCATGTTTGATGCTTTGCAATATGAACTAACTTAATCTAATTACTATATTCTAATAATTAGATTCCTATCTATTCATAGACTGGAATCCACATTCTCACCTGAAAATGCAAATATGACCTTCCCCTCCCCCAATGCACCTTGCAAATTGCATTCTGAGTAATCAAGAAAAGTATGGTTGGAAATTAGGCGGGGTTTTATCTTTACTAGGGTTTGATTAGAGGGAGAGAAGGTTGAGCTAATACTGCTGTCTGACAGTTACAATCATCTGTGCAATAGAAGAACTGATGAAATAGAGGGGAAATGAATAGAATGAGATGAAAAACTTTCAAACAAACATTGAAATACCTGATTGCATAGAAAAAGGATTTAAGAAAGAAAAAAAAAACCTAACAAGAATATGGATACCTCCCACTCTGATTAGCATCTGAATTATGATTATTGGCAGCAGAGACACTTTTTCAAATGATGCCTGACAGTTCTCCCCTAGCTTCAAAGAGCTTTTCAGAGCCAAGCTTTAACTTATTAATCATGAAATTCATATTTTTGAATTGATCATTATCACAAGAGATGCATTCATCTGCATTTAAAATTGGTCTCCCTTTCCTATATAAGAATGGCAAAGCAGGAGGCCAGTATCTTCAGTCCAATGTGATACTGCAATGGAGAAAGAGGCAAAGGCAAATGGTAGAGCCAAGGATTAAATTAACCAAAGTTTTCTGTAGGGATTTTGAGCTATGATGCAGAAATGTATCTTCTTTGCCTGTGAAAGTGTGTAACAGGGATGGGCAGGGTGCTGACGAGAATATGAAGTGCTATATCCCTTCCAAATGCCTCAGCTCTGCTCACACGTCTGGCTCAATTGGAAGGAAAGGCCTTGGGTAAAAGCCTTAGCCATGGTTGGAGGGCAAGTTGTATGCCTTGCCTGCCCATCCAAGGATTGTGGTATCCCATTAAAGTGTCAAAGACGGGAGTTCCCCTCTCCCTTCTGGTAACTCAGCGATAAGAATTCAGGAGCATTTGGTAGACTTATAGTCCTTCTATTACAGCATTATGTTGCCAGCGCAAACAAGCAACCCTCTGCAAGGATATCAGTTGCCTACTCTGCCTCTTCCCCACTTCCAAAACAACAGGAAGTGCGGCAACAGGAAGTTCTCTCCCCCCCCCCCCCGCATCTCCTTTGTTCTCTGACATATTCAGATCTCCGAGTTCGGGGGGAGGTTCTCCCCCACTCTTGATTGATGTATCACCCAGCTGCTCCCTCCCTTCTGGTTGCTTAGCTACTATCTCATACTTGGGTAGCTCCCCTCTCAACTGAGCAGCTTCTGTGTCAGCCTGTCTCTTTGCTTCTGGAAATGCTGGAAGTGGGGGGAGGGGATATTTCCCCTCCTCTTCTGTTAGGAGCTGATCTCCCTGTGATTGCATTCCTGAATCTTCCGATTCAGATCAGCCCCTGACATAAAGGCATTGTGGAGGAGGTGCTTCTGTCAATGCCCAGGCAGGGGCTAGGGCCATAGCACACCTCAAGGCAATCTGTACGTCCTATTTGACCTATCTCATAGGACTGCCTCAATATGGGTTCGACCCCTGACGGGATTTAGTCTGCAAGCAGGTTGGTTGATAATGGTTATACACAATGCCTATGCCTAAGTCACTTACATCTCTAGTTGTGGCCTAATTTATAAGAGAGAGCATTATAAGATAGGGATAAAAGCTTTGCTCAATCCACTTTCGCCATGCCATGCCAGGCCTAATTCTATGCACTTCCATCATGTCACCTCTAATTCTAAACTTTTCTGTAAGCCCTAAATGTTGTAACCTTTCCTTGCTCCATCCCCTTGATCATTTCGCTTGCCCTTTTCTAAACCATTTCCAACTCTACTATATTCTTTTTGAGGCGAGGCAACCAAAAATGTTGGACTTGACATATAAACACAGCTGAGGACCTGGATACTTGATGAATAATCTGCTCCAATATACACCTGTATTTTATTGTTGCAAGCCATTTTGAGTTTCTTCAGGGGTGGGCGGGATATAAGTTTTATAATAAAGATAAATAGAAATAAATTCCAGTGATGGAACCTCATCCACTGCTGAGAAGCTCTCTGGATTCTGCCAGGTATCCACATTCTAAACCTTCCATCACCACAGATCTCTAGTCCTAGAATTCCTACTAAGCAGGAACATTTTAATAGATGTTGTCTGTTTCAAGATAGAGATGTTCTCCAAAACTCCAGGCTTCCACTTTCTGAAACAAATCACTTTGTTACTGTGTGTGCCTCATTTTCTGAATGACATTTAATAAGCACATAGTATCTAAGCTCAATTAGATAATAGCCCCCCACCCTTTTGATATGTAATTTCACTAATAGAATTCTGGATATTAATTCACTTTAACCTTTAAAAATGACAAACCTGATCAAATACTTGAACATTCACATTTATTATTATTATTATTTTAAAAAAGAAAAAAACCTGAACCAAAAAGGCTCCCGCTGCATTCTTTAATGGGCATGAGATTGCAGCATTAAGTATCTGAAATAATTACACCCTTTAAAACAAGAGTGTGTGGTGTTTGATAATCATGCCTGAATAATGGCGTTTCTTCTAAGTTTCCATTCTCTAATTGAGTAGCCTGGAGGTTGCTATGGTAAGCACCATAGCTTACTCACACAGCACTGACTGTGTGGCGCACTTAGACACGAACAGGAAGGCTACTGCTGGTAAAATGCCTCCTGATTTATTATCCTGCTTTGCGGTGCATGGTAATTGACAGACACCAGCGAGCGAATTGAGACAATGAAAAGAAAGAAAGTAATGTCCCTGGTGCCATGTGAGAGCAAGAGATAATAGACCCAAATCCGTCTCCTAACGTTACAGAGGTTGCTCAACTTTGAGATGCATATGTAGTTGTTATTATTACTAATTATTGAGACATTAAACATACCTGCCTCTTGACTGGCTTCAAGCTCCCTGTTATGTGATTCCACACAGCATTAATTATATCAAGGTAAATCTGTGGATGACTCACTCTGGCTTTGTGAAAGTTTGAGAAGGAATGGATCCTGCTGGGATGATTTACAAGCCATCATACTCTTATCTAGATGCCCGCCTGCCTCGAGTGGTGAGAATGCTGTATGGATTCAAATCTAGTCATTTGCCTACGTATCTTCAACATTCTCAGACCCAGGACCCACTTTTAACTCAAATATGCATTTGTGGACCCAGTACCCTACTTGGCTTTGGGGCTCTTGTGTCAGGTGACATTAAAGGGCCTTCTTCGACTGTTCCCATGCATACTTGAAGGTAATGAATATGGAATGCATAACAAAAAAATAATGAAAATATTAAACAGGCTTATATAAAGCCATGTGTCCTACTTTATGAATGAATTCCTTTGTTTGTAGGGCTGCCAAGGTAGCCTGTTATTTGAAGAGGTCCTCTTTGAAGGACTATCTTGTCCAAACATAATTTAAAGATGTTGCTCACCCACTGTTAGCACCTAACAAGTGCACTGGTTCCAATGGTTCCTGGCATGTAAGAAGCAATTGGATCTGCCTTCCATTTTTCTCCTGAGGAGTAGAAAGCAAAATATGTATCCTGAAAGCTCAAAGCCTGTACACCCTTTCTACACCGAAGTCACTGAAATAAATCTACCCTTCAGCATACTTTTAGTAAGAGAACTTCAATAGATGCCAATGTTTATTGAATAAATATAACTTTTTGCCATAGGCCAGGTCATGATGCAGGGGCCAAGAACCTCGAGACTGGGAGAGGATTTACTTTAGCACCTGGGATTGACAAAAGCTGGCATGCAATCCTGTAGCACAGAGGTTTTCAACCTTTTTTGAGTCCACAACTCCCTTGACCAACTACATTCTTTTTGCTGCTCCCCTGTGGGGAAACACACTCTGAGCCCCAGAAGCCCAATTATGCCACCCTTTGCCTGCAGAGCTGGCAGCGCCTCAGCCCTTTTTGAACACCCTCCCCTGTGGAGTGTTTCCTCAGCCTCCTCTCTTCTCTTCTCTTCTCCCCTCTCTTCTCCTTGGGAGTCCTCCAGGTAGCTGCTGCAGCCACCCTGGTCTCTGAACAGCCCCCTCCCCCCAAGAGAGGTGCCTTCCTCACACTGCCCCACAGGGGCCTGGGAAGAGGATGCCCCCAGCCTTAGCAGCTTGACAGAGACTGGCCAAAGCACTTTACCTTATGAGGCAGCAGTGAGGCCAGCACCTTACCTTATGAGGCAGCATGGCAGCAGGTCTGCTGCTGGAGCTGCATGGGGAAAAGGCTCCCATTCAGCACCACGTACACAGCAAGCACAAGAAAGGCCTGGCTGGCTTGCCTCCCGCTTGTCTGTCCATTCCCAACAGCAAGGGCTGGCAGGCTGGGCTCCCTTGCCCACCTGCTTGCCTACTCCGAGGCCACCTCAGCTCCTGGCAACCAGCACCCCCTGGCCTGCAGAGCTTGTAGACAGGGCTGCTGTAACAGTCACACAAGAGTTTGGGAGACATGAGAGGGCATCAGAGGAGGGAGGGAAGGAAAGAGGGACAGAGGCCAGTGTTGCCCGCAGCAACCCTGACCATCATTCAAGGTATCCCAGGGTGCCATGGCACACTGGTTAAAAACCACTGCTGTCGCGTGATTGGCTGATTGGCTGGTAAAACTTGCTGGTTAAGAACCCAGACTTCTAAGCAGAAAAGCTAAGTGGTTTATCCCATTTGTCTGTGTTAACACACACACACTATGTTATTCAATTGCCCAAGTGTGTGCCTGGATGAAACAGATTGTGATGATTCCCTTTAATCAATCAGATCCCTGTTTTCAGGAATGTGTGGGCTCGGTATACATGCCTCTCGTGCGGTGACTGATAGGAGACAAAAGGAGCAATTTTATACCGTGTTGATAATAACCGATGCACCTCTCAGAATTCATATTAGAAACTGGGTTTGCTGCCTTCTGTTCCACTTCATCAGAAATCTTTGTGCTCTCATCAGTCCTGTGCCTGCGTGTGGAACTAGAGCTTTGCATTTTATGAGCAGTTACAAACGAAGACAGATGTTGCACTGTCAGTAGCCATGGATTTAATTCCCTTTTACACTATTTATGCTGTTTCTTCACCAACCGTGTTCACTTTTCCTGGTCCTCCCTGAAAAGGCCTTCATTTGCTGGCAGCGTGCAATGTTTATCTGTGGCGCCCTGCCATTTAAATATATAATGACTATCGTCACTATGAGAAAAAGGCTTTAAAATAGCCATATTAGCTTTCAAGTAGGAATGGTATATACACTCCTTGCTCCTTGCTTGTCCTTTAACCAGCAGTAAGAGGAGCAACAGTATCTAGTTGCTTAGGATGTTCCCCCTTTCTAAATTCACTGTTTTTGTCTCTTTGTGTGTATACCATGTAACTTGACTTGTTGGTTTGAGCTGTGGGGCCCTGCCCACCTGTCAAACCTAGCTCACAGGGATTGGGGGGAAGATAAGGATCCAGCTCACTGGCCAGATCTAGTTGTTCACCATTGCTCTACTCCTTCTCTTATGCAAGCTTTTGGAACTCCTGATTATCAACAGGGCAACAACTCCTACCAAATAGATCAGTTTCTCATTGGCCTAAAGCTTGTTTTAGAAGACAAAACCCTTGCTGGATTGGGATGAACAACTTGCCACTTCAGTTTGTTTCAAGGTTGAATAGGTTTCTGAAGTGAGCTCTCACAGGGCTAAAGCCAACATTCCCTTCACCGCGATACCACATTGACTCTTAGGAAACCTAGTAGACTAGTGCCCCTACCTGTTCATTGGGGACAACTGTCATACTTTCAGTGCTCTGTGTGTCCTCATTTCCCAGCATTCCTTACTCTTTACCACCAAACTTCTGAGGAAACTACACCCCCCCCATATGCCACCCAGATCTAAATTATGACATGAAACAATCCACCATAAACTACAAATTAGCCTAAATTATATTACCACAAGCAGGGCCGCCTTACCCATAGGTGCTAGGGGGGAGTAGCACCTGGGCAACAGGCTCTCAGGGGCACCAGGCCGAGAGTCCAGGCCCCGAGAAATTAGTCCGGGGAAGAGCCCGCCATCAGTAGGAGCACCAAGGCAGGCTCTTCTGCTGCGGGCAGCTCTGCACCGCGAGTTCAGGGGCAACCGAGCCAGCAAGACACTGAGGCAGCCAGCTGGCTCCACCCTCCTGCATGCTTGAGACTGTGCAACCAGGGGGGCGCTGGGTGGATCTTTGCACCCTGGCGCTGCATATGCTTAAGACAGCCCTGACCACAAGCCATAGACTTGATAGGCTGCATCTAGAGGCTTCACTTCCTCTGTAGGAATTTGTCATTCCTCTGGACTCCTTCCTCCAGAAGAATCTGGAGGCAAGCCAAAATTTATTAGCATAAACCGCGGAAACAATGTCGAACATATGCTCTTATCCACTAAGGGAGATCTATACAGGGAAACAGCCTGCCATATGCGTAGTTCATGCAAATGTACGTCTTGATGCACATCCCCATCTGCACTATGATGCCCAGTTGATGTGTCATTTGATGCGAAGGGGATGTACATCTCCAAACCAGTTGTTGTGCACTGTGTGGAACTAGGCCAAGGCCCTAAATTATAGCATTAATATACATTTAATTTGCAAACTTTATTCCAAGTTCAGATTTATTTTGCTCTGCTGTTTGTTATACACTGGTTTGATTATGGTGGAGTGCTAATATGCATTTCCACCTCTTCTTGTAATTCTAATGCTATTACAAATGAACGGAAGAAGAAGAATTACCTTGATATAAAAACTTAATATAAACATTACCAGCCAAGGTTGAAATAAGGACAGAAAGATTACCCCAGATAATGTGGATAATAAACATATCCGTCTTGGATTGGTATTATAAATATAAAGGTTGTTAATTTTAACAATAGCTATATATAGATGTAGGGAATGTCAACACCTATACTCTGCCTGCCTTTCTATCAGCATTTATATGGGCTCCCATAAAGAAACCAAACATTTGCTGTTAACTTTGAAGCCAAATAATAGAGTGAACACCAACAGAAAGAAGGCTGCACGGTATAAATCAGGTCTGCAATATATAAAATGCCGAAGAGATTTATACATCAAAATGGGAACCTAAATAGCTCGGCGGGTAGGTAATATAATTAATGGTAATGAAAAACACCATATATGGCACCATTATATGAAATGCACCGAATCTGCGGAGGCACAGAGTGCTACGGTGGAGGTTATAAAAACAAATGGGGAACATTTATCTTCAACATTGACCAACTTCTTTACAGACATTTAATAATTACATATGCTCCGACTGTCCCCTGTTTATCAGGCGGGTGCCTGGTCCTAATAAATCATTGTCCCTACTTGTGCCTTTTGGATATGCCTTTTATTATGAGTCACCAGATTTGCCATCACTCACGTTTCATATTAGAGGAGGGGAGTTTCAGGTAAATTGAGCAGCACCCATTTGCCAGTGCGGCTCCCAATCCAGCAGGGGAATAATGTGCAGCACTGACGCATATATAGCACCCTTGCTGGACTAGGGCCAATGTGGATATCCCTGAACAGCACATGCAGGGCCCCTCCAGGTGTCCTGTTTATGGAACACTCGTACCGATTTGCTTACACAAAACTTACACGGATGTCTGGCTATGTCTGGTCTCCAATGAGCATTCATCCTGATTTGCTTTCAGGGTGTTTTATGCACCTTCCCATTAATCATTTATCCACCCCACATTTTCCAATGCATTTCCTCATCACACTCCTAACTTCAGAAAGTCTGTTTCTTTTTAAAAGTGGATTTGTTGCACCAGGGCAATGGAGCACTTTAATCTACTTTGACTGAGCAAACCTAAATTTACGGTATGTGTTTGAATACCCTCTGCAAAATACTGACAGTCTGGAGGCACTCTCTGTTATTTTCTTCACTGTAGCCTGCTGTGATATTTGCTTTCCAGTAGGTTTTTTTTTTAAATAACAAGATGTTAACCATTCATATTCTGCAGTCTTGAGCAGCTGGTGCTATTTAACAGGTATAAGATATGTTGGATGGATAGGCAAGAAGAAATTGGAGATTTGTGTCCTTGCATGCCTATTTTATTTTCTTTCAGCTCTTCTAGTATCTTGACTCCTTCACAAGAGTTGTGTCTTGGAAAGAATAAAATGCTAAAGAATAAAATTTCAGCGCTCTTTGCCAAAGAAGTGCCACAGGGAACCTGGGATTTCAAAATAAGTTTCCTTTTCAAGCTTTCAAAAATAAAAGAAAGAGGAATAATTGAACTGAAGTCTCAAAACTTTAATTGAGAACAGGGTTTTATTTTTTCAGGTTGCAAATCTTAATATTTCAAATGCCCAGGGAAGAAGATTCAAGTTATCAGCTTGGCCTTGTGCAGATGTTTTCTCCCACCCACTGGACCTACATGTGAAGGAGGATGGAGACCATGCCTGCCAGTTATCCTTTCAATATCACAGGTACCCCCAAACTCAGCCCTCCAGATGTTTTGGGACTACAACTCCCATCATCCCTAGATAACAGGACCAGTGGTCAGGGATGATGGGAACTGTAGTCCCAAAACATCTGGAGGGCTGAGTTTGGGGATGCCTGCAATATCACATGCTCCACCTGTCCGATTCCCAGATGTTCAGTGAAGCATCTCTAAAGCATGCCTACACATGTACATCATGCAAATGCAATACAAATGACTCTCATGCTCCCTGTTGCATGCATACAGCTTTGTGTGTAGCTCTTCCCCTGGCCCTAGGCTGATTGTGGGGGAAGGGGCAGCAAAGCACATAACACTGAGGTAGCCAGCGGTTGTGGCCCCACTCCCTCCTGTCAGCCCATAGAAGAAAATATCTTCACATTGGGTGCCATAGGTGTGTACTCGACATAAGAAGAGTTCTGCTGGGCCAGGCCTGTCTTGTCCCATGGTAGCCAGTCAGATGCCTACAGAAAGCCCACATTACAACCCTGCCCTTCCCAGTTGTGATTCTGTCCAGAAGCATCATGCTGCCCCCAGTGGCGGACATAGAACATAGCAACAGTAGCTGGTAGCCAAACATGGATATAGACTTCTCTGACATAAATGTGCCTAATACACTGTGTTAGGTAGTGATCATTGGTTGCCAACCTGTGGCTTCTGGAAGGAGGAGGAAATTGACTGTGGAAACAACATGAAAGAGGAAAATATCCACAGATCTGTTAAGAAGAAATGGCCCAACTGGTGCAGCTTCCCCCTCCCCCGCCCTTCACCTGGAACAGACGGCAGACTAAAGAAAAACTTGCTCAAAAATGTGCACAGTAATACAAAGGGGGATCTAGGAGCCTTGTTAATTTAATAGAACAGCTGAAATCAGGACGGTACTAAGGGACCTTAACATGCCTTGCATAATTAAAAAAGCTAGCAATTATCAGAAGAGAATAACTAAACAGACAATTAGATGAAAGATGAAAGATATTTCATTCTGCATTCATATTGAAGGTTTGTGGGATTCCCCCCCCACCACCATTTGCTTAGAATGTTTTATATGCCCATTTGAATGTCAATAGAAGAGCTGTATCTGAACTTTTGCTTAAAGTGAATTTGGGGCTTAGTTGAAACAACTGAATAATCTTGCGGAAACCCAAAGTTTTAATAAAATGATGCATTTTTCTGTATGATTCCAGATGGCCTGGCCAGATTTGCGTCCCTTTTATGCCTTGCATGTTGCAGCATCTGGGCTTGACAAGACATGTGACCCATACCTTCTCCCCAAGCTAACGAGCCCCACCTGGACCTGCTCCCTGCCTGGCAGGCCAGCCACTGCTATCTGGCCCAGGATGATGGGGTAAAGAGCATTTTAAAGTTAATTGGCCTGGAAGTACCGTAAATGTTGTCATTTCTCAATTTGGGTTGTAAACACAGTCTGTTGAAACTGCTGAATCTTCTCTCAAGAATGATGCATGATTTTCACAAAGTTAAATTAGCTGCTCTTTTGCTACCCATCTGTGCTTGAATCAGCAACATTTCTATGAAATCCATCCTATTGATCCCATTAATGCATAAGACAACAAACAGTAGAGAAATTATTATGATGATGTTCAGTATTCAACTATTTTTTTGTGCTAGCGCATGGGGATTTCCTTCTCTGCTCCCTTTATGCACTCCCCACACTGTCTCCAAATCTGCTCCAGAGGGTTGGGAGAACCCCCACAGAACACTCACCGTAGCACTATGTTAAATACAACCTCAATATCAGATTGTTTGGGGGCAGTATCTTAGAGCAGCCATGGCAGTGAAAGACAATCTGCAGCTAAAGAATGCAATATATTCTGTTACTAGGGCTGAAATCCTCTGCACACATAGGTGAGAATATATTCCACTGAAATCAATAAGAAGAGATCTGAGCAGACTTGGTCGCACTGCGCAATACAGTTCTGAATGTTAAATCATTATGGTATGGCACGACTAGAAAATCTGTGGCCTTCCAGATGTGATTGGATTTCAACTCCCATCAGCCCCAGCCCACATTACCAACAGTCAGGATGGAATGTTGGTTGCTGGAATCCAGCAACATTTGGAAACATAGTGGCCAACGTCTGAGATCACACACATCTCCATTGTTGCCCAGAAGACAAAGAACTGCTTGTGCCTAACTTTTGGGTGGATCTTTACATCCATTTCCTTGGCTGACCATGCATGAACTTTGCTTCATGGAGGCAAGTTTCATGCATGCTATTTCAGAGATGCCCGTTGTTGTTGTTAAGCACCTAGCTTCCAACAATTTCACTTCACCCCCAAAGTCACACTCCCCATGCATTGTCTCCCAAGACAGGTGGATCCCAATGGGTTTGGAGGTTGGGGGTATACTTTAGCATAAAATGTCACTGCTTCTCAACCAAAGTTTGATAGATAAACCTTGGCAATTAATTTCTGGAAACTGGAAACAGCCACCAAGCCAATCATGGTGTTAGGTTAACAAGGGGAAATACTTCAGAAGAAGTAGACAGCATGCTACTTGATTCCTAAGGATCCAGGGCATGTGAAAATCAGGCTTAAGGGAACATACATCTGTTTTTGAAAAATGCTACAGTTTTTATGAAAGTGACCTTTTCAAATGCTATCATTGGAATGCCTAGTATACTAAGAAAACCGCAAGCAGTTTTGTGAATGTAAAATATCAATGAATTGACCCCATGGGTGTAAGGGAACTGCCCTGATCATTCCTGCAAAATAATACACTCTGGTTAACTTGATCTTTAAAGTTTGGCAACAGAAAGTATATATTTTAGCAGAGACAGTCTGACTGCATAGCCAACTTTCCTTAGTAATAGAGCTTAAAAGCTTCGGCAGTGATCTGTTATTCTTACAAGAGACAATACAGCTCCCAACAGGCAAAGAACAACGGAATTAATGGATTGGAAAGTCAGAGTCTAATGTATGAGCTCTCAAAAGTCTCCCCAGACTAGCAAACTGATTGTGCATATCCAGTAAGTTACCACTATCAGGTTTTGGGTGTATGTGATACCATCAAGGGAACAGAGAACAAAGGTCAATAAAGCTGCAAACTACCTCCAAGGAATGAAATAACATTTCTATGGGAAGCTTTTTGGGAGGGATTGCAAAGAAACTGACATTATTTATACACAAAGGGGGCCCTTTGCTTTCAAAAGAGAGAATAA
Source organism: Podarcis liolepis (assembly GCF_965112155.1). NCBI lineage: Eukaryota > Metazoa > Chordata > Lepidosauria > Squamata > Lacertidae > Podarcis > Podarcis liolepis. The sequence continues at coordinate 89,632,487 of NC_139554.1, forward strand.
GAAATAAGCAAGCAAGCAAAAGTCGACAGAGTTCAACTGTTCTGCTGTTAAATCATTTTTGATTGAATTCAACTTTCATGGATCATTAGACAGCCAAAAGCAGAATTCCTGGAACTGCTTTAAACTAATGATTCTTCAGTAAATTGTTTTCTTAAGGTTCCCACGTGCTCTTTTCTGGGCCTTTAAAGAAATTCTGATTTATATCATTTTACTTCCTGTCTTCCTTAAAAAATAAAATAAAATCAAACCACAAACCTTTTAATTGATTGTAATTTATTTCCACTCTTAAAGACCAGTGCAATTCTGAATCCATTTTTACTACAATATAAATGTCACCGAGTCGTAAACAGAGTGCTTGCGCCTGCATTTGTTTGCTTTGGGCCAAATTGTGTGCTTTTTATATTCAGTCAGAATTGAGTAAATACACTCAGGCCTTATTAACTTGGTGGGAGAGGTGCTGATTTACACCCCCTGGCAAAGGATAAGCTGGAGGCAAGTTATTGCTGAATCTACTCCTTACGTGCACATTATTGATTTGGGGTGTGCATAGGTAGAAAGCTGGTAACGATTTGACTTTATCCTGCAAATAATTCTTACCTGAGCTAATGCTGAAACACCTATGCATACCAGGGGAGGAGGGATTACAGCAGAACCATTACACTCCTAGTGATTACTTTATGTAATCTATTTCCCTTCATTAAGCAGCACAGGTACAGGCCAGCGCCATTTCCTTCATCAACTTAAAAGAAACTGAATCCTTTTGTGTAGCAGACATGCCTGAAGGAGACTCTGTGATGTTGGGAAAGATGGAGGGCACAAGGAGAAGGGGACGACAGAGGACGAGATGGCTGGACAGTGTTCTCGAAGCTACAAACATGAGCTTGACCAAACTGCGGGAGGCAGTGGAAGACAGGAGTGCCTGGCGTGCTCTGGTCCACGGGGTCACAAAGAGTTGGACCCCAGAAAAGACGAAGGGAAGATCCTCCAGATATTTGTTCAACTCCAGTTCCCATCGGCCCCAGCAAACCAGGACAGCAGTGAGGGATAGTGGGAGCTGTAGTCCAACAACATCTGAGGAGTTTCAGGTTCCCTACCTTTGTCATACCTGATCTGCTTGGCCATATGTCTTTGGCATCACCCAGCTCCATGCAATAATACATTTTCCCCCTTTGCAACCAACAGCAACCGTAAAACTGAGCATTTATATTGAGCTTTTTCCAAGTGTTCAAAGTACATGACATGAGCTAAGTAATCCTTCAACAGGACAGGCAGCCTCACTGTGCTTTAGAATCTATTACTTCCTCGCTGCCGCCCAAGCTTCTTAGAAAGTACTAAATAAATTAAAATAAAATTGAAATGTTTTGAATTAGCGGGGGGGGGGCTGCCGGGGGGAGGATAAGGATGAAATGCAAGCCTATCATAATTTACAGTCTTCCACCCTTTTCCTAAAGAGGGAGGACATCATGATAAGGAGAGGTAAGTCATGGTGTTAATGGCCTGCAAGAGAGAGAAGCCTTGGCTGCCTTTCCTTAAGTAGAAATGATGCTTGTGGGCATGTCCAGGAGTGCAATTTCTCACCTGGAGAGTATCTGAGGAACAAAATCATGCACTTAGCAGTGTTGTTTCATATTTTAATAAGGTTGTTGTTGTTGTGGTGGTGGTGGTGGTGGTGGTGGTGGTTGTATTCATTATCACCCTTCACCATAAGGTCCCAAGGAGGGTTACATTATTAAACAACTTTTAAAACAATTTAAAATAACCCACAACCATGAAGTATGTCTTTCTCACTTTCCCCCTTCCCAATGGTGACATCTTTCCCTTGTGATGGGGGGACTAGCATCTGAGCTGAATCTAAATTTGGAAGGGTCTGAATTCAGCTCATATTTGAGGTAAGCATTATAAACTAGGACAGCTCATATCCCAAACTCCCCTAATTCCCAAAAAATACCCATCACTAACAACAAACCTGTTAAAGTGCAACAGAATGATGATCCCCGTATAGCTGACGGAGGCTTAATGCTGACCAATTTTTTTGTTAATTCTTGAACTGAGTTCTCCTTCTTGTGACCTCTGTGCTGCACTTGCTGGAGACGTGTATGCTGGATTAATGGTTTTAGAGATTAAGTAGCAGCTGAAGGAACGTGTGCTTCAAAGTGGAGTAGCAATTTGGGGTTTAGCATTGACAGATGGCTTGGTACTAACAAAGCATCAAATGTTCATCAGCTTTTATTTTTGCTGTAAAAGTTCCTGTTGGAGAGGTTATAAAAGTGTTCAAAAACCCACGGCTTCTATTCTTTTCGCACCTGATCTGCTGGTGGTGGTGCAGCGGGACAAGGAATGTATCCCCATTGCCTAGTTAATAAAGCCAACACACCCCGCCTTGCCATGCTGTGCTGTTGGTTTCATTGCCTTCCAGCAAAACATGGCAAGAAATTCGCACCAATTCAGTTTAGTCATGCATAACGGCACACAACTAGCAGGAGCGTAATGTGAACTGAGATGCACAGTCAAATGCACACCCCATTTGTGCAGTGCAACACCCCCCGTCAGATGCACATCCAGATGCAAACGAATTGACCGCTTCATATATCTACTGCTAAACATATCTACAGGCTTCCACCTTCTGCCCAAAACACACCACAACGTCTGTTGTCTACAGCATGGGTGGCCAACCCAGATAAGGCCCCCTGCCCCAAGCCTCCATAAAAGATGAAACATTTAAAGTAGACATAACATTGTGGCATGTGCAAAGTTTTAAATCTCTCCTCAGCTAGCCAGCATGGATCAGATAAGGAGAGGGGTGTGTGTGTGTGTGTGTGTGAGAGAGAGAGAGAGAGAGAGAGAGAGAGAGAGAGAGAGGTGGCTAGATGCAGTGCTTTTTTCTAAAAAAATGTTTAGGGTACTCTCATTTTGACTCAAGAAAATCACCATTTTATAGTTCTAATCGGGGAAAATAAATACAGTAAATGGAGCAAAAGTACAAAGAACATGCATCACCTCATGATGATGAAAAATAGTAATTTTCCTACTCATATTGAAATACTGCCCCTCAGTGAGGCCAAACTTTCATCAGTAAACTACCACACATCCACATTCCACACTGCTTCACATATTAAATGCTCACTTCCATTTGAGACTCAGGAAACACCGGGAAAGGAAATGAGGCCACCATTGGGGGTAGCAACAGAACTGACGATTCACTGTGCTATTCAACGGAACTAACAATTCACCATGCTAGAGAAGAAACTATTAAAAAAAAGAGTTTCTTCTCCCATTAGATTCACAAAATACTTAGGGGTACATGTACCCCTGCATCCCCTCCCCCGGAAAAAGCACTGGCTACACCAATTGCTGCCATGCAATCCCCTGAAGGCCGACCAATGGTGAATGTGGCCCTTGCACCAATCAGGGATGGCCACCTCTGATCTATAGCCAAGCCCTGTGATACAGTCACTTCTGTTCTTGTGACCCATTGGATGCACACACACTGTAAGAGTTTGCACCAATCTTTTCCCTAAACAACCCACCAAGTGAAATGAAAAAGTAGACCAACAAGGCCAGACTGATACCTCGAGAGGTGCTACAAGATAAACATAGAAAATAAAATGGCAGAAACACCTCTAGCTCCTATCAGCAAGAATTTGCAGCCTATTCTGAGCAATGAGACTTCCCTGGCCTTGCATGCTAGACTGGTCCCTGCTTTCAGGCAACCCCTAACCCAAAGTAGCCACTTGCAGCAACAACACAACAAAGCCAGAAGCACAGAGGCCAGACAAGCCCAAATATTAAACTTTAGAGTCATCCAGAACAGGGATTTCCACACTGTGGTCTGTGGACCACCAGCAATCCATGAGCTTCATTGGGTGGTGGGTGGTCCTCAGTGTGCCTGTAAAAATGCAATTTAAAAGCATTCAGCATCTACAGCAGCACATCACAAGTGCTACTACAACAGGCATGAAAAAAACCATCAAGTGGTCTTCCAAGACTCTCAGCAATTTTCAAGCAGTCCATGGGGCCAGAGCGGGGGTTTAGGAACAATTCACCTAGAACAATTTGCAGTGGGAGCCATTGCCTTGATTGGCATGTTTAGTGTTCCTTGCATGATTTGGGCAGCAATTTTAAATAAATTAAATAACAGCCATGCATAGAGCATGTTTAGCTGAGATCCTCAATCGCTCTCAAGGGTAGAAATGTTGCAATATTTACTTGTTTCAGCTTATTTGATGCGCTATGGTTTTATTTATTTAGTGGTTGCATTCATAACCCACCTATCCTTCAAGGAGGTTAGTCTAGTGTAGGTCATTCTCTGCCTCTCCATTTTATCTTCACAACAACCCTGTGAGGCAGGTTAGGCTGAGAGACTGTGGCTGGCTCAAGGTCACCCAGTGAGTTTCATGGCCGAGTGGGGATTTGAACCCAGGTCCTAGTCTGATACTCTATCCATTATGTTACACTTAAGCATGATGCTTTTATCACTGCTGTTATCTCCACCTCTTGATAGTCCTATCCCATCTTTCCAAGCTTTCAGTCATAAACTTAGTGTAAAAGAGGAGTCTGTAGCAATTGCAATTGTTATGTTTTAGAACTAGAAATCTTTCTTCCCTCTCTGCTGTGATAATTTTCTACCTGGACTCCTCACCAAGGCTTTTATTCCGTTTTTAGTTACACTTTTCTTGAACAGCGTGCCCCACCAAGTCAATGGGAGCATTTACCTGAGCTCAGGCTGAGTTGACCTCTGAGATTTTCAAGTTTAAAATGAAAGGGTTTAAGTGGTTTGGTAGTTTTCAATAGGGATGGCGTACTTTCGCATTTGAAGTTTCCTAAGGAATCAGACAAAATACAAATAAGATTGAGAGGAGGGAAGCATCTTTGCAAAAAAAAAAAAAAAAGTTTCCATGTAGCAATTGTTTTTCTAAAGCACTTTAGCTTGTGAAAAGCTTGCAGAGTCAATACTCTGCAGTTTAACTAGTGAAATCTAATTGGTACATGTCCCTGAACCTCAATCAAATCAAGTGATGTTTGAATTGCAACTTGGTGTGCTAATGACCACTTTGCCCACTTACTTCATTTTCGGCATCAGGTAGTGTAGTTATTCTCTCACCATTAAACCTAAAGCGTTTTCCATCCTGCTGTTAGTCCCCAGAAAAAGGGATAACTAAACCAAAGTCAGTTTGACATGAACAAGGACCCTGGCAGGGGAGTGAGCAAGTCCTGCGAACAAGGCGTCTGAAATTAAGAATTGAGTTGAGTGCTGTATATTAATTGAAAATCAGGGCAATGCAACATTCCCCATGTAGCATCATTAAAGAAAATCAGACTCATTTCATTCTTCAAATCAGTCTCCCACCCACCCCTCTCCATCCGATTATGCATTGTGCCGTGGTTAATGAATAGAGCAAGGAAACAGACATTTGTCAAATTAATCAGAAAAATGGGGAAAGGATTTCAAAGACAGCTCAAGCATATACTTAATCAGAGGCCCTCTGTGTTTATTAATCATTGTTATTTCGCTTATTATTGATAAATGTTAGTGCCGAGCTTCAGTGGTTCATTCAGATTAACTGAAATGCATTTTGCGTGGCAATATGACTCAGTCACCATTTTCAGCAGTAGGCAACTTTTTTGCTATTATTATTTAAGCTGCTGTGAATTATTTTGCCCCTTGCCTTTTTTCAAAAGGAGAAGAGGGTTGGAGCCACAGCTGCACTTTGGCAAACAGAAGCACGTCTTTCATTTGCGGGGGGGATGCTGCTCCAACCGGAGGCTCCTGTAGGAAGAAGAAGAAGAAGAAGAAGAAGAGGAGGAGGAGGAGGAGGAGGAGTTTGGATTTGATACCCCGCTTTATCACTACCCAAAGGAGTCTCAAAGCGGCTAACATTCTCCTTTCCCTTCCTCCCCCACAACAAACACTCTGTGAGGTGAGTGGGGCTGAGAGACTTCAAAGAAGTGTGACTAGCCCAAGGTCACCCAGCAGCTGCATGTGGAGGAGCAGGGAAGCGAACCTGGTTCACCAGATTACGAATCTACCGCTCTTAACCACTACACCACACTGGTGTAGACAATTTGGCACAACACAGGTTCCTATGTGCTATTATAAATCTATGTGTCATTATAAATAATAGACTTAAATCAGATTTATGAAGCATTGTGTAGATGTGGGTTTGTGGAAGCACAGAGCACAGGAAGTGACAATGTTAGGCAAATTAGGACTATAGTGGATGGTCAGGAGTAAAAGGTAGAACTCAGAGCGAGTTGCTAAGGATCTTTCTCTAAACTACAGAAGAAACAAAAGGAGGAAGGAACGGCAATTTTTGCTTATTCCCCCATCCCCAGGCAGCTCCCATACCATTCTGGAAGGTCCCCCAGCCCTCCAGAGCAGATTTGCGGGTAGCTACAGTGGGCTGCAGGGAGGAGAGGGATCAGCAAAAGTTGCTTCTCCCACTTCCTCAACAGTTCCCTCTCGCAAGGTATAGTGAAGGCCACCAACTTGAACGAGGGTTAGACAAACCCGTGGAGGACTAGGCTACCAATTTGCTCATGGCCATGACAACTATGCTCTACTTCCAGTCCTTGAAGCAGCATGCCTCTGAATATCAGCTACTAGGGAACACAAGTGGGGAGAGGACTGTTGTCCTTATGTCCTGCTCACAGGCTTCCCATCGGCATCTGCTTGGCCAAAGTGAGAGGAGGATTCTGGATAAGTGTCAGGCGGCAGAGGAACCAACCCCCATGGCAGATTACCAGGAACGGATAAGACAAGGAAAAGTCCTTACCAACTGCTTTTTATTCAATATTCACACAGAGAGGCTTGGGAATGCAGCTTCTTGGAATAATGGTGTTGTCCCGAGTGGGTTTCCAACCCCTTCCTCGCTCCCACTTCCTCGTGAATCATTCCTACAGGTGCTGAAAAGTGGCCTCTGCCTTTGAGATCTTTGCTCGCCTACTTTCAAGGCCTGCCATGTTCTGGGAGGGCGGGTCTGGAATGCTTTCTAAAGACACTGTGTCCATCAGCTGTTGCCTCCCTGGTGCTTCTTCTTCCTCCTCCTCCTCTCCCATTATTTCCCAGCTTTTCTCCTCATCTGCCTCTGAGCTGTGATCTCCCTCAAAGCCCTGTTGTAATTCTGAACTGTCTTCTTCTTCTCTGGAAGGGTCAGGCTGGGGAGGCGGTCTCCACCATTCCTCCTCTGCCCAGTCCCTGACAATAAGATGGACCATCTTCATATTGGTGACACTCCAAATCTCCTGTTAAATATAATTGGGGGGAAAGGGGAAACCCTGAGGGACACTGCAGGACAACACCCATGACACACCTCTATGAGTAGGAGTAGAACTATGAAAGCACATTGTCCTCAACCCACACCTCCCTGAGCTACTCCAGAAGAGTACTGTGGTCAGTGGTGTCGAGAGCTGCCAAGATGTCAAGGAGAAGAAGCAGAAGAAGCAAACACTTCTAGGGCAACCAAGGAAGATTTAGTGTCACAAATGGGCCTGAAGCCAGACTGAAATGGACATTGATATTCAATCTCTTCCAATAATTTCTGAAGATGGATCACAAAGCCCATTGCCCCAAGAAGAGATATCCGCCACTGGGCATTAGTTGTTTAGCCCTTCTGGGTCCAGGGAGCTCCTCCTGAGGAGGGCGCACACTGCTGCCTCCTACAAGAAGAAACTAGATACAAATTCATCTCACTACTTTTAAGCAGCTGTTTACAAAACTGAAAGCCAAAAGCTGTGATGTAGACTAATTTGCTTACCTCATGACACAGATGCTACATAGGTTGTATTTGTTTGTGATTTGTTATTTGAGACGTAAGTTAATTTCTGAGTCTGGCCTGGGATAACTTCTCCAGCAACCTGATTTCTAATAGCCATGGCAGTTCATTCTGGTGCATGTAGACATCTTTCATTACACCAGAACAAAGGCAGCAAAACTGTTGGTGTGGGATTAATCTAGGACCAGGATGAACATCTGATGCCACTGGAATATTTGTTGTTCTGAATAGTGTGGAATACCATTCCCTCCTCTTTAGAACAATCGTGCAGGAAAATTCTAGTTGGCCTATAGGAGGCACATTGCATTCCCAACTTTTGTTATTTTCTAAAGTAGATGGGTGGCAATAGGTTCATTGTACCAATGAGAGATTCTAATTCATTTTTAATGGGTATGAGGAAAACGTATGAGGAAAATGTTTAGAACATAGGGGCCAACTCCTAGGGGTCGAGGTTCCTTCTCCCCCTGCCAATAAAATATTTGAGGGGGCTGCGTCCCCACCCCCAAAAAGTTGATGTGTATTGTCATTCAAATAGTGTGTCTGCACCATGTCACATGATGGATTATGCAGGGTGGGGCTTACCTGCCCCCCCCCATATTTTATTCAAGTTGGCACCCCTGCTTTAGAATGTATTTGGGAGTGGGTATCTCTTCTTGTCATTCTGGTTTTGTATCAGTATATATTACCTTGGCAACATACTGTATTTTCTAGGCACTGCAGTCAAATCACCACTGAAGTATGTGACACGACAGGATTACATCTATTGGATGTATTTGCAACATCTCTGGAACTTTGTGGTGGGTGATGTTCTGAGTGGAAGAATTTCTAGGTCAGCACACAAATTTGCTTCTGTCTTTCACAGGAGTGTGTGCCATTTTTCCATTACTCATTGCTTGATTTTTACTCACTGCTTTAACCACACTTAATAAGTCACAAACTACAGATAAAGAAAAAATGTTTCATCATTTTCAACGTAATTCTACATGTTTGTTCAGAAATAAGTCCTGCTGAATTTAGTGGGGCTTATTCCCAGGTAAGTGAGGTTAGGATAGCAATCTTAACCTTCAATTATTCAGACTGCAACCCTAGGGAGTAAGTGCCACTGAGTTCTGTGGGAGTTGCTTCTAAAAAAAATTGCACCTGTTAAGTCTACCAGTTCGTCTTAGCAGGGCGTAGCTATTTTTCTAAGATGCATAATAATAATAAGGCATGCTCCAGACTCCCTGAAGAATAAGACTATAAGAGAGAAAATGGCAAGAACAAATCCCACAAATTTTCCAGAATCTACAGGCTCATTGTATCTCATATGATCTAGAACCAGTGTACTGCATTCCTCACCATTATTCCCCCCAATGACAGGCTGAAATATGAAACAATCAAATTTATTTAAAGATCAAATCTAGCACCTTAACTGTTGGTATCAAAATGCAGTCTGATCTACCATCTCCAACTAAAACCGTGGCAACCACATTTTGGAGCTTGTGAAGTTTCCCTTTACAGGGATTAAGGTACCCTTTACAGCCTATTACTCTCATCTACCCTGGAGCTGACTAGATGTCAGGGACTGGACTGAAGAGGAGGAGGAATGGTGGAGGACTCCCCTTTTCCTGGAGCTTCCAGGATGAGGAAGGCAAGCTCAAATTACAGCTGGGTTTTGAGGAAGATAACAGCTCAGAGACAGGTGAGTTATGCTGTGTTAGGAGAAGGAGAGGAAGCAGAGCAGCTAGCTAATATGTCAATGGACAGCATAACTGACCCCCCTTCTCCCAAAACACGGCGTTAGTTAAGGGTGCAAGAACAAAGAGCCCAAAGACAATTGTCCACAGACAGACGCCATAGAAGCAATTTGTCAGCTGCGTCCCATTGCTGACAGAGGGGGAGAGTGTGGAAAGACAGGAGGAGGTAATTAGGCAGGAATGCGGAATGAGGGAGGAGCGGCCAAGTTGCAGTAGAAGGCTGAGTTTCGAGAAGAAGGAGAAGGAAGGAGGGAGTTCCAGGGAGAAAACACAGACTGACAATTTAAGCTTGGACTCAGAGGGAGGGCAACCAGAATTTGTTAGAATTCCTGCTCCATGATTGCAGTCATGGGATTGTTGTCTTTCACATGACGGTGTATGTTTTGACTCCACAAAGTGGGAAGTGATGGAGACAGGATGTTTGTGTTACTGTGTTCCGTGAAGTGGGACTATTGTCCTTCTTTCTTTTTCTCTTTGCTGTCTGATGCTAGAGACAGAGGGAGCCATGTTGCAGTGCTCCGTGTGTGTTTATATGTAAATAAAGTAGATTAGCCCAAATGCTGAGTTGCTGAGGTCTGTTACGCAAGTTGCAAAGACTCTGAGAATCCCTAAGTGTGCCGGTGTCTGTTGGCATCAGTCGCTGTGATGTTCGGGCAGAAGAAAGCTTTTGAAGCTCCCAAATGAACGACCAGGAGAGAGAGAACATGCCAGTCAGGCATGTGTCTCTGCCAGGGTCCTGCTCGAGTGTAGGACAAGCTCCTGACAGAAATATCCCATCCCAAGACGCGTAGGCTCGCAAGAATTAATGAGAGGTGTAAACAAGAAAGGAAGTGTAAGTGGGGCTTTATAAAGGTGGGAAGAGGAAGGGGCGGAACTCAGATTCGGCAACAGCTAATTTGGAAGCAGACGCCGAGTGACTGAGCTCCAGAGTGATTTGTGTGTTTTCAGGAATAAACCTGAGTTAATTGCTGCCGGAGTCATCTCGCTTCTGCGGGAAATACCCAACCATTACACAGGTGTTGTTGCTAGAGGGGGAAGGGGGAGAAGCTCAGTGCAAGCAACTCCATTATGGGGAATGACCAGAATTCTTTGTCTTTGACCGTAATGACTGAATAAACCGTACGTAAGAACTTTCTTGTTTCCTCCCTGCCTCTTGGTGCCATGGGGGGTGGGGGTGGGAGAAGATTCCTCAAGCCTGACACTAGGTCATGAGTGGCTGATGTCAGGTCCATCTTCTCCAGGAAAGGTGAAGCTTGCAGGAAAGCTGAAGCTGTTTAAAAGGTCACCATCAGCACCCGGACTTAGAAGTAAGTCTTACTGAATTAATTGGTTATAAGTATTCCTTAGGATTTTGTGAATAGTAGTAGCAGTAGTAGTAGTAGTGATGATGATGATGATGATGATGATGATGATGATGATTTATTAAATTTGTGTACCACCCTCCATCCAAAGATCACAGGGTGCTTCACAACATTAAAAAAAATGAAAGAAAACAAAACCAGTATCTCCCACCCCACAGACACAATAAAAAGGCCATGGAATGTTAATCAGCCCAAGACCCAGTTATAGAGAAACATTTTTGCCTGGAGGCTAAAGGTATGTAACAAAGGCACCAGGCGAGCCTCCCTGGGGAAAGCATTCCACAAATGGGGGGCCACCACAGAAAAGACTCTTCCTCCAGACCTCTTGTGGAGGAGGCACACGAAGAAGGGCTCAGATTATGATATGGGGAGAGGTGGTCCTTGAGGTATTGCAATCCTGAGCCATTTAAGGCTTCATGGGTCAAAATCATCTGATCATACAGATACTTTAAGACAACTGCTGTTATCATACATGTACCACCTCTGTTTTTCAAGTATGTATCAAGTAAGGCTACTGCACATCAATTACTTTGGATGTGTGTTTGACTTCCAGCAATGACCTTGTCATGCTAAATAATTTTATTTCAGTTCTCCAAAGTTTGTCCTTGGCAAGTTTCTTCCATAATTCTGTCATAATTAAGATGGATTCCCAGAGAAAATGCACTTTTTTCCAAATGCAAATGACAATTTGAGAGTTTTGCTTTAATTAAATTTAATGGTTATATGTATAAAACCCATTATTTCTTTTTGGCACTTATTACTGCCTCTGCCCTTCCATTACGATGACCAATTAAGCATTAAGGTTAGAGTTTGTGGATTAATTTCATTCTTGGCTTGAGTTGTCCACCAGTGTCCCAGGTTCTAAGCAGCTGAACAAGAAACATGATGAAACTTTAAAAGTTAAAATCTTGAGGTGGAGAAAGAATTCAGATTTTAATGCAAATCTACCTAATTTCCCCTTTCTGAAACAATATGTGAGCTGAAACGCAGGCATCCTTTTGAATTTGAACTTCTCTGGAATTTGTGATGCAGTTCTCAAAGCAAATACTGTGTACAAAAATGCTAGGTTAATGCATTATATTAGGAGAAATTGCTTGGGAAAATGTGTATATATCAGGCAAAATTGGATACAAAGGAGTGTACATTAGAAGAAATTTGCATTGAAATGCTAATTATCGTTCATGGGGACTTTAAAAAAAAATCAGAAAGTGATGGGAAAATGTGGAAGACTGAACTTAACACTAGAAAAACGAGAAACTGAGAAAAACCAAAATTGGAATTTGACCATCCCAATTAAATCCTACCATGCTCTCTCAACCATTATTCCGCTTTAAAGTAGGGCAAAATTGAATTCTGCATTTCTTTTCATTTATCTTTAGAAATGTGCAACAGTTCTTAATTTTCCGTCTTTCCCTATCCCCTTCATCGTTCTTTTGTTTCCCTTAGATCACACACTGCCTTATATGCTGTCAAGATAAATGGCCACAAATGGAAGCAAATTCCTGGTTTATATCAGAATGTGCTCTGTATTTTGTTAGAATGCGCTTTCACTCGAACATAGAGCAAGCGACTGCCTATTTATCTTTGAAGCCAGTCCTATTATTTATACCGTATTTATCATCCTTTCACCTTGATCTGAAATATGAGGAACTGTTCTGAGAGCATGGGAAATACAGAGACAATAACCACAAAGGTACCCCTGCTACCTATGTGGAAAAGTGTGAGCTAAAGAAACCACATTCTAAGCCCCATCATTATAACAACGGACATAATGTGAAGACTGGTACATTTTTTATTTTTTATGGTGTGTGTGGGTGTGGGTGTGTGGGTGTGGGTGTGTACACATCAGATAAAAACAGAAGGCTCCAGGAAGGATTTTGACTGTATAAGTACAAATATCATCTGCATTCTTGGAACTGGGTTAAGTGGTTTGAACATTTTTTACTTGCAGGCAATGAGCATGGGTGATATCCTCCAAGTAAACATTGTGATTGAATCCTAGGTTTCTGGCATATTTATTGAATGAATCAAGAGAAAAGTGAGAAATTATAAGTTGCATTAAAAATTAAAGATGTTAAACACTGTTACCGAATTCTTAGGCAGTGGTGGACTTTGGGATTTAAAATTTCACCAGCACCCTGTGCAATGCCAAAATTTGGCACACCCACACACACTGCCTGTATTTTACATGATATAATGGTTTTATAATACAGCCTGGAACTAACCTGTGATTGTTTTTTGTGATAAAATGTGGTCTCGATATCCTCTCGATAAACAATAAAACATTAAATTTTCTTACAGGGACTGAAGAATTTGAGCTGGTTCTTCCATAACATGGCAAATTAATTTCTTGAGAGGGATTTCTTGACTTTTCTTTCCTTGTTCCTAGCAGGTTGAAAAGTAGAGAAAAATAATCAGGCTTGAATAAGCCCTCAGTTCTCCCTCTGCCCTCCCCGCATTTCCTCCCTTGCCAGAAGCACACAAACCATCCTGTATTTCACTTCCCTGGGAATGACCAAATACGTCTTTTTTATGGTACCATTCAGTGACGATATGATGCATTTCTACCGCAGAGGCAAATGAGGTATGGACACCTCTTCCTTTTATTTCCCCTGGAAAAGAGTTGGTCTATGGCACACACATGCCTGTCAGGGGAGATGAAAAAGAGCGTGTGCAATTGCTTCATCTTTTTGATGCATTGTACTTGTGCAGGTTAAAGAGAGACAGAAAGTGGAGGCAAAGTCGCAAGTGGTTTTAGGTAAATAGGGACACTGATAAGCATGTGGATCCTATGTATCTTTTCTAAAGTGTCCCACCTGGTTCAGCAAGATAATGTCTTCTGAAATATACAGAAGAGCTCTTCACTTGGAGTGGTAGCAATAAATGAACCATGCTCCGTTCTGTAATAATAAATGTCATTTTTTTTTATTCTTTCAGTTTCTGACACTGACATCTGTGTTGGGTTTTTTTTGTTTTTTGCCTTTAGAAATTGCCAGAGAGGGAACAAGAAGTGGCCCCTTCTTGTTGTTCTCCCCAGCATATAATTAAGCTGAAAGAAGCTCTGTACAACAACATCTTTGCCCCCATTCTCACACGCTTCTCATGCATCACCCAAAGACTGCAATTAACATAATGGTTCCAAAAGGAGTCACTTCTATCGATGGAACACTGTTGCTGTAAACAAATCAAATTTTATCATGGGTACACTTGATCAGGGAGACAGATGGAGGATTAATATCATTTCTATCTGATTGGAGGCGTGACTGGCCATTTTCTCTGCCCTGCTGAAACACTGGAGGAAGCTAGACAGCTTTTCCAGACAGAACAGCAATGAATTTATTCTCCCCTTGTTCCAGGGTTCCATGAGAACTACCTGTTTACATGAGAAATGTCATGTTTTGAACATGGGGCACAAATGACTTTAATACACCAGGAAGAAAACCCACTCTCAACCAGAAGTGTACTGGGTTATGATGTTTATTTGACCCTGTCCACAAAATGGAGTGATATTCCACCAATACTTTAAAGCTTTCAGTGCATTCCTGTAAGCCTGGTGAATTGTTGGATAATCTGATCCTGAGTTTTATTGCAAACTATGGATTGCCCAAACCTTAACTTGTGACATTCAGATGAAACAGAAAAACATAGCTTGCCACAAATTAGAAGTGGGAAGTTCTAGTCTCTTTCCCTCATGTTCAGTGAAAGAAAACAGAGAAATTGGAGTCTGCAGACCTGAAGCCCAGAGCAACTACTCTCAAAATAACAATTTGTGGTTTGTTACTGTGTCTGAACGCAGTTGCTGCTGTCCTTCTGAAATGAAAAGCCAGACTGTAGCATTGAGCTGACAACAGCTCTTTCCTTTATCAGTAAACACCAAAAACCAAACCAATGCCATCACATGATCACTTTTAGACTTTATGCATGAAAGCAAATAAAAAAGCAGCATTCGAACTAAGGGAGATGCATTACAATACACCTGGCTATAAGGTTTTGGGAGAAGGACAATAATTTAAAATAAAGGATGCTTCTTAAAATTGGGGACATCTGGTCACTCTGCCCTTGGAAAATCAAAGTTTTACACCCATGTCATTATTCAGTCCAGCTTTGCACCTGCATTTTAAATATTGCCTAGCTGCTTGACCATGAGATTTTGGTTTTCATCCCTTCTGTCTTCCCAACCTATGTCATCAAGATGAATTGATCTAATTATTAGCTTCACTGTTATATAGATCATCTCTCTATATGATTTCCTCCCTATCAAGCATTTCCATATCATTAGACACATCACAGAGCACATGCAATTCAAGAATCATAGTTTACTTTTTCAAAGAGCAAGCAGACCTTGGAATAGCTAATATTTACACTTGTAAGCATTTTTTTAAAAGAGTGGTCAGTCTGTTCTGTCGTACCTTGATTATGCTATTTATTAATTTCCAATCAGTAATTTCATATTTTTCTATAAATGGATCATTAGAGATAGTCATTATGCCTGGGTCATTGCTTATTGTACTCAAGGTTGAAGAGTTTATCCAGGTGGTTAATAATTTTACTCATTCATCTTCTAGTTATAGAGGCACTACATTACTGGAGGCCTAAATACTTCTGTAGGTCCAATGTTGTTTCATCAAACCAGGCCTTCTTTCACATTATATGTGGTTCACACCACGTGGCACAGAATGTACATGGGTTTTTCTCTGCAAGACCTGAGACATTTTATTATATCCATAAGCTCAGCCAGTAGAAAACAGGACTCAAAACCAGTCTCGGTTCTATGTTTTATAGCATCTGTGTCTTTAGTTTATTCATTGGATTAGACTATATTAAAACTTGATGAGTCCTCATAATATTCACACAATTCAGATATGGTTATAACACACATTTTAAAAAATGAACAATTTACCGCCTACATCAGAACTTACACACACACACATACACACACAGCACTAAAAGCTAATCAATCTTACTGTTGAAAACCCAGCTTTGCCTGTTCCCTCCTACAAAAGAATAGAAGGAAATCAACTCTGCGTGGTGCTGGGCTTCTGTGCTATTTAATTTTGTGATAAAAGGTATCAGACATGATATAAAAGACATCTAAGGGCCATATTCCAAATGCTACACCTTTATCCTCTCCTTTAATCTTTCAAACACTCTGGACTTTATGGATAAAGGCCAAGTAGAGCCTAAGATGTTTCCCCAAATCCTCTTGAAATCTTCTTTTATTAATGAGAGATTCACCCAAGACTTCAAAAAGCTGTCAATGCAGGTTGAAGGTTAACTAGCCATGCTGAAGATCTTGCCTTATGTCTCCTAATGTCTAATCCAGGAAACCTGCCGTGCTTTCCGTGTGCAAGGCAGGGTGGAGGTGGGAGGCAGTGCCTCTTGCAGAATATCCTAATTATCCAACAATAGCAACATAAATATTTCTCTTTTTTATGCTGAAAATTACCCCTCTACATCATCGTCGTCGTCATCATCATCATCATCATTATATATTACTATTATTTCATTAAATTTACACACTGCTTGAGTGTAAAGCACAAAAATATAAGAAAATGAAATCAAGAAAAAAAATTACAACCCTTAAAACCTACAAAAGTTAAAATACTAAAACAGGTTAAAATTACCTCAACTTTCTAAGCATCTGGGTAGGCTGATCCATGCTTTTCTTCTTTAAAAAAATGTTTAGGGGTACTCTAATTTTCCTACTCATATTGGAATATTGCCCCTCGATGAGGCCAAACTTATATTCACAAAATGTTTAGGGGTATGCGCCCCCCTGTGTCCCCCAGGAAAAAAACACTGGGCTGATTTAAACAAGAATGTTTTCAGGAAGTGCCAGAAAAATTAAAATGAGGTGCCTGCTTGATCTCGATAGGGAGAGAGTTCCAGATTATATAAGCATTCCTTATTTTAAAGATCCCTTCACACACACACACACACACACACAATTTTTGACAGTGTTATCCTCCCAAGTTGATGGGCATTGCCATTCAAATGGTGTCTGTGTGCTGTGTCTTGTGATAGATTATGTGGGGCAGAGCTTACTTGCCCCCCCCCAAAAAAATATTCATTTCATTTCTGAATATCTAGTAAAGATGTAACAGGGAACCAGTGAATAACATGAGTCCCTTATAGATATGTTTGGATACATTCTCAGATGGACTGAGATTTAAAAATAAATTGGATCATTATTTATTCTGCTATTAGCAATGCATGTTGAATGTTGAAAGCTAGGAGTTTTAGATAACCAAGGTTTAGATTATAGAGTTCTTTTCGGTATTTGCTTTCTTTATGATTACTTAAATGCAGATTGGTGCCATTTGAGATGTTTGCTCTGCTTAAATCACTTTGAGAGCTTGTGGCTTCTTTTGATCCACTTCAACAACTCTGACTTAAATTGAAGAAAAGTGTTCCCAGGGCTATAGCATATGCTACACACATGGGCACCCATTCATAAAGTCTCATCAGTCTGCATAATGATAAATTTATAAGTGGCAAATTTCATGGGCAACAAAGTGACATGCATATTTCCCAACTTCAAACACTTCCAGAATGAAAATGGGATTTATACAGTTCACATTGAACTTGAACGTTCATCACTACTCTTGATTTAAAAAAGAAAAAGAAAAAATCTACATTGCACTGAGTTTTTATTGGGGAAGACCTGGGCATTGGCACTCATTAACTGAGCTAGTGTGATATCACCAATATTCTAGAAGCTCATTTGATGTTAGTTGTACCATCTTCGTAGATTCTTCCCACATAGCAGTCTAGGCGTTAGATAAGTTCACTTACAATGGCATATGCAGAGAGCACAGTTTATTATGTGATTAGATGTTGCTCTTTCTGAGTAATCTCTGACTTTTAGAGCATGGTTTATGTACATTGTAATTAGGCTGTCCAAGTTTTCATCCATGTCACCAGGTGTGAGAAGCAGGTATGACCAGATTAAGACATGCCTGCAATCTTCTGCATTGTTCTTCCCAGCTTTTCTGGTCCATTTATTTTTCACTAGGAGGAGCAGCTCACAGTGGATTCACTCTGAAATAAGCAGTTATATTTTTCTTTAAAAAACCACCCTTATTTCCAAGACAATCCAAATTTGGTGTGCGCCTTTACAGTAGAGATATAAGAAGCCAGCAACTTCAATTGTGCCTCATATTTGCCACACACAACACTGTTTCCATCTCACTGCAGTTTGGCTTATGATAAAAACTGTTATTCAGCTCACCATGGGCACAGCCAGGATTTTTGTTAGGGGGAGCAGGGCTTTGTTAGGGGGGCAGAACCGACATGATTGGTCAGTTAGTTAAGAATTTCTATCTTTTTGCTTGATCTGGGGGGGGGCGGGCACCTGTTCCCCTGCCCCCCCCCAGCTATGCCCATGCAGCTTACTGTCCACTATTTACATGATTAATTATGTTAGCATTGCATTATTTCACAGCATTCATTTCAATGTAAGTAAACAGAATGCATATTGGGAGAAAAGCCATCAGCAGTTATGTATCATTGCATATCATTTGCAAACTGAAAACCATAACAACAGTAAATATCTATTGTTTTTGCTAGATCAATTTCTGTTATGGATATGGGATGATTAAGTGAACATCAGCAATTTCTGCTCCTGTTTCTATTCGAATTCTCAGATATCCCTACCAGTCACTCTCAGATGCACCAATGGAGGGAAGTAGAAAGGGTCTGTATTCAGAGCTGTGCCTTTTTTCACTTGTTTATAAATGATCTACAGTTCGGAGTGAGCAGTGTGATGGCCAAGTTTGCTGATGACTAAATAGTTCAGAGTTGTTAAAACAAGGTTGTGAAGAGCTCCCAAAGGACTTCTCCAAACTGAGTGAATGGGTGGTAAAATGGCAAATGCAATTCATTGTAAACAACTGTAAAGTGATGCATGTCAGGGCAAAAAAAATTATTAATTTCACATATATGCTCATGTTCTGCTATGATTCACATGGCTTTATGCCAGAATACCACTCAAAATTTCATTATGTGAGCATAACACCTGTGATATTATGGTTTTCCAGGTTTGCAAGGTGGATCTTTTCTGGAAACAATTGATGCAAAGATAAGTGCTAAACTTTCACTAGATTCTGCTAGATTTCCAGAAGCTAATTTTGCATTGTGTGAAAGATCATATAAAATACAAAAAAAAAAAAAAAACGTAAAGAAACATCAGGCAGATGGAATAAAACGTCAACTGAATGCAGCCTGGATTAAGTCCACCTATCAGAGGTATTGTGGTGCTGGATTTTCTGCATCAGCCTCAGGCTGAACTAGAGGAAAAATAAGGTTCCTTCCATCTGTATGGTTCTACATCCTCCTAGTCTTTCAGAGCTGTGTGAGTAAAACCTCTGTTATTAGAACCTTTGCTCAACAGGGAGTATACTGGATTTCTAAAGCAGCTCCATTTTTATGGACCAAGAGTAAACAATCAGACAATTGGCATCAGTCTGTGCAGACCTGTAGTTGAAAGCTATGGCTTGAACAGGGACTATAGCAAAAGTACTTTCTTCCCCATCACTAACGATTTTAAAAGCAAGGGAAAAATCTTTGAAAAGAGAACGTTTACCATGGCATGCTGGTCCAGCAGTGGGGAGCAGAGTTGGAAGGAACACGTGACAGCACAGAGCAGGACAACAGCGTGAACTAGTTTCTATGCTTCTCTAATTCATTACCTTAATGATACATTAACATGAATTGTTTGCCTGCAGTGCTAAATTGTTGGTAAAGTGCTTAAGACTTGAAAAATTTGATAATTGGCTTTACATTATTGTTGTTGTTGCTGTGATGATGATTCAGTAAGGCATCTAGTATGAAGGAGTAAGGGTAAATTGTAAGCATTTCTCTTTTCACTTTCGTTGGTAAAGTGGAATATTTCCTTCATAAACTGTAACTTTGAAATGTGCAGGTAAGTTGTTTCTCTGTTCAGAATGCAACTTCCAGTACTCACTAGAGAGGCTTAACAGCCAATCTCTCTGCATGGGAAACTCTGGAGATTGTAGCTGTGCAAGGAAAACAAAAGAATCTAACAACTCTCAGTACAGTGGTACCTTGGGTTAAGAACTTAATTTGTTCTGGAGGTCTGTTCTTAACCTGAAACTTTTCTTAAGCTGAGGTACCACTTTAGTTAATGGGGCCTCCCGCTGCTGCTATGCCGCCGCCACACAATTTCTGTTCTCATCCTGAAGCAAAGTTCTTAACCCGAGGTACTATTTCTGGGTTAGTGGAGTCTGTAACCTGAAGCGTCTGTAACCTGAAGCGTCTGTAACCCGAGGTACCACTGTACCTTTAATTAACTATAGTCCCCAGGATTCTTTGGGGGAAATCATGGCTGTTTTAAGTGCCACGAAGCTGCTTTAAATGCACAGCGCAGATGAGTCCTAAGACAGAGGTGGCTATTTCCTTGGTTATATAGTGCCCTGCGAAAGGCCAACATTTGACACCCATCCCAGAAAAAAATTTTTATTAGGATTGTTTTATAAAATTGATGAATGTTAGAAAAATGTTGGAACGAAATCATTTGGCTTTAGCAAAAATGTTAAAAGAATTATGTAAGAATATTATGGTTATGAGAAATTGGTATAAATAAGATCTAAGTTTCAAGTTTTAGGGTCTTTTATAGTAAGATAAGGTTAAAATAGACTAAGGTAATGTAATGACAGAATATTATGAAAAATGGAAAGGATTTGCTGTGACAATTAACAACTAGGATACAAAAAAAGGGAGGAGTGAGGAGGTCAAAGAAAGAAGGTAATGACAGTTAAGGATTTGAGAATATTGGATTTGTTTTTAAATGTTTGTGGCTTATTTTTGTCTTTTGATTGTGTTGTGTTATTTTTTGATTTTGATTTTTATCAGTTTGTATTGTTTGATTGTGGTTTGTTTTTATTTTGTTTTCTTTCTTTCCTTTCCTTTTTTGTTTTTTTCTGTAATTCTAAAACCCTTAATAAATATCATTTTTAAAAAAAAAAAAAAACATTTGACACCCATCCCCAGCCCTCGTGGTGCCTTCCCAAAGTTGGGTAAGGGTCCGAGAGCCCTCCCACCTCCTGGGAAAGCTTTGGGAAAGATGCAGGAAGCCTTTAGGACCCCATCAGAGCCCTCATGCCACCTTTCCAAAGCAAGCGCTTATTAGGCTTCGGGAAGGAGGCAAGAAAGTGCCCCCTTGGCCCCTGTGCCACATGTGGGGGGGCAGACTGGTCATGCTCCTCTAAATCTGCCCCTGCTTCATGCCACATTTGGTGATAATATCTCACGAGGAGTCCAAACACATAGAGAACAAATGGACAAACCATTTCCCAAGATATATAGTAGATAGAAACCATTTCAAATCCATTCTGAATATTAAATAAAAAACCGCCACTTAAATGTCTTCCTGAAAAAAAGAAGGTATTTGATAGGTACAGAAAGGACGATAGAGAAAGTGCCTGTCTGAGATGTACTGGGAGGCAGTTCCAATTACACTACCAGGTTCCCACCTCTCCATCTCCTTCAGTGTTTGCAAATGCTGGTTGCCTTGGCTGACTGGAGAGCCCAAAGCTTCAAAGATAAGAAGAAACAGAGCACAGCTTGACAATCCAAAAGGCTGTCACGGGCAGGTCCCCTCTGAAATTAAGTGCATGCCATTTACTTCTTTTCAGTACTGCGGAAACAACAAATTATCATTTGCTTCCAACTGGCAGACATCAGCCAAATGACTGTCAGGTCCTGTTATTATTGATTTGGCTTGACAGGGCTGAACTCTGCCTGATGTTTCTTAGCCCTTTCATCCAAGTGTATGCAGCAATTACACCTGAGTTTTTGTAACTCCACATTGTGCCAGAATAAAAAAAAAGGAAGGCCAACTCACTTTTAAAAGAAAACCCACCGAGAATCATAATCACTTCCAAACTTTTTCCTAATGGTGTTTAATATTGACATCAGAGGATTGATGAATCAGGGGCATTTCCCAATAGTAGCTTAGCCAATGTTTGATGGTCAGGACTAGGGATGGTGGAGAAATTCAACTGAGTTCTCATTTAAAGCTGAATTTATCGAATTTGTACTTCAGAAAATTGTATGAACTGAAATTCACACTTAATCCAAATTTTGCAATGCAGTTCTCCAACCAAACAATGTTTTCAGAAATGCATAAAGTTTGCATAAAGTGAATATATAATTGAAAATGGGACATTAAATCCATTATAGTAGGAGAAATTGCCTGCAAAAAACAAACAAACTGTGTGCATTAGTCAAAACTGTGTACAAAAATGCACCTATTAAGGAACATTTGCACTAATACGCTAAAAAAATTTCATGAGAATTTTTTAAAAGGAAATACACAAAATGCTGGCCAGTCCAAGATCCATTGGCACTTGAGGTGAACCACATAATCACATCGCCTCCCAGCAAGGAAGAAGAGGTGATTGAATATCTGCATCAGGAACAAGAGGGGGAATAAAGATCTACTTTGGGAATGAGGGGTGAATAAAGATCTAAATCAGGAACAAGGGTGGGAGGAGACTAGCAGGACCTCCCTTAATGTACCAGCAAACTCACTTAATGTACATGATTGCTGTTATATTGAATTAGTAGTAACTATGTAACTATGCTTGAACAGACCTCTGCCTGGCACCCTAGAAAGCTGCTGTCAATCAGAATAGAGCGTACAAGGCTAGATGAGCGTATGATCTGGATCCATATTAAATGCATGTATTTATTAAAGATAAAGGGCATAGGTACAAGGCAAGCTGGTCAAACACACAAACCCCATTGCTTTTCTGTAATGCTTCATGTTAGCCTTCAATGCAACTGCACAGTTACATTGTGGCAGTTAAAATGCACAGCCTTTGTGCAAATGATTCCTGAAGATATTCAAGACTGGGCCTTTGGATGTTCAAGAGTGGGCCTTACAGAATCTCACTAACAACCTTTTGCCTCCATCCCTTCTTGAAAAAGTGTCATGTTGAAGAGCCTTGCGCCAGCATTATAGACCGTACCCAATTATCCCCATTTCAGATCTATAGCATATGGTAGAACAGAACCTACAGCTTCAAAATGTCCATAGATATAAATAAGCAAGTCCTCTATTATCAAAGTCACTAACCACAATCCACAGGTATTTTTTGCTTTGGATTTCAACCACTCTCTGTGAATGTTAAATCACATTTACTTGACAGCCAAAAGAAATGCTTTCCGACAGCAGGCCGCTGGGTTGAAATGAGTGCCTGAGAAACGTTGTCACCCAAGGATATCTTGCAGAGAAGTGAAAGGATGAAAATAGCACAAGGAAATAAATTGTAAGACAACAGCAAGGAAGAGCCAGTGATTAGATACGATGTAAGGTTTGGTCTGGAGGGAGTCCCATCTGGTAAAGGTACAGGTTTCATTTGACTTCTGAACTCCTGAAGGCGAAATGGTAGAACTTCCAGTGACAGGATGTTGTCTTTGAGATCTCTAGACAAGGATTATAACATGCCAGGGCCACAGAAGTCATTAATCCCTTTACATAGGACAGTGTGATAGGAATGCACTAGGAATTCAAAAGAAGAAGAATAAAAAATCCCTGCTTTTGAAATCTTGTATATGTTTCGCCATTGGAGAGACTGGACCACTTGGGGGAACTGCTGTTCACTCATGTCCAAGAATATTTATAATATATGAATTATCTGTGTGGTTGCAAGCCAATGCATTCTTACCTAGGTGTAATGCCCATTGGATACAGTGGGGATTACTTCTGATGAAGCACACTGAAGGCTACATTGCATGTGTTGTGATGAGCAATGGGGTGTTTATTGTGGAGACTGGTGTCACATCCACATTTAAAGCATAGGCTTCTTCCAAATAAACCTGGGGACTGTCGTTTGCTAAGGGTGCTGGGAATTGCAGCTCCATGAGGGGTAAACTACTATTCCCAAGATTCATTGGGGGAAGCTATGTGTTTTAAGACCCTGATGTTGGGAAAGATGGAGGGCACAAGGATAAGGGGACGACAGAGGACGAGATGGTTGGATAGTGTTCTCAAAGCTACCAGCATGAATTTGACCAAACTGCAGGAGGCAGTGGAGGACAGGAGTGCCTGGCGTGCTCTGGTCCATGGAGTCACGAAGAGTTGGACACGACTAAATGACTAAACAACAACAACAACAACATGTGCTTTAAATGTCAGGTGTGGATTGGACCTGAGAATTGGGAAAGGGGCAGGGAATGAGAATCAGTGGTATAGTTAGGCAGTTTTATGCTTCGGATTTAATGGATTTATAAGAGGCTCTATTTGATGGTAACATGTCTTACTTCACGTACTGAAGCCTTGTTTGTTTGTTTGTTTGTGAAGACTTTCCCTGCAGGGTGACCAAGTCATTTGTGTAATAGGAATAGCACATCAGCAGAAATGATTTTATTGCTTTCTAGAATTTGTACAGCTGCTTTTAGGTTTTTTGTTGAAATGGACTGCACACACCCCATACATTTAAAGGGCAGCCTCCCTCCAAAGGAATACTGGGGGCTGTAATTTACCCCTCACAGAGCAACAGTTCACTGCACCCTAAAAAAGTTCCCATCGGGATGAAAATGTGCTTTGAATATAGAATGTGTATGCAGCCATGGTTGTTGTTATTATTTTTTAGAACTTGTGTTTTTGTATCTTATTCTATTTTTATCTTGCCTACTGTTTTGATGGCTTCATGCTATGAAGCAGTTTATAAATTGGTTAAATATACTGTATCAGATATAAATACTTTAAACTGTTGCACAAGAGCCCTGCTGAGTTTTTGGACCCTCCTGTTCATTCTGCTGAGCAGGGAGCCCAGCCTGCTGCCTCAACATCCTGCCTTGCAGGCTCCACTGCAGACCCCCCAAAAAACTGGCCAGGAAGCCAGGAGAGACTGGCAGTTGCAATTGAAACAGTTCATAACTAGAGGTAATAGTGCTCTGGGTTGTACCCGTGAACAACTGTGCAAATCCAAATTAAAAATGTGTCCCCCTTACCGGGTAAGTTTGGCAGAGGATTACCCAGTGCATACTCCACAGTCTTCCCTATTCCAGTCCAATAAAAATCTAAGTAGGCACTGCTGGGAGTATGGATGCAAATATGCATTTGAACCCAGGTGCCGGATTGAATCAGGCTAACAGCAGGCGTCTGGTCCAGATAATCAAAGATAACCTATCAAGCTGCCTTAAAGCTGGCAGACTGTGACAGAAATAGCAATACAAAAAGGCAGTTGACTGGGAAGAAATTTCTTCAGCAGTGGCCTGGCCAGTCAAACGAAGGAAAAAAAGGTTGCTAGGGTCTGACAAGACAGAGAGACTGTCTTGAGCAGTCATCGTGAGCTGCAACCGAGCTGATGGAAAGGGGGAAAACTGTTTGCCACCTGGCTAAATGTAAATGGGTTTGGACAGGATTTTCAGACACCTGATTTCATCACTACAGAGCAAAATGTAGCTTTTTTAATTCAATGTGGATTTAAATCAATTGGCATATTAAATCTTAAACTACTGGGACTCAATCCATGCAATCAGGTCAGGTTTTCTCTTCAAACCCAGTTTAGGAAAGGATTTTCTTCTCATCCTTTGACATGGCTACCTGAAATCCAGCAGAACATTCAATAAATAGGTTTCAACCACAACAACAAAATGTTGAATGTCTGTTCCAAATGTAACAGAGAGGATCTGTAAACAATGGGTCTCGCAAAATGATTGTATTGCGAACCATGAAGTTATACATATGCCTAGGTAAAAGGTAAAGGGACCCCTGACCATTAGGTCGAGTCGTGACTGACTCCGGGGTTGCGGCACTCATCTCGCTTTATTGGCTGAGGGAGCTGGTGTACAGCTTCCAGGGCATGTGGCCAGCATGACTAAGCCGCTTCTGGCGAACCAGAGCAGCGCACGGAAACGCCGTTTACCTTCCCGCCGGAGCAGTACCTATTTATCTACTTGCACTTTGACGTGCTTTCAAACTGCTAGGTTGGCAGGAGCAGGGACCAAGCAACGGGAGCTCATCCCGTCACGGGGATTTGAACCACCGACCTTCTGATCGGCAAGTCCTAGGCTCTGCGGTTTAACCCACAGCACCACCCATATACATATGCCTACTCCAACATAAATTCAGCAATTCCCAAAAAGTATGTGTCAAATTGCAGCATAAACTTAAACTAAAACTTAAACAAATTGAACCTTGCTTTTTGTTATTGTTTTCAATTATTTCTAGGCTGCTGTTCTTTTAATGGTATACAAATGCAACAACAACAAAAGGCAACAACAAAATCCAAACAAACAGGCAATGCATAATTCTATAAAATAATTGAAAACAAGAATACAAACTGTCAGACACTAAAACACAAACATCAGCAGTACTTAGCACATAAGTTATCAAGTTTCTGAATGTTTTCTGAAAAGGGAAGTTTTTATTAACCTCCTGAGAAGAGTTAAACAGTCTACCTCAGAAGGAAGCTCCAGAGCACTGGGGCTGCTACAGAGAAGACTCTGCTCCTATTGGGACCAACCTGTCCTTTTAGCCAACTCCTAGCATCTATATCATGAGATGCTGGAGAATATTAATCAGGGCAATCGCAGCCTCAGAGCCTCAAAGCTCCACTTGTGGCAGGATATGACATTTGTGCTGAGATTTTTGTTGCTATTGCTGTTGTATTGCATTTATGGGGTATTGTTTTTGTTAGTTTGCTTTTGTAAATCACCACTTGAGCGACGGGACTTTCCCCTTTCTCCTGCTCTTACACTCCCTGCATCCTCCCCCAATGCATTCCTGAGGGCTGGGGTAAGCCCTAAAACTGAACCAGGGAGCACATGGGGAGGGGGGGGGAGAACATTCAATTGCGCAAGGGGAAATCCTTCTGTTCATGGCTCATTTGCCTTTGCTCACCACCACAGGATTATTATCCAGCAGAAAAAAAGACATCAGGTAGCTCATTTATGAGAAACAGCATATTTATTCATTATTCATACATACATGTATATTTTTATTTATATGCCTCCTTTTCATAGTAAAAACCATGCTTGAGGCATCTTGCAACATGAAAAGAATTACAGAATCACAAAAGTAACAACTGTAGTTGTGAACAACAAACAAAACATCAAAAAGTATATAGCCAAATTAATTCATTTCTAGGTTTGAAATAAATATGCAAAATATTAATATCAAAAATTATTAATATCAAAATATGAATATAAAAAATACCAACAACCCCTAGCAAAATAAATATGCAAAATATGAATATCAAAAATGCCAACAACCCCTAGCAAAAAAACCTAAACAATACCCCCACCCAATAGTCTGTTCATTAGCTTCAGCTTTTGTAGTTGGAGTCAGTCAGGGCCCTGCTCTCCCAGGCCAGGTGGAAAAGGCAGCAAGGCAGGGAGCAGGTCTTCCAGGACTCACAGATCTTACATGACATATGAATATACAATGAGTACAATGATCATATGAAGATATTGCTATCTCCATTGTGTCTTTTAAGCTGTGGCTGTAATTATTACTGCTACTTCGTATCAAATCAGTAGATTAGTTATACCAATAAAAGAAAGACATGATTTGGTCCTTTCTGCAAAAGCTTAGCTACTTGTAAAATACCAAGAGTTGCTCATTATTCACTGGTAATAAAAAAATAAAATCATTGAATTCTCAAGGTTTTTGCACCTCTTACTATCTTGGCTTCAAATGAGGGGAGAACTTCCAAGTCTGTATTTCACAGGAGCACTGGAATTTAAAATAAGTTTTCCCCTAGGTACTAGAAGAGGCACTCTTACAGATACAGATTTATTTCCACCTAATAAAGTTTTAATTAGCACTTACATTTTTTGCATTCCTGCAGGTTGTAACAGACATAAAATTATAATATTGAGGCCTGGACTACTGCTGAGTCATTAAATATTCCTCAGTACTTTTTCTGCTTATCAGGAAAATATTCCTGGTATACTTTTCTATATCTGGTCATCTGTTCGTACTTTCAATGCTTTTAAAATAGGAACATGTAAAATACCTGTACCAAAGTAGGCCACTGGTCCACCTCACTCAATATTGGCCACACTGACTGGCAGCAGGAGTCCAGTCCAGTATTTCAGATGGTAGTGCTTCCTAGCCTTACCTGGAAAAGAACCTGGAACTTTTCACCTGCAGAGCATGTGCTCTACCACTGAGCAATGGTGAGATCTCACTATGAAAGGCTGAACATTTGTATCAGCAAAAATAATGTGATGGTTTGGTGGCAACGAAAGGTTTGTTCATCACTAAGATAAGTCTTAATAAAGCTGTTGGAAATAAAGAGATGGTTTTTTATTTACTACGCCTTCCCAAGTACAGTGGTACCTTGTTTGTCAAACTTAATTCATTCCAGGAGTCCGTTTGACTCCTGAAACCGTTCAAAAACCAAAGTGCGGCTTCCTATTGGCTGCAGGAGCTTCCTGCAGTCAAGTGGAAGCCGGGTTGGATGTTCGGCTTCTGAAAAACATTCGCAAACTGGAACACTTACTTCCAGGTTTGCAGTGTCCAGGAGCCGATTTGATCAGGAGCCAAGCCGTCCGAGTACCAAGGTACCACTGTATTGCTCCAAATCAGATCCCAATCGAAGAGCGTAACAACCTTGAATGAATCAGACCACAGACCTGTCCAGTCAACATCCTGTCACCCACAATAGCCAATTAGATACTTGGGAGAAGCCAATAATGACCGTTCCCCGCTTAAAATGGGGGTCGCCCTTTGCGTGGACGCGCACAGCCCCTGGATCTGGAGTGGCTCCATCAGCATAGGCTTGGCTTTGCCTTCCCTCAGGTGGGATACCTGGAGGTCTCTGCCTACCTCAGTCAGTTGTCCAATCCCACCTGGGGGAAGCCAGGCCAGGTAGGGGAGGGATTACCTGCCCACACAATAGAGGGAGGATCTTACCTGGGAATCCTCAAACAGCCCTATCTTGCTATTCCCCAGTGACTACCTCTGATCAAGTGGTTCAGGGTCTCTCTCATTTTATCTCAATGCTACTCATGCCCTTGCTCAAAACAGAACCAAATCACACAGTCTTGGGCCACATGCAGAGTGCTGGTTGAACCAAGCTTCCCAGCCAACTCACTTACAGCTATTCCTTACTAGAGGAAAGCAATTATCTGGAAATACTTTCTGGGGGAGGAGAAATGTAGTAAATTATAAGTGCTATTCCGGAAAGAACTAATCAATATACATAGTTCTTCTTGATGTTTAGCTGTAATACACACTTGCACATGGACTTTATTAGGCCTTGGCAATTTGCAATTAGTTGTGAGCATTCTGAATTGTACCTGCACTGATACTTGACTCAGTCTCACAATTAAAAATGATTTGAACAACAAGGGTTGAGAGGCATTTAATCATTTCAATGCCCAATTAATGTGTGATTAAGTTTGAGCGTAACCGGACAGGCTGGGTATTTTGGAGCCAAACTTCCAGCATACAAGTGCAGTAACTGCAATCAACTTAGTCCACTTTGAGACAGTCAAGAACTTTTAAATTGTATGAGTGACTCTTTATCTACATGTGCACAGCTTTGAGTCCTGATTTTATAATGCATGGCACACCTGTCTAGCTCTTCCATGCAAGAATAGTTCCTTCTTAATTTGCCCTTCTGCCTACTATGGATACTGTTGATTGTAGATTTACATTATTTCTAGAATAACCATCCTTTCCACCAGCAGTTCTTCTCCTGAAGCATCTAACTTTAAATCATCTAACTACTGTAATACAAAATTTCCAAGCTCAATGCACACATGCACACGCACACACATTATTGGAGAAGCATGAATCTTAATGATGGACACATTACATCTTCCCAGGTGTTGCCATGGAAGCAGCAACATGGGCACTACTGCAAAAGCAACAGTTTTTGATACAGTGGACCCAGAGTATATCAGTGTGTGACACTGGCACCATATTAAATTTAACTAGCACACACCTGAAGCAGGTTTAATGAGATAACAATGGAAGAACATCAGTCGTTAAAGCTGCACTTTTGAGTGTCTGGACAGTTATCCACTTCTACAGAGACCATTCAAATAATGATTCCTGGAACTCTATATTTGTTCATCCTACTCAGGCAGCAGAAGGAAGAAAGAAAGAAAGAAAGAAAGAAAGAAAGAAAGAAAGAAAGAAAGAAAGAAAGAAAGAAAGACATGAATGCATTGAACAGTCAATACAAAGAGTTAATAGCCAAGATCCAAATAAATTATATGAGAGAGAGAGGAGTGTCCAATCTAAACATTCTTTTATTTTCACAAAATCCAACTGAAGCAGCTGGAAGTTCCACAAGTATTGAAACAACAACAACAACTCCTTAGCCATTTCTTCTCCCAAAGATATCCCACAAGGCAGTGGAGGTTTAGGATCAGAGTTTTCCTTCTCCTAGATGGACTACCTTCCCAGGATGACAAGCCCCACACCAGCCCTGCACTTCCCTCTACAGTGCATGCAGAAACCGCCTTCTTGACCATTGGACCCACTATTGGTCTCATCTGCTTAATCCACCAGAGCCTGTCTTTGCATGCAGGGGAGGTCCCTAACGCACTGAAGATTTGAGATCCTTTGGCTACCTTCACCTGCTTTAGCCAGCCAGTCAGGTGTCGTCACTGTCACATGTTGACAGATTCTAGAGGCCAGAGGTGAGAGCTGAGTGCAGAGTGGGGACCACCAAAGGTGGTCAAACAACCCGAGAAGGAGCACAGTATGTCCCCCACCAGAAGTATTGCCCCTCCTCTAGCACCTCATACACCACTCCCAAAACAGCAGATTGGTAGCATCATGAATGGACAGCAAAATACTAGTTATTAAATTTATTGTTAGTGTTTGATTGATCCCTCAACTGATTGAATGATATATTTCTGTTACAAGAGAATATAAGAAGCAGGGCTTCTCATCCCCAGGTGCCAAATAACTCGACCAATTCAAGGTCTTTTGCATCAAATTGAATGGGGATAGAGGCATGTTTAATTGCTTTTCCTCAGATAGCAAAGTATATTGGGCCAGCTGTAGCTGTGTACACATTATATATTTAAAGCAATTTAAAGCATGCACACACAGAGAGAGAGAGAGAATAAATGAATGAATGAATCCTGAAAACTGCCATTTGCTGCTCACAGAGCTACACTTCCCAGCACCCTTACAAAACTACATTTCGTAGGATTCTGGGGTAGGTGGGGTAGAATGTGCTTTAAATGTTCCTTGAGTGTATTGTGTGTATGCACTATGAGCTCATCAGTGCTCCCAACTCATTGTTAGAGTTGCTTTCCATCCTAAGATTTTCCATGGTATAGGAGAGTGGCATGAAGGGTTTCTAGTACCTTGCTGCTAAATCTTCATAGCGGTCTCTGAAGCACCCATTTTCCTTCCCTCAAATTAATATTTCTAAGCAGTGTGCATTTCATGGAGAATTTGTCCAAAAGGTTCTGCACAGGGAGCCAAAGCCCTTCATTTCCTGTGGCCGCGTGGAAAATTGTCGCTTAAAAAAGATAATCTACGCCATTATGAAAATCCTCTTTTTGCATAAAATTAACTGCCCAAAGAGACTACCATAGCAGTTCATGAATATTTCATAATTAACTGTTTCAAACCTGCCACCTTGCAGTGTCAGAGCTGTATTGGGCCGAAAGGAAATGATCACAAGGCAGAAGTGTGCTATCATTGCTGAAGAAATGTGTTAATTAGATGTTAATTAACCAATACCAGGATGTTTGGGTTACCACCATCTCTGCCTTCTTAATTGGTTACTGTAACTATTTTGCTGCCAGGTAGTCTTCACCATCTGTTCTTTTTTGCATTTCATTTCTCATTGAACTCACTCCTCTATATTTCCCACCCACATGTACATGCACATCCCATGTATACATGTGCTTGCCAAGTCAGCACTGCACTTCATGCATTTGATGCAGCAGATTGCAGTCCATTAAAACTTACGCCACCATACAGTGGTTAGCCTTTAAAGGTGCCACAAAACTCTCTGTTCTTTTAGCTGCAACAAACTAACCTGGTGATCCTTCTGGAAATCATTTTCCTTCTTTGATTCCTCCCCATGAGCTCCCCATGAGCTCACTGAGAGCCAGTGTGGTGTAGTGGTTAAGAGCGGTAGTCTCATAATCTGGGAAACCGGGTTCGTGTCTCCGCTCCTCCACATGCAGCTGCTGGGTGACCTTGGGCCAGTCACACTTCTGTGAAGCCTCTCAGCCCCACTCACCTCACAGAGTGTTGTGGGGGAGGAAGGGAAAGGAGAATGTTAGCCGCTTTGAGACTCCTGAAGGGGAGTGAAAGGCAGGATATCAAATCCAAACTCTTCTTCTTCTCTTCTTTCATGTTTAATGGGGGAACGATTTGTGTCACTATATTCCCAGTGCAGAAATGGTGTTTCCGCAGCTAGCTAAGTGAGCCTGGTAAGTTGGCTGCCTGGTGAACCTGTTTAGAAATAAAAGATTCATGTTACCTTCATATGCTTGAATAGCTACAGGTCAGCTGCATGTGCCTATATAAGCAGTCAATTAAGAAAAAGAGTTGGGCAGGGAAGAGATTAATTTAGTTCTCTGTCTGCATTAATACAAAGAGTGGAGGAAAGACATTACGTAGTTCAGTAGATTTTAGCAACTGCCTAACCTCTGTACTAGGGGACGCGGGTGGCGCTGTGGGTAAAACCTCAGTGCCTAGGGCTTGTCGATCGCATGGTCGGCGGTTCCAATCCCCGTGGCGGGATGAGCTCCCGTCTTTCGGTCCCAGCTCCTGCCCACCTAGCAGTTCGAAAGCACCCCTAAGTGCAAGTAGATAAATAGGTACCGCTTTATAGTGGGAAGGTAAACGGTGTTTCTGTGTGCTGCGCTGGTGCTGGCTCGCCAGAGCAGCTTCGTCACGCTGGCCACGTGACCTGGAAGTGTCTCCGGACAGCGCTGCCCCCCCCGGCCTCTTAAGTGAGATGGGCGCACAACCCTAGAGTCGGACACGACTGGCCCATACGGGCAGGGGTACCTTTACCTTTAACCTCTGTACTATTTTCTTTTTATAGACAAGAGTAGATTTTCTAATTGTCCCCTCTCCAGCAACAACACACAGGAGTATTCCAGTTGTCAGTCATCACATATACCCTAAAAACAATGATTAAAATAGCTTCTTAACATTGTGGGAAAGCCAGCTCTGATAACATTCTCCCCAGTGTGAGATTATGCATTCCTAATCTGTAAAAGATGCTCTTCATTTTCAAAGTGCTTTCTGGATTTTGTACCAGGAACTTTGAAGTCTATGATGAGTACCTAGCTAGGTGAACTACCATAAGTCCAGTGAAAGGTGACTCTGGGGTTGTGGCACTCATCTTGCTTTCAGGCTGAGGAAGCTGGCGTTTGTCCACCGGCAGCTTTCCGGGACATGTGGCCAACATGACTAAACCGCTTCTGGCACAACGGAACACCATGATGGAAACCAGAGCTCACAGAAATGCTGTTTACCTTCCCGCCACAGCAGTACCTATTTATTTACTTGCACTAATGTGCTTTTGAACTGCTGGGACAGCACAACAGAAGCTCACTCCATTGCGTGGATTCGAACCGCTGACCTTCCAATCAGCAAGCCCAAGAAGCTGAGTGGTTTAGACCACAGCGCCACCTGCTCCTCCCATATAAGAAGCCCCACGGCTGAACACAGTTGGGATCTGGTGTACTTTATACAGATTTAACTTAGGGCATACTTGGGATTGCTTCCTTAGTTCCTACTAATTTCAGCAAGTGTGAAATGATTTTACATTTTATAGAATTTTTGTTTTGGTTGTAGTTATTTTGTTAAATTGTTGTTGCCCACAATGGAAAGAGTCAAGACAGAAAATGTACTACATGAAAAATGTACATGAGGAACCATATATATATATTAATATCTCTTTTTGTTACAACTGGCAAAGAAAAGCAGAACCAGAATGCTTACTTACCCTCGAGAACATGGCAAATGAGACATGCGCTGGAATCAGAATCAATAAGATAGGACATGCCTGCAAAACATGATTGATTCACACCAATCAATAGGTGAAAAGGAAACAGCTCAGAACATATGCTATGAATAATGCAGGTGGATAGTAGTTGCTCAGCTGAAGAGGACATTTTGTCCAGTGCAAAGATCTCTGTTTTGAAGCAGTAACATTCTTAGATTTGGTCATAGAAGCCAAGATTAGAATTCAAAATGATGATTTAAATTGGAAGGTGGACTTAAAATCAAATAAAGCAATGTTCAAAGGAAAGGTATAAAATACTACAGATCTAAGACAAGTGTAGCCAATATAGTGCCCTCCAGCTAATGTTTCACAGTCCTATCCTCTACGGCCATTGCCTTGTTGGCTGAGGCTAATGTGATTTATAATCCAGTAACATCTGCAGTGCAACCTGTTGGCTGACCCTGGTCCAATATGGTGAAAAAATGCAGAGATGCAAAATATATGGGACTTGCAATAAGAAACTAATGTGGTGGATGTAATATAATGAGCATGACTCAGTGTTCTAAGGTTATTTATTTAAAATACCATTTTAGTTGCACTGGTAGTACAGTATCCAAGATTATAACATGACAATTTTTGTGTGTTCATAGAAGCTAAGGCCCCATTCACACATACCTCTAGCAGTATGGGAGCCACCATACTGTACCACAGTTCCACATTAGCTCCACCCAAGCACTGGGTGGGAATGACGTTCCTGCTCTCCACGGAGGTGAATTTGCCAGTCTTGCTTTGACTTGAAAGAGAATCAAGTTGGTTTGCCCCACAAGGAGAACTGTCAGACGGGCAGGATTACCCAAGGGGGGGGGAGGTCCAGCTCAGCATTTAGGGTTGTGCGACCCTCTCTTCTCTCTCTTTTTGTCTTGCAGCACCCACCCTCCATCCCTCCATAGTATAATTGACTACCTGCCTTTTCTGGAACTGAGTAGGAATTGGGGGGAAGCCCCTGATCAGCACTTAGAACTCCTTGTTTTTGCCTATGTCACACCCTAGGGCAGTGTTTCCCAACCTTTTTTGGGCAAAGGCACACTTGTTTCATGAAAAAAATCTCGAGGCACACCACCATTACAGCCCCGTGACGTCAGCGCGCAGCGTCACGCCGGGAGGGACATGAATTGCTAGCAAATTACATAATCACCTCCTTGAGGGCTGGCTCATCTTCTCCGAAGGCAGAACCCCATTAATTAACAGCACAGACTCACACCATAGCCAAGACGAGGGGGGAAAACATCAGTCATGCACAGTCATGCACATGTGGGGGCTAAATGAGGACGAAGACCGGGCAGAGAGCAGGGTTCAAATCACCCCACCTGGCCAGGACAATCCCTGGGTGCTCCCTTGGGCCACTCGCCTGACCCACCTCGCAGGGCTGTTGTTGCGAGGATAACACGGGGAGAACCACGCACGCCCCCGGGAGCTCCTTGGAGGAGAAAGCGGGCGATGAATGCAATGCACGAAATATATGAGAGGTGACCAGGTTTTGCAGGTGAGGGGCCCCCGCCAGCCTCCGCTTCCAACACCCGGCGCAACGACGCCGAAGTTTCCCCCCGGGCTCTGCTCGGGGAGCAGCGCTGCTCCCCCCCGGCTCCCCTTCGCCCTCCCGGCTCTCTCTGCCGCCCACTGGGGACCCCCCTCACCTGCCAAGTCCGGAGCGCCGGTGGAAGTTGCATGCATGCATGCAGGGCGCCGCGTTGCCATTGCATTGCACTGCACTCCATGCAACGCCTGCACGCATGCATTGCCTTGCACGCCCGCCAAGGGGTCTCCCCGCGGTCCAATGCGTCCCCTCCGGTGCGGATGCAGCATTGCAAAAATAACACACACACCCCAACGCAGCCCTACCTGGGGGGCAGCCTCCGCCTCCGCCGCTCCGCCTCCGCGGGGATCCCCGGGCTCCATCCTGCCGCCCGATCTCCGCGGGGGCGCAGGCAGGCTGCGCGGGGTCTGCGCGGAAGAGCCCCTGCCCGCCCAGCCGCTGCCGCCGCGCTCATTCCATGGCCGGGAGAAGAGCGCTTCAAACAAAACGCCCGGCCCGCCAGGCCACGCTGGGGAACGTAGTTCTCGCACCCCGCGCGGGCGCGGAGCCCAAGGGCGAGGGGACTACGGATCCCGGCAGCCCCCGCGCCGGGGACGGAGGGGGAGAGGCCGGGAGCAGGGATGGAGGGACGGGTGGGCGAGCGAGTGAGTGAGTGGCAGCCGCCAAGCCTTGGCCGAGAGCCAGGAAGGGCCTCCCCGGAGGAGGAGGAGGAGGAGGGAGGCACAGAGCGGGAGGGAGGGAGGGAGGGAACCCCAGGGGTCATCTAGTGACGGCGCCCCAATCGAAAATTTGACTTTAAAAAAAAAAATCTTTTGAATTTTTTAATTTTTCCCGCGGCACACCAGGCAACATCTCGCGGCACACTAGTGTGCCGCGGAACAGTGGTTGGGAAACACTGCCCTAGGGCATCTTGTATCAATTTGGTTAATTTGGCTGTTTGGCATTCAGTGCGGGCAGGTAAGAAAAGGTAAGACCTTCTACCACTGCCACCCGGAGGCATTATGGGTATAAGGGGCACCCTGAAGTCATAGCCTGGGGGTTGAGGGTGCCCTTAGGGCCTAGATAGCTGAATGCTGGTCACTGGGGCCCAAGAGTGCAGGCTGTGCTTCACTTACACAAGGCTCACTTAGCAAGGAGGGAGAATCTTCTCCCAGTCCTTGGCTGGGGAGCTAACAGTGCAGTGGTTTTCATGCCCAGGGACTGGGGGAATGCTTTCCTCCTACACCTTCATTGATTTCATCTGCCCACACTTAATTATTTGATTGGTTGGCAGGTTGTATTTTAATAAAGATAACCTTCATACCATATAATAAGTTGACCTGAGTGTCATTTCAGATTGAGGGGGCAATTATTGCAGTGGAATGAAATCATACCACTCAAGTTGTGCATGAATCCAGGACAGTAGACATGGCTAATAATTCCTTATTTTTTGCAAAACAATTATTCATATTTACAGTGACTCCAGTTGCCATTTTGGGATGTTTCTTAAAGTACTTTCTGCCAAAATAGCATCCTTGTGGAGTCATCTTACAAAGAACATAGAACAGGAAGCATCTGAAGCATGGTAGGTGGCCTTTTCAGTGGTGGCTCCTTTCTTCTGGAATCCACTCTTCAGGGAGATCTGCCTGGAGACCCCCTCAATATCATTTAGGTGCTAGACAAAAAGGCCATTTCCCAGGCTTTTAAGAATATTAGCAGCTTTAATTAGAACAATTCTGATTTTGCCATCTTGGATTTACTGCTGAGCAAACTGTGTCTACTCTGTACATTTTATCTTATTATTTTCAGAGTGGTTATTTTTTAATGTACCGTTGTTATTTCTTACTACTTTTCAGGCCACTCTGGAAATATATCTTGAAGGCATGGGAGATATCTTAAGTAAATAAATAAATAAAAGTACCTTTTCATCTTTTCAGTGGAGTCATCTTTTAGTTTAGTGAAACAAGCTGCTGTCAGATTTCCCAAATAATATTATGTTTTCCTTGGCTTGAAATATGTGAACTATTTGGAATCGCTGCAGGTCTGTTGTTATTTACTACTAAATTCATTGTCAGTCCCATTGCCTAGAAGTTAAGCAGTGAATGTTATAGTGCACATCTAACTGAATTTAACTTTTTCTAGTGTGCCATTTATGTTCTGAGTATCAAATGTAATGTGTGTAAATATGAATCATAGACAAATACTATGAAGGGCAAATGAGAATACAGTGGTACCTCGGGTTAAGTACTTAATTCATTCCGGAGGTCCGTACTTAACCTGAAACTGTTCTTAACCTGAAGCACCACTTTAGCTAATGGGGCCTCCCACTGCTGCTGCGCTGCTGG
Source organism: Podarcis liolepis (assembly GCF_965112155.1). NCBI lineage: Eukaryota > Metazoa > Chordata > Lepidosauria > Squamata > Lacertidae > Podarcis > Podarcis liolepis. The sequence continues at coordinate 89,670,196 of NC_139554.1, forward strand.
AGCACAATTTCTGTTCTCATCCTGAAGCAAAGTTCTTAACCTGAAGCACTATTTCTGGGTTAGCGGAGTCTGTAACCTGAAGCGTATATAACCTGAAGCGTATGTAACCCGAGGTACCACTGTATATATACCACCAGCATATCTGACATTGACAAGAGTCTTATCAGACTCAAAAGTGTTAATGTCTAATAGTAATGACTAATTGTGATGGATTGCAGTTCCCAACACCCATTACAATTAGTCATAGGTGATGAAGACGCTGTGCAATGAAAGCTGGAAAAAAAATTCAACTAATGTATGAATTGCCTAATCATCTGAACCCAAAAACAATACATTAATGTAAAAGGAACATCATAACCACATGATGCTTTTCCTGCACAAGCTATGCATTGATGTAGGGAGAAACATGTATAGATCCATTATCAATATCCCATTCTGATGGTTTATTTATTTATTTATTTATTTATTTATTGCATTTATATCCTGCCCTTTCTCCCTTACGTCTCCAATGGAAGTTCCTGCTTTGCATGTTCCTAATTTGAGCATTCCGAGTTCCTGTAGAGTCCTGCTGGCTCAGTTGAGAACATGGTAATTAAGCTTGCTGAGGTCCATGCTCAAGTCAGTCCTCTACTGGAATTAACAGGTCTGTAGCATTCCTGCATCCCTTAAATTGGAGATGGGAAGCAGGATCCAAACCAGATCTAATGTTATGGCTTAAAGCAGCTGACAATAAGAATGGCAGCCACTTGCTATTGATACAGGCAGGTGATGCTCAGAAAGTGGGAACCTTTTTTGTGATGGCATCCAAATTATGGAATTATCATCCTTGACATATTCACTGGCACCATCTCTGTTAGCTTCCAGCCAGCAAGCAACATCCATCCTGATCTGTCATGCCTAGTTAAGTTATGGGGCATTACATAAATTCATGAAGGATAAGCTTATCAGTGGCTTCCAACAGTAGTGGACTCTGGACTTTAAAATTTCAGCAGCGCCCTGTGTGAAGCCAAAATTCAGTACCCACACCTTCTGTTCTGCTCAATTCACTATATTATAATTATAGAACCCTCTGGTGCTGGTACCCAGTGCAGCAGAACTGGTCACATTGCCCCAAATCCACCTCTGCTTCCAATTGTGATGGTTGTGCACTTACTACCTCTCATATCTGAGGTGCTATACCTCTGAGTGCCAGTTGTTGGGGTTCACAAGCAGGAGAGGGCTATTTTGATGATTTCCTGCTTGTGGGCTTCCCAGATGCATCTGATTAGTCATTGAACTAGGTGGTTCTTTGGTGTAATCTGGCATGTCTCTTCTTATTCCTCTAAAGACTATTTGAAGCATTTCCATGGTTTTAGCAGTTGTTTTTACTTGCTGGACTGATGTTCTTAACTTTTCGTATTTGACACCATAATGTACTTTTGAAAAGGCCCCCTTGTTAGCAAGGAAAGGTGAGGTATTAATGTCATTAGTTAATGACTCAAAGGGGGGGGGGAGTGAGTAGGTTAAAGTTGCCCATCAAAAGTTGCCAATTTCCTGAACATGACTTCCTGACTTCTAAAAGTCAGGTACAGTGGTACCTCAGGTTAATAATGCTTTGGGTTACAAACACTTCAGGTTACTAATTCTGCTAACTCAGAAGTAGTACCTTGGGTTGAGAACTTGTGTGCCGGTGGCGCGGCAGCAGCAGGAGGCCCTATTAGCAAAAGCGCGCCTCAGGTTAAGAACGGTTTCAGGTTAAGAGCGGACCTCCAGAACGAATTAAGTTCGTCACCCGAGGTACCACTGTAGTTGTTTATTTCATTGACATCTGCCAGGAGGGAGTTCCACAGGGTGGGTATGACTACCAAGAAGGCCCTCTGCCTGCTTCTCAGTAACTTCACTTCTTGCAATGAGGGAACTGCCAAAAGGCCTTCAGAGCTGGATGGTGGAGACGCTCCTTCAGGTATACAGGGCTGAAACTTAATAAAGTGTCCTAATGTGACCTGAACTCATTTTCCTCTTTAGTGATGAAATTCACCTTAGGCTAGTTGATGGTGTGAACCTAACCTACCTCAGAAGGTTGTTGAGAGGAAAAAAGGGGAGGTGGGAATCACCTTGAGCTCCGTGGAGAAACAGTGGGGTACAACTGCCATAAATAAATGCCCAAGAAGCATATGTTCAAAGGGCTCCTAATCATTTCCAAATACCCTGATAATCCTAGGTGTGAGAAGTGCAAATTTGAATTTGAAAAGCACCATGCAAATTGCCAAATATTTTCATTTGTGCAAGACTAGGCTGTGATAGGGAAAGTATTGTGCCTGACTTTTACCATATGTGGGGGGATGCTATCCAAGCTGGTCTTCCTACATTCTTGGATAGCTTACTCAGGGGCCATTATTCTATCCTGATATGCATGCTGACACTTTGGCATCCTATTCTTCATGCTCATCTGTCTGGGCAGCAAAACGGCAGCTCTCAGCTCGTGTCAATTTCAGATGCTCAGTAAAATCAAAACAGATAACAGACCACATACCACATACCACTGTGCCACCCCCACCCCCATATGTTCCATCTTGGAGTTGGCTTTCTCCTCATTAGAGAGAGTTGAACTGCAAAGGTATTATGAGCCTTCTGCAAGGAATGTGTGCGTGTGTTGCCATTTTTAAAATATCGCTTCTTCTGTGTGCCCACTGACTCCACCTTTACATTCATAATCTGCATATGTAAGGTGCATTTTCCTATTATTTCATAATATCAGTCATAATATCATGAATTCAGTAGTGGCCAATGTGTTGGGGCAGAATAGTGAAGCTACCATCCTGACACCAGTGGAGCCATTCTGGCGTATCCACTGATACATCCAATCTTGCTGTCAGCCTGCTCCACCTCAGCACCATCTACAGCAGTGTGGAAAGTGTGGCTCTGCCCCGCCACACTGACTACCATTGCACCAATCCTAAAAGCAAACGTGCAAAAGAAGGAGATTCTCTGCAGAAAAGAGCTCAGGCCTCCAGAATTGAAATGTTAAGGTCTAGCTGAAGCTTAGAATACGTAAGAAAATACAGTGGTGCCTTGGTTTAAGAACAGCTTAGTTTATGAACAACTTGGATTAAGATCATTGCAAACCCGGAAGTAGGTGTTTTGATTTGTGAACTTTGCCTTGGAAACAGAACATGTTTCACTTCCTGTTGAGTGTGTTCCATTTGTAAATTGAGTCCCCCGCTGCTATGGGAAAGCACACCTTGGTTTAAGAACACTTTGGTTTAAGAACGTACTTCCAGAATGAATTAAGTTTGTAAACCAAGGTGCCACTGTAATGAGGTTGAGTGAGTTCCATTAGTCACAGCTAGCAAATACCCATGAGCAAACTCCCCAAATGTGCATTATCAAAGCCTTTAAGAGGTCCCTCCAAGTCCCCACACAACATCTTCAACTTTGGTTTCATACTGACCCTGTGCCTTTTGTCAAGTTCAATAAGTAATCTTATAACTAATTGCTGGTTTTCCACAAGCATCGGGTTGGCCGTTGTGAGAACAGAAGGCTGGACTAGATGGGCAATTGGCCTGACCCAGCAGGCTTATATTCATATGTTCTTATGTTTTGTTCCTCCCAAACAATATAACCAGCAGTTGCAAATACAGTACTGGTTCCTGAAGCTCTTCTGCCACTACAGACAGCCTGAGGCTTTGAAAAGCTCTGCCAACATTATGGCTAGACTCAAGTACAGGAGAACCTTTTCATGATGGACCGTTTCTTGGTCAACTTCCATGATAACATAAGGACAATCAGCAACATCTACAAAGAGGACAGGACAGATGCATTCCAGCACCTGACTGCAGGTCAGCAGTAAAAGAGAGGAACAAGACTGTCTCCTCCATCTCCCATGCAGGGGAGCAAACTTGGGCCCAGATTATGGGTGCCAAGTGTGCGTGACGTCATGATATCATGTTGCGACGTGATGTCATGACATCACACATGCACCCCTACCTCGGAACCTGACTTCCGGTAGCACTAGAAGTCCATTTCCAAGATCTCATCAGACCTTGAAAAGCATCTCTGAGGTCTCGCAATGCCCTGGAAGTCAGGTTCTGAGGTCTTGCAAGGCCTAGGACAGCATCTCTGAGGTCTCCCGAGGCCTCAAACGTGACTTTCAGTGCTCTGTGAGGCACTAGAAATTGCACCAGGGGCTATGTGGTGTGGGTGCTGAGCACCCACAACAGAATTTTTGTGGGTGCTTGGGCACCCAGAGCCCCCTATAGTTGCCACCCCGCTCCCATGTGAGCTGGATAGACACAGCTCCAACCACACAGAAGTTATAGTTGTACAATCTATCCACTTCAAAGAAGGGATAAGGAGAGACACAAAGCATGGCCTTTCAAGTGGAGGCCTTGTTCACTTGCAGAACTTGGGTCACATGGGATGCTATGAGTGAAGTGGAGGAAAGGAGCTCTGTGACCTGGATCTGTCCCTCTAGAATCTGACACATTAGTCAGAGAGCCTCTCAACTATGCCTGCAATTACTGGCAATACCTTGAAAAACCAACAGAAAACTGAAAATCCAACCTGGCAGCCGACTTTGGGCCCTGATAACTAATATTCAGAAGGGAGGCATTATTGTAGTTTTTGCCATTCACTTTTAATTTTCTGCCTTCTTTTCAGCTCCAGCATTTACTCATTGGCCCACAATTCTTGCCCCAGATTTAGATGTCTAATTGACAATCTACAGAGTGCACAGAATTAATCTGGGACAAAGATTTAATATCAGCTCAGCCTGATCCCAGATGATATTAATCACTAATTAATACTTCTTTGTTTTTCACTCATGCAAAAAGAATCGATACTCTAATTACAAGCTGTTTAATAATGTGCCTTTATCTTTTCTTTCATGGGACTGCCAGTTTATTTAGATGCAAACATCTAAAGATTTTTTTGAAAAAAATATCCCCCTGGGACTGTTTCTCTTTTAAATACTTTCATTGACACTGTTGCCTTAAAGCAATAAGAACTACAAGCAGAGCAAGCATGAAATTACATTTTATCTCTAGAGCTTTGCAGTTAAATAAGAACTCTTTAGCCCTCTTAGTTAATTAAGAGGACACTTTTACTGTGCATTTCAGAAGATGAAATGAATAATGATGAACACGACATGACAATGATGATGGCAATAACTGAGTCTCAGAAACCTGAGGCAATAGGTTTGTGGTATAATACTGATTTCAGCTCAGATGGATGAATTTTGCATCTGTCCTGCAAAGTTTCAGAGGGGACTTCTGAAGTGCTGGTTTGGAGCCTGACGGGGCTTTTCCTGAGCTTAACCTCAGAGAGGGAGCATAACTAAGTGGAAGGGCATATCTTTTGCATGCAGAAGGTCCTCAGCTTCAATCTCATCACTGCTACACTTGAACTTAGCCAAAAGGGGCCAGCAAGTAACTACCATCATTGCCTATGCTCAGTCTTCAATTGCAGTCATTAACCAACATGCCCTCACCTATTCAGAATGAACAAATGAGGCTTATACTGAACCAGAACGCTGGTCCCTCCAACCCACCAGAATTGTCTTCTCTGATTGGGAGCAGTATCAAACAGATGTCTTTCCACACTTGGGGGGTCACGCTAACCAGTTTTACTTATAAAATATTTTTTAAAACACATTCACATTGCAATCTTAGTTTTGTACAGGACTACAATGTTAAAGTGTTTCCAAACTTTACATTCTAGAGAAACAAACAAAAAGTGAAATACAGTGTAAGGGTTTTTCTCCCCCCTGTATTCCTGATTTTCCCTTAGTATTGCATACCAGTTCATAAGTTTTGCTTCATGATCTTGAATACCAAGTAATAGGCGAAAACCAGCTAATTGTCTTCAAAGGTGCTTAGGACTGGGACTTCTGGGGTGGCGCCATCGGCAATGGCGGACTCCCTCTGAACCGGAGGGACCAGCTCCGCGTGAAACGGGTCCTTTCCGCTGCGGCGAAGCGGGGACCCTTTTAGAAATCACAGGTGGATGAAGCCTGTGACTGTGGGACTCGGCGGGCACCCTTAGCGCCCCCCCAACCTGCAAAGGAACCCACTAACTGGCTCCGAAGCGAAGAGGGGGAAGTGGCGCGGTGCTGTGAGTCAATTGCTTTTTCCGTGGAGCGAAGCCGCATAGCTGTTGCCGGAGAGCGCTGCCTTTTTCCTGGGACAATTTGGCATCTAAAATAATCACCCGTGAGTACTTAAACATTGAACAATTGGTCTGCAAATAAGAACTGGCAATTAGAAAGGAATTGGACTTAAAAATTCACCTTAATTTGGTACTGAAATGGGAAGGTCTAAACAGGAAGTCAGCCTTCCGTTTCCTTGTAGTCATAAGAAAGCAAAGATAACGTACACTAGAGCTTAGAAAATTACTTTTAAAGGATCGGTTTTCACCATTTAAAATCGTTGAACCCCCCTTCGGTAGCAGGAGAAGAAGGGGGATCTTTTTTGGACTGTTTAAACCTGCAGAAGTGAGTTTAAAGTAAAGTAACTTTCCACCGTCCTGACCCTGGAGCGGGGTGTCAGAATTGACGTTTTGAAGCTCATTGACCAGAGACAAATGTTTTTGACAGATAGTTAAAAGAAGAGTAACATTGTGATTCCACTGTTTCCTTTCACATTTTAAAGGAACAAATATTGACAAAATATCTTTAAAAAAGAAACTTTGTTGCTATTGTCCTTAAAAGAAAGAACAACCAGAAGTTTTCCCCCTAGAGGGGGACTGTGAAACTGTAATCAATTCTAGGGAGCTTGCAGCTGCCTCAGATTACAACCGTGGGAAAGGACTTGTGACCTTGCAGGACAATGTTTTCAGAAGCACTGTTGGGTGCTTTCTGTAAAATAAATGCCCTATTGGATCAGTTAAGTCAGAAGATGGATTTGATGACTAATGCGGCCAGAACATTTGAACAGGTAGTGGGAAATTATATGGAGCCCACCCAGGAACTTAAACAGGAGTGTGTCCTGACAGAGCAGATGAGAGAAGAGGATGTTGCAGAATCTTGGGCGCCAGAGATTTCCCAGCAGGAAAATGAGCCTTTGGATTTGACAAATGAACTTGGAAAAAACCAGATTTGGAAAGACAAAGTTTGGATTGATTTGGAAATGGGGGATTGGACTGACCCCCCTATGCAGGGATGTTTGGACTTTCCGAGTCTGGCAATGGGCCGTCAGAGGTTTGGAGCTGTTGGGACTTCCAATTTTGGAGGGAATTTGAAACATGTCTTAAAATACCACATGGAGTCTAGTCTGGACTATGGGAAAGGGGCTGATTTGTTGAAAAGGGTCAAAAACACTACCAAGCTGGAGTTCCCACGAGTGAAAGGAAAATATGAAGAAGAGCTGCGGAAGGGACATGGAAGAGATTTGAAGGCCTCGGATATAAGATCACCAGGTTAATGTGCCAGACTAATGGGATAAAAAGGACTGACAATCCCGGGACCGGGGGGAGGGGACGCTGGAAGAAGATTGGATTGTTTTTATTTTCTTTTTTATCATTAGAAATGTTTTATGAACGTTGGAAAAATGTTGAAATGAAATTACTTGGCTCTTGTAAAAATGTTTAAAGAATTAGGTAAAAAGGTAATGGTTATGAGAAGCTGGTAAAAATAAGATTTAAGTCTTAAGTTTTAAGGTTTTTTATAAGATAAGATGAAAATAGAGCAAGGTAATGTAATGACAGAATATTATGAATTATGGAAAGGATTTGCTGTGACAATTATTAATCAAGATACAAGAGATGGGAGGAGGAGGAGTCATGGAAAGAAGGTAATGAAAGTGGAGAATTTGAAAATGATGGTTTTATTTTTTATTTTTCTGTTTTTGTCTTTTTTCTTTGTAATTTTTTTAAAAAATCTTTTTTCAATAAATATCATTTTAAAAAAACAAAGGTGCTTATGACTGATAGGTAATTAAATGGCAATTTCACATGGAAGGGGGGGGCAGAAAATAAACCAATCTACTCCCATTCCACATCAGTTTCACATGTATTTAGTCTGAATTTCTTTAAGTGCCTGAGACGGAATCATATTTAAGCTGCATGTCCTTTTGTCTAAAAAATACATTTTGTATGCATTTCCTTCTAAACTATAAATTTTGTGTGCTTTTCCATGAATCCTACCTTTAAAAAAAAGCAAGTTCATTTGCATTTTCTCCATAAAATATATGCATCATTTTAACAGAAACTACATCACAAAATCCAAATTGATTGCTGCATTCTTATCCACGTACAAGTATGGGACAAGCAAATTAGGCCAGTTCATTTTAAAATGTGGGCTGTGCAAATATCACCTCTGCAGATAGGTTTAGTTCCAGAAGAGGTACTTCTCCCAATAAGTGAGCCATTTGTCCAAAGCAATTATTTGCAGCTCATGACAGGTAAGTTGAACTACACATTACAAATAACCTGGGGACATAATGGAATATCCCGCTCAAGCTGTCCCTACCTCCTCCAAAATGTTGAGCTTTACTACCATGTCCTGATACCATTATCATATCTCCTTCACCATCCATCAATGGCTGTTGCCATTAGGATGTGGAAAACATACATCATACTGGCATCAAGATTTGGGGAATACTATTCGTTACAGAGACTCCAATACTTTGGCCACCTCATGAGAAGAGAAGATTCCCTGGAAAAGACCCTGATGTTGAGAAAGATGGAGGGCACAAGGAGAAGGGGACGACAGAGGACGAGATGGTTGGATAGTGTTCTCGAAGCTACCAGCAGGAGTTTGACCAAACTGCGGGAGGCAGTGGAAGACAGAAGTGCCTGGCGTGCTCTGGTCCATGGGGTCACGAAGAGTCGGACATGACTAAACGACTAAACAACAACAACAATTCGTTACAGAGGGAGAGGAATTAAACTCACTCTGAAAGCCAATTGTTGAGCTAATCAAGCAGGGTAGAAATCCTGTAATAGATAAATATAAATGCAATTCAGTTATTCAAAGTCTTTTGGCAGCTGGTACAAGAATGGTGAGAATAGCAATTGACTTTCCCCATATAAAACATAGAAGATTGATTGATTAATTAATGCTCGGGATGCTCTCTTTGATGAAGTGATAATGAGGTGTAAACATTTCACATTTCATTATAGGCTTTCTCATTAACAGCTTTCTAAAGCAAAAACCTATGTATGCCCCAAAATAACAAAATATATGGCTTAGTGTGAAAAGCATCTTTTGACATTAGCAGAATATATCCATGCCAAAATGAAGCACTCTATTTCCCACCAATTTAAGGACTGGCACCTGCCTCTATCATTTCATTACCCTACAAACCCATATAATGTTTTAAGGGCACAATTTGGATCAGGGCTAAGAATAACACCCATCCCCAGAATGCCACCTCCTTGAATTTCAGAGCCATCACCTGGGACTGCTAATTAGTAAAAATGAAAAGGCAGGAGATTCTACTGATGGGTCTTTCATATCATATCTACTAGTTGGGTCTTTGGGGAAACAGGACTGGATGATAAATTCTAATAGCCATTCATCAGAAGCTATTGGTTAGGTCTAGATAGCCTCCCATTGCATAGAATTGAAGGTGCTACACCGTTCCTCTTCAGCTGCCAGGAAAGTTGCATGAAAAATCCAAAGTGAGTGGCAGTGGAGGAGAAAGGACATGTGAAGTAAAAATAAAATAAAAGTGAGTCCTAGGTCTGAAGAGGCTGAAGAATACTAGGATAGATGATCCTCAACAACTTATTATTTTTTGTGATATATATTTTTTGTGGGGGGGATTTATTATAGAATATTCCAGAACATTATATTTCAGAATATATTTGCTTTAGTGAAAAGTTTCATAATACAAAATTCTGTAAAACAATAACACTCTTTTTGTGAAACGGAAGAATCTGGTGTTATTAACCAATCTTGAATTCAATATATCTCAGTTCCCCATGAGCCATGTATTCATTTCAGACCTGTAAGTATCACTTTCATGTGCTGCCTAAAAGGGTGTCATTTTAAACACCTTTCCACTAATTATTCTAATAGGCACATATTTTTGACATTCATCCCACTGGCTCAGTTTCCTCCCAACATATTCAATGTGACCTGTGCACTCTGGAAATTACAAGATTAGAAGTCTGTGTCATTGTAAGATTTCCCCCCATGCGACAGGCGTTGCATCCTATTAAAGAAACAAAGAGCATGCATTCTTTTATCTGTGTTATGAAACTGAAATACAGAAACATGGGGTGATCCATGCACTGAAAACAGCAGTCTCCTGCCAATTCCACTTCTATTGAATCACATCCATTTTCTTATGTCTAATTAGAGACCTGGAGCTCAATGCAGCTTAGGGCAGCTGTTTTCCTTACATGCTTCTCTGTCTGAGATTGATAGGGCATCTTTTGTGTGTACCATTTCTGGATGAGTGGTTTTCAAAGCAACTTCCAGGGGCAGGTTGCTCTCTGCTGGCTGGCTACTGTCCATCTCACGCTTGTGGAAAATTAGGGTGCCTTCTTGCACAAAGGATGCTACAATGTTGTTACAAAGTTGCTAAAATAAATCATGTGCACAAAACTTAAATGCTGGTGGAAGGAAAGACTATGGGCAAGAGCTGTACTTGTCTTCCATCAAATGTACATAGAGTAGGTTACTGTAAAACTAAGACCTGATATGGTGTAGTGCCAGGATTTATTACATATTATTTTACCCTTCATCCTCATGGGGAACCCAGTGTAACTTGTGGACATCTAGATGTTGCTGGACTCCAATTCCCCTATTGGCCAATAGTGGGGGGGGTGGTGAGAATTGTAGTTGAACAGCATCTGGAGGGCCACGAGGTTCCCCATCTCTGGTGTGGATAGAAAATGGGCTGTAGATCAGAAGGACCAAGATCATCCTTGAACCATGAAGATCACTGGGTGTTCTTGGCCTATATTACTGTCTCTCACCCTAACCTGGCTCACAACATTGTTGAAATAAGATGCGGACTGTCCTAAGCTATTAAAACTAGCAAAATGCAAGGGTGGAGCTTAAGTATCATTTTCAGCATTGTTAGCTGAGCTTCAGAATGGAATTGGTATTCAGAGCCAGGGTTCAATTTAGTTATATAATTTAAAAGACCTTTTAAGCATGTGCATAGTGTTTTTCCTTCGTAGTGTACTAAAAACAGGTCATCTTCACAATTTGGAATTACAGCACAGTATTCTTGAGACAAGAAATCACTCCAGATGGCAACATTTCAGAACATCTAAGAACATTCAGTACAGTACATTTCACTTTTCTCAAAATGGTTCCATAACATTACACAGAGAGTCATGGTGGTGTTCTGAAACAAATGCTGGACTATGCTCCACTCATCTATGAACTAGACTAGTCATCTCCTCTCTGCCTAACAAACCTCTGAAGGGTTGTAAATACTGTACGCATGTGTACATGCCTGAGTGCTTAATGAGCACAACAACCAACTATTCACCAGGCTTCCTGTACAATGTGCACACCATCCATCCATGAAGAGGGAATTGTACACATTTCCCAATCATTATACATAATCTGCAACAGGCCTTCAGAAATACACACATTTCAACTGCATTTTGTACATTCTCTGGCTATTAGGCATAAACTCCAACAGGCCTTGGGGAATATGGATATCTCAACTGAATGTTGTATATCCTCCAGTCATTATGTACAGTCTTCAACAGCCCTTACAGAAATGAGCATATATCAACTGCATTTCACACCTTCTATGAGCAATATGCACATTCTCTGGTCAGTATGATAATCTCCAAGAAACATTACCTTTTTTCCTATCTCTAGTTCAGAAATGTCCATTGTCGGAAATGTCAGAAATGCACAAACAACATGCAGACACAGGCACACAAAAACACACAGAGACTGCTTCTGACTTACAGCCTAATCTTATGTGGCCCACAAACATATCATCCTACTGACCAAGCAAGTAGTGAGAAGAAGATGTGGAGCTACTGATAAAGATTAACTTTCTTTTCTTTTCTCTCTGCTCTCAGCTGTTCTTCAGTCAGCTAAACAGCACAGGGTACGGGGATAGAAAAAGAAAACAAGGACATGTTTCTTGGAGCTCATTAGAGTAAGTGGTGAAGTGGCAAATACAAATGTGATAAAACAGAATAAGGTCAAGGCTATGGCTATGTGTTGTTTGGAACCAGGACAAAACCCTGTTCAGCTGGTTTAGAATACTGGCAATGAGTGCTACAGTTGATATAACCCCTCAGGTCCTTCGCTCCATCTGCGGCAGGTCAGCCATCTCCAAAAGCAAAATTGTGCCTTTAGTGCCCTAAAAACACACACACACAACAGTTGCTATTTGTTCTGTGCATCTGTTTTTAAACTTGGCTGACAGCTTTGCACATTTCACCAAGCTGAACCGCTCTACATATTAGGATGAACCCGCCCTCTCTAGCATTTGTTCTAGTTCAGTGTTTGTGTCTTGTAACATTTTGTTACTATTTTATTTAACCCTGGGGATCATTTTAAGGGGCCTCTTCTCACCACTGGGCCTTCTGAGACCATCATTATCTAGCAATTAACTTTTGTTGTTAAGTGTTAAATGCACAGTTGACTTTAAAAGCAAGATGCTTGAACAGGCGGTATCATTCCAAGCATCAGCTCTGGCGTTAAAGCAAAGGATGCTCATGAAATAGAAGTCCCTTTCTTTAGAACAATCTCTCTATTTTGCTACAATCCTGAATTAAAGAAATATGACAGTCATAACTTGTTACCTGTTTGGGGCAATGGAAATAGTTTGTGCATAATCATGGGGAAACAAAAGGTTGCTAGCTTTTGCTTGGTCCTCTAAAACTCTCTTCACCCTTCTCCTTGCAGGCAGACACATCATCACATCATCTAAATAACCCCCTTGCTTGATGGAAACTACAAGTACCAGCACTTCCTCCTGGATCCATGGTACAACCTTCTCCATCCTGATATCTCCATATGATGCTAAGTACCACTCTAATCTTCCTGGACTGTTGACCATGCTAGTTGGGGTTGATGAGAGTTGTGGTCCAAAATATCTGGAAGGCACCAGTTTGGAGGAGGCTGCCATAACAGAGGGATTCCCAGTAAATATAGGCTCCTTTGACCAGTTTGGATGTCTTTGATAACTGGAAACCTGGAGAAAACAGGCAGGAGGCCATGAAGTGTAGTGGAGGTTCTATAGGGCTGGCCCTTTAAGAGACTCTAGTTCTCAAAAGGCAGGGCAGGGGCTAGCAGAGTTTCAAAGTACCTCCCTTTTGACCCTTGCCAAAGCAAATTGCCCACTGGGAGTTGTCCATGGTGCTGCAACAGTCAATTTGCCTTGCTGCCTTGCTGCACAGGCTCCTCCACAGGATAAAGAAAGTCTGAGAGTATCCTAAACAGGATGCTCTGTCATTTGAATCTCCAAATGAAGAGTAATGATTGTTCTGTAAACCCTGCTTCTTACATTCATCATGGAATGCATACATTTCCTGCTAAGAAGAGGACCAAGCCTACCAAATTTATGCAATGTGAGGTTTAATAAATACAGTGGTTTGAAAGAACCTGTATAGCAAAACCTAATTAATATCTGTTATGCTTCACAGCCAATACAATTCTTTATATTCCCATTGCAGTGAAAAGATAAGGTTCTTTTACCATAACTTTCCCCTTGGTTCCCATATATCAGTATGGAGCAGGGAAGAAGTGTATCCACTGGCAGAAAGCTCTGTCCTATGGAAAGGGTGATAAACCTCTCAGAAGGTGTTTACAAATGCAGGCAGCAGAACAGAATTTTAATGAATTGTGACTCATAATCTCACAATTAATGAGCTGTAAAACGTGTTTTCAATTGCAGTGGCTGGGAACTAACTCTTTTTGGTTTCTTGTGTAATAATGGTACTCTTGTCTGAACCAAAGTTTTGTTTTGTTTTTTATGTCAGGAATCAGGTGGGAAGAAAGATGAAAATGTATCATTCTAAAAAGTTAACTCAGAATTGCAGGAGAACCATCACTGTGTTCTTAATGTCCAACTCGGATGTTTCTTTGACAAAGAAGTAAAACAAAAACAAAAACACCTTTCAGAATACACTAGCACACACACTGCAGCAACTGTTTTAAACAAATCAACAACAGATGGGATTTAATCCTTTGGTCCTCATCAGTAAAACTGGCGGGGGGGACCACCCAACTGGTTTTTTTCCCCTTTATGGCATAGACTATTTTTCTCTTTCTCTTTTCGCCTGCCTTGCCTTCACCATCACTTCTTTGAACATCCAATAGACAAGGTACCACATAAAAAGCAATTTCAGCAGGACAAAAAACAAACAAAAAAAACCCCACTTATAAAACGTGGAAAAATTAAAGGAGCATTCAGATCTCCATTAAGAAAAGAAATTGCCTACAGGCATCCACTAAATATGCAACATCCATTTCTGCTGCAACACTCGAGAGTTTATTCCTCAGTCACATATGCAATTTCACAGCAGAAGTGGAAAGCTTAAACAAAGTGGGGGAAACTTCCTCCCTTATGAGAGCTGCATGAGTCTGCTTGTTTTCTGTGTACAAATTTGCAAGTGAACCATGTGATAGATCAAGATGATTTGTAGATCTGTTCCGCAGCTAGGAGCTTTTGTAAAAAAAAATCCTGTTTGCGCTTGCAAATATTGTATGCTATGAAAATCTGGCTCCCTGTGAATTGGCTGTGCTTGTTTTAAGGAATGCCACTAGATGCTAAAACAGAAGGCTGCTGTTTCAGGTCCTGCTCATCAGCTTTTCCTACTTGCTACTGTGTAAAATAGGTATTTACGGTCCACTAAGTTAGATGGATTTATAGCTAGTTGACTGATTGAACCTAAAGAGCGTTCACTAACAGTTCCTCGTCTTCTTGGAAAAATGTGACAAGCAGGGTTCTGTCCTGGGCCTGTTGTTGTTCAACATCTTTATAAAACAACCTGGATGAAGGTATTGAGGGGAGGCTCATCAAATTTGTAGATGACATCAAACTGGGAGAGGTAGCCAGTGCCAATGAAATACAAGATGACCTTAACAGATTGGAGAATTGGGCCAAGGCTAACAAAATGAATTTCAAAAGAAACTAATGTAAGGTTCTACCCTTAGGTAGGAAGAGCCAGCTGCCCAAATATGAAATGGGGGCAGTGCCGGATTTCTGTATAGGCTAAGTAGGCTGAAGCCTAGGGCCTCTAAATCTAGGGGGCCTCGCCAGCCTGCCATCTCCCCAATGCCACAGTCTCCCCTCTCCCAAAATTGCAAACCCAAGACTTCATGAAAGGCAAGGGCAGGGCAACTCAGGCCCAGCAACTATAAGACTCAGGGCTAGCTAGTGGGGCCCAGTTTGAAGAAGTGGGGCCCAATTTTAGGGTTTTTTTTGTAGGGCCCAGTTCATAGCCAAAGTCTGCAAAATCTTATAGATATAAATAAAATCCATCTAGATTGCCCTGGGTCAGGGCCCCCTTAGGAGCGGCCCACACGGCCCAAATTGGCCAAATTGTTCCAATTGCCTTGAGGTCAGCCTTGATGAGACTCTGCAGGGGTTGGACTGACAAGCCCTGTACCGTCTAGGTCCCTGGTGTCACTATTCAGAGTATAGACTCAAGGACTTATTATGGAAATAAAGGGGGAGCACTTATTGGAAATCAGTTTTGTCACCTCTCCCCCCCCCCAAACTCCAGGACGATGAGCCCAGCCACCTTTTATTCACAGTCGCATAAGCACTACACTACAGCATGGCCATAAACCTGTACGTTCAACTGCTGAAATACACAACCGATATGTAGCAATGGAGATTTATGTTACTGCTTTATAAATGGACACTGTGTTTCATGAATGGACTCTGTATTTTTGGAATTACTTAAGAGCCACCAATAGGGAGCTCTAGAATCTGACAGCTAACCAATCAGATACTACCAAACAGCGAACCCTATTGCTGAAAGCAGGTAACCAGCAGGGAACGCTTCAGCTCAACCTTTGCACTGTTTACTGAACACCCCCTGCTGTGCAGATAATGGAGAAAGCTCGTAAGTTGTATCCCTTCTGGCGTCCTGGCCAACTTTATTACTCTGGTGTAAACCCTGCTGCACCAGGAGCCCAGAATAGCAGCAAATTAAATCGGCTCATACGTCAGCGACTGATAAGACTTGTCAACCAGTTCTTCCAAAGTCTTCCTAAACTATAAAGCTCCAAAATACAGGCCAAAAGAGAGCAGGTTTGGGAAGAGCGAACCATACAATGGGCACCACCAGTGAAAAGACCCTGCTCTGTGTAGTTCCTGCCCTGTCGTTTGATAGAGTGCCCACTTGCTCTCCTTCTTGACATGGGATCCTCTCTATTGGAGTCTCCAGGTCCAATATAAAGACCATAAGAAGGGAGAGCAGGGACCTTGAAGCTCCCAACAGCTGTTAATCAAGCAAGCAAGCAAGCAA
The DNA here is from genome assembly GCF_965112155.1 of Podarcis liolepis. Lineage (NCBI taxonomy): Eukaryota > Metazoa > Chordata > Lepidosauria > Squamata > Lacertidae > Podarcis > Podarcis liolepis. The sequence goes on from NC_139554.1 coordinate 89,686,582, forward strand.
GCACACAGGTCACCTTTGTCACAGTCAGGACGCCTATGTCCTGGCCTGCACCCAATCTTGTTTTTGTACAATCTTGTTTGTTCTCAGTGACCAAAATATATTATCAACATATACAAGCAGAAAAGTTGTTTTCCTTCATTTGCAAGGAATCGTACAAAACAAAGTGGCACTAATAAAGAAAAGTTCCTGGGTGGCAACAGACAGCAAACTAAAAATGCTTTTGCAGTTCATCAGAACTATCCAGCAATATAAAGTTATAGGAAATCTGGTGCTATTAACAGTAACCCTTCTAGCTGGTTAATTGATTTGGCAACTTCCATGCACATTACATCTGATGCTAATTCCCCCACAAAAAGTTAAATGATAACTCATCAGAGGCAGCTACAGTTGCAAATGGAAACAAAATATCTGTGAAAGGAAGATGAGCAGGTTTGCTCAAGTGTATTGCAGGTAGAAATACTGTTTGTAATGAAGTGAGAGCAGTAGTTGCTCAAATTAACAAATAAGAAATTTTGGGGAATTTACATGCTAGATTAAAATTGATTAATTCATTGGGAAGAGGATTGTAAGAAAAACACTGGAGCCTAATTTGAATGGTAGAGTGCCTGGTATCTGGTGGATAATCTCCTCCTTTATTTCCACACTGTGGCTACAAACCAAATCACCTGTCAGGAGATGTATGAGATTCAGGTGAGGGTCATATGCCTTGCCAATCCCAGCAGGTATATAACAGAAAGATCTGGCCTGCCCACCCTTCTGAGAAAAACCCACCCCACCCTCCCTCTCTATATAAGGGTCTGGTAACTTCTGTTTCAGTGTTTCTGAAAAAGTGTGCATGCACACGAAAGCTTATACTGAGAACAAACTTAGTTGGTCTCTAAGGTGCTACTAGACAATTTTCTTATTTTTTTGACTGTGTCAGACCAACACGGCTACCTACCTGAATCTAGAACCAATCTAGAACCATTAGTGTTGTTCTACCCATGGGCAAGGATCATTGTTTCAGGTCTCCATGAAGCCCTTTCCAGAAAGCAGGAAACTAGCATCTTTGTTGATTAATTGTTGGAAACATGCTTTAATTGACAATAGCTAATTTCAGCTGGAGAAGCTGTGAGTTAAAGGCATATGGGTTAAAAATAAAATGAAATGTGCCTATCTGTGTCCTGTTTCTGTATTCAGAATCTGGGGATAATGAACACATAGAGCAGATTGCAGCAGCTGTCCTTCCCTTCAATCTCCACACATTCATCTGAATCTCACTGCAAGAGCTGTAGGCGTGTAAATCCATTTTATTCTTATCTAAAACATATAGTTGAGACACAGTACACCAGCCTGATGAAAAGCCAAAGCACACCAAAGTTTACTGATTTATTCTGCATTCTGTTACAAAGCCCACTAAGTATCATGAGAATTATCGCCTTGGCTACAAAGCACCGCTTTTTAAACAAAGGATTGCTAGACCTTTCTCCACTAGGAGAGGAATGCACACATATCTAGATGGTGCAAAGTACCCTTTTTAATTGTGCGTGTTACTTTTTTTGTAACATTAAGATAGCTATTGTCCAACCATCTTTTATTTTAGTCTTAGCTAGGATTCAGCTTTATACTAAGTCAGACCCTTGCTTCACTTAGCTCCACATTGTCTGCATGAACCACCAGCAGCTCTCACTGCCGACCTTTTGTTGCATCATAGCTGCTGTTTCTTTCCATATTTCTGCACGTTTCCACATGGCATTGTTATAATTCCACCACTATTCCAAAATATTGTAGTCACCACACCTCTTATTCCTCTGTTGCAATCATTCTGACAATTGGGGGAGTTCCACAATATTTTAAATGTGCAGAAAGTGTTTTGCACAGTTTCCTAATTTTATGTGTGGTGGGGGTAGTTTGAACAACTTCTGGTTTGTTATTTTTTACCATTTTTGTTTTGTTTTATAGGAGGCCTATCACAGCAGCTTCTGAAATAGTGTGAATGGCTCAGTCTGACACAGTGAACTTAAGTAGCTCCTGCCATCTATTTTCCTAATCTCCTACAGGGTCAGAATTCCATAATTCCAGAACACCAGGTTTTATATCCACCCCCTCCCCCAAAAAACCTGCAAAAGGGTTGTCATTATCCTGCATCCATGCTCATAACTCTAAAATATTTCAAAACAAGGGAACGTGTGAGACTACAGCTACAGGACATTTCTCTCTCTTTTAAATAAATATTTTTTATTAAGTTTTACAATTTTATATTCTTCACGATAACATTATTTCAAAAAACAAAACAAAGAAATACAATTCCCACACATACCCCACATGACTTCCCTCAACTTCCTTCTCTAGTTCTTTACACATTAACTTCTCCTGCTTGTTTTGTTATACCTTAATATTGCAATCTTTAAATTAAATATTGTTATATTCTCATCCTTTTTTATACCATAATTGTTTTCAAATTACCTCTTACATTTTATTGTTTTCCTATTAGTACATCATAATCTCTCTGTTCATTTTGTTGGTTGTAAGTGTTCACTCAAACCCTGCTAGTGAGTCCACGTCTTTGCAATGTTTCTGTAAATACAATATAAATGGTTCCCAAACTTTTTTAAAGTCTCTATTGTCCTTATCAGGATGCGGGTGGCGCTGAGGTCTAAACCACCGAGCCTAGGGCTTGCTGATTGGATGGTCGGTGGTTCAAATCCCCGTGACGGGGTGAGCTCCCATTGTTCGGTCTCTGCTCCTGTCAACCTAGCAGTTTGAAAGCACATCAAGTGCAAGTAGATAAATAGGTACTGCTCCGGTGGGAAGGTAAACGGCATTTCCGTGTGCTGCTCTGGTTTCGCAAAAAGCGGCTTATTCATGCTGGCCACATGACCCAGAAAAACTTTCTGCAGACAACATCAGCTCCCTCGGCCAGTAAAGCGAGATGAGCGCCACAACCCCATAGTCGTTCACAACTGGACTTAACTGTCCTTTACCTTTTTATTGTCCTTATCTCTTAGTTTTCCAGTTAACTTCGCCATTTCAGCATACTGCATCACTTTTTCTTGCCATTCTTCTTTAGTTGGTATCTTGTCATCCTTCCATTTTGGGGCTAGTAATATCCTAGTCACTGTTGTAGCATACATGAATAGTTTTCTATGCTTTTTTGGCAAGTTTTGACCTGTAATTCCTAACAAGAAGTCTTCTGGTCTTTTCACAAAGGTTATCTTAAACATTATTTTCATTATCATTTCATTATAAATCATTTCCCAATGTTCTATACATTTTTGCCATTGTTACAGGCATAATATACCATCGGTACATCACTTTCATATAGTTCTCTTTCAATATTATACAGTCGGTAAATTTTAAATTCACTTTCCATAGTTTTTCCCAGTCTTCCATTTGTATGTTATGTCCTAAATCTTGTGCCCACTTAATCATTGCACACTTAGCCTCTTCTTCTTTGGTTTCCCACTCTAACAGCAAGTTATAAATCTTCTTCAGCAATTTGGTATCATTGTCTATAATTTCTCTTTGGAATCTGGATATGGTATAACTAAATCCTTTCTTTTTATCTTCTTTAAATACCTCATTTAACTGATGATATTGCAACCAGTCATATACGTATTCTCTAATCTCTTCAAGTTCCTTAAGTTTTAATTTTCCTTCTGTTTCTTTTAATAAATCTCTATATGTAGGCCATTTTTCTTCCCTATTTAATTTTTTAATTGAAATTACTTCTGTTGGAGACAACCACCATGGAGTCTTTTGTTCTAATAAATCTTTATGTTTTTCCCATGCTTTTAAAAGCGATCTCCTAATTATATGGTTATGGAATCCTTTATGTACTTTCCCTTTATTATACCACAGATACGCATGCCATCCAAATCTGTTACCGTGTCCTTCTAGATCTAACAAATACAGAACATTTCTCACTTTGAATACATCCCATCTCTAGTGTGGATGGTCAATAGTGCAATAGCCTACCAAAATACTGGTGCTGTGGACAGTCTACTGCAATGTCACTCCCAAAAACATGGGAACAAATGGTAGCTATAGTGTTAGAAACATTACACTTGGAAGGGCCCGTAGGAGAGTTCTCCCCAGTTGTATCTATCTATGGAAGCAAGGAATTGAACCCAGTACCTTTTATCTGCACTGAACTATCTCCTTTTTTGTAAACCTCTTGCTTCAGCGGTGAATAATAAATAATAATAAATTTTATTTATATCCCGCCCTCCCCAGCTGAAGCCGGGCTCAGGGCGGCTAACAACAATCAAAGTGAAGTTTTTCCTATTTAAATTAGCATGTTTGAGTTAATGGCTGACAGCAGGGATGCCGAACATCAGATAAATGGATCCAGGATGGCTCCTTGTCTTTTAATGCCTCGCTTGCTATTTAATATGTAGCCTGCTAGGGAACATAATGCTTCGCGGGAAGAGTTCTCAGGCTATATGAAGGTTTGACTAGAGCCTATATGCGCGAATGTTGTGTGCTACAGGCTTTCTATGGATGCTCAGGACACCTGCAAAAGGAAAGGCCCCGGTCATGCATCATAAAATAAATCTATGTTTTTATTTTTAAAAAAACAGAGTTTGATACATTTCAACCCTCCTCAGGGACACTCTTGAAAAACCAATTTCAACCCCAGCATCTTTAGACCACCATCCCTTTCTTTCCGGCAGAAAGAGGAAGGTTTCATTTATTAAATGAGTAAGGAGTAGCCAACTGGAAGTAGGGCCCTCCAGTGTTGTGGATTACAGCTCCAATCAACCCCAGTCATGACGAATGGACAGGTAGGGGAGTTGAAATCCACAATACCTGGAGAATACCCTTCTGGCTGCCTTTGAAATAAATAATGAGTTATCTTACAATGACTTCGGTATTATCTTACCTGTATGTCTGGCAGAATGCAATTTTTTTTCGTTTAGATCCGCTGATTAAAAAGAAGAAGAAGAATTAGACCAGTGGTTCCAGTATCTTAATGAGAGCAGCCCTGCTTTTTTGCAATAATGCAGCACTGGAGCAGGACTGCACTGGAGCAAGAAGTTATTTTGTATATAGGGCAGTTCTGTATCCACAAAAGAAAAAGAAAACCACACCACCCTCTTTCTTAACTAGAAGATCACAGCCATTTCCTCCTAGGTAGATATTTATTTCTTGTTTGCTGTGCTCTTTCGGTGGATATCTAACAAAATGATGTGTCCGCTGTCGGTATGAGCTATAACATTCCCACATTACTGAAAGCAATATATCAGTTGTCTGGAAGTCAGTCCCAGAAGCAAAACGTAGCAGGGAGGGATGTAAGTGACACAGCAGCTTGTAACAGGTGGCGGGGGTGGACGGCCCCAGAAAGCCTAGTAGGAAGACTTGATTGATGGGTAAATATCAAATACTGGTTTATGGAGAAAGCTGTATAATGGACCTGTTGGATCTTGAAGGAAGGGCCTAGAGGCCATTTAGTCCAGTGCTCTGCTGTAGGATAGAACCGTTGGAGGTGACTGTAAATCACTTTGTGCCATAGCCAGGTAGTAGGTGAGCCACAAAGTTTCTATCAGCAGTGCAAAGAGTTCCAGATTTCTTGGAGGAGAAAGCTATAATTGGCTTCTAGCCAATATGGCTATGCTCTATCACAGTCAGTAATGCTTCATAATACTAGTTGCTGGAAACCACAGGAGGGGATAGTGGCATTAACATTTTCTGTAAAGCAGTTCAGCCCATGTCAAACATGTTGATGCTGTTGCCTGCCACAAAAGGTTTGCATTTGAATGCAGAGTGTTCCATACATGCATATTGCATTGGATCCCAAGGGCATGCAAGTGTTTCCACAAGTTCTTTCCTTCTTCAAGATACTCATTTTCAGAGGCCTTCTCCATTCAAAGCTGCTGATTGTGAGGATTTTGGCAGGGAAAAGCCATGTTGGAAGCATAATGAAACTGTCTCTTCACTGTACACATTTCATATGGGGGCTATTGGTTCTTACCAGGGGTAGCCTGTCCTATTTTACCACCTAAGCCAAAACTTCTGTGCCTCTACCTCATTCTCCCACCCAAGTCTCACTTATGGGGTTGCATGATGGTGGCAGCTTCTGGTGAGATCTTGAGAGGTCTGGCTGGAAACTGCTGCTTCTTCTCACTTCTCCTGTGGGGGTGCTGACCCATGCGACTCCACCACCTGAGGCGGCTGCCTCAGCCTGCCTCATGGGCAGGCTGGCCTTGGCTCCTACTAGAGGGTTAGTGGAGACAGCATGTTTCAGCCCATGGTGATTCTGTGTCAGTCCAATGTCCAGCCCACAGTCTGATTAACCCAGCAGAATCAATCCAACACAACCAGAAGGATGAACATGGTGGGAGAAGGAACTTGCAATGGGTTCAGTGTGTTCATGTTATTTACCAGTTCTTTGTGTATGAAATAGTGCTGTGCTGAAACCTGACATCCATTTTTTCAATATATATATAACAATATAGAACATCTATAAGACTGAAATACCATGTCCTTCACTACAGACCCCTGAGATGGGCAGAGGGGGGCTTTTAGTAGTGTATCCACCCTCTAAGACTTGGGACAGGGCATTCTCTGTGGTGGCCCTTCAAGCTGTGGAACTTCATTTCTCTGGTACCTACATTGTACAGCTTCCAGCAAATGCTGAAGACACATCCTTTTACCCTGGTTTTTGACACTTGAGGTGCATGTTTTTAAGACCCACTTCATTCTTGTGATTGCATGTTGTTTGAAACTGTTTTTAATATTGTGTTTTAATCTGCCCTGAGAGTTTAGGCTGAAGGGTGGGTAACTACTACAACTACTACTGAGCAGTGTTTATGTTCCCACCTGTACACACACACACACACACACACACACTCTTGCTGGGAAGTCTGAAGAGGCGGAAATGACATATCTTTAGACCTAACACAGAAAATAAGATGATATGCCTGGTTATGATTTATAGGCACCTAGCAATGCTCTCTATTGCGTTAGAATATGCCTATAACAAATGACCTCGGGGATTGATTAAAGCTCCCCACTCCAGATTTTAGTCAATTTCAGCAACTCTCTTCTTATTTTATGAACAGGAAAGTTAATACAGGCTGTTCATTAAGGAATAGCCATACTACGTATCCATCTCTAGCAGCAGAAATGGCACTTGGTGCTACACACTTGCCTGTGGTCTCTAATACTATACATTTATTATAGAGGTTATCCACAATCAATAAAAGGCCGAAGTCAGATACAGATACACCCTCCTGCCTCCCTACAGCATGGCAGTTTCAGAAGAAACATTGCTAGCCTTTAAAGCATAATCAATTTAAAATGCATGAATTTTTTTTAATCCCACAGTGAAGTCCCTCTCCTATACATTCCTTTATTTTTATAGATGAGACTCAATAATATATTGAATACCCCAAACATGAGGTTTTTCAAGATTATGTTAAGAAGACTTCCACTCTTTCCCCAGTTTTCAGACAGAATCTTCCCCGATTCTCCACCTCAACACACCCTAACGTTGGATAAACAAGTGCAATAGACTGGAAATTGCTGCTTTCTGACTTGGTGTTAATGCCACATATTGCCTCATGTTTCCACCAATATTAGCACTATTTGTTTGCTTGCTTGCTTGCTTTCTTACAGGACTTTTGCACTTTCTTTCTTTGGTAGAGCAATTGCATGCTGAAGGTCCAAGGTTCAGTCCCTGACATCTCCACAAGGAGCTGTGAGAGAACCCTGCCTGAACTAACAGAGAGTTACTGACAGTCAGCATAGATGATGCTGAGCTAGATGGTCCGACTCAGTATGAGGCAGTTTCCTATTGTCCTAAGCCTAGCATCCAATCTAAGAGACTGATGCCCGTTATACATTCAGGCGAAAAAGGAAGAGCCTTCTAGGAGAGCAACCACGTGGCTGCCTGCTGTAAGTGTTCACTCTGGCGGGAAATGCACAAAGGGCAGGATGCCAAATATGGGGTTCAAGACTGATGCTGTCTGTCTTTGTGAATTAGTGTGTGCGGGGAAGGTATTTGTATGAGAAAATGGTTACATTTCTAAGCACATGGGATGGCAAAAATATACGGCTATGTCCACAGAAAATGGAAGTTGTCTGCTAGCATCAGTGTAGCTGAAAATCAGCTGTAAAATAATTCCTCTCCAGTACCCTACTCCATGGAAAATTGAAGCTGATGTTTACAGGGGTAAACAGGAAGCGCTGGAGTTATGGCCACTTAAAAACAAGCAGGTGTATTTTTTGTGCCATTTACCCAAGATCCATAAAGCTTGGAGTAAAGTGATGAAACTTTATTAACAGAACAATGTATTATTCTATATCTCTATAGTTATTGTGACTGTTTTGGTTGGTCATTGGAAAGAGCCAGGAAACAGGGCTCAGATTATGGTTCTGGTTCTAGAATTAGTGTTCAAATTCAGAAAATTATTGATAGCCAAGAATTGGTTGCCTTGCTTATGGGTGAAAAGATCACTCACTCACTCTCTCCCACATGGGTTGTTATCATTATTAGGTGGCATTTTCATTTTCTTTCTGTTCATGTTTCTTGCTCATTATTTTGTTCATTATCTTGTTCATGTTAAGTTATGAATTATGTTCGAAAAGAGGTGGGATGTGTCAGGGACTGGCAGGACACTGACAAGTGTGCACCAGGGGAAGAAGGGCTGGAGTCTGACTCGGAAGATGGGAGCAGTGTTCTGTGTGAATCTGTAGCAACCAGGAGGCAATAATCAGAGGCAGGGGAAGCTTCAGAGCTGAAGAGGAAGAAGAGGCAGGGCAGGGCAGGCCAATGAAGGGCTGGGAGCTTTCCAACCCTTCCCTGCACCACCCTCATTGTTTCCCAGAACCAGGAGAAAATTGAAGTGGGAAGAGCAGAAGCAGCTTCTATGCAGGCTTAGTCTCTAGCTACGCGGGCGCAACCCATCAGGGGAAGGTGCATAAATTGGAGACGGGGGAGTGGTCCTCAGTACTGCAACTGCTCCATAGACTGTGGACCTGGGAATAGCTGCCTAGCTGCTAGATTGACATGTGTAGGCTTCCAGAGCTGTAGAAGGGACTGTACGTGTTATCTTTGACAATAAAGAAATAACTCTCTGCTGTGCGCATCCCTTCTGGGGAAGTGCCCTTGGCAGGGTGGTAAAGAAGAGGAGGCTTACAAATGACATGTGGCACACACACAAAAATTCAGAAGTTAGCTCTAAATATTGAATCTTAGCTTTATAAATATAGATATAAACACCCAGGAGGTACTTCTGGGTTCTGAGGAGACAATGAAGCTGCACTCTGGGCCAGACAAAGAAGGTTAAGAGTGTATCCACAGCAATACTATTCCTGACTACTTAATAGATGACTTCCAGACAAGAAGCAGCCTAGACAACTAAACCAGTCTATGTTGCTAGAACATTGAAGTGGCATGAAATAGTCTGGGTGTCCTGGATGAATTGTGACTAAATCCCTGAACCAAATAATCCAAAAGGCTCTTTCCATTGAGCCTGTATAGCCCCCGCCCTTGCACTCCCCTGCTCTGCCTCCCTGACTTGTCCTATCCTGGTAAGTGGCAGCAATGCCGTGTGAGGGCAGCTCCGCCACAGCGCTCCCCTTGCCAGACCAGCCGCTCCTGGACTGCTGCAAAGTGGAACAGATTGTGTGGTTGAGAGAGGAAAATCCACATGATGTCGCATGTCTCTGTACAGGAAAATTAAAGCACAGCACACCATCCTCTCTATTTATTTGTATTTCTTAACCAGCATTCATCAAAATATTCAAGGCCACCTGTTGTACAAAAAGTGTGAATAAAAATGAATGCAAGAAATATGCTAGAGAAGGGTGCTGTCACTTCTTCAGCAGTTGCATGTTTCCCAGCAAATATGTAACCATGAAAAATCAGAAGAGTTAATAAAATTTGGTGCAGCAAGGAATGTCCGCTTACATAGTCTGTGTCCAATATTATCTAATTACGACAAGCTGGAAACCCTCCTTTCCATTACTGTGAAGAAACCTGCGACTGCGTTGCTTATGATGTTGGAGCCTTCTCTGCCATTGGCATCTTTGCCTGACTGAAATTGGCCTGTCACCTTGCAGACAGGCAGCATGCCACATGAACAGATGGACCAGAGTTAGAAAACATGCATGCCGACAGGCCTTTTCTCTCCACCGCAATATGGTTTCTGCAGAGCTCTGTCCTCTACAATGTGAATGATGATGGTTAAAGATGCTTTTCATTCATAAGTTCAGATTTCAAAGTTTTTTGCTTTCCTAAACAAGCCCCCCCCCCACCACACAATGGATCATTATGGACCACCTTTAAAACAAGGCTTCACCGCATGCTTGTAGAGGGCATTGCTGAAAGCCAGTGTGGTTTCATGTGCATTTCAATTAACATTTCAAACAGATTCTCTTGGCATCTTGCTTGTTTGCTTAAATTCCCATGTGAAGGAGTCCTGCTGGATTCTGAAACTTGAGGGGTTGGCATGTGATTGAATACAAGCTTCACAATAGCTCGAAGCTTGTTCTTGAGAACTGTTGTTTCTGACATTATAAAAGTGTGTGTGTGTGTGTGTGTGAGAGAGAGAGAGAGAGAGAGAGAGAGAGAGAGAGAGAGAGAGTGAGTGGGAGGGAGGGAGGGAGGGAGGGAGAGTGACTCCCAAGTAAAGGCACAATCTAGCTGAAGTTAAACATTTCAGTGCTTCACTAATCACAGTGTGATTTTTTAAAAGACCTAATGAAAATTCATCAGCATTTTAGTGCGATTTTCTCCTAAAACATGGGTTTGCATGCATTTTTGTCCACTATGCAAATTTTTGCAAGCCAATTTCTCCCAAAATAATGCATTTGTGTATGTCATCTTCACTAACACATGCATGTTTATGCACACCTTGCCCCAATATATGCATTTTGTACTCATTCATTGGCTGGAGAGCTGCATTGCAAAATTGAGAGAAGTGTAGATTTGGAGGAGTGGCTGTGTTCTGGTTTGTGAATTATTTTGGAACGTGTGAATTAGGTGGGGTTGCAAACTGACTCAAGATTTCCCCCCATAACTACTTAATACAAACCAGGAATTGTGCTGATCAAGTCCCACTGATTTCAACTTAAAAAAGTGATATAGTATGATGGTTGTCTAATAGTCAAATAACCATTATCATATAAAGCACTGATACTGCTAGCCCTGGGTCTGTGGTTAAAACAATTCCACTCTGACTATCATTGGTCAGTGATATTCTTTCTCTGCCTTGGCGACCTGCTTTGCTTCAATTGTCTTCCTTCATCCTATGAGGAATGTTTCAGAGTACTGATTCTTATGTCAGAGTGTGTGTTTCCTGCCCATGCTGGTGACAACATCTATGGATACCATGAAGCATAGGAACTGACATCCATATCCAGACCTTGAGGGCCTATACCAGGGGTCTGCAACCTTTAAGACAAAAAGAGCCACTTGGACCCATTTCCGAAGGAAAAAAACAACTGGGAGCCGCAAAACCATTGCGACATTTAAAACAAATATATCTCCAGAGCCGCGATCTGACAGCGGGTGGGAAGGTGACGTCGGGACGGTGCGTAACTAATGCACGCACCGCCCCCATGCGACGTCACAGCCAGTACAGCGCCCGCCACAGTGGGGAGTGCGCCTCCTCCCCTTGCTAGTATCCGCCCCAGAGCCGCGGCAAAGGTGTAAAAGAGTCACATGCGGCTCCAGAGCCGCGGGTTGCAGACCCCTGGCCTATACAGTTGTTGTCAAGCCCTACCATCACTCCCCCTTGCCTTTTACATTTAGGAATTGAGATGGTGGAAATTGGGGAGACTTGAGATGGACGTTCACCCCAAACAGCCTCATTCTGTAAGATCTGGAATGGTTTTAGGGGGAGCAATCTGAAAAATCCAGTGCCTAAACTCTTCGTCTCACCTGAGCTTTGGTGGACTGGTGTAGTCTCCAAAGCCTTGCTTCAGTCAAGGCCAGACTGTGGCAATTGTGTAACATTCACTTAAGCTTGCATTAGCCAACGCTTACATGTTTCGCCAGAGGCTGCTTGAGCTCTGCAATCAAGAAGACGCAGCAGGCAAGGGACATGGAATGTGGCACCTTCCACTGGTATCATGTGTGCTGTTGTGATTGGTGCTCCTAAGCATCCGTGCTGAAGCTTTTACTGCAAGCTGAAAAGTGCTCTAGCCATCTGTCTCACTTTCACCTTATCAATAAGAGAGCCCTGTTGGAAACACATATGTTTCTTTGTGCTCCCCTAGTGGGAGTGTGATTTATATAATAATTGCACTTGTCAGCAGCCGGTGGATTTATTTCAGCGGTTGGAGCTCTGCTTGCGAGCTTGCACAGCCATTGTCTGGGCTCTGCTGGGCTGGGGGATTGCCACGACAGGAATTCCGTTCTCCAGAGCTCACATTTCCTTACCCTTTCTAACTCACCAGTGTGTATATGTTTAAACCTATCGCTTTCCCCCCCCCCCTATCTAGGGACCTCAAAGTGATTGGCAAGCAAAGCCAGATTGGGGGGGAGTGGGCGACCCTCACAAGATAACAAAATGAGCATGGTAGGCAGCTGGAAAACCCAGATTTGCAAGATGCAAAATAAGGAATCTTTGCTTAGGTGTGCTTAATAATGTGCACATTTATTTTGATCCGGAGCAAAGTGCTTTGGAACATTTTTAAATTACGCTTTTGGAGCTGCCCTGGACAAAAAGGACAGCAACTGGGGAGGTAAGTTCAGTCCATCATTCCTCCACGCTAAAATAGTAATTGAAGGATGGGGTTGGAAGTGGAATTTAGGAAGCAACCTTATAGTGATGTGGACCATTGGTTCATCAATCTCAGTATTGCCTACACTGACTTAGCTCCAGCTTCCTAAGATTTCAGGAAGGGAGTGTCTCCCAGTCCTATCTAGAGATGTTAGGAATGGAATCTGGGACCTTCTGCATTCAAGGCAGAGGCTGTACCACTGAGCTGGAACACTTCAGCTTGTACTTAAGCAAACAGTTCTTGCTAACCATAGAATGGGCTTTAGGCTTCAATCCTAAACACACTTTATATATTTTATTTTATTAAAACACTAATATCCCAGCCTTTTAGGGTAAAAATGCCTCACAGGGCAGGCTACCACAGGAAGTATATATAGCGCTGCAATTTCACAAAACAATATAAAAGGGACAGCAGTTGAAAGAAAATATAAAATATCATTAAAATGCTGCCAGTCTTCAGTAATAGGTTTAAAAAAGTCTTACTTATATACCACTTTTAGTTAAAAGTAATACCTAGGTAGTTAGGTCCTAGCTCTTTAGGCTTAATTGTACAAGATTAGGCATATTCTACTTTAGTAATTTTAACAAGGCTCATAGAAGGAAAGCCCTATCTTATCCCTTGAATTCTTAAATGTCTGAAATAAGGATTTATTGTTTAAATCATCCTGCCAGGAGGCTTGCCATTCCATAGAAAGCCAGTGTTTCACCCACAGATGCGCTTCATCCAGATTCAGTTATGGAGCAACAAGCCTGTCATTTTCCATAATTTTTTCATTGCATGCTTAGGAGCATGCAAATGAGCATGCTGTAACTTAATGCCATGTGTCATGAAATGAGCTGGTATAATATGGATGGGCGAGAATGCTACCTTTGCACATCTCAGCTGAGATAATTCCAATTATCGTTGAAGACCTGTGGCTGTTGTCTCGCATCCCTACCTCCCCTCTGTGCATGGATGAACGAAACTGCTGGTTAAAGTCTAAGTTAAATGCTACACTGAGCATTTCACAGTCCTAAAAATACCCTCCTAATGCAAGTCAGGAGATAAATATGAGGACTGGAGTCAGCAGAGAATTGGAGCCAAGGGAAGTAATCTGCCAATCATGTAAACCAGCTTACACATAATTAGCTGTCGTGTACATAGAGCCCTTCATAGAGTGCAAAGTGCTTTGCCAACCTTACGTCATTCACCCAGCAGCTACTGAGCTAGTAGCTGTTGAGTTAAGGAGATTATAAATTCCTGAAATGGTTTCTTTTGGGTATTTCTTTGAAAATTTCATTCTGAGAAACAGGCTCCAAAAGCACCTTATCAAAAAAGTTAAAACACAACCAAAGCTCATGTAGGGCCAAAACAGTGAGCTAGAGCATGGTGCTCAAAACACCAAGGTTGCAAGCTCCGTCCCCATAAGGGGAGCTACATATTCCTGCATTGCAGAGGATCAGGTTGGCTGATCCTTAGGGTCCTTTCCAACTCTATGAGTCTGTAATTCTATGAAATCAGAAAACTCCGAGTTCAAATCTCGCCTTAGCTGTGAACTCACTAGGGAAGCCCTTCTCTCTCAGCCTCACTCTCCATATCTGAAACATGAGGGACTACATGGACCTATAGTCATTAGATAATGCACATGAAGTGTTCTGGATGCTGGAAAGCACTACACAAAGATTAGTATTGTTAGCTATACTTTGACTTTCATAGAATTATAGAATCATAGAATTGTGGGGTTGGAAGGGACCCCGAGGGTCATCTAGTTGAACCCCCTGCAATGCAAGAATCTCAACTAAAGCATCCATTGGGCCCTCATAAAACATCCTGCCAACCTAGCAGTTCAAAAGCACATCAGTGCAAGTAGATAAATAGGTACCGCTGCAGCAGGAAGGTAAACGGTGTTTCTATGCACTCTGATTTCTGTCATAGTTTTTCCATTGCTCCAGAAGCGGTTTAGTCATGCTGGCCACGTGACCCAGAAAGCTGTCTGTGGACCAATGCCAGCTCCCTCAGCCTGAAAGCAAGATGAGTGTCGCAACCCCATAGTCACCTTTGACTGGACTTAACTGTCCAGGGGTCCTTTACCTTTACCTTTTAACATCTAACATGGTCCCAGAAGACTAGCAATGAGTGAATGTGGCTCTCAGGCTCCAAAAGATTCCTTTCCCCATGCCAGCAGATTTCCAGGGTCTCAAGAAGAGGTTGTCTTATGAGCTTATGATGTGCAGCAAAAACAGGCCAGAAGCTTCTCTGCCAAGCTGCCACAATGGAACAGAAGGCCAGGTGTATCTGCCAGGGTCCTTGGTTCAGGATGAAGTGCATTACAACCGCATATATTTCTAAGATTTCTGATAAGAGGAGGGCGGTGCATTGCAAATGCACCAGTGAGGCCAGTTCAGTGCACCTACTGGTATGCTTCCACCAGACTGATCTCCCTGCCACCTAGTTCCGTCCCCCCCCCCCCAGTAATCAGCAACAACTGATCTGCCAGGAGTGCTTCCCCTGCAACATGTTTTCCACTGCTGCCCAGAGATTTGTATGCTTAAAATACATTGATAATAGAAAGAAGACGCCAAGTTGTTTCTTCCTGCTTCTTTTGCCTTTTTGGAAGACTGTGCAGAAAACCCAATGAGAGGCTCTGTGAAGGCCTGTGGCATGCAGAGTCATTAAAGGAAATGAGATAGGAATATCACTGCAGAGTGCTTCAGTGACATCTCTGCGCAAATTGGCAAAAAGTTCTTGTAAATGCAAGAAGTTCCTTCCAGATTCTTTCCCAATTAAGACTAAGTTAACTCTAATAGGTCCCAGTGGGTAGATTCATTGCCATATGACTAGGAAGCTGTGTTGTTTTGAAGCTTGATGGTCTGCAAGATTTGTAGCAGGCTGATTGCACTGTGCTTTCTTTAAATAGGCTTTATGCACCTCAACTTGGACCTTCATATAACATGGCTGATCCATTGCTAACATTTTGAGTTTTTATGTCAATGAGAATGATTTCTAAAGTAGCAGATGTCTACTCTGTTTGAATTACAGTGCCCAATAAGGACCACTCATGTTGACTCTGAATATCAAACCGCTCAGTAGATGATGGCGTTGCTGGGAAAGGGGGTGCCCTTTCAGATTTTTCTAACTATGCCAATTTTGCCATCAGCAATAACAATTGCTGCTCTGTTGGATGTGATCTGGATGTCCCCAAAGCGGTGTATGACATACAGGCATAAGGCAACCATAATGCTTTTGTGATGGAAATTCATAAGGATTTCTGTAACACTGTTATGTCTGGCAGTTGATATTTGCTGCACCAAACTGGCATGTGGACCTTGGAAGGCCAGCCAAACAATACATCCATTTGACAAACTCCAACTGCAGTCTTCCTTCCTTCTTTCCTTCTTTCCTTCTTTCCTTCTTTCCTTCCTTCCTTCCTTTCCTTCCTTCTTAGAACTCTCCAGTGTGAAGGCAGTATTTCCAATGAAACAAAGATTATCACTGAACATAGTCACATCACTTGCCATAATAGATTCCAGTTGAGACTGTCATGCTTGCTTGCTGCTAATGACTGCTCTGAAGGGCCATGAGGATGATTAAATTGTGTTCCTCTCTTACTTTGGGAAGCAAGGCTGATAATGGCTCCTCTAGTTTATCTCTTTATTCAACGTCCATCCCGATTTGCTTTCACAAAGCTTATGTGGAATTTAGACTATGTATGCCTGGTCTTTATTTAGGGTTTCCATATTTCAAAAAAAAAGCTATTTTTAATGAAATTCATGAAAATCTACACTCCTGCCATGGGCTGCCATAGGCTGCAGGACATTTCAGTGATTTTTGCCTGGATGCAGAATACCGACTATGTCTGGGAAATTTTGGACGTATGGCAACCCTAACTGTTTTGAGCATTTGTTCTGATACATTTATGGGGCAGTTTATATGACAGTGAACATTTATCCTGATTTTCTTTCCATTAATCATTGTCCATCCCACAGTTCTCAGTGCATTTTCTTGTCACTTTCCAAACAGTAAAGATGGGTGGATGCGTTGTGCTAGGGTGGAAGACCTTTAATCCATTTTAATTGCACAAAACTAAAGTTCTGGCATGCACTTGAATTCTTTCCATGAAATACTGGAGATACCTATAAACAATTGATCCCATTGCAACGTGTGTGTGTGCGTGTGTGTGTGTGTGTGTGTGTGTGTATGACAGAGAGAGAGAGATGGATTGAACTGTCACCAGGGAAGGATTGAGATGTGGAATTGACACAAAAAAGGCAAATGAGAGAGTTTGTTGGAGAGTTTGCGAGGCCCTGAAACCTTTCTACAAGCCTCAGTATTGTGGTTCAAATTCTCAATAAAATTTAATGCAAATTCTCAACAAACAAACAATACTTGCAGGCCATAGTGTATGAAATTCTGCTTAGATTTGAAACCAAACTTTTTTCTTTCTTTTTTTGAAACTTTGAAAGGTTAACTTTCCAGATTTCATTTTAAGCTAATGGACACATAGAAGAAACAAATGAAACCTAAACTTAAAGTGTTTCTGGAACATTTTAGGTAAACATTATTAAATATTAACCTGCCAAATTCAACCTCACTTAAAACCGCTTAAAACATTCCTTTGCATCCTGTATCTGCATGAAACCACAGCACTGAAAATAGTGGACTGGGAAGTGACAGCTGCACAAGGACTCTTGTCATGATGTTTAAACATGTTTTGAACATGGTTGGTTACAGTGCTTTTTCCCTAGAAAAATAGGTGCCCATACTCACCATGAAGTTGTTACAGTAAGTGCCACACTTTTAAACAACAACAAAAAGAGGTGCTGGTACTGAATACCCTTGGGTACCCCCTGAAAAAAAGACCACTGGTTGGTTAAGATATTCCCACTAACAGGGGTTACTCTTTTTCCCTTCAGTTAGCCATAAACAAGTTCAGCAACAATGAATGCCTCCAGTTCACTTCATCCATGAAAGCCTCATGCATTACATTCAGTTTTGTAGAGCTTCGCCAAAGCATCTGTCTTAGGTCAAAATATGACAGAGGCAAAATGAAATGCCAGGCAAAAGCAAACACTGCCCTCCCAGCCAAAAGCCAGTTTGGCAGGTTGGTGTTGGTTTAGATGGGGTAGGGTGGGAGGGGGGAGGCTGAGGAGCAAGATGAGGAAGGCCCATTGTCATGAAACACGGCAACAGAATCTGCTTAGGCTAACAGTTAAAACTGGAAGGCTGTGTCACTATGATGTTGATTCTCATGCTCCAAGAAATAAAAAGAATAGTTTGATTTAAAATTTGGAGAACAGATAGACTTTGACAAGAGCGACCGTGTCAACACCAACTCTGTCTGCAGGCTCATTGAAACCTTGCCACAGTCCAGGGCTGGGAAGTACTTGAGTGATCTGGGCATGACAGTTGTGAGGGAGCGAAATAGATCTTAATGGAAATGACTGTACTTTGTGTCCAAAATAACCATCCTTGCAGGGGCTGGCATGATAAGAGGGTATAGAATCCATGGATTTCTGTGCTAAAACCTGTCTTCTAGTTTCTTGAAAGTTTTCTTTCCCCATGAAAGAGGCTTTTGTTTGTTTGTTTTTTGCCAGAGTTTCGGTGCACTTTAGAATTATTTTAATATAAGTAGTGCAGGATTGAGCTTCCCTTATTGTTGTGGGGTAGCCAACAGTGGGATGTGTGTTTTCCACCCAGAGCTCTGCAGCCTCCCTGGCTGCCCAGGTTTCCTGATTTAGAAAAGTCCCCAAATAGGACCCGCACCTCTGGGTTTGTTGCACAAGTTTGTTGTAACTTGTTCTACACCACTTTTATATTTATATGAGGGGGCATCCTGGAAACATTGTTATAAATAAAGAATCATAGTTCATGTCCTCAGAGAGATTTTTTTTTAAGTTTTATAATATTACAGTATTTTTAAAATGATTTATTCCATTCCCAAGGCTACACTGGGACTTATTCCCATATAAGTGAGTATCGGATTACAGCCAGAGCTCCTTAATGGGAGAAAAACAAAAATGAAACCCTGATTCTGAAAAGTTCTTAAAACATCCGAGGCCACCTCTGCATTCAGAGCTACAAAGCAGGATTGGGGAGCCTATCACCCTGAGCATGTTATTCCATGTGCTTCCATTAGCACAGATGACCTGGTGGGCTTTGCTGTTGGTGGAGAATTGAAACTTGCTTGTTGAAGAAAATTAGTTCCTTCCCCTGACCTTAGCATTGGTCACTCTCACTCTCCTTGCGATTCTGAGCATAGTGATGTAATCATGAACACACACATTGAAACAGACAAAAGGCGTCTAGAAGTTGCTCTGCTGATACACTCCTTTACCCCAAGTTGGTGACATTAAAGCCATGTGGAACTATTGACTGGAGAAACAAGATGCAGCACAAGAAAAGAAAAGGGTGTTCAGTCAACAGTGCAAAGGATGAGCTGAAACGTTCCCTGCTGGTTACCTACTTTCAGCAATAGGGGTCGCTGTTTAGTAGTATTCTACAAACAAACAAAAGTCAGATTCTAGAGCTCCCTATTGGTGGCTCTTAGGTAATTCCAAAAATACGGAGTCCATTCATGAAACACAACGTTCATTCATAAAACAGTAACATAAATCTCCATTGCTACATATCGGGTGTGTATTTCAGCGGTTGAACGTACAGGTTTATGGCCATGCTGTAGTGTAGTGCTTATACGACTATGAATAAAAGGTGGCTGGGCTCATCGTCCTGGAGTTTGGGGGGGGGGGGTGGTGACAAAACTGATTTCCAATAAGTGCCCCCCCCCTCTTTATTTCCATAATAAGTCCTTGAGTCTGTACTCTGGAATAGTGACACCAGGGACCGAGAAGGTGCAGGGCTTGTCAGTCCAACCCCTGCACAGTCTCATCAGGTCTGACCTCAAGGCAATTGGAGCAATTTGGCCAATTTGGGCCCTGTGGGCCACTCCTATGGAGGCCCCCACACCAGGGCAATCTAGATGGATTTTATTTATATCTATAAGATTCTGCAGACTTTGGCTGTGAACTGGGGCCCTACAAAAAACCTAAAGTTGGGCCCCACTTCTTCAAATTGGGCCCCACTGGCTAGCCCTGAGTCTCATAGTTGCTGGGCCTGAGTTGGCCTGCCCTTGCATGAAGTCTTGGGTTTGCAATTTTGGGAGAGGGGAGGCTGCCTGCTGGGGAGCGGGTAGGCTGGGGTACTGGGAAGATGGCAGGCTGGTGAGGCCCCGTTGATTTAGAGGCCCTAGGCTTCAGCCTACTTTGCCTATACATAAATCCGGCACTGGACATTGTGCTATGCCATTCAGTTCTTTGTACTTGCTGTGTGAATAGTGAATATCATACATGCAACTTTGACATGATATATAAAAATACAATTATATAGAGATGGATCGACATAGTCATGGGTATTTTTGGAGTCTCCTTGGATGCGTGCCTATGGAGGCTATGAGTTATCCTATACCTCTTAGCTGGAACTTACTTCTAGGTAGACATACACTTGATTGCACTGTAATTAAAAGCAGTTTTTGAAATGGTGGAAATATTTCAAACTATCTCAGTTAAGTTATTTGCTTCTAATGGAAAGATCAACTTTAAAATTATCAGAATTAAATTGCTGGTTGTTAATTTGCTAAATTTGCTTAACAATGTGAATATCTGACTTCCATTAATGCAATTAGAAGTGATCTTATTGAGCTAACCAAAGCTAAATTCAAGCTAACCTTTACAATTAAAGTGAACTTTGAGTGATTTAAGGTAAAATTGCATTATTCCTGCTCATGTGGGAAGAATTTAAATACTCACAAAACTGATCCACAAAGCATGAAGTTCTACTCAAGTTTATAGTATTCAAAAGAAAGCAATGCATCATATAAGAACATATTCATGATATCTAGCCACTTACATCAAACTGAGTGATTTAAAAACAAAGAAAACTGTGTGATCAACAGCAGAGGCAACCACTGCCCAGTTCAAGGGCTGATTATTCACCAATCATCAGTCTCACAAATGTGGTGTAGTTAAGAGATGCAGATTCAAAATTGTTATTTCTCTTGGAAATGTATAGACTGCATTTGAAACAAAGGGTGTTTTCAACTAAATAATGGCACTAGCGCAAGGATTGTCAGCAGTGAAGATAGTCTGGCAAAACTGCTGGTTAAAAGAATACAAAAGAAATAAGGCTTATTAATCCTGGCAAACAATGGCATTCAATTTCTGAGTACCAGCGTACATGTGGCTATCAAGGCGCAACACTAACACATACAAAGAATATCTGACTTGAAAAGAAGGAAGGAAGGCAAGCCTGAAAATGCAATCTACATGACAACAAGTAGTTATTCAAGATGGAATCTGCAAGGGGATAATAGGTTGCCTATCACCACCCCAATTCAGGTAACTTGTTACAGACATTGTCTCTTTACTCCCGACAATTTAACATCAAATCTTCCAACAGCAGGACTGCTATGAATTTGCCATTTTCCTCCAGTTTCAAAATGATGGCCCTGATAAAGAGGAAAAGAGGAAAAGCCCTCCTTCTCCCCCCCCCCCACCTCAACCTCAGCCTTAGATAAAATGTCACATAAAATACAGGCACTGTGAAAGAGGCAAGGAGGAGGTCCCCTCTGAATATGTAAGCAATCACTGGGTAGAAATGTATTATTCAGCCCATGCCTGAAAGTTTTCACTCTCTGCTTCTTGCCTAATGCTTTCAGGGAAAGGATATATTTTCATTCCAAAATCATTTCATAACTGCTAAGTCATTGGATCCATTTTAGTTAATTAAACTTAAGGAACATGGAAGTGGATAAAAGTTCATTAAACAGGTACCGGCTGACAGCGAGTCAGAATGCTAATTGAGCTTTTATGTGCAACAAAAGAGGTACAAATGGAAATTCAGTTGTTATTCTAGCAAGAGCTGCACATAAAAGGCCCCAGTGGAGCGGAGGATGCGGAGAGAAAATCGGATTGTAAAAATCTCAGAGATAAAAATCACCTCTATCAAACTTGAAGCCCCATTGCTTTCTGTTCTATTTTGAGAGGTTCCATTTAATAATGCCAACCAGTGATGCAAGGATTGCCAAAGACACATCTGAAGGTATCCTGACTTCGATTCCTGGCCAACAGAAGGCACTTTTGTACTGGCTTTGTAGAGCAAGCAATGGATTTTTTAGTACCTTGGAGCTCCCCCCCCCCCTTTCTCTCTCTCTCTCACACACACACACTTCCTACACCCAGCTAGTGGAAACCAAGCTGCCTCCATGCTAACACCACCACAAACAACTCCACACTTTCACTTGACCCCTACTTTGATTGTAATGTGTACTGATTAATTTCCCCCAGGTCTGAGAGCTTTTCTTGCTGTTCTGTGGCTGTGCCTTGCAAAAATCCAATCTTACACACTGAATCGGATCTTAGCAATGCATAGAAAATGCAAAGAGAGCTTTTGCTTAGCCAAGCTTCAATTCAGCAGGTATTATATGTATTATATTATCTTATCTTATTATATATTATAATTTTTTATTTATTATGTACATTTCATCTTTTGCCCTTAAGGCAGCTCAAGGCAGCTTGCAGTTAAAGTAAGGACAGCTAGAAATGTAGGAAGAAACAAAACACAATTTAACATTAACAAAATTTCCCTGAAAATAAATCAGGATGAATGCTCAATAAACGGCTTGTCTAGAAGTGCCCTTTCTCTCAAGCACTCTTTTTCTGGAAAAGAAACCTTGCTTTCATTTGAACTTTATTTATGCTCAGTATAATAACTATCCATGTTTTCCTCCCATTTTTGAACCTTCCCTACTTCGGAGTGCTCCAGTATCACTGAACATGGGCGTCCTTGGAACTTCCACAAGCCTCATTTAAATAACATCAACCTGCTTGTTTTAGTTGTCATCTCTCTCCATCCAGCTATAAAGTAGCAGATGGTGAGGTGGGCTGGGGCAGTGGTGCTCTAGTTGCCCACATCACTGCTGGATACCAGAATGGAAAGGGCAAGGTGGTTGTGAGGTCATTCTGGTGCAAACACACTAGCAGAGCCCACCTAGTGTCCCTGTTGGTTTATTTGCACCACACCATCCTCACCATTGCTTCAGCCCTCTCCATTCTGATATGGAGCAACAACGCAGGAGGTCTGAGTTCAAGAGAGCACCACCACTGCACCTCACGACCCTCTGCTCATGATGCCATTAACTAGATGATCAACTCATAATTCATTTCCTCTTGATTCTCCCCTCACTGTATTTTAATCATATTTAACAGGATCAACTCACTTCGTTCTACCCTCTGAAACTTTTCCCTCAAAAAGAAAAATCCATTTAAAACCTGAGCAGACACTTCCCTTCTTAATTGTTTCATATGCAGGTCATGATGTATTTATTTATTTTCACAAGGGTGGCTGTTTTGTTTTTTGGTGATGGAACAGTTCTATGCTGTGACATGCCACAGACACATGAAGGGATTGCAGTTGCTTACCCCTCACTTCAATCAAAATTTTATATGTTTTCCATGAGAGCATAAGCTGAATTGTGCCACTTGTTTTGATCTATTAGAACATTCAAATGATTGATCACCACATAGTAAATCACCCCGAAAGGTGGCTTCACAACTTCACACACTACCTCTTCTTTCTTCTTGACTCCATGGAATAATCTTCATCAAGAATTGACCGAAATGGGGCCTTTCAGACTCGAGCAACAGTTTCAGTTTGATGATTATTCCATTTGTTGTCAATCCCTTTGAAAACTCCAACTCCGCTTAATTTGTTTTGGAATTGTTAACTTTGAAACTTCTGCCTTGCAGTCATTGCAAGCTTTTTAATTAATTATGACAACCTCAGCCTTGTTTATTTTATGCTAAGCTCTTTAAACCAATTTAATTTGCTTTGATGTCCATTAGGTGGTGTGATTTGTCTTGTGACTAATCTGTAACCTAATATCAAACAGAAGTGACAGCTCCAGAACTGCAGTACACGTGATACCCTATGCCACCAACATGTTACATCACTCCATGTCTACAATAACCAAAGTGTAACATGTAGACTTCCAAAGCACAGTTGACACTTTTCAATTCCTACGTAACCAGCAAATAAACCACCAGTGAGTGCCTGATAATGATAATAAAAACTTAGAGTGGAAGAGAACATTGTGCTCTTCCATTCGTTCGGTCTACACAAGCACCCCAGCTTGCCAGACTGAACGATCCCGTCTCTCATCCCTCTGCGCAATGTTCTGGGAGTTTTCCCACCTACCCAAGCCAAGTCAAGGGGGTTGTGGGGCATGCAGGGGCTGGAGAGTGGGGAACCTCACTGAGCAACTGGAAGTCATTGTGCAGGACTTCTGTTGACAGGGCTACTTAGGTGAATTCTGCCCTTAGCTAAGTAGTTTAGATAAATTCAAGAGGATAAGGCTATTGGTGATTATTAGTCATGATGGCTATATACTTGCCCCAGTGCTTCTGAAAATCATAAACTGGGGGACAACAGCTGGAAGGAGCTATTGCCTGCATTTCTTGCTCATGGGCTTCCCAAGAGCCTCTGGTCACTGGAAACCAGGATGCTGGACTAGAAATGTCTTTGGTCTGCTCCAACAAGTCTCTTCTGATGTTCTTAAACCTTGACTTTTATCGTGGTCTGTACCCCCAGCTAAACAACAGTAGGGGGGGAAAGATGTGAACAATAGTTAGGGTATTATTCAAATACATTTTACTCATAGTAGACTGAAATGAATGAACATGAGTAGACAGAGTAGACTGAAATGAATGACTAAGTTAGGTCCATCAATTATACTGGGTCCATTCTAAAACTTAGTTGAATGCCACCCTTTGTCTTCCATTTCTAACATCTGCACTACATCTCC
The DNA here is from genome assembly GCF_965112155.1 of Podarcis liolepis. NCBI lineage: Eukaryota > Metazoa > Chordata > Lepidosauria > Squamata > Lacertidae > Podarcis > Podarcis liolepis. The sequence continues at coordinate 89,711,129 of NC_139554.1, forward strand.
ATTTCATCTCATCAGTTAATTCCTGGAGCCACTTAATTACAGCAGCATGGAAGGTAAAGAGAGTGAGGGGGTTATCTAAGTGCCCTTTGCCCTGTCTCTTCCACCCACTTCAAATTACTACGATTCTCTACTTGCTGTTGCTGTTAATGTATGTAAGTACATTTTACAAAGTAGCAATAGCCAAGAAACTGTTTCTGCCTCACTGTGCAATTAGAGGTGGATTCAGAAATTTTGGTACTGGTGCCACAGAATGGCAAGTAATTATCACTGTGTATTGTTAGGGAAGGAATCAGATTGTACGTTAAATGAAAGCAATAAATCATTTGGTTTTGACTTGCATTCAGGACCTGAAGATTACATTTCATATTGAAGGGAAAGAAAATATAGTCATTAATACTGTGTTTGACTGCAACACATGCAGATGGGGAACAGCAAACACGGCCTTCAGACACAATATGTTAATGTTGTCCATTCATACTGCGCAAGAGCTAGGCACATAGAGAGGCAGCATGTGCTTGCTGATGATAACGTACATACACATTTGTCTCAAATGTGCACAGTGGTATTCAGCACCAACCCAAACATGTGGAATATGGCTCTCTTGGTAGGTAAAGGCAAAGGTAAAGGACCCCTGGATGGTTAAGTCCAGTCAAAGGCGACTATGGGGTTGCGGAATTCATCTCGCTTTCAGCATTTGTCCACAGGCAGCTTTCCGGGTCATGTGGCTAGCATGACTAAATCACTTCTGGCGCAATGGAACACCGTGAGGGAAGCCAGAGCACATGGAAACACTGTTTACCTTCCCAGTGCAGCAGTACCTATTTATCTACTTGCACTGGTGTGCTTTCAAACTGCTAGGTTGGCAGGAGCTGGGACAGAGCAACAGGAGCTCACCCCATTGCGAGGATTCGAACCGCCAACCTTCCGATGGGCAAGTTCAAGAGGCTTGGTAGTTTAGACCACAACGCCACCCATGTCCCATGAAACAATAGCGGAATCCTATGTGTGTTATGTCTGCATGCCCTGAGCAGCTGTTCCACCTGGGCAAGATCTCTGGTATGCACATAGAATGATCTCTGTATGGCAACAACTTTTCAGATCTATGCTTTTCCTCAAATGATCCTGGACTTAAGCATCTACGTATATGAAGTGGCCCTCATGCCATTTACTCAGGAATAGACCCTGCTCTAGAGTGGCACATTTGCATGAAATTTAAGTACAGTGGTACCTTGGGTTAAGTACTTAATTCGTTCTGGAGGTCAGTTCTTAACCTGAAACTGTTCTTAACCTGAAGCACCACTTTAGCTAATGGGGTCTCCTGCTGCCGCCGCGCTGCCAGAGCACGATTTCTGTTCTCATCCTGAAGCAAAGTTCTTAACCCAAGGTAATATTTCTGGGTTAGCGGAGGCTGTAACCTGAAGCGTATGTAACTGGAAGCATATGTAACCTGAGGTACCACTGTATACCTAGACTTCTCCTTGTTTCAGCTCTCCTCACAATCAAGAATATCACATGCACTCTAACGTTCTGCCTGAGCTTCGTTGAGAGAGAGAAATCTCCATGACTGCAAAGGAAAGCATTCTGTCTTCTAATCAATAAATTGAATTAATTGAACATGTGGTGGATATGCACCCAACAGCTACCTTCAGCTTGCAAGGTTTCAGGTGAAATCCTTGCCTTGACCCACAACATCAAATACAATTTCATGCCCTGCTGCTATTTCCTTCTAAATTCCTATTGGTAATAAATGATTCCAAAGCTAGGCCTATACAAATAAAATGCATCCATCTGTACAACTCATCCTGTGATTTACAGCATTTGTTTTCCCCCTCTTCTTTGTCTACAATGGATATGCCCATTCCTTGGATGGGTAGCTCCAGTAATTCAAATATATTTTAGTGCTGCTGTTCTCTGCATCTCTCAATAATGGCACACACTTAACGAGAATTAATCTACCTGTAATAACAGTTTACACAGGCATGCAGTGAAGGGAAAGAAAGAATATATATCAATACAACATGGCATTGCTAATGTCTGCCAGTCAGTTTAAAAAAAAGAAGCAGCTTCTAAAAGCAGAGTGTGAAGCAACTCAGGATATTATTTTATTTGCTCTTACCTTGTTGCTATTATACCATCTGTTGCCCTGATAAGAATATTAAAGGAAACCTTAACCCTTACTGAATTGTCCCCTGGTATCCTAGCATTCCCATTATGTATCCCTTAAACAAGATGCTTATTTCTTATTATTGAACCTGCACCTCTTCTTATTATGATGATTTTGTTAATTTACTGAAGCAATATTTAATTTTATCTGACAAGATATAGGCATTATAACTACAATTTAAACTAAGAAGGCTACCCCACCAACTTATTATGTCATCGGTTGCACTGGAAACAGGGTACAAGTTGAAAAGGACTGCTGGTATAGTCACACAGGGAACCTCTCTCACACTGAAGAATAGTGGTTGAATGATTATAATAATTACCCGACCAAATTTTCTAAAATTCAGTGCTGCATTTTTAGTGTGGATTTCTCCAGCCATGAATCCAATGTTGCTGTGATTTTGGGTTGTTTCTGGCCATAGAAATAACCCAATTCCAATATAATTAGGAAGGGCTAATCCAAAATTATGTTCAAGATGTTTGGGGTTTTTTTTCTGGAAAAGATCACACACCTCTGTAGAGGCTACAGCTAAGGAAATATATAATTGTTTTGTTTTGATTTTTGGCAACAGAATGGAGTTCATCGACCACTGCCCCCTTGTAGGCTAGAAAATTGTCACTGGATTTTACAGGCAAAGTCAGAGATATGCTTAATTCTGCCTGCCTCACACAGGTGCCATGATCAGTGTTGCAATTTGCAAGACAACTTTCAGTTTGTATTTCAAATGCAACAGGAGAGAACCTTTCCATCATAGTCTAATTTCTCAAAATATACTTTAGATGTGAAGCTGGACACCGTCTTCCTCATTATGCTCAGGTCAAGCCAGGGTTGCAAATTGTTAAGCCATAAACTGAACACCTCCAAAGCTGCAGAAAAATCACGAGCGACTAGCTCATTAGACATTAAAATGGATTATCTCAAGTGACAGGGGGACCTTGCAGTGAATTGCACTCACCTGCCACCTGACCTCCTGACCTTGCTTTGGTTCTGCAAGGATGCCACCTCTCCTTTTGCCTCTCCTATCTCAAGTACAAATCAGATGGCTAAGCAAGCATCTCATGGTATTACTTCAGGACTGTGCAATCCAGCTCACGGCTACATTTCTTCTCTCCCTCTTACAGCCTATCACTTGCTTTGCCTGCCACTGACCCCTCTTTGGCAACTGGGGAGCAGATCACAGTGGTATTAGCAAATGTAATCACTTTGCCTCTGAGTGTTAGATCCCATTAAGGAGCTTAGGAATAGCTGGCGTGGACATATTAATGATTAGAGCTTATCAGTACCAAAGCTTATTAATGTCTCATAGAAGCTATTCAAGAAAGGGGGTGGCCAGGGAGCCGTTTAATCTTCATTTTTCCTTGTAGCACTACTGTCGCAGCTTCTTAAACAACACATTGACCCTCTGGGCATGAAGCCATCGCTTGGTTCCACCACACCACCCTAAATATGTGGGATATGGTTCTTTGCAGGTGAAATATGCCAGAAGATTCATTGTAGTCTTGGTCAAGTTCTCAAAAGGGAAAAGGTCATTTACTTCTGAAGTCAATTTCGTTCTGAAGAAAGGTGGTAGAATAGATGGGTATCCTAAGAAACAGCAAACTTTTCCAGAACATACATTTTGACCCACAACCCAATAAGGCCAAAGTTCATTAGGAAACACAATGTATCAAGCTCTGTTCCTGTCCCACTTCCAGGGAGACACATGGAAGGAGGTCTGCACCAAGTAGGAACTAGTAGATCACTTCCTTTGTCCCACTGAAGTCAGCAAGGGAATAAATTTAAATGATTTAAGTGGACTGTAAAAATGGGCTGTCCATTATATTGTGTCAGTATTAGATATGGAAAATGAATTTGTTTGGTCAGCTTTTTGCAGCACACTTAGTTGGTCCACCACACCTGAATTTGCTTATGGGTCAGAATGCAACCCCCATTCAGATTACACATTTTTGGTGCATGAAAAGTGTGCAAAGGACTTTGACTGCAGCTCTTGACCACAGGCTAATGAAATGCAAAAATTTCAGTCAGTTTTGATTAGCGCTGAGGTGAACAGTTATGGGTTTTGACTTTTGTGTGACACTGGCAAGGGATTTGGATGGTTGTCAAGCAAGCACACAAATTATACAAAACTGAAAACTGTAATTGTAACACTATTTCCCCTCACATACAAAATGCAGGGGTCAGAAGAAGCTGTGCAGGACCCTCCTGTGTGGTGTGTGGCTTGTTGCTGGGGTTTTTTTTGCAAGACTCTGGGGAACTATGAACTCTCTGAACACAGCAGTCCAGTGCTTGGGGTTAAGCCCAATCTGCATGTGTGATTCTTTACTGTCGTTATCTGTCTGAACCTGTTCTTTAAACTTTCCAGTACAAGTAACAGGAAACAAGAGCCAGCCTGACTCACCACACATTAACTGTCCCTGTCATGTGACTGCTGTGGCTATGACAAATAGCTCCTTCCGTTATCTCACTATCACTCCCAATTAAGCTCGCTATCATGGAATTGATCTTCCAGCTGAAAACCGCAAGTGGGAAACAAGAAATCATCAAGATGACAAAAGATGTAAGTCTGAAAAATATATCTCAAGCTCCCGGTTGCTTTGGGAGCCTTCGCCCATGGAGGCTGTGAGTAGCTTAACAAAACAGGATGGATCAAGGCTGCTGGCTTGGATGCTCATCATCTTTCGCAGCGGGCAAAAATATAGCAACTCTTTCCTAAAATCCAGACACAAGCACATTAACCCTGAAAATTAAGATTTAACTTATTTCTCCCACTATGCTATATATGTGCAATAGCTCGTAGCTGGCTGCACTAAAAGGCCATCTATCACTAATGTGAGATGAAGGGCCCAAAGTGCCTTGTATGAATCTTCTTTGCTCATTTATATATCCTTAAGTTATCGTTATTCTTTTAACCAACCCTATCCCAAGGATTCAGGGCTGATAGCAAAGCTCACCACCTTCTTTTTGCTAAAATGCAAAACATGATACTAAAATCCATCACGCATCCTCTTGCAAGAGCTCCCTTGAATTTCATGCCATCCATCAAAAATCAGCAAAAATTAAAACGTTTATCCAGGTGTATCAATAGTTCAAGGTACAAGCTTTGAAGAGTCTTCAAGGGGGAAAAAGGATGTTATAATTGTGAATCTGGAGCTGAGAATTATTACCTTTTCTGGTGATGCAGCTTTGGTGCATGTACTGTACATTCAGGAGAATGCTCTCTTGATTAATATTAGGGCCCTCGCAAGGAAGCAAATGCAGACTTATGCCCAGGTGAACACTGAAAAGCAAGCATCAGCCATCACAGCTACCTCATTAGTGTACCATTATGATTCATGCATCCAAAATCATCCCTTTATTAACTAGTCTTTCTGTCCCTTTAACCCTCTCTTTCCCAAACTCCAGTAGTGAGTGCCATTGTGGGCTGCAGGCGCTTACTTGATTTCCTGGCAAGTGTGTCACTGATGCTTGTCAGGAGAGCCAAGGGGGCTAGGAGAGAAGCGCAGTGCAAATGCATCAGCTGAGCCAATACAGCACTCCTACCAGTGCACTTGCACCGCATCACCCGCCCTGCCATAGTGCTCCTCCTGGTAAAGACTCTCTTGCAGACAGGTCAAGGAAGCATCTTCACGCCACCCCACCATCTGCTACTGCTCCAGCTTCACTCGCTGCAATCTAGCAAACTCGCAGTAGTACACTGTACATCAGGGATGAGCCTGTGGCCTTCCAGGTGGTCTTAGACTCCAGATCCCATTAGCCCCAGCCAACATAGCTAATTTCCTTCCTGTTACTCTGAAACAACGAAGAAGAAGAAGAAGTTGTTGTTACTTATACCCCACCCATCTGGCTGGGCCTCCCATCAAACATTAAAAACTTCCCTAAACAAGGCTGCCTTCAGATGTCTTCTAAAAGTTAGATAGTTGTTTGTTTCCTTGTCTTTCCATGAACTTGTCTTCATGAAATTCTGAGGAGGGGATTCATAGATCAGATTCTCAATGGGGTTTATGACAGACACACACACCCACACCCCTCAAAAAGGTTAAGAACAAATCTTTTAAATGTTCTTATGCACTTTTAATGCTTTCAGTGCTACATGCTAGAGAATGCTGATAAATTCTGATACAGAATTCTGAGACAAGAAATGAATAAGCAGCAATCCAGACAATGAGTTCAAGGCCACAGACCTCCCTTTTCCAGCGTGGGCAAGGTTGTCAAAAGGATTTGATCCCCTGTAGGTGATAATGTACTTGTAGTTTAAGAACAGAATATATTCCATGAACTCCTGGGCGGGTATATGTATGGGAGTCATCTCCCCAAATACCCTTTCCCCCCTTCCTTTAATAAGAATATTAACTTGTCTCATGAGACAGTAACAGGTTTTATTCTATCTGGGACAGGAATGAGCGAAATTATGGATTTAATTCAAAACACATCTACATCAAAATAACTGATGATATGCCTTTCTATCCTACATCTATAAAATGTTTGCTAAATGCCAGCTCTGTACATGCAACATTGTCATTTTCCTTTTAGCCTTGCCATGCTGACTTCAAAAAAAGTTCTGTTCCTATGACTGAAGTGATCTAAGAAATCTATAGGCTGAGTTGCATTTGCAATCTGTAACATTTTACTTTCCCCCTTCCATATATTAATGTATGGGCCCTGGCCTTCATTCAAAACCATTTTTGTTTCCTCGATTTCAACTTTAGCCCATTTCATTTCACAGTAACATAAAAGGTTCCCCTCCCCTTTCCCATGAGCCATCAATGAAAAGAAGTCACAGGCTTCACATACTGGACACAAGCTTTACAAACAGATGAGTAAAGAGGGGGGTGATGAGGTGGAAGACTGACTGAAATCCTTTTGTAATATAACGGCTAGGAAAAGTAAGCCTGCAAAAATCAAATGGAACAGAAAGGCTTAAATTGTTTATTTAATCTGCTATGTTCCTCACAACTGTTGATCCTTTGTCCTACTCCTTTGAATTTCCTTTCCATCTTTCTTATTTTGCTTTTGCTTTTTTTCTTCTTTTCTTTTTGATGTCGGCAATTCAGATTTGAAAGGACCTTCCAAAAATTGCTCCTGGGGAAAGAAAAACAGAGAATCAATTCTTTCCTCACCCCCCTCTCTCTCATCTTTCCCTCTGCCTCTTATGCACATTCATTAGCAAGCATCATGGCCCAAAATGAGCCAACCTGTATTAACACCTGTGAATTTTTCATTCTGATTAGAAAACAGAAGCTTCTCTGAACATTCACCTTAGCGGTAGGGTAGAAGCCAGTTAAGTGGTATCTAAACTCATAAGAAGAAAAATATGTTGCATCCACAGAAAGCTAGCTGAAAGAAGGGGGGGAGATGCATGGACAGATGTGAGTAATTTCTCACATTTTGGCTTGCTTTTATAAATGAACAGGATGCCCCATGGAATGTTTTGACAGAAGGACCCCTGCTTTTACACAGCCATCATATCACTGTGATAATTAGCTTTTCATAAAGAAAGTACAAGAACATGTGTCATCTCTTTTTGCTTAAATAATCACCTTGTGGCAAGAACATTTCCGCTAAGGTTGGAGGCAATTTTGTTTTCCAGAAACTATACAAACACAGAGCAAAAATATAGAGGCTGTCAAAGAAAGGCCTCATTGTGGGTTAGATCCAAAGCTCCATGCAGTGATGCAAGAGGGTTTTCCTCTCTTTCCCCCATGTGCCCCCAAATCTTCTCCAGAGGGCCTCTCAACCCTCCACAGCTGATTTTGAGGGCATGCAGGGGGGTGACAGGAGAGGGAGGGGAGCACTGCTGTACACAAAGGATTGAAAAACCAAAACAGGCCTTCCCCTGGAAAAAGCGAATCCAGGGAACCATTATCTGTACCTGTAGCCACCTGCTGAAGATTCATGTGTACCTAGCCTCTAGACAGTGAGCAGGGTGACTTGACTGGGCTGATCAAGGGACAAAACAAAGAATTATTCTCACACACAAACAATCCCCTGAAGTCAGCCTGATCAAGCCATGGCTGTTAAGTATAATTGCTTAATTTGCACTGAAATGGAGGATGGCTGTGTGTATTGCTGTAAGGGTTTAACTGGGAGATTCCACCTAAGCTAAAGAAGACCAATAAAAGCTTTCTAAGCTCTGAAATGGGTTGATAATTAACTGTTGTTCTCTGCTAGCTAACATGTGTGTGTTTAACCTTAGATCCCATTAGAGGTATTGAATTGCAAATTGCCATCTTGGGGAGTTCATCTTTGGTTTTTTGTTCCCAGCCAGATTGGGAGTAGGATGTGATCAGATGCCTCCCCAGGAGCTCAAAAAACTTGGGGATTGGAATGCAGGTTAATGGAGCCTGAGAGAGAGAGAGAGCGCTATGATTGTCAACTCTGATTATAAGTTATTTTATTTCCAAGAAGCTGAGTCTGTGCTGGACATGCACATGATCTTATGGAACTGTTTGGATGTATCACTTACTTTTGTTTTGTTTTATTTAAAAGAAAGTTCTGCAAGTAAAGATTTGAATAATATCTCATGGGTCTGGGCAATGTTTTATTCCAAAAGGAGTCTATTTTAATGCATCCGGTTGCTTTAAGCTGTGCAATAATGACCACCTCGGGTTCAATGTGCTTTGGGATGAGCGCATTCGAGTTGCACTCCGCAGCAACCCAGAAGTAACGGAGCGTGTTACTTCCGGGTTTCACTGCTTGTGCATGTGCTGACGCTCAAAATGACATCACACGCATGCGCAGAAGTGCCGAAACGTGACCCATGCACACGCAGCTGCGCGGACACGGGTTACATTTGCTTCTAGATGCGAACATTTCCAAATCAGCAGAGTTCCTAATATTTCTCTCTGTGTGTCGTGACACTGGTGGTAGCCCGACAACATCCACATTTCTGAAGTCACTGTTCCTCACCACATGCAGACGTCTTTGGTGAGATAAGCTGTTCAATGATTATTTAGTCTCATTTATTAGTATAATGTTCCAGAGACCCCACAGCCATTCCAGATTCTGTTTGAGACAATGGGTAGAATCTAATTGCTCTGTTCCACAATTGAAGACTATGGGGTGCAACTGAAAACAAACCAATGGCTCCATTTTTGTGGTCCTCGGTTTATTTCTTGACCTCCTCATTTTGCATTTTATAGTATTCCACATCTAATGCCCAACTTTTAAAATACTCTTCATCTAGTAAAACTGTGATCTCTTAGTGCACACCCTTAAAGCTGCAAGCCCATGGCAGAGACAAATGCTGTGTCTTGGAAGCAGACTGCAAAACAGAACAACACAGACAACAGATAATAATCAATCAATACTGTATTAAAAGCATTCTCTACTCAAAAATTCTGTAGACAGCCTAAATGTGAACCAACGGAAACACTTTCGTATGGGATGCATGTGTGAGCAGGCAGGCCACTGCATTCTGAGATTCAATTATATCCCTTGCCATTCAATGAAAGGGATTAGTCTCCCATCCCCATGAAGGTTGGAGGAGGAGAAGGCAAATTTCACCCCGAGCTGCCAAAAACCTTGGATGACAAATGGTGATTTAAACAGTCTCTCCAGAACTTTTAAAGAGAGTTTAATTCAAATGAAAAGACCCAATAAATAATCTCCCACTGCTGACTTTCAAATCTTCACACTAGAGCTGCTGAATTTTTCAGCGGGGAGTTTCCATTACTGTTAGAAATTACATGTTTTACATTTAACATTCATCTGTTTCTGCTGATTTCCAGGAAAATACCCATTCTTTAATAAGCCCTTTAGGAAGATGGGCCTACGGTCCCTGGGTGGCTGTCCCAGAGCCACTTGGAGCACTGGAACATCTTCTGTGAAAGCAGAAAGAGAGAGTGCTCAAACTCTGGAGATGGAGATCCAACAGGGACTCAGCTGTGAGATGCTGGAGTAGATGGACCATTGGCCTGATTCAGCAGGCTCTTCCTACATTCTTATGTAGGAATGCAAGGTAGCGTGCATGCTCCTCTGCCTCTCTTTTTTTATCTTCACAACAACCCTGTGATACCTCACTAAGGGTTAGACTGGGAGATAGTGACTGGCCCACATTCACCCCACAGGCTTCAGAGCTAAATGGGGATTGGAACCCTGGTCTTCCAGGTCCTAATCCAGCACTCTAACCACTACGCTCTCCCTGGTCTCTCCAATTAGATAGCTTATGATATCAGGGCTATAGGGTAAGACCCCTATCTGAGACCCTGGAGAACCAATGTTGGCTAGAACAGGTGGTGCTCAGGCCTCAACACACACTAGGCTGCCTGTTTATCAGGGCTGACCCAAAATGAAAAGAAGCAATTCTGTGTACACATAAAGCCCATTTAAAGTGCATTACGTCCCCCAAAGAATCCCGGAGGTTCAATTCTCAACACCCTTCACAAACTACAGTTCCCTTGATTCTATATGTTTAAAATACACGGTACAGAGATGCCTGGTCATTTCACCAAAATGTTTAGCCTCAAATTACTGGCTCGATTTCACAAGATTTAGTAGAATCGTTTTTTTCTTGCCAGCCCTAATGACTTTCCACTCAGCTAAACTCACATCTGATCCAGACTGTTGGTATAAATCAATCTTTTAACTTCATTGATAGCACAACTTGAACAGTCAACAACTAACAAGTGCAGAGGATCAAGCATTGTAGAAGAAGGATGAACAGACACTGAATCAGACTGAGCTAGAAGAGGTGGGATGGAAGAGATGAAAGGACAACACAGGGCTAGCCCCTCCAGGCCACTACAGAAAAATTGTAGGGAGAACAAAGTCACTAGGGAAGCTTTTCTCATTCTGAGAAGAACTGATCTAAAACAGTATTAGAAATATTAAAGGTAAAGGTACCCCTGCCCGTACGGGCCAGTCGTGACCGACTCTGGGATTGCGTGCTCATCTCGCTTAAGAGGCCGGGAGCCAGTGCTGTCCGAAGACACTTCCGGGTCACATGGCCAGCGTGACAAAGCTGCTCTGGCGAGCCAGCACCAGCGCAGCACACGGAAACGCCGTTTACCTTCCCGCTATAAAGCGGTACCTATTTATCTACTTGCACTTAGGGGTGCTTTCGAACTGCTAGGTGGGCAGGAGCTGGGACCGAACGATGGGAGCTCACCCCCCACGGGGATTCGAACCGCCGACCATACAATCAGCAAGTCCTAGGCACTGAGGTTTTACCCACAGCACCACCCGCATCCCCTATTAGAAATATTAGGCAGCAGCAAACCAATCAACATATGATAGCAGAAAAAAAAGGCCTGATCAAATCTTTTAAAGTTTGCTTGGATTTAATTTGTGTGATTTCAGCCAACCTGCCTTCAACCACACTTGGTTGAATTTATAAGAGAACAAGGGAGGCATTCATGATGAGTTCTGGCACCTCTTTTTCTCAAAAAAAACGCACTGCACTTGTGGCTTTTTTTCTCTTACTGAATCTTCTAGTGGATGAGCATGATCAATGAAAGTAATTTCATGGAGAATCCCATGGGAACACATTTGGAAGGGGCCAGTATGCCTCTGAATACCTGTTGCTAGGAATCACAGGTGAGGCATGTGGTGATGCCCTCAGGTTCTGCTTGCTTGCTTTCCATAGGAATCTGGTTGACCACTGTGTGAACAGAATGCTGGAAAAGACGGGCCTTTGGCCCAATCCAGCAGGGTTCACCTTGTGTTCATTAAGGAAATTTTAGCCCTGGGGGCACAGAACCATCCAGGTAAAGCACATTTCTTCCTCTCCATCCTGGAATTATGATTCCTTCTTGAAAGATGACCACTGTAAGGTAGGAAGAAGGCAGCATCTGATCAGAGTGAACCAAGGACACAGAGATCTAGACGATCCCATGAGAATCAGTGATCCACCCTACCTTTCTGCCTTTTTCAGGAATCTATTCCCTGCCATCTCTCCTGCGTTATGATGACAGGGGTGAAGGGGTGAGCAGAGGATTGTTGTATCCTATGTGTTGCAGTTCATCTGCTTAAAGAGGAGCTTGAAAAAGACATGGAGAGGAACATTTCTCAGAAAATAGCTGGGCACTTTGACTAAGGAGATGAAGCTCCAAGAATGGATGGAGATTGTTATAACATCATCAAAATAGGCAGTAGATGCTGCAGTGAGGAATGCATTCAGTAGGCATCAGGCTTCAAAATCCTGAACAGAGGATCACAGGTACCAGCACCCTGGAAAATTGGGATAACAAGAATTGTGGCAGGGAAAAGGTTCCTGTGATTTCCTGAGTTTCAGCTCCTTGCTCCTGCTCTGTTCACTTATAGAACAAGGAAAAGGGGGTACAGCTGTTATTAAAAAGCCCCCCTATGAATGCCACAGATGTGGTGCAAGGACAGAAAAACCATTTTTATTTTTTGCCCAGAACAACAAGGTAGCTTGAGCTGGCCCCAATTGTTAATTCCACAGTTGCCTTTTTGGACAGACCCTGCTGGTGCTGTTTAAGTAAAAGAAGAATTTGATCCTAGTGAAAATAGCTATAAACATGTCCTGCACATTAAAAAAAATCGGGGAGGAAGGCACCCAAACTAGGTGACACCAAGGGCCATGCTGACAATGTGCCAGGAGATCAAGAGCCACACCTCATTAACATATAAATTGCAAGCATGTTTTATCAAATATAAATGCATGCAATCATAATGCACCATTTCCTCGACCCTGGTTCTCCATTCTGTGATGAATGCAAATTGTTTGCATTTTAATTTTGCATCTGCCCAGCTCTTGTCTTCCTGGTGCCTCTGCTGGAAGCATGGGGGGTGGGAGGGAAGAGTTTGGGGTGAAATATTCAGGTAAGCTTGCACACAGAAGTAAGTTCACAAACTCTTTCAAAAAAGATCTGGTGCCTGGGCAAGATCAAGGGGGGAACAAAGGGGTCCCTAAAAAAATCTCTTATTATCTTACAACTATTGCTAAGTGGCTACAGCTTCCCTGCAACAAACCAATACCATCCAAACATGGAATCAGGCCACTGCAGAACCACATACGGCAATCTATGGCTGTCTCAGGAACTTAGAAGACATCATTAAAAGCTTCTATCCATTTCAAAGATGGGGAAAGCATAGATTGGGACTGGTTTCAAGAGCAATAATGTTCAAGTGAATCATTTATAAAGAACTCAAAACATATGTCTGACAGATCACTCACAAAATGTTAGTTCACCCACCCACCATAGTTCAAGTGTCACATATTATGAGGAAGGCATTGCAGAAAACAATGACATAGTATACAGAGCAGAACACCAAGGCTAAGACTAGACACTTGGTGAGACCATGGCAAAAAATAGATGCAGAGCAATTGCAGTGCAGGTAATCTGAGAATTACCTGTAGTGCTGGCTACAGGAACTAGTCACAGGTATGCATTATATAAAGTCAAGGACTGGAACCAAACATACACACACGTCACACACTCTCTCAAGCAGAGATGTGTAGATTTATATGGCCTATACACAACACACTCTCACAGGACAAAATTAAGAAACAACACAGACACTCATACTCTTGCATACACTTTCATGGGCAGCAGATAAGGGATTCTGACTCAGCCTTACAACCCAGGAAGCTGTGGTCCTCTGCATTCTGCTGATTCAGTGCCCACCTGCCTATATCAAACTAGACAGCTGCCTCAACAACCAGAAGCAGGTATAGGACACAAAGTAACCCTGACCCTGTTCAGGGTTTCACTGCCAATGGCACCACAGAACTCTCCCAAAGAACTACCTTGGGTTAACTGACCCAGGTGGGAACTTGAAAGGGAGCTTGGGGTTAAGTGAAGCTCAAAACACCATTCCAGGATAGATATGTGAATTTCAGCACAGAAACCTGATGGATAGCCGCAGAGTTCTCACCCAGAAGGAGTCGTGTTCCAAAATGGCCTCCTACCAGCAACTTTGAAGTTTACGCTGGAGTCACATCCAGTTACGCTGGATATACATCAAGTTCCCAGATGTTTCGACTGGGCCCTGCTTATGTAGTTTCTCCACATGTGGCTTAAGGAGCAAATATATAACAAAGGAGTTTGACAAATGGTACCTAACACTATGTTACAAAATTGAAAACTGGATAAATGGGATAGCACGCCCAGGCAAAACAGAGACAGAAAACCTGGAATTAAATGAATGCATAAATATATTTGGTTGGGGGAACATGACATAGCTTGAAATGCGCTAGAGAGATTAAGACTGGTTCTTTTATATGTTGTTGTTTCAAACAGCCCTTTTAGTATGCAAATACTTGTCTCAGTCACTTTTGCAATTACCTAGAATATTGGCAATTCCTTATAACTGTTGTCCTTACTAGCCTTTTTAAAAGAGGAATGAAGGTTGAAAGGTCCTGACTTTCCCAAGGCTGCTTAGCCAGTCTTTGCAGATGGAATCCAGGGCTGCCCCTTGTGGGAGTTCATTTTGAAAGGTCAGGTATGAGTTGTATGAAAAAATGAATATGAACATGAACCCACATTTCCAGGTCCAAACTCAAGGCTGTATTTACTGTAGATGCTCAGAGGGGGAAGATGAACAGGCCCAGGGAAGGAGGAGGAGAATGAAAGTCAAGGCTCTCCGGTTATCAGCAATGCACCCCCTGCTGGTGTGGCTGTCTTAGTAGATGCCTAACAATGGTAATCCCCTAATGGTGGCCAATGACTTACTTGAGGTTCAGATTAACAAGGAATCTTTTTCTCCTTCATATAAAACACTTCCGTATTTGACAGCTTTCAGATATGCTTAATGGAACCAATGTAAACTGGTAAATAAGGAGTGTGGGCGCCATTAAGAGTCTTCCCAAAGCTGTCAAATGCAGAAGTATGCTATATCACGGAGAAAAACTGAGCCTTTTTTTAATATGGCACAAAAATAAGCCCAGAGTCATCATGGCCATAGCTCAATGGAAGAGTGCATGCTTTGCGTGAAGAAGGTTCCAGGTTTAATCCCCAGCATTTCCAGGCAAGGAAAGATTTTTGTCTCAAACCCTGGATATCTAAAGCCATTCAGCATCAACAATACTGAGCTACATGAACCAATGGTCTGACTCAGTATAAGGCAGCTTCCTATGTTCTCTCATATGTGTTTGCCTGCCTCCCTGAACTCTATGGCCTTGTTCCTCCTCTTCCTCCTTCTCTCCTGTTTGTTCACCTGCCTTTAAAACATGCAGGCCACAACAAGAGTGAAAAGAGTAAGAAGCTACCAGATGTCTTGCTGCCGCCTCCTTCTCAGTAGTGGCACAGCTTGGACTCAAAGAAAGAGACAGTGGGTGGACAGCAGCAACAATAGTGAGGGGGAGGCGGGTACTCTCAAGTCGCCAAGTCCCAGGGTTGTATTAAAATAAGTTCTGCTTAGAGCAGACCCATTGAAATGAATGGACCTAGGTTAGTCACATAAATAGATTTCAACAGTGAGTAAGCCTAGCATTGGCTAGAACCCCAAGTGTTCGAGGACTTGGACCTGACTCTGCATTCTGCAATAAGGAAAACTGTTGTGTACTGAGCTTGGATCCTAGAACAATAGGCAGGTAGGATCCTAGAAGGCAGCAACCTGATTGGTCTGCAGGAGCAGCCCAAGCCAGCTCCAGGAGGAAGTGAATCAGCAACCTGATTGGCCTGCAGGAACAGTCCAATCAGGCTCCAGGAGGGGAGATGAATCAGCCAACCACAAGGGACCCATTGTGTAAATAATGTATATATAGCCAGAGGTTTGGGGAGAAAGCACTCACTCACTGTTTACCATGAGCTGAAATAAAGAGCATGAAATCAACACTCAACTCCGAGTATATTTCAAAAACATACCTCAGATTCTGCCATAATATTTTGCTAGCATTTATCTCATACAATCCTGTATTATCTTGGCCTGCTAAGATGCATGCAGCTCATCAGCAATGCATTGTAACCTGCCAGAAACTTAATATACCTCCTGCTTGTTGCAGTCCCCAGTCAACAAAAACAAGATACAGTAGTACCTTGGTTCTCAAACTTAATCCATTCTGGGAGTCCATTCGGCTTCCAAAAAACGTTTGCAAACTGGAAGACTTATTTCAGGGTTTGTGGCATTCGGGAGCTGATTTGTTCGACAACTAAGCCGTTTGAGAACCATGGTGCCACTGTGCATATTTCAGCTCCTGGTAGGCCACTCTACATACTAGTAGAGTGCTTTTGGGTTAATGGGTCATAAGCTATTAAGATAAGCCTATCTTAATGTTTCTCATGTTCTCATAGAATTTGAATCAGAAGGAGACTCTAGGGGAAGTGTCTTAGAAATCCACTGAAGTCATGCACGCATCATCTTTTCATTGCTTGTCATATAGTTAGATCCTAAATTGTAATCAATCTTCCAAACACTAAGAAATGTTATATCCTTTTCCAGGTTCTAATTTCCTCAATATTATTTTGCACATGTTCTCTTTTCCACTGCCACTTGAGAATTGTGGCATGGAGGCAGGGCAAGTGAGCCTGTTGTCTAGGTAACCACACAAGACTCGCTTTCATGCTGCATACCTAATGCCAGGAGGACAGGATTAGTAGCAGACATCGTCCATCCCCTACCACCACTGCTGCACATGTCACAGCTTTACTCCTCTGTCAGCCAGCCCAGGCTGCTTGGTTTGGCCAGGGGGGTCAGATCAGTGGGAACCGTCTGATCCTACACCACCAAGACCAGAGAATCCACCCCCAGTAAAGGCAGGCAAGACATGAGTCTGACTAAAATCACACATGACCCAAAAACCCAAAGGAGCAGGGGAATACATAGATGCCTTGGAAAGGATGCAACTTTAATAAATTGTTGTCATCTAGGAGTTGCATTCCCCAAACATTGGCATTTGCTTTTGTAAAGGACATCCCATTTACATGACACAGAACACAAGCACTACCCTTGGGCAGTACATCAGTTTCTCAAGCTTCCATGCAAAGCAGAGGGTGCCATGTCTGATGAATGTGGGTTGCACAGGTATAGAAGTGGGGGGGAGGGTCCATTTCCTAAAAGTTCATAAAGAATTGTGAGTAGGTCACTGATATAATGGGGCAGAGACTCCTGTCCCTCAATAAAACACCCCGTGAGCAGCTAAAGTTTGCATTGCAACTGCATTACAGTGGTACCTTGGTTTACGAACTTAATCTGTTCCGGAAGTCTGTTCTTAAACCAAAACCGTTCTTAAACCGAGGCGTGCTTTCCCTAATGAGGCCTCCCGCGCCGATGCCTTTTCACTGTTCAGATTCCATTCTTAGACTGAGGTAAAGTTCTCAAACCAAGACACTATTTCGGGTTTTGCAGAGCTTGTAAACCAAATCGTTCTTAAACCGGACTGTTCTTCAGCTGAAGTACCACTGTATTTGCAATCCTCAACAACATTCCTGACTGAGGTGGTGGTGAAACTGGGGCCTGCAGTGCAGAAAAGCTTGTTGAAATAACCCTAGCCAGAGGCAACTGACAAATCCTAGTGCTGGACAGTCTAAATATCAGCGAGTCTTTGTGAGAGTTCCTTTTTTATTTTTTAAGGACTCACTGTTTCTGCTGATGAACAGATGCCCCATTCTGCTTATGGAACCTGCATGCTCATGGGTAAGAGTGTTCAGCACAAACAAAAACCTCCCCCTTCCCCTTTTCTCTCTTTCTTGTCCTTTTTTCTTTCTCTTTTGTCCCTCCACTCTTTTCTTCTTCCTTCTTTAAAAGAATCTGCTGACCCATTTCAATCTACATTTCTCCTTTCCTACAAACACAGCTCTTTCCTTTCTCTTTGGCAGGCATGGTCTACCATGTGCATCGAGAGATGAAACATTGGCTCTTGGCGTTGTTTTCCAAGCCTGGCTTTGGATCCTCACTTAATAGCTTCCCAGTGTTTGTAGAAAACTTGTTGTGTGGAACTGTTGGCAAGAATGGATGAAATAACATCCAAACGAACAATCCAAACACAAAGCAATGAATAAAATGGCATCTATTGGAAGAGCAGACGATGCACAACAGCCTGTATGTCAACAGTTAAGGGCTTCTCCAGAGTGCTCAGGGCTGCTGAGCAGGGAAGGTAAAACAGCCTTTTCCAGTACTTCCAGTATGCTTTCTGCAGACCTGTAGAACTATGGCAGTTCCCAGTGCTCTATATACTCATTATTGGTGGAACTAAGGAAAAGTGCCTACGGATGGTCGGATAGATAAAGAGAAGCATGGCACTCCCATGACTCACAAAAACTAATAGCTGGAAATATCCATAGGTAAGGGTTGCATTTGCACATGAGCTGGGAAATGGTTTAGGGATATTCTGGGCAATTCTGGCTAATAAGAATTTGCCCTTAAACTGACTTAAATGAGGCTACATAGATTAATATGGCCTCGGCCCAGTCTACCTGAAGGATCATCTCCACCCCCATCGTTCAGCCCGGACATTGAGGTCCTCCTCTGAGGGTCTTCTGCTGGTTTCCTCACTGTGAGAAGTGAAGTTACAAGGAACCAGGCAGAGGGCCTTCTTGGTAGTGGCGTCCTCCCTGTGGAACTCCCTCCCTTCGGATGTCAAGGAGATAAAGAACTACATAACTTTTAGAAGGCATCTGAAGGCAATCCTGTTTCAGGAAATTTTTAATGTTTGATGTTTTACTATGTTTTTATATATGCTGTAAGCCACCCAAAGTGGCTAGGGTATAAATATTATTATTATTATTATTATTATTATTATTATTATTATTAGTTTGCGAACAGGTTCTATTTATGCAACAAAGTTCTAAAAAAAGGTCAAGAAAGAGGGAAAGAAACACCATACAAATAAAAATAATACAGGATCCATCCTCATTTAAAACATTGAAAATCTGTAATTTGCACATTGAAATAGCCCATATGTTCTACAAGGATCCACAAATTTATTTCTTCTTAAGAAAAAAATAGGACATGTCTATTACATAAATGTAATATAAAATGTTAATTTTGTCATGATTGCATAGTCCCATTGTTATTATGCCATTTTTTTCATAGGACTATAGGTGTTCTCCTCTTCCCTGCAGTGAAGACTAATTAAGGCTCAGTATACACATGGAGCAGGGACGCGGGTGGCGCTGTGGGTAAAAGCCTCAGCGCCTAGGGCTTGCCGATCGAAAGGTCGGCGGTTCGAATCCCCGTGGCGGGGTGCGCTCCTGTTGTTCGGTCCCAGCGCCTGCCAACCTAGCAGTTCGAAAGCACTCCCGGGTGCAAGTAGATAAATAGGGACCGCTTACTAGCGGGAAGGTAAACGGCGTTTCCGTGTGCGGCTCTGGCTCGCCAGAGCAGCGATGTCATGCTGGCCACATGACCCGGAAGTGTCTCCGGACAGCGCTGGCCCCCGGCCTCTTGAGTGAGATGGGCACACAACCCTAGAGTCTGTCAAGACTGGCCCGTACGGGCAGGGGTACCTTTACCTTTACCTTTATACACATGGAGCAGGATGAGGTGGAAGACTCCAAAGGTGATAGATTGTGCCACTTTGGCATAAAGGCAGGGCACTAGATTTCTGAAGGCTGCCTAATGTTAGGGAAGAAATATCTACAAGTAGACACTGGGTAGGCCAGGATGCTTTCTGCCTAAAGTACTGCTTTTCTGCTTCCAGGAAGCTGAGCTTTGTTTTGTTGTTAAGTAGGGGAGCATTCTGCCTGCTGTCTGAAGTGATATGTTGCATCCCACCACCTCATTCTACTGCACAGGTAAACCAGGAGTAAGCTAATATAGACCTAAACTGATCTGATTCCAAATATTCCAGTTTCTGTTGTCTGGTTTGTGGACTGGGCAAGTGGTTAAAAAAGAAGCTGTATCTCTCCTGACCTGGATTGGGTTCAATCTGCAATTTGGAAATGCAGTTGCATAGCTGTGTATTTTTGCTGGCCCTCATGCAAGCATAGTCTTTTGAGAGAAGAGGCATCTCAAGGCTGGGGGGGGGGGCGACTTGAGTACTTAACAAAAAGCATCCAAGAGTATCTGAGGATACAGGAAAGAACCAAGACCCAGAATACTATTGGGAGCTTTTATGTGTAGTGTGTTCCTGCTCCCCTATAATTTCTGAAAAACAGTCTAGTAAATACCAATTCCCTGGTAATGACTCCCCCAACCATCAAATTTAGGATGACCCTTCTGACATAACCCCCTCCCCAACAGAATTCCCCCCCCCCAGCCACATCTGTTGCCTAGCCAGACCTTTCATGTAGTCTAACCATGAGTCCCCTGCATGATGTGGTTATTGCCCAGGTTGACCTTCCCTCTGAGAAGTCCAGATCAGTGTATGACACCTTGACTATCTGAGCACTTCTTGTCAATGACAGCAGCCCCTGGTCCTGCACAAACAGTACTCAACATGGATCTGCCATTGACTAATTATGGCTCAATACTGACAATGCAATAGGGTCGTGTAATTCATGTTCTTAGACATTCTGACCCAGGACAGGCTATTTGAGGTACCTGGGAGATGAAGAAAATATCAGCAGATCGCGCTACTAACACATCCAGTTGTTGAACATATTTTGTAATTAAAGATTCTGTTTCCTCTTGCGAAGACTCCCAGCTCAGTTCTCCACTTAGGCATTTTGTATAATTAATGTTCTTGGATTTCTGTTCTTTTTGTTTTCTTTTTTGCTGCGGGGCTTGTTTAAAAAATTTAATAGGCCTCTAACTGTTGACATAATTGTATGTAATAAATTGTCCTAAAACAGATTTACATGCTATTCAGACTCCTCTTAAGCAGTGACCTTTATTCAGTAAATAACTATAGAAATTCACATAAATCATAATCTCTTCTTCAGAATCAATCCTGGGTTCAGAGATCTCCCCATGACACAGATCAAATTAGGCAGTTCTGCCAGAACGCAAATAGGGTGTTCTGTGATCTGTGGCCTGATGACCCCCATCTGAACCACTAAACAGAACTTTCCCTCTGGACCCTTTTACCAGCAAATTCTGAATTTTGATCCTATCTGTGGGTGAGTGGGGCTCCACCCCATCCCTCACCCCAGCACTTAGCTTATGAATCCAACCCAATGCCTTTTCCCACCAAAGTTGTGACAATTGCTATGAGGAAGGCAAAACCCACAGACAGGTCCAATATGTCTGAAAGCAAATTCCTTCCTGGCCCCAAATGTGGCGACTGATTAGCCCCACAGCAAAGCCATACATGTGCGTTGCCTGCTTGCAGCCCAAACTTGTGAAGGGGGTGTTGTTGCCAGCCAACCATGCTGCCCACACCAAGCACAAGCAGCATATAAACTGGGTTGGCTCTTCCTTCCAAAGGCCATGATTGGCCAGTTCAAACCAAAATTGAGCAGGCAATCCTTAGAGCCCCCTTGGCTGGCCAAGGTCAAAGATGAGCTGCCCACATGAGCAATGGATCACCCTCCTTCCTTCACTCGGCTCACTGATGTCGCTCAAGGCCTCAACTTCCATTGTACCTGAAGGAGGTAAGCGGTCTTTACCTGTAGGCCTGTGCCCTTCTTTAATAGCTGTGAACCTGTGCTATTCATTTGAACCTGAGTTAGTGGAGTGGGCATGGTGAGAGCATAGTTAAACATTACATCCAGGGATCTAAGGTATCGTGTGAGGGTCAAGTCTCCAGACTCCTCCACCTCCTTGGTCTGAGAGAAATCCTGCCAAGGAGCTGTATTCAAAGAGTGTTAATACCAATTATCAATACGTGTATGGAGCCTGATTTTAGTTACTAACAGTTCAGCCACACTTCAGCTTGCCCCGTCACTTACTCCTGGGGAAATGAGCAAACGTCAAAGGTTTTCTCCAGATTGACACTGGCTGTGATTTAGCACTAAAGAGTGGGCTTTTCAGGGGAAAGCAGTGGGGAAAAGGCAAGAGGCTCGGATCCATGTTTTCTAGGCATGGGGAAAGCAGAAGTCTGGACAAGCCCTAAGGTATAACAGACAACACAGAAGGTAGAGGACAGTTAGAGGTAGAAAAAGCAAGTTCAGAAAGTTTGAGAAACTCAGATCGTAAAGAATTATTATTGACCAAAAGTTGAGGTAGCCTCAAATTACCTTGTAGGCTTGATATTTGCTAGTGGAACATTTTCATCTTGTACTTTGCTTCAGGGATTGATGGGGAAGAAATCATATCACTTCCCCATTTTTTAAAATGAAAATGTCTTTATCCTATGAGCATGAAGATTTTTCTCTTTTTGCTTTTCTGGGATGCATTAATATTTTAGATGGATAGACTGGGACATATCTTACAAGCATCAGTGAAAAGTCCCTTCAAATTTCCAGATTCTTCCCCCAACTTCTAATATCACAGCGAGCAGTAACAATTAATAAACTAAGTTTTTTCAGCCCTTATGAAAACTCCAACATCCCCTCCCTGATGAGGAGAGCTCAAATTCATAACTTCACTTTAAAAAAAATAACATGTTTTTTTAATGGAACAGGAGTATTTCAAATGATGTTCTGGGGAGTGAAGGGCAGCTTGTTTTTCTATTATTAAAATAAATTATTAAACATGTGGTATTAAATGCAAGGAATGATCTAACAAAATCAGAGCATTTCTTATTGCATTTTGCCATGTGCTGTGTAAAGAATTCAGCTCATTCTTTACAGAGCATTGCATAATGCTAGTTGACATAAAGCTGGTTTCAAAACACGTGATGGCTATCTTACATGTGCCCTTAAATAATTGATTAACTGGTTGTTGTTGTTTTTTTTTAGAAAAATGTCACCTATTTCTCCACAGAGATTCAACCTGGCTAACAAAACTGAACAGAACAAACCTAATCTCCTTTAAAAAACCAACAACAGCCAATATGCATTCAAGTTTATAAATGGACCCATTTCCAATTCTGCTTAACAAACGTAACACAGAACTGATCCAGCAAAATAAAAAGAGAAAATATGCAATTAACCAAATTCCATTTTTAAAAGCCAGGTCTTCAGCAACTGCTTGAAGCAGTATAGTTATAGTGCCTAATGGACCTCGCCTGGGAAGGCATACCATAGGAACCACTGCCAGAAACTAACAGGAAGAAGTCATGCAGCAATAAGGATGAGAACTAGAGAGTCTACATCAGGTACAAGGTGGATGTTTTTAGACGCCAACTCCCATCTGTGTCCATTGGCTATGCTGGCTGGGACTGATGGGAATTGGAGACCAACTTCAGAAGGACCAGCAGGTGTGCATCCCTGGAACAATCCAGATGACTGCATTGTAGCAGCCTGACATATGTATCCACCCAGAAACAAACCAGGAAACATTATAGCTTAGTATGAATCTGAGCATAAGATTTCAATTGTGCCCCGAGGCCCCCAAGCCCTTCCCCAAGTAAATAACTTCACACTGACACGTAATTTTGGTTTAACTTTATTGATTACAGCAAAGTGAGTGTTATTGGCTTTGGCATTGGCAACAGACTATAACTGACTCCTGCCTCTCTGGCTGGTAGTCTGAAAGGGTAAACACCAAACGAGGGAGCAACATCAATGAAGATCAAACGAAGCTCACCCCGGGGTTCCTGTGGTCCTAGACCTAGCCCCATGTCGCACTGCCACTTTTATAGGCTGCCACCAATCATGCCACCTGCACTGATTGGCTCAAACGGCTTGGTGTGATTGTGGGGTCATACAAACAAGGCCTGGGCCACGCCCAGCACCTTCAACCTGGTGGGGGTTGTCTCAGGGGCCCGTGCACAACCAGTACCCTCGTTAAAGAGGATCCCATTTGATTTAAAAAGTCAGGCCTATACAAAACAGAGCTGACACCGTAAGCTAAACCAAAACTAGGAATTGGCATATTTAGTGATTTGGATATAATTTCATTTGGCATAGGGTGGATTAGCATGTACACAGAAGCCCTCTTCAGACATTCTACTTATATGTAATGTTAGACTTGTTAAGAATATTTCCAATTAAAGCTAGAATTTTAGAAAATGTTTGCTTATTAAGGCTATACACTTAAAAATATACATTTTTAGCCAGCTCTGTCTGACAGGTGGGCAGGGTAACTGACACCATAAGCTGGACACTTGTTCCAAAGAACAGCAGAAATGCTTATCAGGCACAAACAGCTCCATCTGGGAGGACACCAGTCATAAACATGCTGAATGCACAGACAACAAAGATTGCATGCCATGTTTCAGTCTTGACTGAGGGATGAGGGGGAGGTGCAATATTTGGATGTCAATGCCCAGGACAGTGTTTGACGTCAACACTCTTCCGATGACCCAGGAAGGAATTGGGACAGAGTTTTGGAATGCAGAAGGCACTATCTGAGGAAGTGGTCTTAGAGAAGCCTCCATCAGCAAACAGCACACTCTCAAGCAATTGGTCACCCCTTGCCTGAAAGTGACCGTGACAATGAATGAATGAATGAATGAATGAATGAAACAAACTTTATTTTCATCAGGCATCGGCCATAGCAACAAAAGAACATTGTGGTATACACAGAACAAAATAAGAAGTTGATTATATAAAGCACAGGTTAGAGTCCTACATCAGCAGTCAAATAGTGGACCTTATTCTGATATGACTATGAATGTTTAGGACAGCTTATTATACACGTATAACTGGCTATGCATGTGCTTTAATAAATGTTATAGAAATGGTGCCTAATTGCAATTAGTTGACCTGTCTCTCATTACATGAGTTAGAACCCTAGAAGATCAGGATCTAAACTACAAAGGAGGCTCCCTGCTTCAGACATTCTCTCAACAACTCATGCACAGGAAACAGCATAGGGTGTTCATCCCTGCTCAGATGTTGTTTTTACACATGAGTATAATGCCTAAATATTTCTCTTACAAACAGCACAATCTTATGTCTAGTTACTCTGCAGTATGTTCCCCTGTGTTCAGAGGAGCTTACTAGCATATATGTGCTTACAGAATTGTAGCCTAAATATATTTTTCTTTTAAAGAGAGAGAGAAAAACTAGATTGTGAATTAGGGCTGTGCACTATACTCCAGAGACAGCTGATGTGATTTTAGTTTTAGTTCTTAAAAAATTTAGACAGAGCCCAAAAAGGAAAGAGCTCCATTATGGCCTTTACACTGCACTCCAATTTTCTCTAAAATGTCATACTGGTTATTATTTTATTTATGCCATTTTGTGTTGAAAATTGAAAGGGAACCCCATCCCAACTATAAAAGCATCCAGAGCTGCTTAAAAATGTCTTTTTAATGTTTTATGATCTAACTTTCTAACTAGTTCCTACTTAAAGTTCCGAACAGGTAAGCTCAGGCCATTGCAGTTAGTTATTAGAACTTCTTTTCCTCTTCACACAAGAAAGGCAGAATCTAGAGGAAGAGTCTTAATATTGCCAGATGTTCATGAAGACAGAAATCCTCTTGTATGAAAAAGTTCATGGAGAGGAGAAATACAGCTCAAGTGCAACCATAATCGTCTTTCTGCTGTTTACACCTACCTTTACCTTGCAGAATGTGGTGCTCATCTAGAGTCATTGTCTATATGACTAGAGTGACCAGATTCAAAGGAAGACATTTACACCCGCACCGTTGCTCATTGTGCAGAAGAAGCAATATCATCAGGCCCAGCTTTTTCCTCTAACACTACACAACAATCCCTTCTCTCTCTACACAACTATGACAAAACACTCCATTATGCTGAATTAGAAGAGGTTCCATTGCTCATTGGAGGTTTTAAAGAAGACATTGCATGGCCATCTGCCACAAATGCTTTGGTTGTGATTCCTGCATTGCAGGGCATTGCATTAGATGATGCTTGGGGTCCCTTCCAACTCTACAATTCTATTATTTTATGATGGGTTTTGGTCCTACCCTGTGGAACAGGAGAGGAGAGAGATGCTAAGATCTAAACTCTGCTCTGAACGGGTGGGTTGGGATTATGAGCAGCCGCAAGAAGCAAGAGAATGAAACTGAATTTCTCTTGGGGGATTGGAGTTACTCCCTGTCGTAAACTCCTTGAGCAATCAGGAAGCCTGTCAGCACAGCATCAGCTGGTTTAAATAGAATCTGAGATAATGTCCTGGTCCTTCGCAGGCTCATAAGTAGAGAGGAGTGGACTGTGAAATGGAAACAGCATCCAATAAACTTCCACACAGAAACAGACATGCACAAATTTATGAAGTGTGGCTAGGCAAAGGGAAGAAATGCAGTTCTGTTTGCATTAGAATGCAAACTTCTTTAACTTGCCCTTCCCAAATCAATCTGTGGACTAAAACACAGCTATCATTTGACATGCACACATTTTGTAATGCAGTTCTCCAACAGACAGTGTGTACAAAAATGCATAAATGAAGGGGAAAGGTGTGTACATTGATGAATATACAAAAATGCATCATATTTGGATAAATTGCTTGCAAAATAGGTGCATTAGCCAAAACTGCATACCAAAATGCTGACAAATTTTCATGACCATTTTTAAAAAAAAGAAATTACCAACTGGAAATGGGGTGAAATAATCAGAAAAAATAAAAACTGAAGATATTCCCCCAATTTTAAGAGTCTGTGTTCCAGTGCACTCTTCTTTGCTTATAATTTCTCCTGAAGTTCATGAAACATTTCCCCAAGGAATTTATGACTGTGATGATATTATTATCATTATCATCCTTATTGAAGATGTTGCCTTGGCTTTCCTCAATTAAAAAAAAATCAGTGTTCAAGGGTTCTCACATACTAATGTACATACAATGTGATAAAAATAAACAGGAGATTAAAAAGCTGCATAAAATAACCCAACAGCAAGCAGTAGGATTCAGCCAAATGCTGGGAAAGCTGTCAGCAGATAAAAATCATGAAGATGTTCTTAGCCAATTTCCCCAGGCAGACATTCTATAAAGTGGGCGCCACTGCAGAAATTGCCCTGCTTAGACAGATGATATGTTATTGTTCTGCTTTGTAAAGAACACTTTGTTATTCAATGGTCACATATTCTTATTGAAAATTGTGAGACGTGGGAGTGTTCTTTGAATATATTATAAAAGTATGCTAATGCTCATTGTTCCCCATTATGTTGTCCAAACGCCATGTCACTGTTCCCACTATGAGCCATCCACTCTCCATATTCTCTCTCCTTCCTCTTCCCATATTTCCGTGTGTGTTTAGGTATGAATATGTAAATGGTCCCTTTCTGATAATTAGGCTGCAACAACCCTATGGACAGTAAGCCCAGATGAACACAGTGGGATTTAACTTCTGAGTACGCCTGCAGAGGACTGCACTGCGTAACAGATAACATTGAGTTTACGGATAACATTGAGTTTACGGCGTTAGTACTTAGTTCTTAGTGAAACGAAGCACATTTCTGTGGAAATAATCTCCATTTAATTTTTCCTTGAAGGAAAAGCCATAGTGTATGGTCAGATGCAGTGCTATATTCTAGATTCTGGTCTTGCACCATTTTCCCATCCAAAACCCTCCTCTCTGAGTTTTATGTTACATAACTTAGAGAGTATGGGGATAGGTCATGATTTTATAAACGGTATTAAAGCGATCTATCAAGAACAAAAAGCTAAAATTATTGTAAATAATGTGGTTTCAGAGGAAATTAGAATTGAGAAGGGAACCAGGCAAGGGTGCCCACTGTCCCCTCTGCTGTTTATCTCGGTTCTGGAGGTCTTGCTAAGTATGATTAGAAAAGACAAACAAGTTAAAGGTATTACAGTAGGTTCGAAACAATACAAATTAAAAGCCTTTGCTGATGATTTAGTTCTGACATTACAAGATCCAGACTCCAGTGCAGTTAAAGCACTGGAGCTAATACATGAGTTTGGTCAGGTAGCAGGATTTAAATTAAACAAGAGCAAGACCAAAGTAATAGAGAAAAATCTGGATAATGAAGAAAGGAAAATATTACAAGAAAAAAACGGGCCTAGATTTTGTGAAAAAAGTTAAATACTTGGGGGTGAACCTGTCTGGGAAAATTTTGAATTTGTATAAGGATAACTATGAGAAAATATGGAATGAAATTAAAAGAGATTTAGAGGTGTGGTCTAACTTAAAATGTCATTAATGGGCCAGATTTCTGTGATTAAGATGAATGTGCTGCCAAAGATGCTTTTTTTGTTTCAAGCCCTCCCAATTATAGACAATGTAAAATGTTTTAAAGAATGGCAAAAAGCTCTTTCTAGATTTATCTGGCAGGGGAGGAAACCCAGAATTAAATACAAATTACTTACGGATTCTAAAGAAAGAGGGGGATTCTCTCTGCCAGATTTAAAAATCTATTTTGAAGCTGCTGCACTTTGTTGGATTAAAGAATGGATGAAATTAGAAGATACGGATTTACTAGATTTGGAAGGATTTGATAATGTATTTGGTTGGCATGCATATTTGTGGTATGATAAAGTAAAAGCCCATAAAGCATTTAAAAATCATATAATTAGGAAATTGTTGTATAATGTTTGGATAAAATACAAAGACCTTTTAGAAAGAAAGATGCCCAGATGGCTTTCACCAATGGAGGCAAAGGCCCAGAAAAAAATTAAATATGGATACCAAATGGTTGAGATATTATGACTTATTAATAGAGGAAGAGGAAGGTTATAAATTAAGACCATTTGAGCAAATTAAAGATAAGTTAAATTGGCTACATTACCACCAGATTAACGAATTGTATAAACTGGATAAGAAAAATGGTTTTGCCTTGGAAAAATCCAAGTTGGAGATGGAGTTCTTAGATACTGAAGGTAAAAACTTATCTAAAATGTACAAGCTTTTGCTGGAGTGGCATACGAAAGATGAACAAGTTAAATCGGTGATGATAGATTGGGCAAGAGATTTAGGACATAATATAATGTTTGAGGACTGGGAAAGATTGTGGAAGAAAGGGGTGAAGTTCACCGCATGTACTTTGTTAAAGGAAAATATTATGAAGATGATGTATAGATGGTATTTGACTCCTGTAAAATTAGCAAAGATGTATCATAACTGTGATAATACATGTTGGAAATGTAAAGAAAAGGAAGGAACATTCTTTCATATGTGGTGGACCTGCCCCAAGGTGAAAGACTTCTGGGAAAAGATTTATAATGAATTGAAAAAAATGTTGAAATATACATTTACAAAGAAACCAGAGGCCTTTCTTCTTGGAATAATAGGTTCGGAATTGCCCAAGAAAGATGTTAATCTATTTTTGTATGCCACAACTGCGGCTCGTATTATGTTAGCTAAAAAGTGGAAAACTCAAGAATTACCAACAGTAGAAGAATGGCAGATGAAGATGATGGATTTTATGGAGCTAGCCGATCTAATCGGAAGAGTCCGCGACCAGAAGGAGGAGGAACACCATGAAGAATGGAAGAAATTTAATGATTATTTAGCTAAATTTGTTAAGGTAAAATAACTGGAAATAGCGTCCAGATACTCAATGGGCTTAGGATTGTACTTATGTTAACTGACAAAATAATATGTTTAATACAAGAAGGAAAAGATTTAAAGATGTTAACGTTTAATTTAAAGGGTATTAAAACTGGGATTTGGAAAAGCGTTATAAGGATATGCAATGAAATTCAACTAAGGGGAAACGAGGAAGTTGTTTTACAAAGTAAATAACTGTTATTTTCAATAAGGTTAGGATTTATGTTTGTTATGTTTTGTTTGTTTTATGTTTTTGTTTGTCGTTGATATTGTAAAAACTAATAAAATTTTTGCAAAAAACAACAACAAAACCCTCCTCTCCAATTACACTTTGCCTTCGTGTTCAATGCAACTAACTTTTGGGTAGGTGTCTAAAGGATTGCATTGTCACTGATTTTTCTAAACATCACCTTGGAAATCCTGGCTGAAAGGCAGCCTAGAAATATTTTAAAATAAACTAGAGCTGTACCCCCTGCTCACAGAGCTCACCAAGCCCTCTTACCTGCCACTCGCTCCCTTTACATCTTGCTCAACCCCCTTCCCCTTACACCCCTCGATCCCCTCCCCTTACACATCACCCAAACTGCACTCTCCATTCACTTGCAAATTGGCCAAACCATGCCCCACTTCCCATGCAAATCTGCCAGTTCTCTCTATTGCCCCTCCTGAAGAGCTCATCAAGGAAGGGGTAAGGCTTTGAGCACCCTGTGGGACCGGCCGAGCAGGAGAAGGCGAAGCTGGCGTCAGTGAGGCAAGACACAGCCTTGCCATCAAGAACCAGGCACCACTTCCTTAGGTGGGATCAGACACACCAGCTCAGGTGTGTTTCAACATGTGGTGGTCCCATCGGGTAAGAGAGTCTTGGAAATAAACTTGCCCTGCCTCATCGTTAACAGCTTGGCCCCCACAAAGTTGATGGGCATTCCCATTCAAATAGTGTGTGTGCACTGCGTCATGCGAACAGTTATGTGGAGTGAGGCTTACCTGGGCTTCCACAAGTTGACTTATCCAAGTTGGCACCCCTGTCTGCATCTACTGCTTTGCTTGCATACCTAGGAATCATGATTTCTGGACCCAGTGCTTCCTGCTGAGCTTATACTGTTAGTAGCCTGAATAAAAACCTTTGCCTTACTCTCAAGTATGAGCAGCTGTCATTGTGTTTCGGGATGGGAGCATGACAAGAACAACTGCACTGTAAAAGCAATAAATCCCACCCCACCCAAAAAAAAAATTACAGTGTAAAAGAAAACAGAAATGGTGGTGTTTTCTTCAGTTGATGTTCAATTGAAGTTTCTGCAAGGAGATGTGATGCCAGGAAGCCGCAGGACACCTGCAGCTTTAGCAACAGGGGCCACTGTAATTAGGTAACACTGACCCTGGGTAACAGGCACTGCTGGGGAGGAAATAACTGCATAGCATGAGCTCGGGGCCTGAGAGACAACCTAAGGACTTGCGCTTGTCATTAACCCCTCGTAATTGCTCTGTGCCCAGTGGGATTGTAAAAAGAAAATGAACCGCTGATAGAATGCGTGACAGTGAAAAGTTTTTTTTAAGGGCGGTGACTTTCAGCTGCTACCTGCACTAGTATGAATGGTTAGATCCTCTCCATTCAGTTTCTAATAGCTGGTATGAAAATTTTATCTGATTTTCTACTTCACTCTTTTGAAATATTGAAGGTTGATAAATTATTAAACCAAATGTAAAATGTTACAAATGTGCGTACGTTTCGTAAAGAAGCCTGCTCAGGCAGGCTGCATAATGGGCCTGTTTCTGCCGTGCAAATAAGCTCAAATCAAGCTTCCTTTCTTTTCTCCATCTGTCTCAAGGTCTGACTACTTATTCATGAGACATCCAAGTGCTGTATATTTCCTAAGCTTTCTGCTCCACCTCATTTGATCTTGTTCTCTTCAGCTCTCCAATACTTTTAATGAACTTTCAGGTACTCTGATTTTTTACTCCTTTTTGAAGCACTTGGAAATCAAGCACCAGTTGACTTTGGGAGGACTATCAGCATGTTCCTGTGTAATGCAGAAATGTAATATAAATATTGTGTTGTGTTTTATTAGATCTTATTTTTTTGTGGTTGTAAGTTTTTAAGAATTGTTTTTAGTGTGTTGTATTTTAAATTGTTGCAACCTGCCTTGGGACCTTAGCGGGAAAGGCAAGTAATAAATGGTGATGGTGATACCACTGTGCTGTTTTGCTAATGTTGGAGAGCTGGCAGTCAATGATACCTTTCTGTTATATCCTTTGGTCCATAGAAGACTCATAAAATTTACATGCATGTAGATGGAGCTTTGCATCCATATTGGGACACTACTGTCCTATTTTATCCTTCCTCCACAATAATACAACTTAGTTCCAGGTAAAACCATGACCTGATCTGAATCATATGATTCGGACACACATTCCTCCAATGGCAGAAAAGGAAAATCACCCCAACTTACTGGAGTGCTCTAGCAGGTTACCTACTCCCACTTCTTCATCTGCCATTGCAGCAGAATAGGAAGCAGAATAAGGCTGCAATTCTAGGCACATTTACCTGAAATTAAATCCCATTGAGCTCAGGGCGCCTTACATCCAGATAGACATACATAGGAATGTGTTGTGAAGGAGCTGGCTGGTGAGGCAAATGGATTGTTGTAGTTGTTGCTGCTGCTGCTGTAAGGGCCAGCAAAAGAAATTCTGCAGTGCGGGGGACCACTGCTGTGAGCCGTCACAGCAGAACAAGAAATAGCTTAAAGGCTCAGTTCAAGAATGGTTCATTGGTTTGTTCTTTCACTGCTGAAGCCAGCCAATGAAAGGGTATTGGGGGCAGACTGCTTCAGCAGCACATATACTAAAACTGGAATGATATAGGGAAGATTAGCACAAAATACCTGGAGGCATATTGGTGATGGGAAATACCCCTTTCCCAGAGTTCCTTTCTCCCTTCTGCATTGCCCTCTCCTTGTTAACAATAACAATAACAATAACAATAACAATAACAATAACAATAACAATAACAATAACAATAACAATTTATTATTTGTACCACTCTGGGGAATTAAAAATACATTAAAACACCAGTCATTAAAAACTTCCCTAAACAGTGCTGCCTTCAGATGTCTTCTAAATGTCAGGTAGTTGTTTATCTCTTTGACATCTGATGGGAGGGCGTTCCATGGGGTGGGTGCCACTACCAAGAAGGCCCTCTGCCTGGTTCCCTGTAACTTGGCTTCTCACAGTGAGGGAACTGCCAGGCCCTCGGTGCTGGATCGCAGTGTCCGGGCAGAATGATGGGGGTGGAACACTCCTTCAAGTATACTGGGCCAAGGCCATTTAGGGCTTTAAAGGTCAACACCAACACTTTGAATTGTGCTCAGAAACGTACTGGGAGCCAATGTAGGTCTTTCAAGACCAGTGTTATGTGGTCTCGGTGGCCACTCCCAGTCACCAGTCTGGCTGCCACATTGTGGATTAGTTGTAGTTTCCAGGTCACCTTCAAAGGTAGCCCCACATAAAGTGTGTTGCAGTAGTCCAAGTGGGAGATAACTAGAGCATGCACCACTCTGGCGAGACAGTCTGCGGGCAGGTAGGGTCTCAGCCTGCATACCAGATGGAGATGATAAACAGCTGCCCTGGACACAGAGTTAACCTGCACCTCCATGGACAGCTGTGAGTCCAAAATGACTCCCAGGCTGTGCACCTGCTCCTTTAGGGGCACAGTTGCCCCATTCAGGACCAGGGAGTTCCCCACACCTGCCTGCCCCCTGTCCCCCAAAAAGAGTACTTCTGTCTTGTCAGGATTCAACCTCAATGTACAAAGACTCTCTTTCTTTCTTTCTTTCTTTCTTTCTTTCTTTCTTTCTTTCTTTCTTTCTCTCGCTCTCTCTCCCTCCCTCTCCCTCTCCCCCTCTCTCATACACGCATACACAATTCTTCAGGCAAAGCAATTAAAATTATATTATAAATATAATGAGAAGTTGCATCTTCTATCTCCCTCTCTAATAAAGTACATGTGGGTGGGTGCTCTCTGAAGAGAAAGCAAAGATTGGGAAATGTTGCAACTGGGTTGGTTTTATTAGGACTGTTCTATCTGTTTGCTGATTGTTGTGTTCTGAATGGCCCCTTGTTGGCTACAGGTTAACAACCTGAGAGAAGGAAGAGCTAATGGAGGAGTGTTCAGTCTTGATGCTCTAACTTTTCAATGGGCATGAAGGAGACATTGCTTTAAAAATGGTTTCCCTCTAGAAACGGGGCAGGGGGTGGCTGCTGATTGGATTCATGTGTGTGCAGGCTTATAACTGATTGGCCAGCAGGGAAATGTACTGAAAATGGACACCAGAGAAACTGACTAAATGATCTAATTGATGACTATATTGCATAGATATAGATGATATAGATGGGAGAGAGACAGAAAAGACTGTGGTTCTGTGTCTTTTTCTGGGCAAATTCAGCCCTACCTGACCAAGCTGAAAAACCATCTCTGCAGTGGATATGTCCAGTAGCCTCATTGCAACCATAGAAGTCAGGCATCAAAGTAACGGCCGAAATGTAGACAAGAGAAAGGATATTAATTTCTCATTCCCCCCACACACATCTCAGTCTCTCAGGGTTAGTATTTAAATTCTTAGAACACGGTGTCAGAGTGATTCATTGCTAGTAAAGATCAGTGCATTGCTATAAGGAAATATTGCATAAATTCATATCAATGGGGAGCAACATTCTACTCAAGCCAATTTCTTTGATGGAGAAGGATATCTGGAATTAGAAGAGACTGTCTTGTGTGATGGATAACTTATCAGTGCCACTAGTTGATTTCTTGGAAGGCCTTACAATGTGACAAAAGAAGAGATCAGTTAGGGATACAAGAAGAAAGCATTGCTTTCCATTCTGCCCTGAATTTGCTGCATGCACCTCTGTTTCTGTTCTACTGCAGTTCATTTTCCACCAAAAACTACATTTTTGTCTTTGTGGCAAAATTATGTAATTAATTATGTAAATTACATAGTTTATGTTGTCATCACATTATTCCACATTATTCATTTCAATGCAATGGAAACACAATGGGTGGGGGTATAATCAACTGCATATCATTTGCAGACTGAAAACAGTAACAGCAGTCAATAGCAATTGTACTTGCTGGATGGATTTCTGTTCCAGACATGGAATGAATAAGCAATCGTTGGTAGTTTCCGATCCCATTTCCATTGGAATTATCCGGCCTCCCTTTCACCAATCTATCTTTAAGCTGTGAATGGGGAAACTGGTCAAAATGTTTGTGGCCATTTCTTGCAATAAATGGCTGATATTTCCTACCTATGCTGTAATATTGTGCTCTTTGTCATTTGCAAAGATGAGGATATATCAGATAAAAAGAGAAAAGGTTAGCAAAGCACTTAAGTCAATAGTCTTCACATTTGACATCAGTTGCTTGTCAAGACTTTCAGCATATTTGTCCAGTGATGAAATTTTCTTCCAAAAGAATCCCATAAAATCTTGTTTCCATGGAGCCACCTTTCATTTCCCTTTTTTCCAGCTCTTGCATTCCCAATCCTATTCATGTTTACACAGGAGCATTTTTTTTGTGTTGTTGTTTTTTGTATTCAACAGGACGTCTGATACATTTGCATGGGATTTTAGCCCAAGTGGGACTTAAACTTAACGTACATAGGATTGTGCTGTGGGATGATTAACATTTCCTATATACCGGTGATTCCCACTATATTGCTGTAAGGAAGTGGCATTTTAAGAGAATAGATATATTTCCCAATATTGATAAGATACCACTTTCTCAGAATACTATAAGGGGATTGTAGACGGAATTTTAACACACCTATAGCAGAAGAGAGTGAGAGATGCCTATGCTACACCTATATTTTCTCCCCAGTGAGGTTAAGGGCAGTTTCAGATGGAGGGTTTTAGAATGTGACAGCGATAAATGTCTTCTCCCATGGCACCCATTAAAATCAAAGGTTCGCACAAGTGGTTTAAAGTGGTGGTTGGGGGCACCATCTGTTTTAGGTCATAGATAGTCAGCAACTATCTTCAACAGCCAGTTTCGAAAAGAAGAAGGTTTCATTTAATGAATGTGAACAAAATATAATTAGGAATTCTGTTTTGGGTTCATCAGTAGCATGTGCACATTTCAAACACCAGCACCTTGGTGTCACTGCAAATCCTGTTCTGCAATAATGTTAGATACAATGCACCATGAAGTTTCTGCAAGGTTACAGGTGCCGCTATTAATACCTTGATGACTGTCAGTTCTTTTGTGCCTCCTTCACCTTTTCTCTGTCATAATTATGTCTCTAACAGAGATACCAGAATAGAGACTCAGTAGCGTGAGATTAATAGTACTACTACTGGGAAAGTTGTATTCAGTCTGAAACATCCAGCAGTTTTGAAATTCTATTAGAACATCTCTCTGGTTAGAATGCATTCAAGGACCCCAGGGGTGTTGAATGCAGGCAGTGTGGCCTCTACTGAGAGCTAGAAAAAAGGTATCTCCTCATTTTCCAGAGGCTCCTTAAACAGGGTGGGGCTAAGCACAAGTGTTATTTCAATAAAGACAACTTGTAAATCTGTCCTTACAGTTTGGAGCACCCAAATGGCTAGGGCTTGGGCATGCCCAGTTAAGACTTTGGATTTCTTCCCTCAAAATAAGAGGCATTCAGGTCATACCACAAACAGCTTTTGAAACAGCCTTCACATGCCCCTCAACTGCCCTCATTAAATCAGGACATCCCACTTTGGGGCAGCACAGCACCCAAAAATGCAGCACGTTGTGCTGTGGCCCTGAAGGACATTCATAGCATGATCTTTCATGAGATCAAGGAGCCCAAAACCACACATTTTGAGCACTGAAATCTCACGTAGGTCATGTGACTCATGTGGGAGCGTGTCACAGAAGACATGTCTCCTGGTTTTCTGTGGCGAGATGTTGGAGGCTATGCTCTCGGTTTCAAAAGGGATGCGTGCTTAGAGTTGCAGAGCTTTTCCACTCAAAAATGGTGGCCCAAGCTATTCCTTGTTTTTCTCCACCACTACCTGCTTCATGGCCCAAGCAGGTAACCACACACCCAGCTACTGGCAGACACCATGTTTTCTCAGACTGTGGCAATTCACAGTCTTGTCTGGATGGGATTTCCACCCAGCAAAAGTAGTAAGCAAGTAGTGAACACAGATGAGCCTGGCATCCTATGGGATAAACTTTCCCTGACAGCCAAACTAATGATATTAAGCAGCAGCGTTTTCTGCTGTGCACATCTCTGCCTGACCTTATACCAGGATGCTTCCCCCTTTTGACTTTCTTCCTTAAAAAGCCTAATAGATTTTCTTTAGCTTGAGGCAGAGTAAACCTCTACTGGATTGAAGTAATGTAGAAATATTAGAAAAGATTGGGGCTGGGAATTCTTCCCTTCCTCCCCATTCTCCTTGCAGGGTGATTGGAGGAAAAATGTCTGACCTAAATCTGCCAGACACCTTCAAAAGCAGAAGGATGAAAATGTGTGAGGGGAGCGGTATAATCTGCAAGCCACCCAGCACCAGTGAATAATTGTTATTGGAATGCAAATGCCACGAGATTAATCTGAAGGGGAAACAAAATCTGAGCAAGTGTTAAATGATTATAGTTTTACTCTCATATTTCTTCTTTTTTTGTCTAGATAGATATTCTGCACTATAAATAAATATTTTCAGATGTAAGCATGCACCTCATGCACTTTCATTTGTTTTAATTTTATTTGAAATTTAAGCCAGAGAGGGAGGGCGAGACTTGAGGGAGAGCTAAATTTCAAACTAGAGCACCACCTACAGCTTATTTGGTCAAATTGCAACGTGGGGGGGGGTCCTTTTTGAAAAAGAAAACAAGCAGGTCTAAACATCACCATTTTATTCGATTGGGTTTTTTTAGCTTTTTTATTAATGGTGCATAAAAAGAATACAAAAAGACACAGAGAAAATACATGAGTACACAAAGACAAACTGCCATTTACACATACAAAAAGTACCTTCCCACCCCCATGATATCCTATCACCACACCTAGCGACTTCCCTCCACTACAGCTTGACTTCCATAGGTTTTGAATTCAGTACCCAACATTGCAATCTTTTAGGTTTTTTATTTTAAGCTTTGTATAGACTATCTTATTATTATTACTCCCCCACCCCCGTTCCTTGAGTCTAGGCATATCAGCATGTTCTTCTCTGAACAGTGCTTGTCCGTATATTCTTCAAAACATTGCCATTCTTGTCTTAGTTTTTGATTTGACTGCATTCTTATATATGCAGTTAGCTTTGCCATTTCGATAAATCTTTGGTGGGTATTGACTCATTCTTCCATTTGCTGGCAAACGCTCTCCTGGCGGTGGCTGTGGCATAAAGAAAAATTCCTTTCTTTTTTGTGGTATATCTTTCCCCAGTGGGCCTAATAAGAATGCCTCTGATTTCTTTTGGATAGGTATTTTAAACATTTTTTTAAGTTCTTCATGTATCATGCCCCAATATGTTTTAGCTTTTTCGCAGCTCCACCAGGTATGGAACATTGTTCCCTCCACTTTTCCACATTTCCAGCATAGGTTTGACTTTTATTTATAAATTTTGGCAAGCTTAGATGGTGTTAGGTACCACCTGAAAAACATATTTCTTGAAATTTTCTTTTATAGTGTAGCACGCGGTGAACCTAATGTCAATGCGCCAAAGTCTTTACCACTGGTCCAAATAAATCATGTGGCCAATGACTTATGCCCATTTTACCATCACCTCTTTTACTTCTTCTTCTTCGAGGTCCCACTCTAATAAAAGGTTATAAACTTTATATAGTATTTGCTTATTATTTTTCAATAGTACTTTATGTAATTTTGATGCTTCTGTGTCAAATCCTCTTTTTATATCTGTTTTAAAGACACTTTTTAATTGATTATATTGGAGCCAATCCGATAAATAATGCCTTATTTCATCAAATTGTTTGAACTTTGGTTGACCTTGTTCTTCTGTCAGAAATTGTCTATAGGTGGCCCATCCGCTTTGCATAAACACCACCATTTATATGGCCGCATTTTGGTGGTTTTGCTTATTGCAATAACTATTCATCCCAGCAATGGATTTCCTCTCCTGGTTCCTTAAGGGTGGTCGGAGTTTATTTGGCCTGGTGCTGCCATTAGAAAGCTGATTTGGAATGTCATGGAGGAGCAATAGACTGTCGTGTGTGTGTGTGTGTGTGTGTGTGTGTGTGTGTGTAATATTTTTATCCAAGGGAAACACACCTTTTGAATTTTCTTCCTCATGAAGAAATAGCACATCAAAATAGCCTTAAGAAATCTACATTTTGACTTAAAGAGTGGAGTGCCATTGCTGTTCTGCATTATGCAGTGAAATGTCTTGGGCCAATACTGGTTGGAATAGGTAGATGAAGCAAGACTGTAGAAATCCTGAAGTGACCACTTAGCAATCTAGAGTAGGGCTCAGCAAATGGAGGTCTTGGGTAAAATATGGCCCGTGACCAGTATCATTTTGTCTCACCAAAGGCAGGCAAAGGTCATGCATGGGCTAAGAAAATTGGAT
Organism: Podarcis liolepis; assembly: GCF_965112155.1. NCBI lineage: Eukaryota > Metazoa > Chordata > Lepidosauria > Squamata > Lacertidae > Podarcis > Podarcis liolepis. Next base: position 89,750,083 of record NC_139554.1, read on the forward strand.
TTGCTGACAGGGCACTTTGAGGTATTTCATTTGTGATCTCCACTAACTACTCTCTTCTCAAAGTGGACCTCCAGCAAAATCACTTGCCACCCAATAATCTAGGCCACTTCAGGACCTTGGAATCCATTCCTGCTCCATTTTAAATAAACATCCACGGTAAGAGGTGTATCCAAAGCATCCAGCATGAGGTGTATTTTCAAAGCCATATTTCCAAGTTTTTCACAACAAGATAAGGAAAGAAGTAGTGGGTCAACTATTTTCATATTCCAGTGATCATATGAGGCACTGCTTGAAAAAAATGTGAACAGTACATGAGAGCAGCTCATGAGAGGACTATCTGGTACCAGACAGCACAGAATAGGGGAACGTTATCAGGATCTAAGCAAAACTTTTCAGAAGCAGATTTTTGAAGAGAGGGCTTTGTGAGGGAAATGAATTGCCTTGAATACAGTTCTGCTGAAAGTGAATTCCACAGGCTTGAGAGAATGTCACTATATGAAGGAATAGATATGGCCATTTAGCAAGCAGTAACTTATTACAGCATGCATATAACTAGTGCCAACGACTGCATAGACCCGCCAAGTCAGCGAGAAGAATTTTAGCACACTTCTGCATCTAATCAGAACTCTGATAAAGTGGGAACAGTGATAAAAACTCCCCTCAGCACTTGAAAGGGTGACTCAGAACACCCGTCAACCAAGGAGTTGCATGATCAATAACCGAATGTCAAGAGGCTGTATGTTTTCAGCCTGAGGTCCTATGCTAGCCCCATAAGTCTAGAATGCAAAGAAAGAAGTTGCTATGGTTATAGGAAGCAACTTTCCTTAGTCAGGCTAAAGAAAGAAAAACAACAGAAACTGCAATGCTAATGTGGTTTGGGCATCAAACCAGAACGTCAAACACAGAAAGAGTCGGCCTTGTAATTAGGCACATGCAAAGTGTCCCTGAATCATATTCTGTGACTCTTATTGACAGCCATTTGATTTCACTTGAGGAAGTGCCTCAGCACTCATGCAAGTTTGGTGAGTTCTGGCAAGAGTGCATCCTGAGACTTTTGCTTTCTTCAATGAGCCTTGGATGGTCTACCTTAGAAAGAGCATGCGGATTCACCCTGACTTAAAATAGTCCCTGCCAGGGGCAGCTTTATCTCTGAATCTTACTTTTTTCACTTAAAAGCTACAAATAAAAATGCTTGGATTCTTAGAAGGCAATCTTCAGTTTCTTCATAATGACCAAAGATAAAAGAACTGACAGGTAATCTATAAATCTACTTCTGGCTAAGGAATGAAGAGATATTAAACCATGAAAGATCAATTATTTCACTGCTATTTCTCTCACACACATTCACATGCTTTCACTAGATGCTTGCTATATTTTAGAACTGCATCCCAGAATCAGGGGTACTAAGCCCCTGTGTTTCTCTGGCTTATTCCATCTGGCTGTAAGATTGTCATGGCAATTCTGGCTTATTCATCTAATGCATATGATGCAGCAGTGGAACACTTTGCATGCAATGTGGCTTTTCCCTCAGATTTATGGATATTTTACATGCACGGACTCCAAAATGTGCAGTTTTTGGGGTGCTCGCCAAAGGGTGCATATACAATTAAAAATAGATCCTGAGTACCCAGAAAAGCATGTAGTCCAGGGCTGGGGAACCTATGACTCTTCAGAAGTTGTTGGACCAAAGTTCCCATTGGCTCCGGCTGCCATGGACTGTAGTCAGCTGGGGTTGAACTTTGGTCTTTCAGATTTCAGTGGTGCCCTGCGTGAGGCCAAAATTTGATATCCCCCTGCCTCTTGTTTTCTGTTCTACTCAATTCATTACATCAAAGTTGTGACACCCTACGGCACCCTCTAAGCTCAGTGCCTAGTGTGGCAGAACCAGTTGCACTGCCCTAAATTGTTGAACTATGGAAACCATTGCCCAACAACACCTGGAGGACCATGGGGTTCTTCATCCCTTCAGGGTGTTATGCCATGAACCTGCTCACCTGAGGACATTGGACATAGTGGGGGGGGGGGTTGAATTAAAACTTTTATTGTGGGATCTACCAGAGAGACTGGACTTATTCTCCAGTGCAGAGGTCTCTGGGAGAAACGACCCAGGAAGATGTAACCTAAGTGAGACATTACTTCCACACACTGTACTTAAGAGTCTTTCCAATCATCCTGACCTCCTTCAAGTTTCTAATATTACTCAGGCATCTAAAGCAATGTGGAGAAACATAATGAGCCTACTTTTTATTGGTAAAAACACAAAGGAAGATGCATCAACAAAATGTCGGCAACATGAAAAGGGAACGAATAGATCATCCAATTTCTCTATTCATTCTCTAACATTTAAAATGCTACTAGGCTGAAAGCAGGCATCCATAGACACACAACCTGATTGTAGCCTTGAGAGAGAACATTTTCCTGGGTGGCTGCCTTCCCCTCACCCTCTCCTTTCCAATGCTTATTAACAAAAGCACTGCTCTAACTGTGATAATGAGGAGAGAGGAAAAGTCCATCTTTCAAGAAGGAAATTCTATTTTTTCCAAACTTAACTTCAGTTGTCCACTTTTCTGCAGCAATTTTCAAGAATTAAAAAATCCTCATGAAAACCTGTCAGCATTATAGTGTGAATTTCTCACAATCAACACATTTTTCTACACTGTTGACTGATTTACACATTTTTACAAGCCATTTCTCTTTATATAATGCATTTGTGTATGTTACTTACACCAATATTTTTGTTTCATGCACACTTTTACCTAACATGTGCATGTTTCTAAGTGCTGTTTGATTGAAGAGCTCTATCCCAAAATTCAGATAAGTGCAGATTAAGAAGGATGGCTATGTTTCGGTTTTCATATGGTTTGAGAAAGTGTGGATTGGATAGATTCACCTTTAAATATGAATCTAATTTCTCCCCAACTTTATTTAAGAGGCAAATATTTTGCTCTGAGACTCTTAGCCAAGCAAAGGTCTTGCTAAATGAGCCCATAATAGTGAGTTTAGCTTCAAAGTTGGATCTTCCAGATCTAACCATTTTGCTCTCAATCACACAATGTCACACAACAATCAGAAGATTTGTTAGCAATCTTACAGAACCAGCCTTTCCAAACTCCAGCTCATCTGTAGAGAGAACATTTTTGCTTAAATTTTACTTACATATTCTTACAAACATGATGAGATTTAGCTCCTCCCCCCCCCCATTTGGTTAGTGTGAAGTGTTAAACCATTGCTGCCTTTCAATTGTGGATAATATAATCCAGTATATTGCTTGGGGAGAACTCTGGCCTCTTGGGATGAAAAAAGACCCCATAAATGTACTGCAAGCTGTTATCTAGTTTTCTAAAATGATTCACTTCAGGGATAAGATCTTTTATGCCAACTTTTAGCTCAGGGGAAACTTTTATGACCAGGATATAAACTTCTGAATAGAGAGGGTTTATAATGGAAAACCACAGTGTATCTATGGGATCAGCTGGAGCAATGCTATTATACAATTTACAGCCGCCTTTGCTTTAGAGTCCCTAGAACAATGATCTCTCACAAAGTCCAATATTAGAGGGCTGTTTCTAAGATGGCAGGAGTGGGAAAAGAGGGAATCCTGCATTGCTGGGAGTTCTACCCCCTGTTCAAAGAATCACAGCTAACTGACGATGATTTCCACATGTAAATGGGGAGAGATTCTGAACTTCTTCAATATATAGGTCAAACATCTGAGCATATGGCCCTTGGGGTGTCAGTTTAATTGAGGATTTCCAGTACACTTTTCAGCTCATATGAGATCCCAAAGCAGAGAACATTACACATATACAATAAAACAGCAGTGTTATCAGCACAGAGAATAATATAAATCCAACCAAACTATCACAACAGGAGATTAACAGCTTGCTTTAAAAGAAATGTGTTAAGCTCTTGAATTTGGCAAATGTTGAGAGTTAAAGGAATCCCATAAGGAATACAGAGTGAGAAGGCTCTGTTAATTATCACAACAACCTAGTCTCAGCCAGAGGGAATACCTGAGGCAGAAATTCATTACTAGGCCTCTGTGATTGAAGAAAGTCCTAACACCTTCAGGCCAGAGGTCTTTTAGGTTTGCTATTTGGCTCCTGAGACCAGATTGGCCAAGCCAAACCTTTCCATCACCTGATGACATATTATGGCAGGCATGGGTTGGCTAAAGCCAGCAGGGGCGGGCTTTCTAATTTCATTGTCACCCTGTGCAGGGCCAAAAATTGGCATGTCCCCTATACCTCTCGCCTTCTGTCCTGCTCAATTGACTGTGTCATAGTTCCTAAACATTTTTATTCACAGACCACATTAAAATTGCTCAGGATCTTGGCAGACCACTTAATCATGTTTCTGCCCATTGTAGCAACTATAATCCCATTCATGGATGCAGTAATCAGACTCTCGGCTCAGTTATTCACCAATGGCTTTATTCCAAAAGTCACGGCAATGTCCAACCATAGATCAAGCTACATGGTTCAGAAGTTTGTCACAGACTTCTAAGGTATATTGTAAGGTGTAAGCTAAGAAGTTGTCCCTCACACTTGACACAGGACAGGGGGCACAGTCATTTGTGCAGTTGTCATCCAGAGCCCTGGAACTGGGCAAGCAAGCATGCACTCATGCAAGTAGGCTGGGTCTGCTCATGCCAGTGCAGTCATTGCCTTGACCTTGGTGACAGAGGCGGAGGCAACATGGCTGACTCACTAGCTGATCTGGTCTCAGGCGCCTCCCCAGTGGCACCACCTGAATGAAACTCGCTGGTGGTCCACGGATAACAGTTTGGGAACCCCAATCTGTACAATAAAACTCATCATGATATGTATAACTATTTCAGAATTACTTTCCCTTCATTTCCTATTCTGGCCCTCAGCATGTCTCTTTCCTCCCTTGCCCCCCAATCACTGCTGAGTACCATCAATCAGCAGCAGCAAAACCAAAGCAAAATCACCTGCATACAATCTGTTTGCTGCAGTTTTATGTTCTAGTGAAAAGGGACAACCCACAATATTACAGTCTATGAGAAGATCAATAGATTCCTGACAAATTGCATGACTGCACAGCTAATTTAAAACATATCTAAAAGCTAGATCATGATAATTATAACAACAACAACAACAACAATAATAATAATAAGCAGCAGAATGTGAAGTTGAATGTTTAGGATGAATTGGCAGCTCACCATTAGATATAGAAGGAATGCAATATTTTTAGGGAGGTTTTACAGACACCTTTATGGTGTGAAATGCACACTAGCCTGAGAAATACTGTATTTTTCGCCCTATAGGATGCAATTTTTCCCCTCCAAAAATGAAGGGGAAATGTATGTGTGTCCTATGGGGCGAATGCAGGCTTTCGATGAAGCCTGGAGAGCGAGAGGCATCGGTGCGCACTGACCCCTCTTGGTCTCCAGGCTTCAGGAAGCTGTCCGCAAGCCTTGCGTGCCCGGCGGGAGTTCCCGCGGGCTTTCAAGGCTTGCGGATAGCAGCCTGTTCTGGAGGCTGGGGGGGATAATCCCCCCCAAAAAAAGACGAGGTGCGCCCTATGGGCCAGTGCACCCTATAGGGCGAAAAATACGGTAGTCTTGTGCTACACCAAGAATTTCTGAAACCTTGATTGGCTAGATGAAGCCAGATTTGGGTAATTCTTTAGGGCACTTCGCTTATTTGTCTCCCTACTGCCATGCTATCAAATAAAATCAAAGAGCACACTGATTTTGTGTGTGTGTGTTAATTAGTCAGTTTTTACTCCACAAATCAAATAAGCTCAACAACAACAAACTAAGTGGCATACTCTTAGATCTAGTATTGTCGCTGGAGGCACAAGGACAATGTCAATCATCTTGATCAGTGGGTAGTTGTGTGCAGCTATCCATGATAATACCTTTATTTGTCAATTATCTTAAAGCTCTTTACATATGTTATCTAACTCAATAATCCTTAAAGCAATCACGTAAGGGAGGCCATTCCTACTTGTTGTGAATTACCAATGTGAATTGGGGGCAGAAACTAAGAGATGATAGTTTGCTTCAGTTCATGAGCTCTGCATTAGTAACAAATCGTGGACTTTCAGATTTGGAACTGGGTTTCCAGTAGCGATTTCATGGCTGAGTCGGAATCTGCATTAGGAACATCTCATCATACCTGTAACCACTATGCGGCACCTCTCAGTTTCTTATGATGAGCGGTATCCAACTAAAACATACTCAGAGTAGACTCACTGAAATAAATGGACATGGCTATTCTAAGTCCATTGGTTTCAATGGGTTTACTCTGCACATGACTTAGCTGGGTACAAACCTAAAGTGTGTACCTTTGTAGCTTCTGTGTGTCTATTGAATGCAGCCACCGGGAACAATTTAAGCACAGTTAAAACACAAATAGAGGCTTCAAACATGATGGTAGCAAAGCACTTTCCTTTGATGAATATTCATAGCAAATTGATGGGTTTTGTTTTTGCAGTAGTCACTTCATTAGCCAGCATCATTAACAATGCAAAAGTATTTGTGTAAATAAGTGACTGAAGGGTGATGACACTAGAGGCAAGGGATTAACAAATTACCTCAATTGGGTAAACAGATGAGGTAGAGTCACTTTGGAAGGGAGGGGTCCTCTCTGCCTATGCTGCTGTTTATACTAGACCATCTTGACTGTGAGTCCTGGAAGACCTGCTCTCTGCCTTGCAGGCCTTTTCCCACCTGGCCTGGGTGGCTGGGTCCCTGACTGACTCCAGCTGCAAAAACTGAGGCTTCTGAACACATTCTTCGGCTGGGGTATTGTTTAGGGAGTTTTGTTGCAGGAGGTGTGTGTTGCTTGTTGTTGCTGTTATTTTTTGTATATTTATTTTATATCTTCTTGTGATATATGCCCTGCTTCTCTCCACCTGGCTTGGGGCGGGGCCTGACAGGCTCCATAAAGGAGTGCTGCTGCTGTTGCTGGGCAGAGAGGGCTCCATTTTTGTTTTTCAATTTGCTTTTATTTTTTATCTACGTCATTTTAGATTTTATGATTTATGTGGAAATTGTTTTCCATTTGGTTGTGTACTTTTTGATGTGTTTTCTTTATTGTTTATGATTTTGTTATGTTGGTAATTATGTAAATCTTGTCATGTTGTAAGCCACCTTGAGCATTGTTTTAACTATGGAAAGGCAGCATACAAATAAAATGATGATGATGATGATTTATGTGGAAATTATTCAATTTGGTTGTGTATTTTTAATGTTTTATATTTTTGCATATGTTGCAGATATGTATTATTTTCATGTTGTAAGCTGCCTCAAGAGTGGTTTGAACTGTAGGAAGATGGCATACAAATAAAATTATGTATGTATGTTCTCTTGCCTAGCGAATAAAAACAGTTTTGGGGCAAGGAACAGTGTCTGTGCTAGCTGTGTTGATCATTTCATGGAGTTCCACAAAACTGGGGTTCTAAAAGTCCAACAAGCCCTCCCTAATTTGGGCAAAAGTACTGAGCACAATCCAGCCAGGTTTAAGCACCTCTGTGGCCCAGTTCAAACCAGCAAATGTGTTTCGTTGAACAGTGGCAGTGCCTCGCCCTCACGACACAGCTAAAGGAATGTGTGGTACATGGACTCCACCAAGTGGCCCATACACATAATGGCTCTTTTGTACAGTGGTGTCTCGTGCCCATTGGGACTGACAGGGCAGAAGAGAAAGAAGACCACCATTAGGTGGAGGCAGAGCCAATGACTGGTGGAGCTAACTCATTCTAGTCTTGTTCCCATCCTCCCAGCTCAGTTTTACGAGGGCAACATTGAGGCTAAGGAAGAAGTTGATAGACAGTGCTCCCCTGAACTGGGTGCAAGTAAGAAGCCAAGCAGGTAGAGATGACATCAGATGTGGCACGGGTGGGCATGGTTTGGGAGAAACAACCTTGCAGGTGAAATTGGGATCCCTAGCAGGCCAACTTTGGCCCTTCTTGTAATGATCTAAGGCAGGCAAGCAAGCTCCAATAAGGAAGAATGAGTCTCTGGCAGTTTTATGTATGTTTATTTACAATTTACATCTAGAGAGCGGCTCCGAGCCTGCCGCCATAAACTACGAGTTGGTTACTCTGAGTCTCCTCCCGCCGCAGCACAAAGGGCCCCAAAGTCCCGTCCTTCCTCTTATGCACTTCCATTGTATTTTAACCCTTTCAGCTCTTCTAGTTCGGGGAGGAGGTGAGTGGAAATCCCCTCCACTCTCAAATGAAGAGCCCTCTGAACGTTGTTTCTCTACTGGTTGCATAGCAAGCCCCTCAGTGCTGTCTATCTCCTTCCCTCTCCCTCCCTGTGAACTGTCCGAGTCTGCTGCTCTATCTGAGTCTGGGAACTCTTGGTGAAGGGGGGGCAAGCTAACCCACTCCTGCTCTGTCTGAATTCTTTCGTCTCAGATTCAGACTCTGGCTCTCTCTGTACTGACAGTCCTTCATCTCCAGGGCTTGACTCTTCCTAGGTGTTCAATTCAGCCCCATCCCTGACACTGCTGGAGGTTCCCTACCCCTGGTCTAAAGTGGTGCATCTTCTAAGGCTGGCAGAATTTTAGCAGAGAAAGCGGGCTAATATGTGGAGCTCCACACTGACAACTTGCTTCACACAACCCTATAAGCATGTGGTGGAGGGGTGAAGTGCATGCCCAGCCCTCAGTCCCTCATTGATTCAAACTATTTCACTTGCTCAGTAAGTATATGAAGCAGGCCACAGTTCTATTAATTTCAATCAGAAAGAGTTAGGAATAGGCTTGACTCTCCCACTGAAATAAATGGCCCTTGCAACTGGCCAGATTGCATCCAATGTTAACAGGTACAAATTAATCCATTTGTAGGTCAGTCCGTTGTGGGTCAGTTTGGTGAACAGCACTCACTTTGCGCCAATTTCTACACACACAATCCAGTTGCCAAGGATCAGAGAATACTGACAGCTACACTTTATTGTGCAATGTGAGCTCCTAGTTATAAGCACAAATTGCTCTTCTGGATGTGCCACTATGTAAACAAACGGCTGTGGAAGGGGGGAACCCACATTCATCATCCAGCCAGTATATGTACAGTGTTTCCTCCTCTGCTTTTCTAAAAATGCAATGAGGGAGATGAAATGGAAGGTTCCTCTTTCCCCGCAAAAGATCTGACCCAACTGGTGACACGAAACATGTCTTAGGAGGAATAGGTGGTGAATTTCATCACATATGACAGTAGGCAAGTGGTCTTTCAAAGGAATCTCTTGGATCAGAGCCTCAACACTTCAAATTAAAACCTCCCTTCTTCAAAGTTTAGCTTTTGCTAACAGCACTACAAGGCTGGCTTGAAAAGGGGCTTCTTAGGCAGTTCATATGTTGCAACATCAGCATTCCTTACCTGTTTCACATGAAACTTCAAATTACCGGTTTTTATCTTTTAGTTTAGAGGTATTTCTCTTGGGCTACAACAGTGGGTAGTAGTCAATATGGTGCCCTTCAGATACTGTCAGACTCCCATCAGCCCCAGCCATTATAGCCAATAGCCAGGAAGGATTGAAGCTGTATTCCAACAAGATCTGGAGGACATCACTTTGTCTGCATAAAGGATGCAAAAGCTTGAGTGTGAAACGAAGTCCTCAGCAGGCAACAGTTTTGAAAGGGTATAAGAAGCATTGGGATCCATTCATTTTGTAAAAACCCGTGACTTAGTGCAATTGGCACATAATGAAGAACATTTTTCACAGGTAGTGTTTTGTCTAAAAAGAGAGAGCATAAATAGGCAAAGGTCTCTTGCCCTAAATAACATTTTAAAATGCAAATTTGTCAGTGTCATTCTGAGAATTAATGCACTGGCTGATAAGCCTGTAATGTCCTCAATTTGCAAATTACGGTTCTTGGTAGGTAATATCCCAGGAGATAAATTCTGAATAAAAAAGCTGGATTAAGTTTCTCCTCAACGTAGAAGTTTATTTGAAAACAACTACATTCTATCTTAAGCGGGCCACATAAGTGTGTGGCCTTTTGTGTGTGTGCTTTAGATATTAAAACACCAACACTGTAACAACGGTGGGCTTTGTTTTCCCATAAAATTCACATCAGAATGTGTATGAACTGTTGGGACTTTGTTGTCTAGGAGACCTTATATATATGCAGAGCTAATACATTGCTTTGCTCAATTTAAAGCTGTAGATTTCTCAAAGCTAAGCAACTGAGCATTTAACTGCAATTATCAGCACTATCATCCACATTAAAGAGGGCATATTTCCATTTATACTCCTACTGATAGGAATATGAGGGTGTAAGTAGAAATATCTTGAGGTCATTAAGAGCATGTCATGTCCTCAGAACTCTGAGATGAATATCAGACGCCCAGCTCTTCCTGAACCTGCCAGTGTTTTTCAGGAGTTTGGGGTATGTTGATTTCATAAAAATTAATGGTCTTTTTCAGTGTCATAGCTCAATGCTCCTTTTTTTAGATACATAAAAATTAATCCCAAGTGTTGATACATCTTTCTGCAGAATTAATATCTTAACACACAGGTAATAGGTGGCATGACATTTAATCTCTTTGATTAAATTATATACTAAAAATGTCTTATAAATAAAAGAAACAATGGAGGCAACTTTTAAATTATCTTGATTGTTCTAAAGTGATAGATTTAATGGTTACCAAGGGTGATATTTAGAGCCCATTAGAGCTATAAGAGGGCTCCCTTTTTTTAATTCCACAGTTCTGAAAAGACATCATGGCCTAGGGTAGCTTTACCCACATTACTTTCATTTAATCAGATGAAAACTAAAAGAAAGCTGTAGGGTGTTTCTTTTTCTTTTTCAACCGCTACAAATTTCAAACCACCAAGATTACAAATCTGAAATCTGTTTCAAAGGCAGAGGTGCTGCCTCTTAGGCTTCTACCATCCAAGGCAGCTGCCTCAGCCTGCACTGACTGGCATAAACATTCATAGGTTAGATTTGCAATCTATAAGCAAAAGAAAACTTAAATTGTTGTCTTTCAGTGCCTACATAAATGCATTGCACCTATAATCATATCTGAGCTCCGAACTAAGGAAGAGATCTAGATGACGGCTCTTATAGACAGACATATCTATTATTAATTTTATTTGTTTTTCTCTTTAATCTATTGTGACAACATTTCACTCCACTACCTAATACTTACTATGAATGCAATTCATAATTTCTGCCATATATTCATGCATTTCCATTGTTGTGATGTGATTTTTAAATATCCATATATCGTCTTACTGTATAGAACAGGGTTCTACAACTTACAACCCATCGGGGTGACTGTACTCTACCATCCATGCATTGTATTGTTTCAGGAGACTAACAAGCATCACACATCCTCTTCTCCCATTTTGCATCCCAATGAGAAGTAACTGGGATATACATGATGTGATACCTCAGTGGTGTGCATGCTTAGTCAGAAATCAGTCCCAGTATATTCAATGGGGCTTCCTCCCTAGTCAGCATGCCTAGAACTGAGTCTTTGATGGCATTTTGGGATACATTGAAGGAACCCAATGGCAGGTTGATAGTTTTCAAAGGTTGGGAACCTCAGTACTGCAGGGTTGTAGTAACGGGATATGTTATGTCACAGTATCATGTTAAACAAATTGCTTCAGACACTTGAAAGGACACAAAAACAGATCAAGTTATCTTGTGAAATACTAGCAAGTGTAGCAACTAATAGTATCTCAGACAAATTATCTAGGAACACAAATGTAAAGAGACTGGGCAGAGATAGCGAAATGGTAAGTTTGTGTTAGCTCTTATTCCACCTTCCCATTTCTCAATAAATCTTCATCGTATAATTGGTTCACCTGAGACTGAGTGGAAATCAGATTTATTATGGTCTTTCATGAACACACACACATGTGCACACGTAGACACTATATAGTAAGCTACTAGGAACTTTGAGTCTTCATATAATCCCTTTTTCACTATATACCATTTCTACACACACACACAAACTGTCATGACTGATGTTTACACTTCGAGTTTGGAGAAAGCAAATGAGGGCCAGGAGATTCATGCTGCAGATGATAAGTTCTCTTATCTAGTAAGGCATTATTTTTTTGTCTTCTCGAGAGAAAAGAAAACAGAATAGCACTCACTATCTAGAGATAAAAGTGATGGTTTTATACTTTTAAAAAGAATTTTGAAAACTGGGCCTGCTTGTTATATTGAACATAAGCTCAATAAGCCATGCAGTGGTTGTAGTACTGTAAAACAAAGGGTTCTCTCTCTGCTATTGCGAGCTCGACTTTTTCAGGTTCCAGATAATGGAGTGAGAGTCCTCCATGCATATGGTTACACATGCAAAGAGTATTTCAGATCTTCTAATGAGCACATAGAGATCAGGCGGTCACAATCTCTCTCCTCAAGTGCATTCAAAAAAGAACATAGAGGGTTCAGATTGTAGGTAGGGAGTCTATGCATATCAAGTGCATGCACAAGGTCCATACATTTTGTGTGGGAGGTCCTTTTTTATTTTAAAACAGCAAGATGATAGTTCCCTCGTGTGCCTTGTCATTTTGGTATGCTCTTCAACAGTCACTGCAATTGTCTATTTGGTAAATCACTTTTACAGGTCTCTCTCTTCGCTTGCTTTCTTAATTCAAGGAAGCCTAAGGCCCAGTTTTATGAGTTGCTTTAAGCAGTAGAAGCACAGTGATATCTTTTTGCAGATATTAAGTATGAATGTTATGTTTTCTATTATCTGTAGACCTCCCTGGGGCCTTTGGACCAAGAACAGTATTTCTTAATAGATAGAATAACTAAATAAATGTACTGCTTAAGCTAAAGGTGACCCATGCAATCCTCAGCAGCTATATGTGCTGCTGAGATTAAATTCCATAGCTAAGGCTGGAAGCCTACACAGATTTGTAAAGCTGACACCTTATTTGTTTCTGAGCCCAATTCAAAGTGCTGGTTTTGACCTATAAAGCCTTAAACTGCCCGAGGCCACAATACCTCAACAACTGCCTCTCTCCATATGAACATAACCAGACTCTGAGACCATCCTCTAAGGCCCTTCTTGTGCCTCCTCCATGAGAGATCCAGAGGGTGGCAACATGAGACCAGGCCTTTTCTGCAGTGGCTCCCTGTTTGTGGAGTGCTCTCCAGGGGGGGCATTGGCTGGCGCCTTCGATATTCCCCCCTAGGCACCGGGCGAAAACGTTCCTCTTCAACCAGGTCTTTGGGTAATTGACATCCGATGCCCTTTTAAATGTTGTTGGGGGGGTATTGGGTTGTTTCAGTCCTTATTTTCATGTATTTTGTGTTTTTTTAAGTGTTATTTTATGTTGTGAACTGTCCTGGGGTCAATGGATAAAGGGCGGTATACAAATTTAATAAACAACAGCAACAACAACAATTTTATATGGCAATATGCACAAGGTTATATTTTTTTAAATGCCAACATGTGGAGGGAGGGTAAGCTGGATCAGAGTCATGGTATGGGATAGGAAGGATTTAACCTTTTGCCCTTGCTGTGGCCCTTACTAGAATCCCATCATCCTACCTACCACACCCACTATTCATCATGGAAAGAAAGTTCCCATTGATGCTGGTGGATGCCCTCCAACATTTCTCCAATGAAAACAGGGACATCTCATTCCATAATGATAATTTATACCCCACACATCTTATTCGGCTGCCTGTGCAGTCCCAAAGTGTCTTGGGGTGGTTTTGTTTCTGGCAGGAGCAGACACCATGGTAGGGCCTACCTGACCTCCTGGAAGGTGAGTTGCTACTGCTTCCAGGAGGGGGAAGTAGCCAATCCAATATGGTGCGTTTGCACTATGCAGCCCTCCCTGATGCCTTGCCCCTTCCCCTTACCTCCCAGTAAGCATCAATGACTCACCTGATGGGATGTTAACTACATCTTTACCCGGGGGGGGGCAAGGGGTGCGGGGCATCCAGGCACCAAATTCTGGGGGGCACCCGGCTGTTGGGATACTGCCAGGGAGACAGAGGCATCATCAGGCAAGCCTCCATCATCGTCTCCGGATGATCTCCCAGTCTCCCGTGGTAATAGCATCAGTCAATTAGCGACATGAGCCTTAGACGCGTTCCAAGACTCATGCATGCCCTTTTCGCAGAGTTTTCACAACAGAAGATTCACCCAGAAGAGCATATTTACAGCTTTATTCAACGTTGGTCAGAACAAAGGAAAAACATGACTGCTTGCATCCATGTCGAGGAAACAGCCAGAAACAAAAACTATATACAAAACGGAAACTCCCAGTGAGACGGAAGCACACAGGCAAGTGACACACAACTGCCTGTTCCCTTTTTAAGGTGGAACAGAAATATCCGAACACCGGCACCCACCGCTGAAGCCGCCTAAGCTCTTAACCTGTTAAGAAAGAATAAATAATTTTGATCAAGCTAGAAAAACAAAATACATATACGGTATACCTACAGTAGGTATTACCGAAATGTATACCTACAGTTTCACTAAAGGACTTTTGACTTTGTGCGCTCATTTATCAAAGACGTGCTGCGCCGCGCAAGCGGCGCTGTTTGTCATTCACAACGGCGGTGCCTCTCAGACTCAACAGCGGCACTTGTCATTCTCAACGGTGCCATGCACGCAAAATTAACTAAATTTGGGGGCCCTGGGCAGATCTTTGCACCCCGGCAACACATATGCTAAGGGCTAATCTAAATTTGGGGGCGCTGGGTGGATCTTTGCACCTCAGCAGCGCATATGCTAAAGACGGCCCTGAACCAACTACAGGTTAACCAACAGTGAGAGGTGTTCTTAAGTCTTCACAGCTGCAGCAGCTTAATTTTAATATTCTTTTAATAGTATAGTGTTTTGCCACTCTCTTTTGCATGCCATGTAGTGCATATAATAAAACAAACAGCATTAAATTCTTATCACTCAAAGCAGCCCGCAACCCCCAGAAGCTAATGGCAGAACTCCCGTGTATTTGAGCGGATGCAGATTACACTCCCATAACATGAGACTATAAATCATTAGTGAAGACGTCTTCTTCTGAATGCACTCCTGACCCCACATGGGCTTTGCGGGTGCAACCTGGAAATTTATATACAAATTCAATTTTAAAACATTCATCTACACTGCATCAGTTGGAGAATGGCATCACTCTGGTGTGACTTATCAAGCCATTTATAACTAAGAAACAATGCTCTGTTTTTCCATTGTGCCTGTTCAAAAACCATAAAGGAAAACCAATCTGAGCCGAGGTGCCAGGTTCGAATGATGGATGCCCCCAAGGAAGCCTTGCTTTATTTTGTGAATATTCCATGAGCAGCAATAAGGGGCACTCTTAATGGGATACATTATTCATTGTGGTTTACATTTGCAATTCTGTTTATTTTATTTTGCGTACTACCCATTTTCCCCAGGAAAAAATAAATAAATGAAACCAGATCATTTGTTTCCTTTCCTCCACTCACTTAAGGGAGGCATTTCCAATGTTTTTTTAATTGCTTTGTGCATATCAAGAGCCATTAGGCATCACCATCGCTTTGCTGCTTGAGAAGCCAGCGGAACATTGTAGCATATAGCAAAGTAAATAAACCTGATTAGTGTCATTATCTCTGACAATTGCAGAGTCAATAACATCAGAATCACCCATAGAGATACACCCAACAACACTTGAACACAGCCAATAGACATTTCAGGCCAAATATGTCCCAAGCGAAATGCCATTACTAGCTTCAATGGAATTACATCAGCCATGAATTTATCACCTGCAGCTGTCAAACCTAATATGAGCAGAGTATATTTCAGGCATACTTAAAAGCTAAATTAAATGGAAAGAGGTTTTAGGGGGCATTTAAACACTCTGTGGCAGAGCTGAGAATCCATCCCCTAGAGCTTTTGCAAAGCGAATAAGAAGTGGGCAATGAAACCAACTGGAAACTGAAAGAGAAGCTGATCAATCTACTTTCATTGTCTTTTCTGGGTGACATGAAACCGGGCAGGGGGGTGTTGTCGTAACAGAACAATGTATATGTAGTTTTAAAAGGAAAGGGTAAAAAAACTAACTTGATTTTTGTCTTACAATCTTGGTATTATTAGAGTCGTATAGAACCTGTCTTAAAAAAACAATTTTCTTTGAAGTAATGGTTGTGGGAAAAGAAGCTGAAAAATAGCTGATGCAGCTAGCCTCCTTCCTGACAGCACATGGGTCACATTTAGTGTCATTTCTCTGATGGCCAGTATGGGCAGTAGCAGGGTATGGGGGGGGCAATTACACCCTCCCAACACTGGCTTCACTGATGCCTCAGTGGGGATGAAAAGAGTCCACAGCAAAGTGATGACTTTGTGACTGTGCTACTAGTAGCACACTTGCCTAATCATGAACTCAGTTCAAATCACTGGCTTGAGTCTATGCACCCCACCATTCCTTAATTCTAAATGCTCATTTGCCTCCCACCACCAGGGCTATTTTCTCAGGGTAGCCTAAATTTTGACCCCACTGGTATAAAATATGGGATGAAGAGAAAGTTTAAAGTGGGGTTATTGCCAACCTGACTGCAATGAAAACCATATGTAGTTATTAAAACACGTGAAAGATACATCATCACATGGGTGCAAATCAAATCAGGCAAAGGTAAAAGGTAAAAAAAAAAAGGTAAAAGACCCCTGACAATTAAGTCCAGTCGCAAATGACTCTGGGGTTGCGGTGCTCATCTCACTTTACTGGCCGAGGGAGCCAACATTTGTCCACAGACAATTTTTTCGGGTCATGTGGTCAGCATGACTAAGCCGCTTCTGGTGAAACCAGAGCAATGCACAGAAATGCCGTTTACCTTCCCGCCGGAGTGGTACCTATTTATCTACTTGCACTTTGACATGCTTTCAAACTGCTATGTTAACAGGAACAGGGACCGAGCAACGGGAGCTCACGCCGTCATGGGGATTCGAACTGCCGACCTTCCGATCGGCAAGCCCAAGGTGCTACCTGCATCCCTATATAGATCAAATCAGGGACTTACACAAAATAACCTCCCCATGCACAGTTAATTAACCTTGGACTTTTCATTCTAAATTTACTCAACTCTGTTTGACATATGCATATTTTCCAAGTAGAAAATATTCAGACTTTCCCAAATCTTTGCTGAAAACTTTCTTTAGTCAGCAGGCCTCCTTTATCAGCATAATTCGTATTAGGCTGTAAATCCTAGACACACCTACTTGGGAGTAAGTGCCATTCAACTCAGTGGGGCATACTTCTGGACATGCATAGATAGGATAATGATTGTGCTGTTAGTAAGTCAGTGGATGTTCTAAGTCAGTTACTGAAGATACTGATGCCTCCAGTTGGAGACCCTGAGGTCATTTCCACCAAACCTCCCTTTGATAAAAAGATCCTGAAGTATCTCTCCAATGTGGCTGTTAAATTCAGTGAGTGGCAAGTCTTAAAGAGCCCCCTGGTCATGGTGCTTGGTAACCCAACCTCCTTTTGTTCTTATATTAACAGGCTAACCAGTTCAGAAATAAAAAGGAAGACACCACAAGACGAAAATACTTCAGAATTTCTTCTGTGCCCTTCCAGAGATCCAATTTACTTCAAAGGGAGTCGCACATGAAGACTTCTGAGTGGATTGTGCCATAAGGCTTAGAGGCGCAGGAATGTATTGGATTGCATCATCGCTAGTGATGGGTCATAAATTAAGAAACTCCTTGTACTAGGCTCCTGCTGGGTGGATGGAATCCAGGTGCACTCAGCGGAAATGGAGAAAGCTAGCTTTGAAGTTCGTTATTAAGCTCTTTTTAAAAACAATACAATCAAAATATGTCTCTTCTCTCCACTTTAAATTATATTAGGAAAGGATGATTGTCAGAAGAAATCACTCGTAACCAAGCAAAAGAGCTATACCTGAAGGTCAGCTGTCAGGGAAAAAAGATCCCTGCTGCAGCTGCCAAAGGGGCGCATCAATTTTGCTAAGCAATGGAGCAATTTCTGTCATGGTAGCACAGAACACTGGCATGGAGTCCTGAGAGAACAGCTTCATTACTTCAGCACAAATGAGAACAACTTCATTACTTTAGCCATTTGTCTTGGCTTTCCGAGGGGTAACTAAGAAGTTCTTTGTGTTGACCTTTGCTGCAATACTAGCTGGAGGCTGGAATATTTATTGTTAATAAGAACCCATCTAATCCAAAGGCATCAAGCGTTCATCTATTTTGGCCATTCTGGTGTTAAATTTAAAAGGGTAGGAAGGATTCCTTTAAAAGCAGGTACAGTAGGATGTTAGTATCTGCATCACTACTGCTGTTACTGTTAGTAGTATTAGGACTTAGGACTGGAGGAGAAAATAAATTTTGTTTGCATTTTAATGAAATATTACCTAATTTAGACTTTTCGGAACAATACATGAACCAAAACCCAGCTATCCTAAATCTGCAATGCTCTGATTTTTGCAGTGTCATTTTCCAGCTAAACAAGGTGTACAAGAAGCATCTATCAGGGGAAAGCATTGAAATGCATTTATTGGGCAGGGTACAAACCATTATTATTATTATTATTATTATTATTATTATTATTATTATTGCAAAAGTGTCTGTTAGTCAAACTGTATGGGGAAAAAAGTGTTTATTGGGAGAAATTTGCATTAAAATGCTAAAGAATCTTCATAAGGAATTTTTTTAGAAAAAGAATAATCCCAAATTATTGCAGAAATGCAGAGAACTGAGTTTAAAACTAGAAGAAGAAGAAGAAAGAAACTGAAATAACTGAACTGAGAGATTCATCCAGCTCTACTAATAACTGTACTGCTACTGGTACTATACTTTCCTTACATAAATTCAATTGAATTTCACAATAAAATCATTAGCCCAAAGAAGGATCAGCTAAAAAAAACACTTATTCCAGTGAAGTACAATTTTATTTGATAATACTTATGACTTATGACTTTGTTTGATTCATTTATCTGAAACCTGCCTCCTGCAGATTTGCTAAAATTCACTTGAAACTTTAGCCTTAACGGCCAACAATTTTATTATCACATTATCATTTATGGGAAAGAATTGACTTTGTCAGGTTGCTCAGAAAGTCCCACAAAAGTGTAGAATTTACAGCTTCTCGTGATTGGTAACATTATTGTGAGAGGCTATAACTCATTCTCTTTCATATGAAAGAATGCATATCTCAGCCATAAGTTGAAGATGGCACATTTAAATTGTGGCTTGAGCATTCACAACTTACTTGTTAAAAGAATGTTGCTTTTTTTAGCACAGGGAAACATCAAGAGGCCATTGGTGTGAAATGAAAGTCATGGGCATGTATGAGGAACAAGCCAATATTTACTATTCTAGAAAGACAGGGGCTGCAGCTACCCTGTAAACTTTTGATCAACATTTGGCTCCCGAAAGGAGAAGACATAGGAATGAAAGGGCTGCTGGCCACTCTCAGAAGCAAAAGTATCAGACAGTAAGAATGGTTGTTGCTGCTGCTTACAGTCTTGTGATTTGCCATGGAGGCCTGTGATTGCCACAGTTCCTCCGCAAAGTGAGGATGCTAACAAATTAGCAGCATGAGGGCCAGCCTGTTTGTGATAAAGCCTTTGCTTCTGCTTCACAGCTGTCTGAAAATAAGTCCTCAACATAACAAGCAAAACAACAACAACCCAAAAACAAAAGACTTACTCCTTTTGGTGGGAGGTTAGCAGCATGAATAATAAAGCCAAGCAATATGGTAAGAAACCCGTAATTAAAATCACAGACCATCACTCAATCAGGGATGAGAAGCAACCAGATCCATGGTGCCACCCCACTAAAAGCCAAATTCATGCCTTCAAAGTGTGGGCAAATATTAGCTGTCACTTAACTACTTCTGTTGTGAAGTGTCAGCCAGGTGTCTCCTGGGTGGGAGTTTGATAAACATGGCAATGCCACCAAGGATGCCCCGTCTTATGTTTCTTGCAAACAGGAGTGGGCTGAAACGATCCCTCTTGAGTCCTCAGTTCCCTTGACAGCAACCAGTCCACAGCATTCTGCACCTGCTGCAGTTTCGAGACCATCTTCAACGTTCACTTCTTCCATGTAGTTTTTGAACACAATATGGTGTTGTGCCTTTGCTCAAAGCAGTTTGAGCCCCACTTATCTTAGAACCTATCTCCTCATTATCATGGTCCTTCATGATTGGTATCATCAGCTTGGGAGTCATTGGGAAAAAGGTACCTTTGGCTGATGATCCAAGTAGACAAGAGGACCAGTTACTTACAGCCAGGGATGGGCAATCTTCACTTGGATTAGCTGAGAATTTGCTCTGTTTATGAACTATCTCAGCAATCATTCAAAAGCATTCAGCATTCGCTTGCTGAGATTGGAATCATCTCAGTGTTTATGAGCTTTCTCAGCAAGCACTCGGAAAAATCCTAGCCTGCTTTTCTCTCGGCTTTATCATAGTGGTGCATGTGTGAGAACAGTTCTGCGCACATCTACATCACTATATCAACCCCTGAAAATTGTAGTTTGGTTTTCTCTGTCCTGCACACAGTCACACCATTGGTAAGTACATAATTACTTGGAAACTAAACCCTTTTCCTCCAGACAAACAGCCAGAAACTAGAGGGGTTTTCAGATGGGGAACAAGAAGGTTGCAAAATGTTTCCAAGTACCCATCAAGAGAATCGCTTCAAAGAGAAAAGACACCCACTCAACAAAAGGTTGTTTCATCAAGTGATCTTATCACATAATTCACACCCATAATGAAGAGTTCACACAGTTTCATAGCAATCAGGAAAGGTGCATTTTGTTGTCTCTCAGTTTCACATTTTTCCAATCTTCAGTTCAATTTGCCACATCTCCACATCAGTTCGTTGTTGTTTTTTTAAAAAGGATCTTCACAAAAATTCATAAGCATTTGGTGCACATTTCTCACATATGCTTTTATACAATTTCCCCTAATATACTGCATTTTTGTAAGTTACTTTATTCAGATTTTCTCCTAATAACTGCACTTTTGTACACCTTTTTGTTGGAGAACTGCATGACAAAATTCAGAGATCAGTAAGGCTGCATTCACATGACAGGGGGTTTTTTCCTGCTTCCCTGACATTTCCCTAACTTAATTTCCACATTATATTTGAGCTTACACACAAATACTTCCAGAAATCTAGCAAAATACGGCAGAGTTTAGCACTAATTTCCATCTGTATTACTCCCCCCCCCAAAAAAAAAAACTTCTTGCAATGCCATTAACCCAGCAAAGTGACAAAAGTTGTGGTGTTATACCATCATACAGTTCCTTCCTGCCATTTTCATGGGGGAATCACAGGGGAACAGAAACACACATCTGCAGAATGGGTGGGTGTGGAAGGGGTAGGGAAGCAGCGATATTGTCCAGAGATATGCATTGTTGTGTCACACCATGCCCACTGCTGCGAATGAAATGCAGCGTATCATGCCAATATATCAGTCAAAAAGCCACAGTTCCTGCTTCTACCTACAAAGCGGCTGGTCTTATCTACTTCGTCTGTCAAATGCTGACTGCACATGCCCAGAACATTTTGAACCAGAGAAGAATGCCTGGGGGAAAATGATGCTTACTCTAAAATACAGTCAAGCATTATGAGCTGGGCAAACTGTACCTGGTTATTAATTTTATGGCTATTAAAGCTGAGGGAGAAAGCTGCACATTATGCTTCGCTCTGTGATCGTTTCCCCTTGCTTTCATGCAAAGCCACTGCAACAGGTGGCACTCAAGGATGGCTGGAAGACCAATGGGAGGGAGGGGATGCTTAACTTTTTTCTTGTCCACCGTTTGTCTTCTCAAAAAATTCTCTCTCACACACAGCTGCTTTGCCATCTGTAGAGAAAAGATGTGAGGTGACTGCCTTCAAAGAAAAGGGGAAAATGGAACAGAAGTGAAAAGAGAGGGAAAGGGGAGGTGGTCTCCTCTTTAGCACTCCTCAATGTCAGGTCACTGCTTCGAAGAAAGGCCTGCAGCTCAGTAGCAGAGCACAAGGAAGGTTCAATCTTCGCATCTGTTTGAAACAAAGATCAGCTTGCATGTTTTGGGAAAGGTTTCTGCCTCAGATCCTGGATATCTAGAGCCAGTCAGAGTTGACAACGTTCAGTTAGATAGACAAACTGTGTGATGTGGCAGCTTCTTGTGGCTTTTGAGTACATTGCCTAGGTCAGGTGTGGGGAACCTTTGGCTCTTCAGGTGTTGCTGAACCACAGCTCCCACCAGCTCCACCAAGCATGGCTAATGACCAGGAATGATGAAAGATGAAGTTCAGCAATATCTGGAGGACCAAAGTTCCATACAGCTGGCCTAGGTCATGAAGAGAGATGTGGCAGATCTTTTCAGGCACTCATTACCCAAGCATATGATTACCAAGCATATGGAAGAACCATCTAGAACACACACTCCCTAGATTTCAATGTGTGATCAGTGACAATCCAAAGGGGGCCTGCACATATGCACATATACAAGGCACCTTCTGGGGCGATGATAACTCTGAGCAACCAGAGTTCCCATTCCTGTGTAGGGAGCCTCCTTCAGAATGTCACTGGAGCGCCGGTGGCAGGGTGTATTCCACAAAGTCTCTTCACATATTTGGTACCTGCAGGTACTCACAGGTACCAAATGCCTGAACAGTGCTAAAACCTTCCCCGGCCCCAGCAGCTGTCGAAACATCATCCACAGGTGTAGAAATGAGACCAGGCTGAGGGACTTGGCAGGCAGGCAGGCAGGCAGGCAGGCAGGCAGGCAGAAAACTCCCCCACAGCACATCCAAAATAGGATTGCATCACTATATAGACAAGTTTTCATTTTAAAATATATTCTTAAATAACACAAAGGTTACTGTAGCGTTGCTTTAGGTCCTTGTGGTATATGTGTGCATGTATGAGGGGAAAGCTCTGCTCACAAACTATTCATATACTATATAGGCATCATGTCTTCTTCCTCAAGCAACCATGCATTGTCTATGGTTCTCTGAAATGAAAGGCCAACTGTCCATTGTTTGCAGTTGTCTGAAGTGAAAGGCCAACATGTGAGTTCTAGTACCAGCAGACAGAGCAGGTTGGGGTGGTATTTCTCACCTGGCTTCCTAATGTGGAGGTGTCATGGAGGTTGGTGATCACAGTGCCAGCAGACTCGCTCCAGGCCAACTTTGTGCAGATGTGCCCATCGCTTCTCCCCCTCCTTGGTTACCAGCAAAAACCTCTCTGCACTGGGATGCGAGGTAAGCAACGCCACCCGCCTCCGCCGGCTGCTACTGGTGCACTCCTATGCACTTTACGATTGGGATGCCTAAACATAACCCCTACCTCAGACAACTGTAAACAATGGACAGTGGCAGGACTAAATGTGTAGCTTGCATGACAAGCTACATCGGCTGAAACTTCCTTGAATACTAAACTTTTAAAAGAGCAAGATCCCTGGCCTCTTTTGAATCTGGCCACCCTAAATGGCGCTGGGATTAAAACGTACTTTAGCTGTCAGGGTCAAATCAACTAGACCGTCCTGTTCATAGCCTATCCCTAAATAAGCATAACAAGAGCATGGCAGTTACTTTTCTGCCAAGAAGCCTTGCTCTTTCTGTAACTATTACTTGTGGCATGAGTTTTCCCGTGTGTGTGTGTGCCGCGCGCATCAACAGTGTTTCCACCAGTTCTTTAGGTTTTCCTAGTACATGTATTCACACAGACAACCACACCTTGACTACCAACTCACTTGTGTTTTGTGCCATCTTGTGGGGGAATCCTAAATGTGCAGGGCAGAAAGACAATCTCTGAAATGAGTTCATACCTTCTCTCTTGGTATAAAAAATGGATCAAACAAAAGCTCCTGAAGCTTAAAATGGATGTTTGAACAAATATCTAAATGTCAGAATAGAAAAAAATGAACCATAGATGGTTCAAACATTTATTATGATGGGCCAGAGGAAAGCCTGTAAAATTGTTAGATGTCTGATCATCTCCTGCATATTATTGCTCCCGTTCTCTGTAAAATCATTTGTTGTCAGATAATAATGATAATGATGATGATAATAATTTATTTCTACCCCACCCATCTGGGGTCACTAATTAGGATGGCTTAAAAGAGGTTTAAACAAATTGACAGAGGGTAAGGCTATCCGTGGTTACTGGCCACAGTGCCTGTATTCTATCTCCCCTGTCGGAAGCACTATGTCCCTGGATACCAGCTCATATCCTGCCTGCTGGGCTCCCATGGGGATGGGAATCTGGTTGGCCACTGTGAGAACGGAATGCTGGTCTAGATGGGCCTTTGGCCTGGCACAGCATAGCTCATCTTCTGCTCTTATATGGGCTTTCTAGGTGACAGGCTGCAGGAGCAGGCAGGAGCGCATTAATGAGCACCTGGCTGAATCTGGGGAATTTGCCATCTTAATTTGCACAGTGCTTCTAGCATAGTGTCACTCCAACACATTATAGGGAATTAACATGGCAGATGTACAGAGATGCTCACTGAAGTATGTGGTGGGGGAGAGGGATTTAAAAGGGTGGACGGGCAGGATAGATAGGCCTTGCCTCTTGGGGCCCTGCCAGCTCCCTGAGAATACCACAGGGTGGGTCTGGCTGCATAAAAGCAGCCTTTTCCCTGCATAGAATGTTTCCAAAAGTTTTTTTTCCTCCCCCAGCAGAAAGTGGAAGAGAAGGCAAACATCCATTATGACATGCAAATTTTTGCGTTGACGAAACGATGCATATTTTAAATGGAAATCTTTGAACTTCTACCGTGTCCGCACAAAAACAAACAGCTTTTCAATGGTTGTGGGGAGGGAGGGAGAAAGATAATTTTCATGAGAATTTAAACCGTTTAAATGGGGATGAATATGGATGAGGACATTTGAACAGATTCCACATTGTATGTCTGTTTCACATCTGCCAAGCAATGGCTAATCCCACTGATTAGGAAGTGTAATGACAAAATGTTTGTACCTGACATATCCCCCCCCCCCCCCTCCTTGGCAGCTCTTCAGTATCAAAGGCCTTGTGTGATGACACCATATGTCACTGCCTGCTCAGGATTCTAAGAAAGCAGAACTCCCTAGGAGGTATCCTTTATTGATGCTTGTAGGAAAAACAATTGACTTGGCATCATCCGGCAGCACAGGAGGATGACAAAAGCTTGTGTGGCAACAGGCAAGGGAAGAATTAATATTTGGGAGAAGGCATCCCTTTGGAAGCACCCTGCAACATTGCACAGAGATGTGAGGTCTTGTGTTTTTGGTCATCACTGTTTACCTTTTGTCTCTGTCTCCATATGAAATTGATGCAGTAACTCTTAGGGTGGATCTACACATACGGAGGGGAAACTGCTGTAAATAACTCCAAAATTAGATCATTTTAACAACAACAAAACCTTATGGAAAAACAGGTATAAAAATTTCCTGCTCTCTGGTGCCATCTGGTGTTGCATGTTTATAGCATGTTCAAATCATTGTTTCTTTATTAATGTAGCTGAGTCCAGAGTATGCCACAATAAATATGTTAATCTTTAAGGCGCCAGAAGGCAGGAGTGTGTGTGAGTGTTCAAAAATAAAAGAGATGACAATGCCATCCAGAAAAGAAAAGAAAACCAGATTTCCTGGGCTATCTTCAAGAACTTTTGTGATATAATGCATATTTTGTAGTCAAGGCTTTGAGAGTGAACCCTGAGGAAAAATCCATACCTGCTGCCTTGCGGGACATCTTCTGGAGAAGAAAAGTCTGAGTAAACCCTACACAAATCAGGACAGTCCGATGGTGTCTTGTACGCCTCCTTCTGGCAACTCCTGCAGCCCAGCCTGTGCCAAATGTATTGCTCTGCTTCCCTGAGGCTGAGAGGGCAGCCTGGGCAGCCCAGGACCTCCATAAACACTGCCCAGGCTTGCACCCTGGAGATGTCACTTTGGTGTTGCTACCACAGAAAAAACAACGCAGGAGGCAGCAGTTTATGAGTTACCGGTCTCTGCAGCCACAGCAGACGCTGTGATTCTCCAGCAGTTTGACTTCCCCCCAGGAAATGCACTCCATTGACTCTCGAGACAGATGGGTACCAACGATTCGAACATGTGGTACGCCATGCTGCAGAAGGTTTGGGTGTAGTGGAGGGGATGTGGATGGAGCACGGGCTATTGGGGGGGGGGGCTCCAGCACCGGTGGGACACTTTAAGTTGAATAAAATAAATAATAAAATAAAGTGGAGATTCTTAGAAATCTGTCAAACTGAACAGTGGAGACACATAGCTATTCTGCTGTGCCTCTCCCAAGACCATTTTTCCAAGCCTCTGATTTTTTGCTTTCCATCTGCAAATACTAATTCACCAAGGAAAGCCTTATTAGAGGGAAGAGAACTGCGAGAGAGACAGGGGCATCTATAGGCAGAAAGATGGGGCAGAATTTGCATGAAGGAGTTTAGATTCAAACTATTTCAAACTATCCTTTATTCTATTCAGATATTTTGCTCTCCCAAGAAGGCTCTTTCCTTTACTCAAAGAGCATCACTTGTGTTCAATTGCACCCACTATAGCTCTACCCTTAAACACCATTATCATCATTTTGCATCCCATTTCCCCAAGTCAGAAATGAAAAGGTGCTGATTTCCTCCCAGTGTAATTTCAGTCCCATTTTCACTCATTGGGTAAACTAGGAATATCTCTTTGATGCTCCTCTGTTCCAAACTCACTTTGATGAGCCACAGAAATAAAATTGACTCACTACGAAGAAAGATCCTTCTTTTCACTCCAATTGCTTATGACTGCTTCCCCCAAAGAAGTTAGAATTGGCAGTCCACTTTGGTAGCATGCTTTCATGGGGATAACGGCAGTGGTTTCAGATTATGGTTTAATTATAGCCGTGGAGAATGAGGTTCCTAGCATTATAACCAATCATAAAACAGCATGGGGAAATGGCACTTTTCTTTTTTTAATCTAAGAAATGTATATAAGCCATGGAACAGTTGCAGTGGACATACAAGGCTGGTCAGTTGTTAACTCTAACTTTGTGGGCATTTAAGCCATCTTTAGAAATGATTCCCCTGTATTCGGGAAACACTTTACTCCAAGACCTCAGTCCATTTGGTGACCATCAGAAGGGGAAGCTGCAATCATGCAGAACTCTCAATTGGTGTGGAAGAACTGCACACTGATATACACCCATGGATCCCCTTCCCATGTCGGCAGAAGGAGTCCAGGGATCAGTGCTAGGATTGGTAATGGTTAGGAAAGTTGAACGAATAAATGTTTGCAATAAGAGCCAAAACAAACTTCCCCCAATTTTCTTCTTTGTGAACATTAATGACAAGTTTTTTTCTGGGTGTGCCTCACATGCTCAGGTGTCCTCCAGATCCTTTTGACACCCTATACTGTACTCATCATTAGAGAACTATAACTACATTTAGGATCCTACACAGAGGACTAAATCAAATCCTGATGGGTACGTGGAACAGTGAGGTTTAGCGATAGTATGGCCACTGAATACCAGCTGCTGAAGAAAGTGGAGAACAACCATGGAAGAGGGCTGTTGCTTTTATGACTGCTTGTGGACCTCCTAGAAATATCTTGGCTGGCAACTGTGAGAAACAGGATGCTGAAAAATGTAGGCCTTTGGTCTAATCCAAAAGAGTTCTTCATATGTTCTTAGTCACCAATGTAGAACCAATAGGCTTTAAACCAGTTAGTCATAAGGGATGCTTAACCCTTTTCAGCCTTGGGGCTGCATTCCTTAGTTTATGGGAAACCATCTGAGAGCCACATTCCAGGCTGAGGTTCTCCCCCGCATCTTAGAGAATTCTGCAAGTCGCATTTTGTAAATGGGCTATTGATAACTGTAATTCCAGAGTGTGTTTATAGGACGAGTATTATTTACTGTTTGGTAGATGTTAGGCTTCCTGCAATAAATTGCCACATGAAGAAGGTAGATCAATGTTAAATTAAATCAGCCCACTTCCTAATGACTGTTTGCTTTCCTTATCACTAAAACCCAATAACATAGTTTAACTCAGCCAACGTGGCTGTTACTGCTAGAAGTGTTTTTTTATAAAAAAACAACAACCGAAGAAATATGGGAACACAGGGATTAAGGTCACATTAGAAACACCAGATATTAAATATTTAGGAAAGGGGAGGGGAGAGAAAGTACATGACTTTGCATATATCATTGCAGAAACTAAATGCTGAAGTTTTCCAGTCTGCTAGGCCATAGCAATAAAGACTTCATTTCTTTATATTACGTAATACACTTCTTGTCAAGATTCTGCCCTGCCCAGTCCTAAACTCAGGGGTTTCTTCAGTGGAGGAGCATGGGGAGCACATATCCACCCTTCTAGTCACCCTAGCAAGCCAATGGGTCCAGATAGCCCTGCATCAGATCTGGAAATTTCATCAGCCGCTGCCAAGATTCCTGGCTGGCTCTCAGACCCAGCCACCCTCATCTCCCCTTGGAACACAGGGGCAGAGAAAATGGGAAACTAAACAGGACCTTCAGAGCCATTGCTGAAATGCCTGGCTAGCTACAGGTGAGACAACTTAGGAGGAGAAGGTGTGGCCCAGCCTCAGGGAAAGTCTCAAAGGCCAGAAATTTGCCTGTGCTTGTACCACACTGGTTCTCTGTTGTGCACTGTTAACTGCCCAAGAATTTTGGGATCAGGTAAGCTAAGCATCACTCATTCATTCAGAAATCGGGGGGGGGGGAGGTTTATGGCTCCCAAAGGACCTTCTTTTCAACACCCTCACTCAGCCCATTTACCTTCAAATTAATTTATTTTCCAATAACCCAAGTCGTTTGTAAAGCACAAGACTTTTCCTACCTCTTAATTTCTGCCTAGGAGCCTGTAAAAAGCCAGTATTGGTATCTGCATTTGTCTCAGCAGTCCCTTTGTCATTTTTATAGATCCTCTCCCCTACCCCTCTCTTTTTATATAATGAATGCCAAAATAAATTGAGAGTGTCTGTGATGCATGCAGGAACAAATACAATAGAAGAGGCTCGGGCAGTTTCCATTTCACATTGGTGTACATTCAGTCTTGCATATTATGCACATTAGAAATGCTCCAAACAAGGAAGACGAATGAACACATGATAAACTCCAGGCCATATTGGAGTCTGACTAAGGACGCATTTGTGCATGTATAACATTAAGCATATTGGTTATTAATTCAGTCTGCCACTCATTTTAATTTGGGTTCATATGTAAAAGACATCACATAGTTGCTTGATAGTTTAATGTCCTGACTTGGGGAAGCATTCAGGCTGTGGCAATCACACTGGAGAATGGTAAGATACTCAAGGAACCATTTTATCTTGGCTAAATATATCAGTCTAGAACGACACACAACTTCTTTATACAGTATTGTTTTTATGCTGATCTTGTACTGATTTTATGCTAGTTGTTTTGCTTTTGTGCTTTTTTAAAAAAAACAGTGTTTTGATGGTATTTTACATTCTGCTGATTTATACATTTTGTAAAAACTGGTCAGAGGACCCCTTTGATGGATGGTGTAAAAATGTAACAAACAAATAAATAAATGTGGTGATACAATGTGTGGCAGCAACACTGTATTTATGACATTCCACTAAATTGTAACAACCACCCACTCACTCCACTTACACCTCAGAGGTATGAATAATAAATTAAATTAAACATCTATATACTAGCACTGAAATGTGTGGCAATTTGTATTTTTAATCTACTGAATTAGCAGGATCCAGTTTATACCAGCAGCAATACATGATATCAGGGGACCATTGCACACTGATTTATTTTATTTTATTTTATTTGGCTTGATACATTTTTGGACATCTAGTAGATATTGGCCTGCTAATCTTGGGTGGTTGTTCTTCAGACCAGTAGTGACTCTGACCCTCTCTAGGAGAGTCGATTGCCTTGAATGAGAGCCAGTCTTCCCCAGAATTCTGCTAAGCACTGAGACTTGAAAACCAGAATCTGGCAAGTGGTACACAATTAAGGAAGCCATGAGGAAAATGTAAGTCCACCTTAGAAGTTATATCTTCTAGACAGCAAGATCCAAGGATCACCCAACCAAGACTGTTGCAGTGTGAGGCAAGATGGTGCCCCTTCATTCCACCTGTAGAAGACAACTGGACTAGCAGATGAATCTTACTTCAGCATAGTTATGGCACCACACTTGAGATAGCATGCTATTTTCAGAGATATCAAACAGGCCATGTGACACACACATCTCTCTCTCCTCCAACAGGGGGGGATGAACGGGGGGGGTCCTCAGGAGAAAGGAGTGGGGGCCTCCACCAATGTCTCCTATCACCTTCTGCCTGAGGCAGTTGCCTCACTCTGTCTGAAGCAAGCTGCAGCAAGATGGTTCTGCCAGGAACATGAACCATGAAATTATGGTCATGGAG
Source organism: Podarcis liolepis (assembly GCF_965112155.1). NCBI lineage: Eukaryota > Metazoa > Chordata > Lepidosauria > Squamata > Lacertidae > Podarcis > Podarcis liolepis. Next base: position 89,780,382 of record NC_139554.1, read on the forward strand.
AAAATATCAGAAAATTGCAAAGTACCTATGGTTTACCCAGAAAATCTGAAATGAATTCAGGAAGCATGCACAGAGAAAACATGTGAGACTCTGAACGTGACTTTAGCCATTTTGTCTATGTTTCAGTTTAGGATTCTTCTTGCAGGCAGACTCAATTAAAAAATACCCAGTGTGGTCCACTTTGAAGCATTAGTTGATGCCTGAACTTCACGTTCCCTCAGCCTAGTTAGGAAGAAGCAGGAAACTTGCTCAATCAGCTCACAAGGCAAGACTTCATTCAAGCTTCAAACCCTTTACTCCCAATTAGTTCTAGTCTCACTCCACTTGAGGCAAGTAGAATCAGCAGGACTCCTTTGCAACGTTCATTAAATTGCCCACCTGGTTTTGTGAAGTTCAGGTTCCCCATTAAATATCTACCTGTTACCTGCCTCTTTTTATTTCTCAAGTAATCATTGGCACTAATAGCAGGCAGGAGATGTATTCTGAAGCTGGTAAAGGAAAATATGAACACAATACAAAATGTGCTTCCCATTACAGCAAGGTAAATATATAGGGCACAAGGTCTTACAAGTCCTAAAACAGTATTGTTACACCCCAACCCAATCTCCGAGTGGTGCAAGATTCCAGGGGTTCAAGGCACTTACCCAGGGTCCATGTTTCCTTTGGGGAAGGAGGCACAATGGAGGCTTGGTGTCTTCATGATACACCATTTATTTACACATTTCATATATACAACCAAAAGGGTCTTGTTTCTCCCATAGCCACAGCCTTGGATTCAAACAGTCATCAAACATTGCTCTCTGACCCTCTCTCCAGTTTACTGCTTTTTCCTTCTACAGTAGTACCTCAGGTTAAGTACTTAATTCGTTCCGGAGGTCCGTTCTTAACCTGAAACTGTTCTTAACCTGAAGCACCACTTTAGCTAATGGGGCCTCCTGCTGCTGCTGCGCTGCTGAAGCACAAGTTCTGTTCTCATCCTGAAGCAAAGTTCTTAACCTGAAGCACTATTTCTGGGTTAGCGGAGTCTGTAACCTGAAGCGTATGTAACCTGAAGCATATGTAACCCAAGGTACCACTGTATGTCACATCACTGCTCTAAAACTATCTGCTCTAAACTGTGAGAAGTGAGGTTACAAGGCCTTCTAGGTAGTGGTGCCCGCCCTGTGGAACACCCTCCCATCAGACGTCAAGGAAATAAACAACTATCTGACTTTTAGAAGACATCTGAAGGCAGCCCTGTTTAGTATTATGTATGAAGGGATGCATTAAACAGTCTCACCAGCATTGTAGATTTTTGAGGGAATATTTACTGAGAACTTCCACGGAAGTGGGCCCACTGGAACCTGCAGGCACCACACTAATATCCTCTGTGATGCAATATCTATGCACAAAAACCGTGGCCTGTGCTCAATCTGTATAGATGTCTAAGCAAGCCATAGATCACAAGACTCCAGCCATCTCATCCCAACCCAAAGGAAACCAATCCCCTAAGTGAACAGCCCTGGTGTTCTCATAGCTCGGAGAACTGGGGTGCAGTCATATAACAGTATTTTAAATGTTGGGAAGTGAGGAGAGGATTCCGGCCCTCTTGGCAATTTTATCAATATACGTACGACTGCTAGCGACTGGTTTTTACCTGACTGAGACTGAAGAGGACAAAGCTGACAGCCAGGGACTGGACTTAAGTTGATGGGGCAGTGCCGATCAGTGATTGGGACAGTGCCCATCAATCAGCTTCCAATGATTAAATCCATCAGAGCTTTGTGCAGGGCTGCACAGACTACTCCCAGCCAATGCCTCCACCAGCCACAGCCACTGTGAAAAAGGCCTACGTGCCTGTGTATACATGGAGCTCCTCCACATGGCAGAAGATCCTATTGGCTCAGGATTTCTATCCATACACACAACATGCATGAAGGGGCTCTATGCATGTACAGTGGTACCTCAGGTTACATACACTTCAGGTTACAGACTCCGCTAACCCAGAAATAGTACCTCGGGTTAAGAACTTTGCTTCAGGATGAGAACAGAAATCGTGCTCCAGCGGCATGGCGGCAGTGGGAGGCCCCATTAGCTAAAGTGGTGCTTCAGGTTAAGAATGAACATGCAGAACAAATTAAGTACGTAACCAGAGGTACCACTGTATATCATGATGTGCCTCAGGCTATTGGACATGCAGCTGGCAGAAGGCATGGCCAACGGTCCATCAGGCAAGGCTATATTCTCATTGCATCTTCTTTTATGTGAGAGAGCATTCATCAGGACCCCTCTCTGTGTTGGGCTGTGGTCCCTGGTCACCTGTCTCTGTGTTTCCCTCTCAATCCTTTTTATGCATACAGTTTACTGTAGCCTTGCATAGAAGGCAGCTCATATGTGCTGGAGAACTGGGGAGGGGAGATCCTTTTCTGCCTCGTGTTCCAAGGAATAATGATGTCAAAGGCAGAATATCATTTCAGCTGCAGGCTGGAGGGATGTGAAGCAGCACAAAGGACACTTATCAAATCTCCCGGGGTTCGTTCAACATGTCAGCACAAATGCTCTTGTCAGTCCTCTGGCTTGTGATGCAGATAACCAGAACTGGCAGCCATCAGTGCAAACTGCTCACTTAAAGGGAAAGGAAGAGCTGTCACTGCTCATTTATTTATCTGCTGTGCTTCGGAGCCATAATACCATAGGAGTATTATTAAATCATCGGAGGCAGCCTTAGGACGGAACGAGAGGTGCATGACCTAAACAGTCAGGGAACCCTCTCACCTCCAGCCACTTATGGCAAGAGAGTATCATGGGGGTTGTGCAATCAGAGGCCTTGTGGGAAGGTGGGTGGCATAAATGCCATTCGCTTTCTAGTATAATCAGTGTGAATGCTGAGTAGAGCAAAGGCACTTCCAAACTGCTGCTATTTTGGGGTGGGCAGTGGTGCGAGGTAAGTGGACTAGGGGGACTAGGCTAGTCTGAGCACAACCCAAAGTGTTGGTGCTGACCTTTAAAGCCTTAAACGGCCTCAGCCCAGTGTACCTGAAGGAGAGTCTCCACCCCCATCTTTCAGCCCGGACACTGAGGTCCAGCTCCAAGGGTTTTCTGGTGGTTCCCTCACTGTGAGAAGCGAAGTTACAGGGAACCAGGCAGAGGGCCTTCTCGGTAGTGGCGCCCGCCCTGTGGAACACTCTCCCACAAGATGTCAAGGAAATAAACAACTATCTGACTTTTAGAAGACATCTGAAGGCAGTCCTGTTTAGGGAAGTTTTTAATGTTTGATGTTTTATTGTGTTTTTAATATCCTGATGGAAGCCGCCCAGGGTGGCTGGCAGGCCCAGATGGGTGGAGGATAAGTAATAAATGTTCCCCTGGCACCTACTTCCCAAAGCCTGAGAAGCTTCTGCCCAACTTAGGGAGGGAGGCATGAGACTCTGATGGGTCCAAGAGCTGTCCTGCCATCCAGCTTTTGGAAGGAGGCAGAAGGGCACCAGCATCCTGACAGAGCCTTGGTGTCTCCTTCACAAAGCCCAGGAAATGTCTTAGGGAGGTATGATGCTCACACACACAATATCAGGATGTGTGCACATGATGTCCCCCCCCCACCCCATTGGTTTCATAAGCTGGTGCCTCTGGCCCTAACTATTCCCTACCCCAAAAAAAATCCTGCACACCACTGGGAGTGGGGTTCAGTTACATACTGGCAAATTCAAGCTTCACAATTAAAGTTAATTTGGGGCTCTTGTTCTGCAAACCAAAATCTTCCACCACCACCTCCCGCCCAAAATTGCACTTTCTGCAATAAGAAAAGTGATGGGGAAAATGTGCTGGAAAAGGTGGGATAGTATAAGCTCCCCCCACAAACACCTTTCTATTTGCTTTTATTTGATTATGTATTTTGTGTTCTCATTCTGTATTTTTATGTTATGAATTGCCCTGTGATCTGCAGATGAAGGGCAGTATAAAAATGTAATAAATAAATATTATAATAATAGGAATGCTCAATAAATAGGTCATCTGGAAGCACTTGTTCTTTCATAGTTTTCTTTCCTGGTAAATGTGTACAAAATGACAGAACTGGGACAAGGTAGCTATGTACATATTCTGATGATTTCACACTTATTTAAGTAAACAATTTGATTATGAAATGGAAACTTTGCCCTTCTCTTAAATGTATGCTGAGTATCTTATAAAATAAAACAAATATTGTATCTGAATTAAGAATTTAAAAGGATATAAACAAAGTGCATTTGATGGGCTGATACTCTTCTTCAAATGCAGAAGCATCATGTTTGAAGCGGAAACAAACTGCTTCTGAGCACATTGTGTTTTTAATGTTTAAATAATAATAATTAGCCATTATAGTTCACTGTTAAAGAAAGGGCACATTCACACAGTGAAGAAGAAGAAGGGCAGACTAACGTTCGCTAGATGACTCTTACATAATTTTATTTGACAAAATTTATACACCAGTTGATTACAAAAAACCAAAAAAAAAACCCTTAAAGCGGTTTACAAAAAGATAAAACAATAACATTTTGAAGAATTCACAACCCTACTTTAAAACATACAAAGGTTAAAATACTAAAACAGATTAAAATTACCCAAAATAACTTCTGGGTAAAAGGTAAAGGGACCCCTGACCATTAGGTCCAGTCGTGGCCGACTCTGGGGTTGCGGCGCTTATCTCGCTTTATTGGCCAAGGGAGCCGGCGTACAGCTTTCGGGTCATGTGGCCAGCATGACTAAGCCGCTTCTGGTGAACCAGAGCAGCACACGGAAACACTGTTTACCTTCCCACCAGAGCGGTACCTATTTATCTACTTGCACTTTGACATGTTTTCAAACTGCTAGGTTGGCAGGAGCAGGGACTGAGCAACAGGAGATCACCCCGTCGCGGGGATTCAAACCTCTGACCTTCTGATCTGCAAGTCCTAGGCTCTGTGGTTTAACCCACAGCGTCACCCACATCCCAACAACTTCTGGTTAAGTTTGTCTAAACAAGAATGTTTTTAGCAGGTGCTGAAAAGAGTGAAGTGAAGGCATCTGATTGATCTCAATAGGCAGGGAGTTCCAAAGTGATCTTATCAGTTTGGAATGGGTATTATATGGCACCTGTAGTAGCACCAGTTCTGCCAATTGAAGCAGTCAAGTGTGCATATATGGGTTGAGGCGATCTCTCAGGCGAGCTGGTCCCAAGTTGTTAAGGCCTTTATATGCTAATAGTAACACCTTGAACTTGTCACAGTAGCAAATCAGCAACCAGTGCAGATCTCTGACCACAGGTGTTATATTCTCACAAAGCTGTCAGAATCAGTCCGTGCAGTGATTTGCAGATGCTGATGAATGAGATGACGCCTTTGCTTCTGTTTCAAACCACAGGCTGCTATGGAAGTCTTTCCCAATCGTTGGCGTGTAATTCCTAAGATCTTCCACTTGGTGTCCTCATTTACTCTCTTTAGAAATGGGGGAATGGGGAATTCTTTTTTTATATCTATTTAGTTTAAGGAAAGCTGCGTTTGAGCAGCTGGATGCCACAAGTTTGCTCAGGGTGGCCAGATGCAACAGTGTTTTCTGCCCAGTTTGTGAATCTAGAACACGAGCCAAGAAAGTTAAGCACTTCCAGGTCTGATTGATTTCAATGGGAAAGCTTAAAATATGCTTGCAGTTCCCTTGCTGAAATCACTGGGACTTCAAAGCTGGAATCCTATACACACTTGCCTGGGGGTAGGGCTGGGTGGATTTTGGTTTCACTCATTCCAGCATTCATTTCTTCACAGTTCCACATCATTTTGCAATTACTTTAAAAAATATCCTCCTAAAAATTTAAAAACAAATAAACAAACCAGTTTTAACAAGGAGGAATAACAGAGATGGGTACAACACAGAAGCTAACACCAAAAATCTAACACAACACAGCCTTTCCAAACTCCTCTCTCACTGCACTCAAACCTTGTTTTAAAATGCCACTTCCCTCCTTCAGCATCACCCCCTCCTCATTCTACTCCAACCTGTTTAAAACAGTCAGTTTCCCCCTCTTATTGTTTCCCCATCCCTCCTTTACTTTGCCCTTGTTTAAAGCCACACATTTCCTCAGTGTACCTCCACTCAGCTTTACTTAAACTTCTGCTGTTGTTTGAAACAGCCATTTTTTCCCTTTCATTGTCTCTAGCTTTTTGCCGTACTCAAACATCTCACGCTTCCATTCTTCATGGGAAAACCTCAAATTTTCCATAGTACCTTCACACAATGGATTTCACTCTTGGTACCATGTGTTGTCCTCAACATAAAACTTCAAGCCTGTGTGGTGTAGTGGTTAAGAGCGGTAGATTCATAATCTGGGGAACCGGGTTCACGTCTCCATTCCTCCACATGCAGCTGCTGGGTGACCTTGGGCCAGTCACACTTCTCTGAAGTCTGTCAACCCCACTCACCTCACAGAGTGTTTGTTGTGGGGGAGGAAGGGAAAGGAGAATGTTAGCCACTTTGAGACTCCTTTGGGTAGTGATAAAGCAGGATATCAAATCCAAACTCCTCCTCCTCCTCTTCTTCTTCTTCTTCAAATTCAGTGTAGTAATTTAGAACTTATTAAGAAGCTAACACCCAAGTGTGCACAACATCCAGCAACTGGTCTTAACCTTCTCTGACAGAACAAGCTAACAAGCTTACGAGCCTATCCATCTTAAAAAAATACAATGACATGGAATTAGGGACAGCATGAAAATTGGGGTAGTCTATGGGTAAGGGGGCATTGAGAAAGGTAAAGAAATTGGGGGAGGAAATGAAGGTGAACACAGGAGTCAAAGGATGGTTGCACAAAAGGAGGGAGTACAGTGGTACCTCTGGTTGCAAACGGGATCCGTTCCGGAGGCCCATTCACAACATGAAAAGAACACAACCTGCAGCGGCGTGTCTGCGCACGTGCGGGTTGCAATCTGCCGCTTCTGCGCATGCACGTGACGTCATTTTCCGCTTCTGCACATGCACAAGTGGCGAAACCTGGAAGTAACCCTTTCCAGTACTTATGGGACATAACCTGAAAGAACGTAACATGAAGCGGACGTAACATGAGGTATGCCTGTAGTAAGAATGGGCAAAAGGGATGAAGACGAGAGCAGGGGCATGGAAGGGTGACTTCATAGCCAGGCAAAAGGTTACAAGGATACTTGGTAGTTGCAATGTGAGGGAGGAGGAAGATGCAAGAGGTTACCATGGGGTGGTTTGTGTGCTTGGTGGGGGTCCACAAAATAAGGGGGAAGACATAGTCATCAGGGGGGAGGTGAAAATGGGTGCAAAGTGGGGCTGCTGAACAGAAGAGAGGCTTCGGAAATGGAGTTGGGAAGGTGAAGAATGAGGCTAGTAGTTGCATGGGGTTGGAAGGAGACGCTCCAGGGAGTTATTGTAGGGGGAATGGCAGCAGAGTTGGTGAGAGGAGTGAGCAGGGGTACAGCCTCTAGTCTAATATAAAAGCAGAAGAGCTTTCCCTAAAGATCAGCATTAAAAAAATTTAAGTTTAACCTATGCATTCAGAAGTAGGAGCTTACTCCCTGGAAACGGTGCATAGGATTGCAATCATGCTGATCCTAATCAAGTGGGTATTGTGCAGTATCTTGCTGCTCTTTGGGTTTGTGTATTTTAAGGACTGACAAAGATGCTCGGCTTTTAAAGACTCGTTAGGGGCATGGCTATGTAGACTGTCATGGCGAGATCCTGAGTTTCAAAACTTGCCACTTGATCCCTGTCTTCTTTTTCACAGCCACCATAACTAGGGAGTATTGCCCTAACTGAACACAGTGGGTCTGAGAAAACAGCCATAGGTTTCTGCTGCATAGCCCTTACATTGGACTGGGCAGTTTCTTTGTAGTAGGGCATGCAAGATAACCACAAAGTTTTTGAAACTATTTTTCAGCGGCTTATAATTCAGCTGTACATAAAAGCAGTTTTGTAGCATCAGCTTATTTTTAAAATGTGGTTTGTTTTTTATTGAGGGGCATCTTGCCTCTTTCCGATACATGCTTTCCATAGCTAAAGTTAAGATCAAATTACCATTTAATTTTCCATGTGCACATTTTTGAAGCACCCAGCTTCAAAATATGACAAACTAGGTTGTGTGTCCGTGCTTGTTGCCTTGCCATGTGTTTGCATCAAGACAATATAAATTCTTCAGCAAGCTCACTGGAGCTAATTGGATTAGAGTTCCGTTACGTTGATCCCATGAAGACATTTGTCCCTGGAGGCCCTTTATGTTAAAAACAAATTATCAGTGGGGCCTTTTTGTAATTAAATTAATGCTTCAACTCACTTCCTCCCTCTTGACACTGAAAGACGGCAGACATGGCTAGATAAACACAGCCGCCTGTCAACACAGCATATACTATTTGCTTTAGGAGCAGAAATCTGGAAGCCGAGGCCTACATAACTCAGTGTCTCTCTTTCTCAATTTAGACAAAAGGATGTGCTTGCTGCTTTCTGTTCCCAGTCTGTGGGACCAATGCAACAATTAAGAGTTTGATTTGCTAATACAGATGATGCTGTTTACCCATGGTGACACTTCTGCCATTTCAGAGTGACCATGGGCCTCTGCAATAGAACCTTTAGTTGGGCAAGGATTGCAGCCAAGTTTCATGAGCTCATGTGTATGACATTACACTATGTTAGCTAGTCTGATTTGTCCAATATATGTAATCCTTCCTTGCCAAAAAGTGGGGAGCATTGTGCGTGTCCGGCGAGCTGGCATGGGGTGCATATTTGCATCGTGCCAGGATCACATACTCCCAAGGCTAATCCCATTCCCTATTGTGTGGGGGTAGGATCACAAGGGCTGAGGGCTGAACTTCATTGATACCGTGTGGGATTTTCCCCAATCCCCCACTGTCAGGGACTGGACTGAAGAGGAGGGCTGGGAATTGCCCCCTCCTCTCCCCCTCTGCTTCCTTCAGAGGGGGAGGGGAGGGGAAGAATCACCCCAGCCCACCCCCACCCCCAGTAGCTGCAAGAGGAGGAGGAGACAGGATTGAATTACAACAGGATGCTGAACTGCCAAGTTATGAGGAATTGGGAGGAGGAGAAGTTGGAGAACGGAGAGCATCCTTGGAGAGTCTGGGAACTCCCTCTCCACAGACTCACCAGTCACTTAGAATTCAAGAGCAAAGAGCGCAACAAGATTTGACTCCTGACCTCCTGTAGGGACACAGGGTGTTGCTGGGGAATGAAAGGGAGGGGATCAGAGCAGCGGCGTAGCATGAGTTGTCAGCACCCGGGGCAAGGCAAGTAATTTGCGCCCCCTAACCCGGGGCAAGGCAAGTAATTTGCGCCCCCTAACCCGGGGCAAGGCAAGTAATTTGCGCCCCCCTAACCCCTAACCTGCCGATCTGAGGTGAGTTGCCGCTGGCGCTGCCGCCCAAACGACGGCGCTTGCCCGGAGGAGGAGGGGGGCAGAGAGGCGAGGAAAATGCAACATGGCCCAGCAGCTGCAGCAGCAGCGGCGGAGGCGGGGCTGTGAGGAGGGGCTGCCTGGTGCGTCCTCCACGGCCCTGACGCACGGGGACCGCGGCGAGCGCTGAGAGCCACTGCCTGCCGGACGCCTTCAGCCCGGACGCGCGCACAGCTCGTCGGTTCCGCGAGACATGGGGCTTTGCTACAGCCTGCGCCCGAGGCTCTTCGGCGACTCCGGAGGCAGCGAGCGTGCCCCCCCCCCAAGATGTTGCACCCGGTGCGACCGGCCCCCCTTGCACCCCCCATGCTACACCACTGGATCAGAGTGAGCAAGGTCACCATGGCGTCCAGAACTGGATTTGTTGCCTTGTTCCACAATAGCTAAATAAAACCATAAATACGAACTTCCTTGTTTCTTCTTTGAACCTGGAGGCTACTGGGGGAGGAGCGAATCCATCGAGTTCAACACCCACATTCAAAATGCAACACCATTGATTCAACATGTGCATACTGCAACATGCCTGCAACCTGTATGATTTTGCATGTGTTTGTCAGGTCTTGGGTCTGGCTTTCATGTTCCCTTCTTCTCCCCTTCTAACAAAGCATTATATTACTATAGCAACACTGAGTATATATAGATGTTACAGTCAGTGTTAAGATGGTGTCAATGTGCCACTTCACTTTACTGCTTACTGTAATGTGTGCACAGACAATCTGTCGGTGCAAAAACAGTCACATCTTCAAGGCGTAACTTCTTCCAGAAGAAGAAGAATGGGGGTGGAGATATATAAACGTGGCACTAGCTTGCAAGTACAGCGCTGGGCTTTGAATTTAATCTGGAAATCAAGAAAGAGACGTACATCTAAATAATGTATGGCTAATATAATTATTTTGAAAGCTCTGCAAGAGGGGATGTCAGACTCCTGATGGGTTCACATCAGGGTTTCCTTTCATTATTCGCCTCTCGTTCAATATTGCCCCTTCACTATGGATTGCATTGATTTTGTAATCAAGAAAAGTAGTCATATGGTGATTTTTCTTCCTGGAAAAGAGGGGGAAATAACAAGGGTGCCACTCTAGGAGAAACTGTTTGGGGAAATTATCTGTAATCAGATGCTTGAGGATGGAAATTAACATTAAGCTAATTTGTCTCCCGCTAGAAGGATCAAAATATTATATTTCCTTCTGCACAATGATCCAAATAGAAACGTTGAGAATTTGGGCACGGTACATAGGAAAAAACCAAGTTTATACTGACATTTCTCAGAAAAAGCAACACAAACCACTACGTATTAGGGGTCGTTCACACTTCCCCTTGTTCCGTGCCTGAAAAGCATGGGTCCAAGAAGTTTGGCCTCTGCCCTGCCACTTCCCCCCAGAAAACATATTTTCCGAAAAACGTTCCATAAAGAAGAACCCACCATTCAATAAGTATCTTGCATAACTCTAGCTTTAAAACCTGCTGGTCTTTATTGTGGGAGTTTATAGAAATAGTGGACATTCGCAGGGAGTCACTGAGGGAGTGGGGGGGCACAGTTTTGAAGGAGTAAGGCAAATGCCACTAGAAAAATGACTAGTTAACTTGGCTTCTCTGGGACTGCAATCTTTTCTTGGTCTTCTGATCTAGACATTTACCTGCAAAGTTTGGGTAACTGTAACCTTAGCAGAGCTTGCAAGTTCTTGGTTGCTGGACAATGCACAAACTTCTTCCTGACAGGAAGCATTCCAGACAGGGATGTACCATGGGGGAGCTGCTGGGGTGATGGCCCTGGGTGTTTCTGGGGGGTGCTGGGAGGGTGGTATGAGGAGGATGCAACAGACATGTGCCCTTCAAATCAGTCTATGAAGACACACTCCCCCAATGGTTCTAGATGACTTGTTTAATGGGCATCCATCCCAATTTGTTTGCACAAACTTTGTGGGAAGGTTAGATGATGCCACACCAAGCAATTGTTATGCCATACTTTCCAGAACATTTCCTCATCACTTTCCTTATTGTAAAAAGCGTGATTTTGCCATTCAAACTGAAACAGGTTTGTTGCATAAGAGCATCATATCATCTTTAACCGAGCATCCTGAATTTGCCTGCGTGTTACTGAATATCACCTGAAAATAGCAACAGTTTGGAAGCACTCATAAAGTGGTCAGTCATATGGGAGAGGTGAAGCACTGTGGGGAGCTATCTGCTCTTGCAGTAGTCATGGAAATGGTCACATGACATAGCTGTCAACGTTTCCCTTTTTTTTAAGGGAAATTCCCTTATTCCGAATAGGATTCCTTGCAAGGAGAGGGAAAAGTTGACAGCTATGTCACATGATCCTTCAGTAATTCAGGCATACCAGTCTCCAATTAAACTTCTAAAAGCAACAATTTGAGAATCCTAAAAGCAATTCCCTACTCTCAAACTAATAATTTCAAGGTTGCCAGGCCAGAACTTTCAGCCACTGGATGCCTGGGAAAAGAGGAATGTTTTTAATTCTCTCCTGATGTCAATAGGCAGGGAGCTCCATAGTGTAGCTGCTGCTATGCCAAAAGATTGATTTATTACATCATTCCAGTTATACAGGGTCACACACATTAGCTGCTGTTGAAAGCAGAGGAACGCTGGCTACTTTGCTTTTAGCACCCAATCCTGTGACTCCTATTTGTAGACTTCATACCTGGTTGTTGCAGCATGCAGAATCTCCTTGCAACAAGTTTCTCCCAGCAACTTCTTCCTCCTACCAGTTTCATCGCCTCTTGATACTGTACTATGCTCCTTCCGTTCCTTCACCTGACTCAGTCAGTGTCTGCATCTTGAAATCAGCTACCTTGGCATCAGCAAAGAAACATTTTCCTTCCATCCATCTAACTAGCTTGTGTAAAGGAGCTGCCTCACCATGCAAAGCAGAACTTGCGAGCCTCCTGTCTTAACTTTGCACTGCCCTCCACCCTCCAAAAAAACAACAACACCTGATTTCTGGGTGCTTTCACTCCAGCAGGCAAGCATTCTGCAACAAAAGGCAAACACGATGACAATTTATTTAACCAACATGGCTTTTGACTCCCAGCACTCTCCATATTCCAGAGAAGATGAGCCAAGCTAATGTGACAAGGTCAGTGCTTTCACTTGAACTGTGAGGATCAAAACATTAGTCTTTTGGAAAGCTGCAGAAAATGTCAGAAAGGAGAAGAAAAATCACTGCACCCTTTTCCTGACATTTCCATGCCAGATACAAATTCCATTTGTTTCCTCTACTGGCTAGTGAATATAATGGTTGGGGACTATAATCATTGGAATGAATTATTATATGCCTATGTTGTGTGTGCATCATCACTATGTATGTTTTGTGGCATGTATTTATTTATTTGTTACATTTAGGGAAGTTTTTAATGTCTGATGCTGTATTGTTTTTAATATTCAGTTGGAAGCCGCCCAGAGTGGCTGGGGAAACCCAGCCAGATGGGCAGGGTATAAATAATAAATTATTATTAATTATTATTATATTATATCTCACCTTTCCTCTAACAAACTCAAGGGGGTATCCAGGGTCTTCCCTCTCCCCATTTTATCCTCACAACAACCCTGTGAGGTAGGGTATGCTGAAAGACAGCAACTGACCCAAGGTCACCCAGTGAGCTTCATGGCTGAGTAGAGACTAGAACCCTGGTCTCCTAGGTCTTAATCCAACACTACACTACTGTGTATGATGGATGGGAGATACTCAGGACATGATGCAGTCCACTCAGGGTGCAGGGAATCCTGGGAGAATTCAGTAGGCTTATGTCTCTCCACCCCATTCAGTCCTCCTTCTTGCCTCAAGTTGAAGTAGCTGTTGAAACCATCCAGAATGTGTAGGGCATCCTTTTCCGACCTGATGCATCAACCTCGTGTTTTGGATTTCATCTCCCATTATCCATGGCTACTGGTCATGGTTAGGGTTCCAGCCATTACTGGAAGGCACCAGGTTGGAGAGGATTTGAACAGAAACTCTACTACGTCAAACCAGTTGGGGGACGGGGATAAGTAGTGTCAAGTTATGTCTGCCTTCACTTTTGACTAAGTTGTAAATTTTGAACAGGTGTTGCTCATTTTTAACGAAACCAGCTATTCTCACTTGACTGTACCTTTGCATATTGGTTTTAGAAAGCTAATTTCGGTCACTGGAGCATAAACTGGGGAGATGGCTTGCCAAGAGTAACCCACAGATGCATCTTGACAGGTCCTTTGCCTGCTGGGGAGGAAATGGACAGGCCTCTCCTCCCTGCACTCAGCCAATGGGCATTTTCAGCCTGTGGATCTTCCAAGTTCTGTCTTGTGTCACAACTTGCCAGAAGCTAGAATGGGGGAGGTCATCTGGTCCGCCTTCTCTCCTGCGATTCTACAGCTCACTCAGCCTCATTCAATCTGGCAGAGCTTCATAATGGCCTTGTTCCAGCTAAAGATAAGCTGTCAAGCGGCCTCCACACTCTCTTGAGCAGATATGGAAGATTCAGGCCCATTGCATTCCATCTCTTCAACCATCCACAACAGTCAAGGAGAGATTCGTATGTTGTTAAGGCCAAAAGCGGGGGCCGCCGAGGTTGGTTATCTTGGTTACTCTTATTCCACATGCTGTGAAATGAAAGTCAGTCTCTTCCACTGTATGCTAGTGGAACTACTAATATCGGAAGAATTGTTTCAAAGATGGATGGGTCCTACCATAGGCAACCCGATCATAACTGGGCTAGCCATTTGCATACAGAAAACTAAAATTCAAAAGCAAGTGGTTAGAAGTGGCCCAATCTGTACTATGAAATTCTAAAACAGGTTGTCATTTCCAATAATCAACCTCTCCTTTCCTTTCTTACTAGGTGGGTGATGGAGAGGAAAAGCATCATAAGGGCAGCATTTGCCCCAGTATTTAAGACCACTGAACAATGGGGATCATAACCAAGTCCCAAGACACAGAGCCAAAACCTACAAACCAACATAGCTTTAGTCAGGTGGCTAGTCGAATTATCTAATGAAAAAGAAACAGCATGATCCATGGGCGAAGACATTCGGAACACACTCAGCTTCACAATATGTTTTACAGGCATCAGAGGGCCTATTTATTCATTTAGTTAACAAAATTTGTATACTGCTTAATTGTAAATTAAGTCTCTAAGCCAGGGGCAGGCAACCTAAGGCCTAGAGGCCGGATGTGGCCCAATCACCCTCTCAATCCAGCCCACGGACGGTCCAGGAATCAGCGTGTTTTTACATGAGTAGAATGTGTCCTTTTATTTAAAATGCATCTCTAGGTTATTTGTGGGACATAGGAATTCGTTCATTCCCCCCCCCCCAATATAATCCAGCCGACCATACGGTCTGAGGGATGGTGGACCCGCCCCCTACTGCAAAAGGTCGCTGACCCCTGCTCTAAGCAGTTTACAAATAATACAAAACGTACATTAGAATATGGGTCCAAGACCCCTTCCCACCCACCACCAAATCTTCAGTCTACATACCAGGGCGGCGTGTGAATCGGCTTGCAATCTGGAATCCCATGAAAACTGGTTTTTCTGTGAATGAACAAATCACAGAGATATTATGTTTACAATACAGTCATACCTCAGGTTGAATGTGCTTCAGGCTGAGCGCTTTCGTGTTGTGGTCCGCGGCAACCCGGAAGTAATGGAGCACGTTACTTCCAGGTTTCGCCACTCGCGCAGATGCTCAAAATGACGTCATGCACATGCACGGAAGCAGCAAAACGCGACCCGCACAGACGCATCATCACATCTTACATTCCATTCAGGATGCGAACGGGGCTCCGGAACGGATCCCGTTCGCATCCCGAGGTACCACTGTATAAACAATACATTATGTTACCATGAAAGATGTTTTCCCCACCGGATTCTCTTCTCTTCCCTGTGCTATGTAGCATCTACACGAAGCCGCTGGCAGAGATCATATGGGCATTCTGTCTGAGATGTCATCAGTATTTGAGTGGCACCCACCTTTTCCTCTTATTTCATCAGATACAGGGGAGGCTGCTGATGTCCAGAATCAGTGTTTGTGCACAGTAATAGATGGGGGTGAACAAACTGAGATTCAGTATAGACAAGGCGGAGGTTTATCCACCCAAATGAATGGTGTTCCACTCCTTCTGGATGGGCTTGTGCTACTGGATCAAGTTCACAGTCTGAAGGTGCTTATTCAACCAGGCATTGTCGTCATAGAATTGTAGAGTTGGAAGGGACCACGGGGGGTCAATTAGTCCAATCCCATGCAGTGCAGGGATCTTTTGCTCCATTTGGGGCTGGAACCCACAACCCTGAGACTAAGAGTCTCATGCTCTACAAACTGAGCCATCTGCAGAGCTGCCGCTCAAGTGGCCTCCATGACGAAGCACCTTTTTAATCAGCTTTGGCTGATATGCCAGCTGCAGCAGTACCTAGACGGAGATGGAATGGTGTCATGAAAATCGCTTGGCACGCCCATGAAATCATTTACCCCTCTCTGAAAAATATGGAGGGAAATTTCTGTTGCTTTGGGGGGATGTGGCAAAAAGAAATCCCCAAAGTTTTCCAGAGGTTGTGGCTTACTTTATTTCTAAATTACGTGCCTGAAAGGGAATGTTTTTGTCAATGCTGTTGTTTTTACTTTGTAAAAAGTGTTGCAGCAAACTTGCCTTTTCAGTGCCAGATATAGAGACCTTCTGTTTTTACATCCTGCACTTCTCAATTTATGATTCCTACTGTATTTGTACGTCCACATTATTAACTGTTTTATTTATTCCTCTCCTGGAAAAAGCCACAAATGTTTGCATTGCTTTCTGCTGCAATTTATACTATATTTTAATATTGAAATCTATTCTTTCTTCGACTTCTTTGTGATCAGCCCAGAGAACATATGTCATTGGGCAGTGTGGCAGATATAGTTAGCAAATAAGCAAACACCTAAAACCCTATTCAGATTCACCAGTAAGATTTCGCTTAGTCAAAAAGGGAACTCAGAGGCTGCCTTCTACCAAGTCAGACTATTGGTCTATTGGCCTCAGTATTGTCTCCACTGACTGGCAGCATAGGGGTTCAGATACTTCCCCCCCAGCCCTCCTTGAACATGCTGGGGATTGTACCTTGGGCTTTCTGTATGTAAAGCAATTGCACCACCACTGAACTACAGCCCTTGTCCATAAATTATCCCCCAAATCATGGATCCAATTGAGGCTGTGCTTTTGCTCGCATGCTGTGTTTGTCAATTCCTAAAACTAGAAGCTAATGGTTTGCAAAAAAAAAAAAAAAACCCTTAACTTTAGAGGCAGCCAATTTCTATAGCTAGCAAAAACAAATTAAACATTATGGTTTTTGTATGGCATTATTCACTGAGATATTGTTCAAATGTGTCTTGCATCATCTTACAAGATTCTTTCTCAGCCCATGGGGTTTGCTGAACAGAGTGCAAGCAAACTGCATGGAAATTTCATCAGTGGGCTACATTAGATATTATCGCTTTTGTTCTCTCTGGATGATTAATTCCCACATCTCCTTTGTCTTGCTACTCACATCGCAGACTAATATGATTCCCCCACCACGATATAGCACGTGTCAATCTAACTAGGGCTTTCAGAGCTTAATGGCAGAAGACTGAAGCAAATCAAATGTATTATCACTATTAAGAACCTCTTGGGATGCATCTCATGTGTTTTTAAACCATCACATATTTGGCTGGCTAGAAGCTGAAGCCACCCACCCACCAGGGTGGGGGGTACATGTAAAGTCAGAAACAGAACGGGTTTATATATTGCTATCTGACAATCTTCACCTCTTCCACAGTAGCCCAGTGCAGAACAAGCTGAACACCACCTATCCAGTCTAGGGAATCACCCACTAACAGTGCCTGAGTCTCCTGGATTGAGCTTCAGTTTATTGGTCCTCTGCCAGTCCACCGCCAAGACCAGACACTGGTCTGGCACATCCACTGCCACAGATGCAAAGGAGAAATGGAGCTGTATTTTATCTTTATATTGTTGTACTCCAAATCCCCAGATAACCCATCTCAGTGGTTCCATGTAGATGTTAAACAGCATGGGGGATAAAACTGATTTATGTGGCACCCCACATTGGGGGATCTACAGGACCAAACAGCATCACCCAAGCAACACCCCCCCCTCCCCAGAGATGGCCATACAAGTAGGACAGCTGCTCCAGAAGATTACTGTGGTCAATGGTATTTTAAGTTTGTTTTGCATGCATTCAAGTTCTAATGGAATTGTCACGTTCTGTTCTTTGTGTGTTTCATTGTCATTTAACTCCAGCCTTTATACTTGTGGTCCCTTACACCCGTGCATCTTCATGCACTGACTCTAGACCTCAAAGGCTTTTGCCACAATAAATTTGTCTGTGTTTATGCTGCCACAAGACAGTTGGTTCTCCTCTTCTACAAGGAGCCTATCTAGGTGACCGACAGACTCTGTATGGACCTGAGAAGCAGCTGCTGGATCAGGCTAATGGCCCATCTAGTCCAGAATCCTGTTCTCACAGCAGCCAACCAGATGCCTGTGGGAAACCAGCAAGCAGGATTCGAGCACAAGAGCACTCTCCCCTCTTGTGGTCCACAGCAGCTGGTGTTCAGAAGCATTACTGCTTCTAACAATGGAGGCAGAGCACAGCCATCATGTCTAGTATGCAAGAAACTCAAGCTCAGGTGCCTAACAGAGTGATGAAATCTGTGTCTTCGCATTGGCCCCTTCATCATCAATGTGTTTCTGGTAGAAGAAAATGAGCCTGTTTGTCTATCATCCACCATTTCACTTGAAAACACATTTCTGTGCTTAGAACTCCCCTATTGCCACAACAAGGGCTACTGATGCTCCTGCCCATCCCATAATATACACTAAAGGTATGTGCTGCCCACAATGTTCCAACATTGCTTGAACTCTACAGTGGTACCTCGGGTTAAGTACTTAATTCGTTCCAGAGGTCCTTTCTTAACCTGAAACTGTTCTTAACCTGAAGCACCACTTTAGCTAATGGGGCCTCCCACTGCTGCCGCGCTGCTGGAGCACAATTTCTGTTCTCATCCTGAAGCAAAGTTCTTAACCTGAAGCACTATTCTGGGTTAGCGGAGTCTGTAACCTGAAGCGTATGTAACCCGAGGTATCACTGTATTTTATTCTTCATATCGCTGCTCCTTGTACAAGGCATTTTCTGTTACATCTGACGGCCACTAGGTGTCACTGACTTCTTCTCCACTGGCTTTCACGACTCTCGATGGCAACACAAAAGGAGCGTTCGTGCTCGCCTTAATATTTCTATTCCACGTATGACACTGCGTAGGCCACGGTCAAATGCCACATCTGGTTGTTCAGCAACGTGCCAGGCTCAATCGTAAAGGCAAACAGCAGGTTCGCTGTTCGTTTCCCCCGGGACTGTTTGCGGAGGCATTTTTTCTAAAATGAATCACGACATCCCCTTTTCACATGGGCATCTCTCTGTGTGTGTGACTGCTAATGTGATGCAGAGAAAAGAAAACCAGAAGTATTTGTGCAAAGCCATCCAAAGACAAGCACTGCGTAAAAATCGTGACTGTAATGCAGAGCTAAAGGTAAAGGGACCCCCGACCATTAGGTCCAGTCACTGATGACTCTGGGGTTGCGGCGCTCATCTCGCTTTATTGGACGAGGGAGCCGGTGTACAGCTTCCGGGTCATGTGGCCAGCATGACTAAGCTGCTTCTGGCGAACCAGAGCAGCGCATGGAAACGCCATTTACCTTCCCGCCAGAGCAGTACCTATTTATCTACCTGCACTTTGACATGCTTTTGAACTGCTAGGTTGACAGGCGCAGGGACCGAGCAATGGGAGCTCACCCCGTCGCGGGGATTCGAACTGCCAACCTTCTAATCGGCAAGCCCTAGGCTCTGTGGTTTAACCCACAGCGCCACCCGCGTCCCCTAATGCAGAGTTACATTGGCGTTAATAATCCTAAGCCAACCACCAGATCTGAGCAGATCTGATCCCTCCCCATGCAAGTACAGAGGGGCATGTGTAGAAGAAGTGATGCGGGGGTCAGAAGAAGCTCCCATTCTTCCCCCAGCACAATCATGGGCTGAAATGCTGCACACATCAAGGTGAATAGGAAGAACAGGACATCAAGTGAACCCTGTGTTGACTCATCCAGAAATGCTCCCAGACAGATTATATGCAAAGCTGAAAGAAATCCAATCAATGGGGCAAGACATTTAGAAAAGTCTAAATATCTAAGCTGTTAAATAAAATATACAGAAGTAAAGCTAGCCAGAATGAAGCAAGAAACTGGAAGAAATCAGCTTCCACTTCTGTTAATGGCCAGTGTGACGCAACGGTTAGAGGGTCAGACTTCGAGTAGAAAACCCCGGGTCCAAATCCCCACTTAGCTGTTAAGTTCACTTGGGCCAGTCACAATCTGTTAGCCTAACGTACCTCCTCACAGGGTTGTTGCAAGGACATACATAGTGTTATGTACTGAAGTTCTCACCCTGGGCCAGCAGGGGGATACTGTAGATAGTTATGCAAATAAGGGATCGAAAGTGACGTTCAGTGATTGGATAGTTTTAGAAAGTTGTTACAGTAACGTTGTACTGGAGCTCTATATAAGCAGGCTGACTGAACCCTTCAGTTCAGTTCTGTCCTGGCCTGTGAATAAACAAGAGCTGTTTGAAGAATCGCTGTGTCGTCTGATATGTTCACCCACAACTTAACACATGGGATGTTGCATTATTCCACCAGTAACAAAGAATTCCCACTTCTGACAAGGCTAGACTGAAGTTTTCCAAAATAGGGATTGTCATGGACACGAGCAACCAGCTGCCTGTCGAACATCATGATAAATCAGATATTATTTTGCACCAAAGTTCGGATACGTTTTTCTTGATCCTTGTCCTTCTATTCTTCTTACTATGTTTAATGTAATCAATTATGAACTGAAGGAGTGAGTGAATGTTTAAATGGATGTTAGCCATCAATAGCTTTCAGTAGTTTAGCTATCTCAAATAAAGAGGACTTTGCCTCTGAGAAGATGAGCTACTTTCCTTGCAAGCTACAAATCAGCAAGGCATGAATTGGCGTCAATCAAGGAAGTCTTACAAAAGCATCCTGAGAGGGCCAGAGAGCCCTGTAATCATGATACCAACTTGTCTCATCAGAGTAAGCAGAGAAAGAGGCTCGGAGCAAATGTGGGGGGGGGGGTTGCTATCCCTGCTAAACATGTGTGCATGGATGAGAACTCTTGAACAGATAGAACTAATAAATTATTGAAAACTGGTACCATTGCCTAGGACCCCTTCCAAACCCAGGCTACATTCATGACATGCCGAGAAGGACAGTGTTTTTGGTTTTTGTATGTGAAAGCACCTTTGCTATGGCTGCAAGTTGGTGTATAAGTCAACAATGGATACAAGCATTGGAGCCCTGAAGGCATATTTACACTGCAAATGTACATCATATTGTACCACCGTAATTGTCATGGCTTCCCTCAAACAATTCCAAGATTGTGTTCCTTAATGATGGTGTTGAGAATTCTCTGTCACCATCCCTCCTGCACACCCGCAGAGAACTACAAGTTCCCAGATATTCCCTGCTGTGCAGATATGCCAAGTGGCAGGAAAGTGAGTTGGCGCAACATCTAGACATCCTGATGCCAAAGTCACAAGTTACGCAGCCAAGGAAAAGCATCCCGTTGGGAGGTTCCCATGTTGTGGTCCACAACATGTTTTGGAAAGTTAATTTTGGATAGAACAAGCACAGGATTTTTGCATTTAAATGAGTACAACTCTGTTAGCACATGACATCTCACGTTCCAAAGACTAACTTGACCCAACAATCTCTCCCTCCCCTCTCCATGCAAACAAATCTCACTGCAGCCAACTAAAGACAACCAACCATGCTTTGTCCACCCCGCCCCCCGCCAAGGAAATATAATGAATGAATAGAAAGAGAATCTACCCAAGTGACGCTCGCTGACACAAAACCTCACACATACACTATGTAAAAGAATGCAAGTTTGCCACCCACCTCTCTTATCCCCCAACCTTATACTGTATACAACATCAATGTCTCACATAGGACAAAACTGATTTGTAAAAAAAATACTATGACCTGAAAATAGACAATGCACACACTTTTGTAACCCCAAAAAACTTGAATAAAAATGTTGTGTATGTGTGTGTGTGACTGTATTACCACTCCAACAGATCTCACCTCTCGATTAAGTTCCCAGGGTGCCCCACAAACCATAGCTTTGGATTCAGCCCACAAAGAAAGTCAGCTTTGAGCTCCCAGCATCAGCAAAACTCACCCACATACGCTAACCCTCCTGGCTATGGCTCTCCTTCCTAGGGTGGTAAGGCATCCATCCAGGTGAGGTAGGAAAAGGCCCACCCCACTCCTCCTGGGAGCATCTCCTGTTAATCTCTATAACAACATGGTCATACCTCCAGTTACAGAGATAAGGATATTTAACTGGCCATCAATTTGACAAAAAAACTAGCTTAACCAGTTCAGCAGTTCCTCGATCCTATGACAATATTTTCTCATTTAAAGCTGGATTTACTTTTTCCATGGAAAATCTGGTATTTATTTTTTTAATAAAAAAAAACCCCAATAACTAGAAATCGTAAATCCAGATGAAGAATGCAATCCTAACCCTGGTTTCAACTAGCCAACAAGGAGGACATGAGCACAACTGGCTTCTCCATCTTGTGACCCCCAGCAACTGATAATGGTCCTGGAGATACTACATAGCCATCATAACTAGAAGCCACTAATGAGCTGGCCTCTGTGATAGATCTAGTAGTATTAATGCTCTTGGGGGTGGGCGCTGAGGCTGAGAATTCCTGGCCTAGTTAGGTCAACCTAATGATAACGTGGCAGAAACGGTATTTAAACCAGGTACCTTCTCAGTTTATTGTTTCAGTTGCTTTCAGCCAGGGCTGGATTTAGGTTTGATGAGGCCCTAAGGTAATGGAACGCTTTGTATGTCCAGCTGTCCTTTGTCAACAACAAATTGCCGCTGTTTTTTGTGTTGAATATATGATATGTTAACTGATGGACCTAATTGGTATCTAAAGCAATTTGCACATAACAAAATATGTACATCATAGGAGCCTACACAACACAAAACACTGTTGCTGTATGTAGGCTTTATTTGTTTTTTATCTTATATTTTGGAAATGTACATCCAGGTGTTTTTCCCCCTCTAATGTTTTTTTGGGGGGAGCCCCAAGAGAGTTGAGCCCTAAGCTATAGCTTGTTTAGCTTATACATAAATCCAGCACTGCTTTCAGCCTATAGCAGTATCTCTGGCTTTCTTGTTTTTTAGTGCAAGGGCTATGTCCACTCTCAGAGGCAGAGGCAGAATACTTCTGAATACCAGGTGCTGGGCCCTGCCAAGTGTGGCATGGGATGCTGCGCTCAGATCGTGGGCTTCCCAGCGGCATCTGGCCCGCCAGGTGTGAGAACAGGATGCTGCACTGACTAGGTGGGACCCGGCACGGCTCTTCTGGAGTCCTGGCGCGCAATACTAGCCCGCAACAACGATGCACTAAAGGCAAGAAGCGTAGGTGGGCGAAATGGATCTTTCCCTCCCATTAAGGAGAAGAAAAAAAAGATGGAGCGAAGGGTAGCCAGGATAGCAGCGCGTACACAGGGCAGGGATCTGGAATGCGCCGAGCTGGGAGCGGCGCGTGCCGTTCTTTGGCACCGATGATGGCTAGGGAAGCGCTAGCTTGGCTTTATTTGCGGAATAAAACCGCCGCCCCTCCCTTCTCAACCGTTGCTGGACGATCCCTCCAGCAAGCCCACGTGCAAACAGCCAGGGATCCCAAACGACTGAAGGAGCAGCGCGTCTAATGCCCCCTTAAGGTGCCGCCGCCCCCCCCCCAAACGCCTGCACCTTGTAAGTCCACCTTAAAAGCCAATTCATGGAGGGAACTGGAGAAGGACCGAACCATTTTCCTGAAGGAAGGTGGGTCCGCTCTTGCTGACCCCGATGCCAAAAAGACCCTCTCCGTCTCTTTCAGTCTTAAACAAACCCGTTCAGAAAAATAAAGTCTGCCAATCGCTTTCTTCCCTCCCCGCCGCCTTCCTGCGCGCGTTTGAGCCGATTGTATTTATAATCGTCCCGGTCGGCCTTTAAAGAACCCCACAGGGAGGTCGCTGTAGCTTTAAGAGGGTAGAGCTGGGCTGATTGGACTGCGGACGGGGAGGGGGCAGGAGAAGGCGTGACTGACGGGGAGGGGGCGGTTTCATGACCATCTTCTCCTCGGAGTGCTTTTCCAAAGGGATGGATTTACTTTGAAGAGAAAGAAGCGCCAACTGGAGCCAGAGAGCGGCTTGTCCTGGGACGGGCGAGGCTTGGGCCAAGCCGGGTGCTGGCGGTGAGTGACTTCTGGGCTGCATAAAGCGCAATCTTTTTTGTTTTGTTTTCCCCCACCGAGAGGCGATGCATGTCACTCTTGAGC
The DNA here is from genome assembly GCF_965112155.1 of Podarcis liolepis. Classification (NCBI taxonomy): domain Eukaryota; kingdom Metazoa; phylum Chordata; class Lepidosauria; order Squamata; family Lacertidae; genus Podarcis; species Podarcis liolepis. The sequence continues at coordinate 89,804,235 of NC_139554.1, forward strand.
AGAGTTCTGCTATCAAAGCTTGCGATTGTCAAACGCTGCACACCCTGTAACTTGAAGATCTCTCATTTCCAGAAATGTAGATCTCTCTTCGTATTAACTAGCCTGGCCAGAGTTATAATTCTACCCCTTCGAAGAGGTGCCAGTGAAGAACTTCGCCTGTGTAGCTCGCCACTTTCCTGCAAACTATTTTCTGTTCTTTAAATGACTAAATATAGTTCTGTTCGGATGACCTAATTTGTTGGGCGATATAGGGAGAAGCCTCTTTTTTGGTAACTGTTTAGCAGTACAGTTATTCGTGAGCAATAATAATTTATGCAGCATACTTAGGAATGCTCCCCCCCCGCGTCGTTCTGTGTTTACTCAGAAGCATGTCCCATTGTACTAAGTGCGGTTTGTTTCCAAGCTAAATTTGTACAGAACTGCAGCCTCCGTTGATCATAGTATATTTCACATGCCTGACCTTTATGCTTGGACTCTTCTCTGGCTGCTTTTGGAGATTCCTTTCAAGAATATACTTGTTCTTTTTTTTTTTTTAAAGGAAAATGCATACACCTCTCTTTTCTAAAAGATCATTGGCTCAAAAACCGAAAGCCTCAGAACTGAAGCTATTGGCCTGAAAGGTACATAATAAAGAGCTGGAAACAAAAACAAAAAGCTGCTTCACAGCAGGGGAAGATGAAGGAAATGAATGAATAGCAAGCTTATACCACAGTAGCATGCACGTTTACTCAGAAATAAGTCTCACTTTGTTCAATGGGACTTGCTCCCAAGTAAGTGGTTCTAGGGTTGCAGCCTTAACGAATATTTTTATTTGTACACAAAGAACAACTAGCATACGGAATGTAATGTCCTGACTGAAAATCTGGTCTCTAGCTAGGTATGAAACAGATTTCATGTTGAAAAACTCAGTCAGTAGTTAAGCCAATTCATATAAGCAACATAAGGCTGATCTACCAGATTGATTCTGTGTTGTGTTATGTAGTGTTGGGTTTGTCCTGAATCTGGCACTGTGGACTTGGCTAAGTGAAAATATGAATAGTTGGAAAGTGGATTACCCCATCTTTGCCCAATTTATTGTAGGAGTTTACAGCCGAAGCCTCTGTTCTTCTGCTCTTAAAGCAAGCCCCTGTCAGTCTTATTCTCAGGAAAGTATGCATAGGATTGCAGCCTTAAGAAAGTAACTGATACTGGTCATTGTTAAGAGTTCAGAAGGTGTATCTGTGCTTGACAATGTCAAAACAAGACAAGAATAGTTTTTCAGTGCATCAGATGGAATGGACTCTCATCCTCAGAAGCTTTTGTCACAGTAAACTTTTCAGCCTTTTTAAGGAGCTACTTCTTTTGTGTCACGCACAAAGTAATAGACTAATATGGTTATCCCTCTGAGGGTCGAAATGTGAAATGGATGAGGTAAAATAACCTTGTGATGAACTGCTTCTCTCAAAAAGTTGCATGTGACTTGACTCTTTGGCATGTAGCCATGTGACAGCATTGCCACACAGCCAGCTTGCAACATTTAGGGCTTCTTTACACGTGATTTTCCTGCACAAATATGACATGTACGTGGGGGGCGGGGGGGAATTAGCACAATGTGTTATGCCTATTCTATGCATTTGCGTCTCCTGCAGTGGCGTGCATGGAAACCGTCACCCCTTTGTCACAACAACGCTTCAGCCACATTGCAAGTGGAGCTGCAAACTTGAGCCTGTAAGAGGGGAAACTGTATGACTACATACGCCACATCGCAGGCATAGCCAGGATTTGAGGGGGGGACAGAACCGAGTTATCTGCAACATAATTTTTTATTTATTTACATGGTTTAGGGGGGCAGCTGCCCTCCCTGCACCCCCATTCACCACATGCCATGTTTCTGCCCGGATTCACTACTTCCATATTCTCAGCTGGATCAATTCAGAATGCACATTATTGCTAGCCCATTTTGTCACAGGACTAAAAGGCACTTTTGAAACTCATATTTGTGCCTTGCATGAATGTTTCTGATGCATGATGGAATATAGAAGAGATATGGAAGGTTTGCAAGCATGTTTCCTTTTGTGAAAAGACTAGAGGAGATGGATGGGAGGAACTATAGCCACCTCATCAAACTTGCAGACAGTTCTTGGACCAGTCACTATCCTTAGTTCCACAGTAGCCACTGGTACCCTCCAGGTGTGAGCTCCACTCCCATCAGCTAGCATGGCCAATAGTTGGGAATGATAGAAGTTGCTGTTGGCAACATCTGGAGGGCACCATGTTGCTTACCCTTGTTTTAGATTAATCTTTCTCACGCGACTATTGTAAAGTGGATTTGGATTTGGAAGAATGGCATAGTATAAGTAAATGAACTTTTAAACCAAGGCTTATTCATAATTTTAAATGCATTGCCTGTTTGTAGCTAGGGGTTTTTGTGTTGTTGTTTTTTGTCTAGCAGTTTACATCACTTTCACAAGAAAGTAAAAGTATTATTTTGTGGTGGGGAGAGATTTCTCTGCAGTGATGTGGAATGCCCTCCACTAAGTGGAGCAACTTGAGCCAACACTGATTTAGTCCAAGGTTTTATGACATATTTGTCTGCTCTGAGTATTCAGTCCGGATTCTTTAACCTGCTCTGCGATTGGCAGATTTTAGCTGCCTTAATTTGCTGTTGCTACATTTAGTAACTCTGTTGTATGGTTGCCTTATTTGTTTACTTAGTATCCATTGAGAGGAATGTGGGTATAAGTATTTTCAATAAATAAAACACAAAGACTTTAACACACTGGAGGATCAGAAGATACATATATCAAGTTGTTTCCACAGTTTATCCATGTTCAGGGTGGCTTGCAACATGAAAATAATAATAATTACTGCAACATAACAAAAGCAGTCACAATCAGTAAACCAAACATCAAAAATACGCAGCCAAACTGAACAATTTCCACATAACTCACAACAAGATCTAAAATAAAGATACAAAAAACCAACAAGAGTGCAACAGCCTCTGGTTTTGTCATTGGAGTCACTCAGGGCTCTGCCATCCCAGGCCAGGTGGGAAAAGGCCTGCAAGGCCAGGAGCAGGTCTTCCAGGACTCACAGCCAAAATGCCTCACACATGCACACAAGAGTATCAAGTCTTGGTGAAGAGTCGATTGATACAACTAAATAGACGGTTCATTTTCCCCAAAGACAAGAGATGTATGAAGGAATCCATTGTGCATGCAGTGTGTGACAATCAAGTCAAGAGTGCTGTAGTCAATAGAGTGCTTGACTGGGTTCAACTGCTGATTCAGCCACTAAGCCATACAGTATTTCACCAACCTGGGTCCTCCCAATGTTTTGGACTACAACTCCCATCATCCTTAATCATTGGCCATGCTTCCTGGGACTGATGGGAGTTGTAGTCCAAAACACCTGGTGGTCGCGAAAGGTTGCACTAAACTCCTTGGACGGCCTTGGCCCATTTACTGTGTCCTAGACTAACCAACTCACTGGGTTGCTGGGCGAATGAATGAGGATAACCTTCCATGGGCTGCCCTGATCTCCCTAAAGGTTAAATAGGACCATATGCCTCACATGAGTCTTTCTGTTCTGAGCTTCCTGTGTTCCTATTACACACACACACACACACACACACACACACACCTTTATCATTGGAACATTCTTGCATGGTAGGTTATTGTTAAGCAAGACCTCCTAGTGAGATTCATGACTTATATAGCTATTAGCTTTCTTGTTTTCACAGGCATTTATGCCTTCGTAGTATTGTATGGTGTGTGCTTTTATGTTTTCCTTTTTGGCAGCTTGTATTCTGCATGTTGCCACCTTTTATTGTTCATTGTGCTATGCCAAAAGCTGTAATCAAGTTTGTAATCTTCTAAGATCTATTGCACTGCCCCACCAAACCAGTTGGACAAAATGTTTCAGATTAAGATATGAGCCCACTTGCCAAATGAGGTCTCCTGATCTCCTCCTGAAGGGGTGGGGACCCTGTGAACCTCCAGATCTTGTTGGATCCTTACAAACTATGGATCTTCTTCCCTGAAGCTAGGACAACTCTTTGTTCTAAATATTTCCATCCTGCCTTTCTGTGAATTCTTTCCATCTGTTTGGAGGTGGTGTAAGACCGTCCTCATCCATTTAGCTCTGGATTTTTTAATTTTTTAAAAAACTGTTTTCTATAGTTCTTTAAGAAATTCTGTAGTAATGTACTTATGTTGTTGTGTTTTCAGTTTTAATTGGGGTTTTTTAAAAGACATTCACTATGAACAACTCTGAATTGCTGTGAAAGTGGTATAGAAGTATTTTAATTTTTAAAAATGCATTAATGAAACGTATTTCCCTATTAGGAATCAGTCCCTTGATAATAATAATTTAAAAAATGCACGTGTAGTGTTAGGGGGACTCTGTCAGCATCAAAAAGAAGCATTTATACCCTAAATATATTCAATACAACATGAAAGGTCCTGACCCTGAAACTGAATCTTCCCATAACATTTGCTGGAAATCGATGGACATTTTAAATGGCTGCAAAAATCCATTTGTGTGGGGCTGGGTTTCAGGATGGATGCAATTAAGAGAAATTAGCAAGGGAAAAGTTAACTGGCAAAGAAGTCCCAATTTGCCCACGGCAGTGAAATACTTCTGGCTGCCAGAACTCTCAGTATGGAATAAGGTGTGCTCTACAACTGCAGCATCTGCTTGGGACTAATGAGTCAGGCAACTAATGAATAGTTACCGTGGGTACACGCACAAAAAGTTGCTGCCCCCTATTATAGGGGGTCATATCCATCAGCCCGGAGTTGAGACTAGGGAGGTGCCAGACCATTGTAATGGAGTGGATGAGGACCTATAAGCTGAATCTCAACAAGATGGAGATGCTATGCTAGGTGCTTCTCTGGTCTGGGAATTAGGTAGCCCGGCTCTGAACATGGTTACACACACATACACATACACACACACACACACACACACACACACATATGTAGTTCAGGAGCACTTTAGATCCTGCTTTGACCCTGGGTGCCCAGTGGTTAGCCAGCTATGGCCACCACTCTGATAATCCACACTCTGATAATCTCTTGGTTAGATTACTGCAATGCACTGTACGTGGGGCTGCCCTTGAAAATGATTCAGCAGCTACTGCAGGTATGTTAGTATAGGAATGATCTCTCCATCTTCCTGCCAGATTCATGTCTCTTTTGTCCTGCCTGCTGACCTATGGAGAAAGAGCATCTCATCAGAATTGGCCCCCAGAACACTCTGCCTGCTGAAGGGGTGGCCTGCCAACTATTCTTAAATTTTGGAAAATACAGATAGGAGCTTATGAAATATATACTTTGTGGGTGTTCTAAATACTGAAGGTAGAATTCAACTTCACGCTGTTCCAATCGTTCATGCCTGCAGAAGCATTCCAGCTTGCCAGACAGAACAATGCTCCCCCCCCCCCTGTGTTCTTCTGGGCTTCTCCCTACCGCTGCCCCCAGGGCCAATTGCAGGGGAGAGGAAAGCCCCATGATGCAAGTAGAGGTCATTGCACAGGGCTTCTGCTGATGGGGCTGGTTAGGTGAATCTTACCCTCATATTCTTTAGATATTACTAATTTGCCTGTCTCCTAGCTTTGGGTATTTTATTTTTCAATTCTGCTAAAGCACACAAGAGTTGTCGGTTTTGCTATGTCTAGACAAAGAGGGTTGTGTCTTCAGCTTTGGCATGGTGTGACTTTTGCTGGTGGAGCTGCATTTGTTATAACCGTAAAAATGGAGAGGAACAGAAGGAAGTTCACTCCCTCGGATCTGGGTTCCGACCCACTGACTCATACTCTTAACAGCAAGGTCAGAGGTTATCATGCAGCCTATAGAAAGAAGATGGGAGTCTTGTATTACTAGGTTCACAAAGCAACCCTATGCATGCTTAGGTGGAACAAAGCTCTATAGCTATGGACTGGGGTGCTTGACTATGTGATTTGATCACCCCTGCCTGATCAAGGTAGGCCCTAACCCATCAAGACAAGTTTCGCCCCTCAATTCTGCTTACACTCCAAGTCCTCCTCTGCCTGCTAGCCTATGTCCCTTTCCCCAAAGAGGGATAACTCTGCACAGTTTTCCTCTCATTGCTAGTAGCAGGCATAAGGGAGGGCTGTATTTGGGATTACAGGACAGGGAGGGTGGGCAAAGGGTTAAAGCCCCCTAACCCAGTGCCATGCATCCCAGTCTACTCTGTGTGCAGGCTATAAACAATGCAAAGGCAAGCTACATGTAGTTTGACCTTAAGTAATAATTGACTCTGAACTTCTGTGTAATCTGTTGCAGAGTGAGATCTTGTCATTCTTATCATATCAAGAATAGCTTTGGTGACCACACACACACTCACGACTTTATTTGTCCAGGAAGGATGTGAAACCCAATTTCTGTTTACTAGCAGGCTTGCGGGCTGATTTCACTTACTCACAGTTTTACAGAGGAAGTGAACATTGCATAAAATAAAACGCCTTTCCCCTTTTTTCCTTACAAGAGAGAGAGAGAGAGAGATTCTTAAACTGGGTGGAACATCCCAAGAAAGTGAAAGGGGGTGGATGAACAACTGATCCGCAATCTGAAACAGCAAAGGGGTTTTGCTTTTTGCCTTTTCTGCCTTTATCGGCCCGAGAAATGTTAACAGTGTGAGGGTGGGGCTGCCAAAGAGACACCAGAGAGACATGAACAAAAATCAAACCTGATGGGTTCCGTCTGCCCAAGCAGCTGGACGCCAGCCCCGGCCATACGCAGGCTTGTGCTTTTAATTGGCAGCGGTGCATCGTGATGTAAGTGGAGAGCATGGAGATGATGAATCACGCTTGTAACTGGCACAGCGCCTCGCGTGTGCTTCCTAGCAGAAGATGCAGCAACAGGAGGCTAGGACTGCATGGAGCAAGAACTGCTCTGTGTGTGCCTCGGAAACTTCGTGCTATTCCGTGTGGAACAAATAAGTCATTATTGGGTGTGTTGATGGCTGAATGGGGGGGAGGGGGGGAATGAGGTGCTCAGCCATGTGATCACCCCCTACCTGAGTTCTTGCAAATAGATTTGAGGCAGGCAAGTATGTGTGTATGTGCATAATTATTTTCCATCTATATATGTAATGCAAGAAGAAGAATTCAGTTAAAAGCATCCATCACACACCATATATCAAAGGGAGCATCCATTAATAATATGATCAACTCATTATTCTGAGTTCTCCGGTGTTGTAGTTAAAATATGGAACTCACTTCCACAGGAGGCAGTGATGACCTCCAGTTTGGATGGTTTTATATATATATATATATATATAAAGACGAGACAGAATCGTGGAGGATAAGTCTGTCAATGGCTGCTAGCCATTCTGGAGACTGTGCTCTGCTTCTATGGCTAGAGGTGAAATCCTTCTGAACACCAGTTGCTGGAAATCATGCTGCTTGCTGTTTTCCATTTGGGGCATCTGTGAAAACAGGAAGGGGCACGATGATGGGCCACTGGCCTGATCCAGCAGACTCTTGTGTTCTTATCATTCCTTCTGTGTATATCCTTACTCAGATTTTAATTCTAGACTACTGCATCTTAAGAGACACGGGTGACACTGTGGGTTAAACCACAGAGCCTAGGGCTTGCCAATCAGAAGGTCGGTGGTTTGAATCCCCACGACGGGGTGAGCTCCTGTTGCTTGGTCCCTGCTCCTGCCAACCTAGCAGTTCAAAAGCACGTCAAAGTGCAAGTAGATAAATAGGTACCGCTCCAGCGGGAAGGTAAGCGGCGTTTCCATGCACTGCTCTGGTTCGCCAGAAGCGGCTTAGTCATGCTGGCCACATGACCCGGAAGCTGTACGCCGGCTCCCTTGGCCGATAAAGCGAGATGAGTGCTGCAACACCAGAGTCGGCCACAACTGGACCTAATGGTCAGGGGTCCCTTTACCATTACCTTACTGCATCTTACAATACCATACCATAGCACCAAATACAATAAAGCCCTTCTCCTTATTTATAATTGATTCATTTTTCAAAATTCAAATTCTGTCTGTACTTGAGGAGTTCCCTGCTGGATCAGACCCAAATCCCAACCTGGTCCAGCACCATCCTGTTTGTCTTTCACTTATATGGCAACATATAGAAAGCAGCTTCTTAGACTCTAGAGTCTTCCTCTGAGTTGGTCATAGGTTGGATGGACCATAGGTATATTGCAAAGCTAGAAGGAATCCAAGATGTCATCTGGCCAACTCTCCATCCCAAGGCAGAAGTCTCCACATACCAGCCAGACACATACTTCCCACAGTCCGGTATAACAAATCCAGCTTTCCAACATTTCAGACACAAGTATTTCCCATCCCTGTTATCTGAGATCCCTGCAGCAACACTGATAGTAATATGTCATGCCAGCAAAGTGCAGGATCTGCTCCACAATGGTGTTCAGTGGGGCTTACACAGGTTTGCAGACTGAAGGCGCTTGAGAAGGGTAGATGATTCCTGCTCTTCCAAAGCTGTGTAAAAATGGCAAGCTGCCTTAGCGTGAATGCCCTTTCAGTTACTTAAAACAGTCATTTGTGACATTTCGGTGTGACGCAACTCTGTGGAAATCTAAATGTGAAAAAAGGAAAAGAAAAAAAAGAACAGCTGAGTTTTCCTTGTGCAGAGTTTTGGAATCCAATGTATTTGTACTTGATTTCTGAAGATTGGTATGAGCTGTGGAAATAATAAGAGTAGAAGGGTATGCGAAAGTGTTTTTCTAATCTGTGCTATAATAACACACGTGTGTGTGTGTGTGTGTGTGTGTGTGTGTGTGTAAGGCAAATCTGATAAGTAATTCACTTTCAAGGCTACAAGGAGATCATATTATCCACAAGCTTGAGAAGGAACTTGAAAGGTTAAGGAAACATCACTCAGAACTATTGCTTTAAAGATCAAAGAGGCCGGACTCCTGTGAAATGCTGAGAAAGTAAAGAACACAAGGGACTGAGTCCCAATTTGAAACAGAACTTGTGCAAAAGCAGGAGATAAGAGAGCGGGCAAAAGCGGGGTGGGTTTTGGGACAGCATTTGTTGCGGCAGTTTAGACTTGCTGTGGAAATCTGGCAGGCAATGGGAGAGGAGCGGGGAAAGATCAATCACGCAAAACATGTTCTGTGTCTTCCTTCCGGAGTATCTGCTATGGACTCTTGCAGAAAGACCAACATATCCAGGACCATATTTCAAGAAGTAAAAATGCGGACACAAAAGGTTGTTGAGCTTTTTTTGGGCAATCACTGCCAGAGCCCAGGTTGCCAGAGCCTGAACCCAAACCACCCATGTGCACACACAAACAAACAAAATGGAAACCCAAAGTCCAGGGCATTTGCTTTAAAATGTAAAATTTATTCCAAATTGGCATGTAGGACCCCCAAAAGAGGACATGTCCAGGAATTCGCAGACATATGGCAACCCTACTTGGAGTCTTACCTATTTGTGACCTATCTATGCTGCCTGTTTTGTGGAAGGCAGCATGACAGTTGAGGCCTTCTAAGCTGGACACATTGCGTTCCTAAATATGACTGGCAGAGATGCTACCTCTGATATTACCAGCAGCTACTGGCCATGATAGCTATGTTTTACCTGCACTGTCAGAGGTGTTATGTCTCTGAATACCAGTTGCTGGGAGTCTCAGGTGGGCAGAGTGCTGTTGTGCAGATTGCAGGCTTCTCACAGACATCTCATCAGCCACTGTGAGAATAGGATTCGGGACTTGATGGACCACTGGCCTGTTCCAGCAAGCTCTGTTTTCCCCTATTCAGCTCCTTAGAATCATTGAGTTGGAAGGGACCTCGGTGGTCATCTAGTCCAAATCCACCCCTCACACAAGGCAGGATCTGCATTGCAGGATGGAATCAGAGCTTCCCTAGCAGATGGTTGCCTGCCTTTGCTTTAGTACTCCAGTAATGTGGAGCCTGCCACTCACTGAGCAGTCTGTCCCACTCTCTAACAGTTTTTACCGTTAGAAATTTTCTCCTGATGTTTAGATGAAGTCTGTTTTCCTAGTATTATTGTTGTTGTTGTTGTTGTTTAGTCGTTTAGTCATGTCCGACTCTTCATGACCCCATGGACCAGAGCACACCAGGCACTTCTGTCTTCCACTGCCTCCCGCAGTTTGGTCAAACTCATGCTGTTAGCTTCGAGAACACTGTCCAACCATCTCGTCCTCTGTCGTCCCCTTCTCCTTGTGCCCTCCATCTTTCCCAGCATCAGGGTCTTTTCCAGGGAGTCTTCTCTTCTCATGAGGTGGCCAAAGTATTGGAGCCTCAGCTTCACGATCTGTCCTTCCAGTGAGCACTCAGGGCTGATTTCCTTAAGAATGGAGAGGTTTGATCTTCTTGCAGTCCATGGAACTCTCAAGGGTTTCCTCCAGCACCATAATTCAAAAGCATCTATTCTTCGGTGATCAGCCTTCTTTATGGTCCAGCTCTCACTTCCATACATTCCATTCCTAGTATGATTGATTGATTGAATTTATATTCTGCTTATACCCGGAGGTCTCAGGACAGTTCACAGAAAAGATCAACATAAAACCCACAATATATAATCAAAATAAAAACAACAACCCAATAACCCCCCCCCCATTTTAAAAAGGAATAGGATGCCAATCAGATCAACCCAAGGCCTGGTTAAAAAGGAATGTTTTTGCCTGGCACCTAAAGGTGTACAATGAAGGCACCAGGTGAACTTCCCTGGGGAGAGCATTCCACAGACGGGGAGCCACTGCAGAGAAGGCCCGTTCTTGTGTTGCCACCCTCCGGACCTCTCAAGGAGGAGGCACATCAAGGAGGGCCTCAGAAAATGATCTCAGGGTCCGAGCAGGTTCAAATGGAAAGAGGCAGTCCTTGAGGTATTGTGGTCCTGAGCCGTTTAAGACTTTGTAGGTCAAAACCAGTACTTGCATTGGGCCCAGCAACTAATTGGTAGCCAGTGCAGTCCTGTTCTCTACAACATCCTAAGTCTGTTCCATCTTCTCCGTTACAGCAGATCAGATATTTGAAGACTGTTGTCACATCTCCTGGCTAAGCACACCCAACTCTTTCAACCATTCCTCATTCAGCTGTTTCCAGAACCCTGCCCTGGTCTTCCTCTGGACATGCTCCCGTGTCCGTAAGGATGTGGCTCCCAGATTTGAGGAAGGTGCGCCATATGCGGCAACATGCAGCATGAATCTGCAACCTCCTTTCCTTTTCCTGCCTTGGGATGCCCAGAGAGTTCAGCTGCAGCTGAACTGTTCAACATTCCCTGATATCCAGGCTTGAAACCCTGAGAGGTCTGGTTTTTTTAAAAAAAAAAACAACAACCCTAATAGTTGCGGTGTAACTCAATACAACATTGTAATACAATTTCTCCCTGCCCTCCCCATCAAACTGTGGCAGGATGGGGGTGGGATTTGCTGCAAATTCTTCACAGATGGCATACTTATGTGGGAGTCTGCATTTCAAATATGTTCATGTTCCAGGCTGTTTTAAAAAAAGAAATAGAAAAAAAGTGGAGATTTTTATTCTCTGTGGAAAATAGATCTGACTTTAAAATGCCTCTTCTCTTTCCCCCACCCCCATTCCAATTAAAACAACCATCCCCTTTCATTTCTTGCAATACTTAGCTCTAATCTACGTATACTATAGCTATTCTGAAAGGCTGTGTTATAATGTCACTGCCAGATTCAGCTCAGAAATGGTACCTGGTGGAAGGCCAGTTCCAAAACCTTTTCGTGCTTCTTTCAAGAGGTCCAAGTGCACCCATGGGTGCTAGAATGGGGAGGGGTGCTGAAAGTGCTGCTAAGTTAGTCACTAGATGGACTCGGAAGTTTCTTCTTGCTGTTCTTGTTTAGGAGATACAATAATGTTCTTGTCTGTCTTCCCGAGTTGAGCATCCTCCAAGCCTTACATGACAGCAGGGAGGAACTTTGACTTGGTGTGCATCGTCTCCTCCCAGTAATGAAAATGCATTATTAATATTCTTCATTAAATTTGTGTACTGCCCTTCATCCGCGGATCTCGGGGCGGTTCACAACATAAAACTGCAATATAAAACCCACAAAAGACATAGGAAAAATAAAAGCAACAGCAAACTAATAATTCCCTTCCCTCACAGCATATTTAAAAGGGCATTGGATGCCAATCATCCAAAGGTCTGGTTGAAGAGGAACATTTTTTCCTTGCTCCTAAAGATCTATAATCTATAACTGAACCTCCCTGAGGAGAGCGTTCCACAAATGGAGAGCCACTGACACCCTCTGTACTTCATGTGGAGGAGGCACACAAAGAAGGGCCTCCGAGGATGACCTCAGGGCCTGAGTAGGTTCATATGGGGAGAGGTGGTCCTTGAGGTATTGCGGCCCTGAGCCATTTAAGGATTTATAGGTCAAAACCAGCACTTTGAATTGGGCCCGGAAACTAACTGGCAGCCACTGCAGTTGGGCCAGGATTGATGTAATATGCTCAAACTGTCTTGACCTGGTGAGCAACCTGGCTGCCGAATTCTGCCCTTGTTGAAGTTTCTGAACCATCTTCAGAGGCAGCCCTACATATAACACATTTCAGTAATCTAACCTAGAATATTAGAAGAGCCCTGCTGGATCAAGCCAGCATCCTGTTCTCACAGTGTCCAGCCAATTGTCTTCCCAAACTCATTCTTCCAAACTCAGTGCTTTCTTTTTGTTGATGTTCATTGCCTTGTGTGTGTGTGTGTGTGTTTGCTGCCTGTGGTAGCTGTTTAGTTCTAGCATTCATGGCACTTTTATCAAGCTAGGAGTACCAGCACCTTCTCTTTTTTTCAACCAACCCTCCAACTCATACCCTTCACCAGAACTTCCCAGAGTAGGCTACAGAATAAGAAAACAATGCAGTAGAACACAACTCATAACCAGTCAAAAGCAGCTGCTGGAAAGGAGGAGAGTGCTATTGCCCTCATTTCCCATCTGTGGTCTTCCCAGAGACATCTGGGCTGCATAGACCTTTCCATCTGATCCCCCAAGAAACCACTTATGGGCTATTGGCCACACAACTCTTCTGTGAAATGTGCACTCTGTTCACTCTTGAGAGACTGTTCCATGAATGTCTATATAGTATATAATTTTGGGTGCTGTTGTCTACTGTCAATAAGCCAAACTTATTAATGAGCAGCATATTGCGTAGAAGGCAGCATGGCAGACCCCAGACATTGGCTGTTTTCCAAGCTACCTGAAAGAATGGTGCAAATAGGCAACAAAGCAGCAGTAATCCTGTTCAAATTTATATTCTCCACAGGAAAAATAGGATGTGGGCTGGGGGAGAAGCAATTTACATTAATCATCATCCTAGAATTATTCTACTGAAGGGTCTTTACAGCTTATGCTATTCTGGCTGTGAATTTAACTTGGCACCGTGTTGTCTGAAGTATAAACTAAGGTTGCAGAAAGGTGCCACAAGAATACCAAGTGAGGAGTATTTTATTACACTCTTATTTTCCCTGAGAGGCCCCCCACATTCCCTCTCCCCAAATCATGCTCTGTGTTGTGTTGTGAAAAGAGGGAGGCAACTCTTTGATGCCAGTCAGCGGAGCCCATGAAGGAAGATGTGGTTTCTTACTCACTTTTTTCCCCATCTAGCAAAACTGTTTTTAATTAAGCATTTGGGATTTGAATTATTAAATAACAGAGCAGTTTCTGTCTGCTTTTGTTCCCTAGCTAATGCGCCTGCCAGACCATTATTGACCTATTTTTTAAGAGATTGGATAATGAAAGCAAAATGGGGATGTTTTACAAACATGTGGCGGAGCAACCCTATCCCATTCCATATTTTTAAAAACTGCATGTGCTGGTTGTTTCGGTCAGACCTCCCCACTCCATCTCAATTTCAGCAGGGATATAAATTGCACACTACTCAAGGTAAAGCTTTGTTTGCTATAATCTTTTGCCGTGACTATCAACAAGCTATTATCCCAAATTTCTGAGGAATATTTAAACCCCCGTTTTCTTTAGGAATTCGCTAGGATGTTACTTTAGAATGTTCAGATGTTCACTTCTTATGTGGGTTAAGGTCCCCAGGAGATATTAAAGGTAAAGGTACCCCTGCCCGTACGGGCCAGTCATGACCGACTCTGGGGTTGCGTGCTCATCTCGCTTAAGAGGCCGGGAGCCAGCGCTGTCCGAAGACACTTCTGGGTCACGTGGCCAGTGTGACGAAGCTGCTCTGGTGAGCCAGCACCAGCGCAGCACACGGAAACGCCGTTTACCTTCCCGCTATAAAGCGGTACCTATTTATCTACTTGCACTTAGGGGTGCTTTCGAACTGCTAGGTGGGCAGGAGCTGGGACCGAACGATGGGAGCTCACCCCACCGCGGGGATACGAACCGCCAACCATACGATCGGCAAGTCCTAGGCACTGAGGTTTTAACCACAGTGCCAGGAGATATTACTACATCACAAAACTTAATGCCTTTAAATGGTTGAGATGGAGTTGAACGATAGAACCTGTGTGATAGCTGCACCAATCAACATTGAATTTTTTGGGCTTTCCTCCAGATCAAAAGCAAACTAAATCTTCTATAGTGCATGGCTTTGAGAAAAATCACACATTTGCCTCTGTTTTTCCAAATTGTTCTACCAACTCTTATGGCTTTGCCAAATACTTGCCACTCACAGTGTGGTTGTGTTCACTTGGGTTCTCTTTGTTTTGTGGGTCATTTCCCTCATATTGATGAGTCCATATTTGTAAGATGTATACACAGTGCATACCGCTTCCTAGTTCCTGTGTGCCAAATGTGTCTTTTACATGCCAGCAAAATAACAGCTTAACTTCCAATCCAATAAAGATGAAAGGAATTAAATGAACTAATAAGATTGAATTAAATAAAACTGAGCTGTTTTTAATTGGGTTACTACACTCAGAGCCCAACATTCCTCCAAGGAGCTTAGGGTGATATATATACTACCACCACCACCACCACCATCATCATCCATGGTTCTTCCTTCAGCACCCATCCATTTAATCCATACAACAACCTGTGAGGTAGGATAAACTGGGATAGCATCTGGCCCAGTGTCACCTTGTGACAGAGTGGGGACTTGAACCTGGTGTCCCAAGTCTCTTTGCTGTAATCGCTACACTACCCTCTCATTACACCTCTTGTAACTGTCATGTTACAAGAAGGGTTGAAAAGTACTTGCACAAGCAATTCCCCTTTTCACACTTTTGTCTTCAAAATATATACGTAAATGGTGCATCTTTTATTACAGGGAAATGCAGTCTCCTCCTTAGTCACTAAAGGTCCATGTTGTGTTATGGAATGCCTTTTACTGTACCTTGGGTTTAAGTTAGGGATGGGCAAAGATGTCAATTTCCATTTCTCCCGGTTTTTCCAACCTTAAGTTCAGTTCTCCACGTTTCCAAATCAGTTTGTGATTTTTCAAAAGTCCTTATGAAAATTCATCAGCATTTTGTTGAGAATTCATTCCTGACATTTTTGTATGCAGTTTTGCCTAATATATGCAATTTTACAAAACAATTTCCACTAATACAATGCATTTCCGTATATTCTTTCCACCAATATATTTGTGTTTATGCATGCTCTACCCTTCTATACGCAGTTTTGTACGCATTACTTGACTGGAGAAGTGCATTTCAAACTTTGGAGGAGGGATGTCCATTTCAGTTTGCTTATTGTGTTGGAAAGTTCAACTTTTTGAATTTCTCCTCCACCCCTAGTAACTTTGGATCCTTTTCTTTTCTTTTCTTTTCCTTCCCTTGTTTACTATATAATTTTCACAATCAGCCTCCAGGGACTGGAGTCCTTCCACAAATATAAAATTGTGTTTTTATTTCCATTGGTTAAAATAAATGTGTAGATAATGTTGTTCACTTGGTTTGACAGTGAATACTTGGAGGTACAAAAACTGCTGAATGTGACTAGTGGCTAAATGAAAACATGTTGTGGTAGGCCAAGAGCAATTCCTTTCTTAATCATCCCCCAAGGAGGTTTTGTATAATTTCATGTGTTTGTTTTAAAGGAACTCTGTTTTAAAAGCAGTGGCACGCGTCTCTGTTTCCTTTTGTGCTTTTCTTTTCAGCAGAGAGGATTTTCTGTCCAGGAGCTTGTCAAGAAAATGTCAAGAGTGGGCCTTCTTGGGTTGGTGGTCAAGGTAAAATACATTACACTGTCGACATCCATTAAGGTCAGGTGAAAATAAACCTCTGGAGGCAGATCTTAGCTGTGTTCTTGAAGTTTAGAAGTCTGTTGAAGCACAAAAAAATTGAATATATGCAGTTTTAGAGTGGGAGGAGAAGTGGATGTCCTTTATACACCTTCATGTGTGCACAATTGTTGAAACAGTTCCACATGCTGGTCCTAAAGGAACCAAAGATTAGGACCTTTTGATGTGAAGAGTATTGTTTTGGTTGGCCCAAAACATTTGACTGCCTGAAGTGGATGAACACACCCATTCCAAGTTTAGAAGCTGACTGGACTAGGAGTTGAGTTTGTTTTCCACGCTGGTACGATCAGCAAGTAGCACACCTGAGGATAGTAGGTTTGCTTAGGAGTTGGGTATGCTGCTTTAGACCAAATCAGGCCACTGGTCCATCTAACTCAGTACCGTCCACACTGACTGGCAACAACTCCCCAGCATTTCAGACAGGGAACATTCCCAGCCCAGATTTAGGGGACTGAACCTGGGCTTTTCTGCATACAAGGCAGGTGCTCTGGCTGTCAGCCTGGCTGTCAAGGTGGTGACCTGGCTGTCATCCTTCCCCATCCAGCTTTGGAGAGATGTAGGGCAGTCTGTGTGACACGCAAAGAATCAACGCCTTGCTGCTGCCCCTCGTCTTTCTGTCAAATGGTGGCCCAGTCCTCTTTTAGCCCCAGAAGCTGTTGACGCTTGTCTGCTCAGGAACACACACACACACACACACACACACACACACACACATTTTTGCAGCCCCAGATCGACAGCAAAACAGAAAGCAAAGGTTTATTGAGCTCTTGTGGGTCACAAGTTGCAGAGGCCTGCCTTTAGTACAGCAGTCTCTGCTTTCCCTTTAAATGATGGTTCTTAATATTTAATGCGACTCTGAGGGCACGTAAGCGGCCTGAAGCCACTTTTCTTTTGTGAACCAACCCCTCTTGCCAATTGGCAGAGGGACCTTGCATTCATAACAATAACAACTTACTGTTACAAAGTATATCCACTGGCAGTGTGCATGAACTTGTGATGCAAATAAGTTTTTCCTGTATACAGAACCTTCCATTCTCATCCTCAACATGCTGCTTTGAGTCTAGATCCTTTCTACCACTGTGGTGGCTACATGACACTTATGTGAAAAGCCACCACATACCGTATTTTTCCGTGTATAAGATTTTTTTACCAAAAAAGTTAAGTTTAAAATTGGGGCTCATCTTATACATGGGTAGTGCTAAGGGGTGTTTTCTTAATTTGGAGTCCCCAAAAATAGGGGGCGTCTTATACATGGGGGCGTCTTACACGCGGGGAAAGTATGGTAATTAGGTTATCCATGCCTTTTTTGTCCCTGCACATCCCCCAGGTGAATGAAGAAGGAGGAAAGTAATTGTGATCTTGAGGCAGGATTCAGCTCATGAGTCCCATCAATGGAAGCCCTCCATGGTGCAATTTCACCTTTCCTCCTCCATGCCCATCTGAAATTGACTATGTGGGGGTCAGGAAAACTGCCAGAGTTGGGGATCTGGCGAGCTAACATGCATGCCCAGACAGAACAATCAACAGCACGATGTTGAAGTTCTCCCTTGGTATTTGCACCCACCCACAAGATGGGTGGGGGGGTGCACCCCCCATTGCTGTAAGCACATCCACCCCTTCGGACGCAATGGGTTGTAATGTAGAATCAACCTGCATTGATATTTTTTTTCTGGAATGAAACTAATTTGTGAAAATGCTCTTTTGGGGGGACGTAAAGTATGCAGTAGGTCTAGATTGTATGTGTGCACGAAGCAACAAAATCAAGATGGCAGTGTACACTGAATGTTGAATATAATGTTGTGTGAGTGCAGCCCTGTGCTCCAACACCTAACGATAGAACAACAAGCAATCTGTAGTTCTCTTATCTGTGTTTACAGGTGGCTTTTGTTTTACGAAAAGCAGCTGCTTAGATTGCAATTTCACAGGAAGGTGGCAATGGTGGACAAGTCCATATAGGCCTTTCTGACAACTTGGTGATTTGCTGTTTTTGTTTGCTTGTAGTCGACTAAAGCTAAAATGAATTGAAACTTCCTTTGCAACAAGTGTGAGATGCCCTTGAGAGTCTGAGAACAGGTGAAAGCAGGGAGTCTTGAGCTTAAATAAGAATTACTGCTCTCAGAGCTGAAGGCACCTTTCTCAGCTACAGCTTATGTAAGTGATCAAGCCTGGAGCTGTTGCTAGGCTTTGAAACCTTCCAAGCAGAGTACAGAATTTCAGAGCTTTAGGTGTATGCGCATAAGGAGCTTTGCGGCGTTAAAAATGATTACGCCTTGTCCCAAAGTAGTGTCTAAATGTGCTCACCTACTATGTTAAAATCCATAATGCAGATCCCCTGCCAAACCACAAAGAGCTAATGAAAGTGTTAATAGATGCACATTTGAGAGCCTGAGTTCAGCTACCAGTCTATCCCTGGGATCCTGGAGCCATTCCTGTGGAATGAAAGGGTAGCTTGGAGGAGTTGGGGAGGGAGTTTACATTTCTGAATCACCTTCCCCGCTTCACATCAAAAACTTCCTGCATGCAGTAAAGCTGGCACACCAGGGAAAGGCCTGTACTCAGCAATAATAAATAAAATAAAATAAATTCAAAAATACATTTTCCCTTCGCAGGTACAGCCTGGGGTGGGGGGATGAGTTCAGCAAAGTGGAATAAGAAGTTGTCTGTGCATGGCACTGATTGGCTGGTGACTGTGATGTCATTAATTTCCCCATCCGGGAAGAAGTTTGCATGGGGAAGGGAAGTTGTGTTATTCAGTGAATACATGATAAGTTGATTGATAAGCCTTTGTGTGGCATTAAAAAATATGCGAAATAATAGATGCCTGAATTGTATAGGAGAAGCTCTTGGCCACTGCTCAGTTTGCTGCTTTGGATGCCTGTCCTTTTGGTTGTGACACCAGGTCTTGATGCATGAGCTCTTTTTAAAATATTGCATCTTTACACCCTCCTCCCATAAAGTTCAATAGACATACTACACATATAAAGTCTTTTTTGTGCAACATCCAAAAGAAATATCCAAAATAGTGACAGTTGTAACAGTGATCAAAGGCAATTAAGACGTTTCCCCTTGATTTCCTGGTGTTTTGAGGAAATTTGATCTGGAACAGCCAAGGGTGGTGAACAGGAGGGATTACTAATTCATTTACTAGAAAGCTGTGATTTCCAAGAGGGAACTTGCCCATTTCCAGGGATTGTGCTAAAAGGAAGGGCAGGGGTATTTTGGAATTCCAAGCAATTTCCTCCTTGTGTGGATTAGCTTTCTTTCTGTTACGTCTACATAGGCAGGCATATGGACTTCTCGAGTATCTGATTTCTTTCTCCTGCCTAGTTAATTCAAATCCACTGTGTCGGTGATTACTGCTGAAATGAGAATCGCTTCCTTTGCATTAAGTACTTTCATTGAAGGCGGTATCTTTTATTGTTTAAAAAAGGAACAATAATAATTTTCTCCAGGAGCAAAATGGAAAATAATATTTTTTAAATAATAATAATAATAATAAAGGAAGAAAGAATAGGGCACAGTGCAGCCAAAGTTAAGCCCTTTTATGTGTCATTTATTTCTGCTGGGGGAGGTCTAAGTGCAAATTTCACTGTCTCATTGAGATGTAAGGAGATTTAAAAAGTGTTTAATGAGAAAAGCAATGTGCTGCAATGGCCTGAGTTCTGGACCTGCACGCAGGGAACAGTGGGGCCCTCAGGGAAGGACTTTGGGGCAGAGGTCTAGGGCCACACTCAACAGGTGGGCCCTGAAATAAGGCAGGGCTGCCTTTTGAAAGTTATCATCTAAAAGCTGGGGCATTGTGGAGGGAATATAAATGCCTACAGGCAATTACCCATTTATTCATGTTTACATGTGACTGCGGGACGCGGGTGGCACTGTGGTCTAAATCACTGAGCCTAGGGATTGCTGATCAGAAAGTCAGCGGTTCGAATCCCCGCAACGGGGTGAGCATCCCTGCTTCTGCCAACCTAGCAGTTCTAAAGTACGTCAAAGTGCAAGTAGATAAATACGTACTGCTCCGGCGGGAAGGTAAACGATGTTTCCGTGCGCTGCTCTGGTTTTCCCAAAAGCGGCTTAGTCTGCGGACAAACATTGGCTCCCTCGGCCAGTAAAGCAGAATGAGCGCCACAACCCCAGAGTCGTTTGCGACTGGACTTAACTGTCAGGGGTCCTTTACCTTTGCCTTTTTACATGCGACTGCACACATCACCGCAAAACTGGAAGTGGCATGAAAAAGGGCAAAGAAGAGCATGAAAATGGCGTCTAGCCATCCCACAAGCTTTTGCAAGTGCAATCCCAGGAGCCTCTTCTGTCCTCACACTGAAGGTCTCCTGGGACACTTTTTAGTTATGCTAATTAACCTATAAGCAGGAGGGGTGTGTGAAATTGCACTCTCCACTCAGCCCTTTAGCTGCCTGTCTTCTTGGAAAGTTTGCAGCACCGTGACACTCTGATTCTGCCTACCACAGTAATTTACGGGGACGTGGGTTTTATCGCCGAAGCTATAATTTTGTGTTTCCCGAAATAACTGTTAAATGTTCATCAAGGAGCAAAGGCCTTTGGCTGTTCCTTTGTGCAATTCCAGGACTGTGTTTCTTCTTAAACGCATTCCACATAGATGGCGAAGCGAGAAAGTGCTGCTCTTTCAGCAGAGATGGAGAGGGCATCAGGTGAGGAGCTCTGGTTCCCTTATGTGAGATTTAGGGGGGTGGCAGGGGGAGAACAGCTGGCAACCGTAAAATGAGGTTAAGAATTGCCAGCATCATATGAATCAGCCTTGAAGGGTCATTCACTCTTCACAGGAAAATGTACAGAAGTGTTCTCATTTCAGCCACCAAGTTGACTTGTGAGAATTTTAGAAATGGCGGCAGTGAGAGAGTGGGGGCAGGAGTCATTGCCCTTGTTTCGAAAGTGGAAGGTTAAACAAATGCTCATTAGATTTCTCCCCACCAACACCCTTTTCCTCATATGCATCCAGGGCTTTGGGGAAAACAAAAGAACAGATTTAGGGAGAGGAGAGAAGTTTGGGCGCACAAATATAAGCCATAGGTTTTTTTTAAAATAAACCAGTTGAACTTGAACAGTCATTCAAGCCATAGTTTGGGACGAACGGACCATGTCAGTTTTACACATGTTCACATGTCCATTCTGTCCCATTTTTGCAGTAATTTGTGATTACTTTTTTTTTTTAAGTGAAAACTTGCATTTAAATATATATTCATCACAATCTTAAAAACATATTTCTCTCTCTCGATGTACACAATTTGAAACAGATGTAATCCTAAAATATGTGCTTTAAGGTACTTTGCCACCTCTTTGAGCCAAGATCTGCATCTCAAAATTCAGAGGAATCCAAAGGATTGTTGCGTTTCACCAATGTATTAGTCTAAGACATTTGAATTTGGTTGGTTCATTTAAATGCAGCCTGAACAAAGTTTTCCACTGTACTTAGCAATGGTTTTCAAACCTTTTGTCCTCCAGGTACATTTTCCACATAGATCTTTTCCACCGTGGGTACCTTTATGTACTTACCTTGAAACCACTATGGATTACACAGCAAGTTCTGGGGTGCATCTAGGACACATACTTAGTTAACAAATGGGTGTCATTGTCCATTCTTATTCTGAAAGGCAACTCTAAAGTGCCCATTTTCTTATTTCCCATTTATCACTGATACCATGCCTGTAGTTCCACTGATTGCTTTAGCCTAGACATGTGTTGAGCTGCTGGCAATAACTATAGAAGTAGATAGAGACTGTGCCTCTAGGTCTAATGAACAGCTTTCTCATTCACTCCAGCATTCATCCCTGGGTCTGAAACCCTTCATTAATAAGGCTGAAACACCCAGGGAAGCAGAAACCAATATTGATAGTCCATCACTTGGCCTCCCCTTTGCCCACCAGTCTGCTGCAGATGCACATTGCAAGGGCAGATTGACAATGGGAGAGAGAGAGCAAGCTCCGTCTTTCAAGGAAGCTTGCCCCTCTCCATTATTTGTTGTGATTTAATTATTAAATGTATAGTTTAGCCTGACTTTTGTTGTATGAACCCAGGGAGAGTTTCAATGCAATTTAATCAAAAAAAAATCCATTCTAAACAATTAAGAACATTTTTTTTAAAAAAAATCCACTAACATTCATTCATAAAAACTAGCGGTGTGCCAAAAAATAGTCCTTTTTAAATAATAATAATAAAAACAATTTCCCATCTATTAATGAGAAAAAAGATTTAATCTGAAAATTCTCAAAGGGTGGAGAGAAAATGCCAGTGACATTCTCATGGATGGGATGCAAGCTGTGTTGAGCTGACCCTACTTTCAAGGTGGCTGAGGGAGGTCTGTGAGTGTTGTTTTGTTCTGCAAATTACGGTATCTCTCCAGGGGTCTGTACTCTGCAGCATTCTTAAGCGCTCACCTTCCCTGAAGACCTCAGCTGGATGGTACACCTGACAGCTTTTTGATGGTTGTTTTAAAATAAAGTTGTTGGGTTTTTTACTTTTAAAGAAATGCACGTGGAACATTTTTTGGGGTGCGCAAAATGCAAAAGGAAAGACTTCAATTAAACAGTATTAGTGAGTGCACCAATCTTAGGCGTTTGGTAGCCATCCTCCTTGGCTTTCCACACTTCCATTAAAGCTCAGGAGAAGATGCCACAAAGTAACTCTTCCCATGGTGATTTTTGAGATCAAGAAGGCTGCTGAAGTACTCACACACACACCAAAAAAAAAAAAAAAACCTCAAGTGGAGAGCATGCACACCCCACCTTTGGCCACCGTGCCACCTTTGGCCACCGTGCAACAAGGCATAATAAAAAAAAACCTCATACCCAGTGAATTCTAAAGTACCATTAGAATGAGACCAAAAAACAGAAGCCACTTTTGAACTGAAATAAATCTTTTGATAAACTGGAGGGCAGGTTTCAGCCCAGCAACTAATAAAAATGCTGCTTACAGCTCCCAGTGGCAGCTGCAGCTAATGTCCCATAAATGCCCCGGCAAACAGGCAGGTCTTTTCCTGGTGCCAATATGCTGTAAGCTCTGGCACCAGAACTGCTTCCAGGAGAACAATCCACAATGGGGCACCACCACAGAGAAGACCCTACCCTGTGTCACCACCAGGTGAATCTCCCTCAATGGTGTGATAACAAGAAAGGCCTCCCTCTGCCATACCAGCTATAAGGGGTAGGCTGTTATGGGGAGAGACACCTGTTCAGCCATCTGGGCCTCAAGTCATGATTGACCCTCACCAATTTTACTTCCATCTCTGAGTTTTACTTCCATCTCCTGATCTCCTCTGGAGCTTCCTGCTCCTGTATAAGCTCCCAACCTGAGCTGAAGCAACAAGATTTCCTAGGGCTCCAAGCAAAGCTGCCTTGAGCTAGGGAAATGGGCAATGGTTGATATGTGAGAACCAACCAGAATACGCTGGAGACTACAGAATTGCGGACTAGACGAATGTAGGTTTGATTTAGGAAGGAGACCAGCCCCAGGGACCCTGGCAATTCTGAAACGGGCAGGAAGGTGATGGCTTCTCCTGATTGGTTTAACCCCAATTTTCAGAGGCTTAGTACATCTGTGGGCATGTGTCGTGAACAAACAAGGTTGCTCTAAATGGCTCACTGGTGATAATTTATCATTTCCATCTCCTGTGCAGTTGGGCTGGGACAGAGAGCAGGTTGGGAGATACAGGTTCGCAATGATTGGGTGCACTGGGTGAGCTCCATGTCCCTAAGGAAAGCCATGCGCAGACCCACCACCACTGTTGTATTGTTGAGGGATTTGGTGCCTAGTCTGTAACACTGGACGTTTCTCTCTCTCTTTATTATCAGCTTCATGGCCACAATTAAACAGCAATAGCGTCCTGTAGCTGTTGCTAAATATGAAAGCTACAGATTTTGAGAGAACCATCTGGAAGAGAGAAGGAGGAACACCGAGGCAGCTCCAGCTGCTGTTGTTGTATCTAAGTGTGTCTCCCCCCCCCCTCACTTGCAGGTTTCATAACAGGATTAGGCAATTTCAACGTCACACAGGTTACCATGGATACTGTAAATCATTGTCATGGGCAGTTTCTCAGCCGAGGAGTTTATACATACTCAGAAAGGCTTTTTCCCCCCAGATAACTTTTTATTTCTTTTTTTGGCAAGATGAGATGTTTTGGTTCTGAGCTTCATGCTCTCTTCTAAAAGGCGTAGACTATGTATTGACTTTGACCAGAAGGGGAAAGAAGAATTGAGGTCTCCCGCCATCTTTTGTCTCCTGTCTCCCCCACTTACAGACCTTGAATCAGGCTTGTCTTGCAAATGAAGCCAGGCTAATCCAAACCTGGGTTAGACGCTGAAAATTTAGGGGTAGTGCTAAATCCTGGATGTGGTAATGGGTGAAGGCAAGTAAGCTGAAGTCCAAGTCAGAGACGACAGAGAGGTCTTTGTGGAAGGTTCATCCTGCCCCTAGTGAGTGGGGTTCCAGCTGTTCTGAAGGAGATTGTGGAGTTATACTTCCCTTATAAGGATCAGGTTTGTAGTTTGCAGATGACAATGAGACACATGTGGTCTCTCTGGAATGGAGAACTCTCTTAGCAGCTTAGGATGGGGTGCCAACTATGACCTTTCCTGGCTTCAGTTGTGTATCCAAGTCCTGGTACCTCCAAGCTGGATTACAACAGTACATGATGCTGCATTGAAAAGGATCTGGAAACATCAGTTAGCCTAGAATGGAAGTGGCTAACCTTGTGTCTTCCAGATGTCCTTGGACTACAACTCCCATCAGGTGAAGTTGACGTGTCCAGTGGCCAGGGATGATGGGAGTTGTGGTCAAAGAACTTCTGGAGAGAACCACATGGGCTACTCCTGGCCTAGAATAAGGCTGTGAGATCACTAACTGGGACTGGATGATACAATACAATACAACCCTATTAACACCAGTGCTTTATCAGGCAGGTTACTACCTACCTACCTACCTACCTACTCAGACCTGAAGATCATCTTGCCAGAGTCTTAAGACATAACATGGGAGGAGGTAGCAGACATATAAATGAGGCTTTGTAGGATGATAGGTGGGAGTGAGTTGCACCATGGCCTTTTGGGAAGGAGAAACATGTAGTGGCCATTTTCTCATCTCTGACTTTTACGCCATCCTCAGGGAGACATATGGCTTCCTTGGTTCCTTCATGGTACCTGCAGAGTCTCATCTGCATGACTGCTACCTCCTTCTGTGTTTCGTATTAGGCTCTTATGAGAGCCAGATCCATAGCTTTACTACCAGTTACCTTTTTTCAATACCCACCCCCAAGTTTCTTTGTTTACCATCATCTTGACAAATTGTTTTGGAGAACTCGAAAGCTTGCATGCTGTTTTGTTGTGACACAAGAATTCTCTCTCTTTTCCAGTTCTAACCTATCGGTACCATGGCTACAAGTGCTGTTCCAAGTGAAAACCTTCCCACGTACAAGTTGGTGGTGGTCGGAGATGGGGGTGTGGGGAAGAGTGCCCTCACCATTCAGTTTTTCCAGAAGATCTTTGTGCCAGACTATGATCCAACTATTGAAGACTCTTACCTGAAGCATACGGAGATAGATGGGCAGTGGGCCATTCTAGATGGTGAGCCACCTATTTTGAATTGATGGGCTTTCATCTGATGCTGCTCAACTTTTGTGTGTGCATAAATTCCATATATCTTATTGATTGCATATGTTCTATCTCAGTACGGATAAATGAGATGCAAGAATCAAGTGGAGCTATTCCGATTTGCCCTTTATTCCATGCAGAGTATATTTGTCAACCTGCCTTGGTATTTCTTCTCCAAATGAAAGTTATTTTAATGATAATGATTTGAATCACTGAAGTTTTGGTTTGGGGGATCATGACCAGAACGCACAGGCGTTTGGGTCTTTAATGGAGTGTTTTGCCCAGGTATTCAAAAATATGTTTATCTTGCTAGGCAGTGTGCTACAGAGAAAATATAAAAACCACTGAGAGAAAGAGAAAACAATACAACAGACAAAAAGGCATTAGACAGAAGTCAAGCCAAGAACACTCACACAAAAAGAATGAAACACTTGGATAGAAGTAGATTTTGCTAGAGACACAGGACGCAGTGGTGGCCACCAACTTCGATGACTTTAAATAAGGATTGGACAAATTCATGGAGGAGAAGGCTATCAATGGCTACTAGGCATGATGGCTATGCTCTGCCTTCCTGGCTGGAAGCAGTGAAACTTCTGTGCTACACCCTCCCCTAGTTCAAATAAAGAAACTCAGAAGTTCTCTCCTACCTGTTGTTCCAGGAGCGAATTTCAGTACATTAGCACTGTACTGTATTTCTCTCAGTACTGGCTCCAAGACTGAGCAGTGGTATGAAGGTGAGATTGATGGTATTTATTTGTTTGCCATGCTGAGTTCCTGGTTTTTCTTCAAGGACCTGAGAGGGGCATATATGGGATTCAGTTCTCACAACTATGCTATGGAACAGGTGAGGCGAAGAGAGAAGGAGAGAATGTGGCTTGTTCTAGGTTACTCCATGAGCTTTGTGAAGTGAAGATTTGAACCCACGTCTCCTCAAACACCCTCTTTATCAATCCATCGCACTAGCCCTTCAAAGTGTTCCCAAATTTACACAAACAAACTGAAGCCATTCCTGAAATCGACTCAGCTACAGATTCACATTTTGCATTGTTGTTGTCATTGCTGTTTTTGCTTCAGATGGCGTGTGCACTTGAAAAGCACTCTTATGGGTCTGAAAAGAAATCCGACCCCCTCTTGAACTTTTACTTTTACTAGAGAACAATGTAGGAAAATAAAGGTAACCAAGGCAGGCGCTATTCATAAACTTGTGAATTATTATGCAAGGGATGTTTTTTGATAACCACTACCACTTTCTCTGCACGTAGCTATTTTCATCATTTCTCTCCTGGGGCTGCTTGTCCAGTTGCTCACAAACTCAGTGCATTTGTATACATGCAATGTTTATGCACACACGGCTGGAATCCAAGAATTAATCTTGCTACACTAAATTAATTCCACCTTTGTTCTGAGCAGTTTGGATGAAACAACTTGTTTTAGTCTCCTGTTTTCTCCCACCGCTGCTGCAACCACCCAACATCTTCTGTCTATTTGCTGCTGAATCTGATGCTTACAGAGTTATTTATTTATTTATTTAATTATTTGTTTGTTTGTTTATTTGTTTATTTATTTATTTTGCTAGAGGCCAGTCTGGTGCTGGTGCTCCAAATCTGAAGCCAAAGAAAAATGCTTTAACAAGGCAGGCGAACAGAAGTCTACTGAGCCTATTGGCTCACAAGAACCTGAGCACTGGCCCCTCGCAGGCAACCTGTTCATTGAGCCTCCATCTTGATTTGCTTGCACAAAGCTTAAACAGAAGTTAGGCTCCAGCCAATCTTTATTGAGCATTCATCCCGACTTTCTTGCAAGGTGTTTTATATGTCTTCCCATTAATCCTTCATTTGTTCCACACTTTTCACTTTCCTAACTGCAAAAAGTTTTGGGGGGTTTTTTTTGTTTGATTTAAAAGGGGGCTGCAGGGTAGGATTTGTTGCACCAGGGACTTCCGGGTTGACGCGATCTGGAAATGGCGGATTCCCTCCGAGCTCCGGAGGGAATCGGCTCCACTGAGGATGGGTCTTTGCCGCGCCGGCGACGCGGGGACCCTTAAAAACCGCAGGCGCGGAAGCCTGCGGACTGAAGACTCGGCGGGTGCCTTAAGCGCCCCCCCTGATTCGCAAAGAGCCTTTTTAAAGGCTGCGGAGGGGATACGGGGGTGGCGTGGCACTGAGAGTCGATCGCTACCTCGGTGGAGCGAAGCCGCGAGCCATGACCGGAGAGCGCTGACTTCCTTCCTTGAAAATTTGGACTGAAAGAATCACCCGTGAGTAAGACGGATTGGGACTTTATAAAAATTTTACCTTCAATTGGAGACGACCGGGGGGTGTGCTAAAAGGAAGTCCGCACCCCCCCTCTTGCAGACCATCTAAGCAACGACACAAGAGATAAGCTGGAGAGCCTACCCTTGGCGGGGTGAGTTAAAAAGGACACTAACTTTCAAGATTTTACTAAAGGAAATTTTGTGCAGGAGAGTGGAGTTTTGGAAACCTTCCTTTTGTTTTAAACAACCCCCCCTCCCGGGCTCGGGAACGTCCTGCCTTTGTGCCTGCGTTAGAGCTGCGGAGTTTGACAGCTGTCAAAGCTGCCAAACGGGCGGTTTAAAGTGAGAAATTGCCATTTAAGATTCCTATGGACTAAGACGAGTCATAATTGAGCTGAAACTGTTGGAAACAAAGTAATAATAATCAGTTAAAGGATTGTTGGTGAAAAGGCAAATAAGTAACCAGATTCCCCCTAGGGGGAACTCTGTGAAACTACAATGGATACAATGGCTGTGGAAGGAAAGTTACTAGTGGAAATCGAAAGGATGTTTCAATTGGTGGGAATCTTACAGGAGCAGAGCTTGGCCATGAACAAACAACTTGAGACTATGACCTTGGGAACAGGCAACTCTGCTCTTTGTATTGAGGACCTTAATGAGAAAGAATCCACAGCTGATTGGGAAACAATATCTACAGAGCTGGAAGAGACTAAACAACAAGAAAAAGAAGAAGTAATCCTGGGAAGCAACAACCAAAAGTTGACATCTGTGGAATACAAGCAAGGAGACGCTGGGAACATATCTACCACAAGTCTGCGAGAGATACAGAAGAAGAAGGAGGAGGCCCCAAGACAAAATGGAGTACAGGAATTTAAAATAAAGAAATATGATTGGGGCCTCCGTTTGGACTTAGACTTGGAAGAGATAGACTTTGTGGAAATACTTCAGCAGCTACCTTTGAATCTTCTTGTCGGAAGAGGACATACTTTGATGGTGAAAGAACTTTTCCCAGATCTGACGACTGCTATAAAGGACTACCAACAGGACAGGCGGAGAGGAACGGAAATAGATTTGAAAGCCTCGGACGTGAGGAACCCAGGCTGAGAACTTCGAATTTGGATTTTTATTGGGAAGGGACAAAAACCGGGGATGGGAGGGAGGGAAGAAGAGACTCTTAAAAACTCTTAAGACTTTTAGGTTTGGTTAAGATGACTTTTAATTAAGATAAAATGAAAATCGATGGAAGAGAACTTAAGTCCAACTTATGAAAATTAATTTTTATTATAAAAAAGGAAATAAGATGAATAAGATTGTTAAGAGGAGAAATATCAACTTGCTGACATAATCTTGAAACTGGGATGCATGAGGGGGGGTGGGGGGAAGTCAGGGAACAAGGCTATGAAATGGGGATTTGCTGATTTTATACATGTTTTTGTCTTTTGTTTTTTCTTTGTGTATGTTTTGTCTTTATAAAAGCAGAAAACCAAATAAAAATTTTATAAAAAAAAAAAGGATTTGTTGCACCAGGGTGACAAATCCATTTTATCAACTTCAACTGTGCAAATCTAAAGTTGCAGCCTGTGCTTGCATCCCTCCTTCAAACTACCGACCAAGTGTCAGCACCTTGGTAAGGTAAAGGTAAAGGGACCCCTGACCATTAGGTCCAGTCGTGACCGACTCTGGGATGGGCGCTTATCTCACTTTATTGGCCGAGGAATCCTGTGTGCAGCTTCCGGGTCATGTGGCTAGCATGACTAAGCTGCTTCTGGCGAACCAGAGCAGGTAAAAAAATGGGAAGGAAGAGGTGTGGATTTTATTTTGTTTTAAAGGATGCTTGGGAGGTACCTTCACAGTCTTTTGATTTCTGGCTGGCATTGTAAGCCTACTTGATTGGAAGCAAATTCCATCAAAATCCCTGAGACTTGAGCAAATCTGGTTAAGACAAGGCGCTATGCCCACAACACCATAGTCATCCGGGATATTTAGAATTACAATCTTATGCATTTATGCTCTGGTACTAACTGAAGAAGTATGTATGCTTCTGTTGGCTCAGAAGTGAATTCCACTTGGGTCAATTTAGCCTTCCCCTAAACAAGTACGTGTAAGCTGGTTGCCTAAATTCTTCCCATAAGTTCTGTCAGCGTTTCTTGCTGTGTTTGGCTTGGCCCACCTCCAGATGTGCTCTTGCTTCACACCAAGATCACGCTGGTTCGTCTGCCTCGCTTCTGCAAAGATCATAAAAACAGCTTGGGAATAATCTAACCAGAAGGTTAAAGGGCCAGCGATCATTCTGAAAGCATTCATGCTTGCATAGCCGCTGTCACTGAGGAGCTGGTACCTGGGTTTCTTGTTTTGTTTTAAAATCCAACTTCTAAATAAGCTAAACAGTTAAGGTTTTTGCCTCTATTCTGCAGGCCCTTTTTGCACCAGGGTCAGTGAACAGGTTCCTAGTTCTGCCATCTCTTCTTAGTACTCCAAATCCATGCTTCTGCAGAAGTGAAATTATTTCTTCCCTTACAAAGGAGAGGGATAGTTTTGAATCCTGGTGTTTGCTTTTTTGTATTGGAATCAATCCCTCCCCTCTCCCCAAAATAAGATCCCTTTCTCTCTTTCTTTGAAGGGGAAAAAGCATTGGCTGTTTCACACCACCCTCACTGGTTGTAAATCTTCTAAGGATTTCTCGTATCATGTGGTATGCCGTCACATCATGGCAAATGCAGAATCAGAGCAACAGATCACAAATTAGCATAGCAGCGATTCAGAAGTGTTGCATGCTGCTCTGATATTTTATGATACAGAAATTGCAAAGCCTTCCAAATTGGTTTTTTGTGTCTGAGTGTATTCCATAACATGTCTTTGACACAACCATAGTATATTAGTGATGGATTTACACTGGACCGTCCACACATCATTTTGCTCTATTATTTGTTCTAAGATGCTTCCCCAACGCTGTGTCATTATTGCTGTCTTGAGGGACGAAAAGTAAACCAAGACATTTGTGGTACAAAAAGGCCTGTATCTGCCTTTACGTTTCACCAAGCAATGACTACAGTGGACCAAATTCAACTAAGTAGTTGTCCTAGCAGAAGCAAGCGCAATGAGTTCCGCTAGCGCATCAGGACTTTTCCCGCTTTTCCCCTCATCCTCCCCAAATCCTATTGGGAGAATTGGGAAAACTCCCAGAACAGTATACAGTGGGAGGAAAAGGGAGGTCATTCTGTCTGGCAAGCAGAAATGCTTGCACTGACGGAACAATCACCTTAGCGCAACATGTTGAACTGTATATCAAGTCAGCAGAGGGCTTAACTTTGAAAAACAGAGGTGTAAACTTGCCTGGAGGCCACAGTCTTTGACCTGGAGCCTCTGTGCTCCCTAATCCCAAATATACAGAGGCTGGCTGTGGCTCTATATTTTGTAGTGGGGGGAAATGCATTCTGTACATGCTCCGAGGCATAAGAACTTCTTTAAGGTTACCAGATCTTTTTCAGTGAATCTGGAGACAATTTCAACTTCAATGGATTTTGTATGGGGACTGGTTTGTAAATCCGGGGACCGTCCCCAGGAAACGGGGACGCCTGGTAACCTTACTTTATATATTAAGGAGAAAATGTGGTACACCCTTAAGTGTTGAGATCCCTGCATTGCAGGGGGTTGGACTAGATGACCCTCACAGTCCCTGCTAGCTCTGCAGTAATATGATTCTAACTGTTCCATTTGAAGCCTCAGGGGGCAGGTCAAGTGCTTCCATGTCAAAATCTCCCTGCATATGAAAAGCATTTCAGGATAAAGGCCAAGCTTGGTGCCTTCTCTGGTGTGCTAGCTTCCCAAGTAACCCGCTAGCTTGACACGAGGCAGTTTCAAACAACTCCACTTGTATGCATTCCGAGATTGTCATCGTTCCATGTTCCAGAAGACTGTACCACGTGCCATCCCTCGGCACTTAAATCCACTCACAAGGTCTGCTGGAGAAACAAGGGCACGATATTAAAAGAAAGCAATTATAGCATAATTCCTTTTTTTTCTTTTCTTCCTGGGCTTTTGCTTTGCTTTTGCTTAATGGCTTTAGAACAGTCATTCAGGAGTAGCCTTGAGGTCATGCCTTTCTCCGTCTGGCAACAAAGAGTTATGGAAAATAACTTTTATAAGAAGGAAAGAATGTTCTCAACCATCCCCCCCCCCCAAAGGGTGCCTCAGAATTGGACCCACGCAGACTGCAAATATATGGAGCAGGGTTCGCCTCCCCTCCTCCTAGCCAAGGAGAGAAGCTAATGTTTCAGAAGGGGCAGGGTAAAGAATACAAAGACGTTATAATCGTAACAGCAATATTTATTTCACCAAGCGTACACCAAGCATACAGTGGGACTGATGTTTTAAAAAGCAACAACAACAACCACAGGCCCGTTCGCTAGACCAGTATCCTGTTTCTAACAGTGAGTATCTAAATACTTCTATAAGAACATGAAAGAGCCAAACCTCTGTTGGTTCCCAGGATGGAGGTAGGTAGAAGTGGCCTCTGCTCTGCTCTTCACTCCAGGTGTTTGAACATAGTTTATTTTTCAGAAATATACCAGTGCATCTGCCAAGAGTGTACCATGTGAAGCTGCCCTGGGCTTGGACTCTATGGATTATTCTGTGGTCCAGGGACTCCTTTGCTGCCTATATGTTTAACAAAATGCAGTTACACAACATACGATGTGACAAAATGCCCTGTCTAGCTTGGTTCTCAAATGCTGGGGTTTGAGTTTCAATATATACAGTCTTATCTTGGTGGTCGAACGCCCTGGAACTCGGACGTTTTGGCTTCCGAACGCCGCAAAGCCAGAAGTGATTGTTCCAGTTTGCAAACATTCTTTGGGAACCCAAATGTATGACAGAGCTTCTGATTGGCTGCAGGAGCTTCCTGCAGCCAATCAGAAGCTGTGATTTGGTTTTTTAATGTTTTAGAAGTAGAACGGACTTCCGGAACAGATTCCGTTCAACTTCCAAGGTACAGCTGTACATCCGTAATGCAAAGGGAAAAGAAGATTGTCAGAAGGGAATCTTACTGTTGCAAGGCTCCATCCCCCTTTCATTCTAGTTCTTGGGTTACAATGCGGTGTTCAACATTGCTAAAACTAATAATCTGGGAGACTTCGGCTGCCATCCTAAGCACATCTGCCACCCTCTTTGTGTGTGACTTCACACATGCACTGAACACATGTAGGGGAGAGCTGGACCCCGCTGCCCTGGCACACCCTCCCAACATCCAAATGTTGAGCTGGGCATAGCCATAAGGAGCACCTACATGCATGCAGTCATGACACCCTTAAAATCTTTTTACCTTTCTTGGTCAGTGTGCAGCTTTAGGGAGGGCTGGAGGTGGGGCAGGGTTAGCCATGCACAGCCCCACCTTCCTCTAGCATAGACCTGGAAATGTATACAAAGGAGGCTTAGCTCTCAAGTAGATATGTTTAGGACAGGAGAGTCAGTATGGACACACAATTTGGGTGCAGTCCAACTGAGTATCTTCTACTTTCTCTTTTCCCTTGCCATCCCTAGTTCTGGACACGGCAGGCCAAGAAGAATTCAGCGCAATGAGGGAGCAGTACATGAGGACGGGGGATGGATTCCTCATAGTCTACTCAGTCACAGATAAAGCCAGCTTCGAGCATGTGGACAGGTTTCACCAGCTCATCCTCCGGGTCAAAGACAGGTGAGTGCATTGGAGCTGCAAGTACTCTGAACTCCCATGGATTCTTTTGAGGAGTAAAAATGTCGGAGCCCTCCCTCCAGAGACTTAACTTTTTTGTATGGCTCTCGACTGAGTAGACATTGAATTGATTTGCATCCTTACCTCCTACATTTTTTATGACTTTATATTTTTATGACCCATCCTTTATCCCATTAGTTATATTTAAAATATCTGCATGTTGCCAGAATATTTAAAATATCTGCATGTTGCCCTATGGAGATTTTTTAATGAACAGCATTGGTGTTTCTGATGTGGCCATTCAAAACCAGATTCTCTCTAGCCCGGGTCTCTTGTAACAATAAGATGTCATACCCAGTTATAAAATCTTTGAAAGTGACATCCTCAGTTTTATGCTGCCAGCCTGTGTGTAAAGTATGCTTGTTCACATGTTACATTGACCACAGGTACATTTGGGGGTGTGGCAGAGCTGCTGGAGGGAGCAAGGGAGAGAAATGTTCCCTTCAGTGAGTTTCCTTAAGTTGCCCTCGAATTCAAATTCCCCAGTCTCCCAGCAGGCACATGCCTCATCCCACATTGTTCAGGAGTGCCTAGTCACCCTCCAGATAAGCTTTTGGGGGGTTACGGGTGACTGCAAGTGCAGGGAGGAAGAATGGAAACTATTTCCTCCTTGAATGTAAATTGCCGTCCCAGCCTCCAGTCCACTGACTTGTTGTCCTATTTTCTGTGGATTGTTTTTATGTGTACTGCTTAGAAATTTGAATAGTTAAGCAGTATATAAACATCATCAATAAATAACATTTATAACCGAGCAGTCAGTCCATACATTCAGCTCCTAGTTGCTGACAATGACCAAGAAGAGTAATTAAGCAGTGTCCTTGCATATGTGAACCAGGCCAACGCTCAGATTTCTAGACTGGTTTTAGGTGTCCACTGCAAGTACATTTGCTATTAACATTTGCTATTTAATGCACAAGCAAAAGATAAGAAAAGCCTTGGTAGATCACAACGGCATTCAGTCATGATTTGATCAAGCTCTGTTGTTCAATTAACCAGCAAGTGCTTTGGTTTGTGGTTTCTGTCTTCTTCAGATACTAGAAATAATGTGACACCCAATAATGTGACACCCAGCAAGTTTTTGTACTGATGTTCTCTCTTTATTTGCTTCTTCCAGGGAATCTTTTCCAATGATCCTGGTGGCCAACAAAGTAGACTTAATGCATTTGCGGAAAATCACCCGGGAGCAAGGAAAGGAAATGGCAGCAAAGCACAATGTAAGTATTTTGGTTTTTTCCCATGATGTTTTCTTTGACCATTCAATGGCCTGTAAGAGCCCATGGCCTATTGGAAGTACATAGGATGCTAGGTCTGTTCTTCCATCAGCAAAAAACCCACTATATTTTGTATGACTAGGTTGACTGTTTGCATGCACATGTGCCCATTTGTACACCAAACCCACCAAGTATATGTCTTTTCTGGAATATATGAATATATTTATTTCAGAAATTTCTATGGTGCCTTCACCAAAAACTTCCACACAGTGGCTTTAAAAAAATAAGGTACAGTGGTACCTTGGGTTACAAACTCCTCAGGTTACAAACACGTCGGGTTACAGACTCCTTTAACCCGGAAGTAGTACCTTGGGTTAAGAACTTTACCTCAGGATGAGAACAGAAATCGCTTGCCAGCAGCTCAGCAGCAGCAGGAGGCCCCATTAGCTAAAGTGGTACCTCAGGTTAAGAACGTTTTCAGGTTAAGAACGGACCTCCGGAACGAATTAAGTTCATAACCAGAGGTACAACTGTACTATAAAGACGTTGCATGTATTCTAAAAATATACTATCATTGCTTGGGCTACATCAGCAGCAAATTTCTATATTTCATATTAATGCTTTTGAATATCCCTTTTCCAGGGTCTGCTGTTCTGTTGTGTGCTACTGTATTTTATTTGATTATGTTGTGACCCACACTGGGATGTTACAGGATGAAGTGTGGTTTAAAAATGAAGTAGTAATAATAATATGGATCTCCTTGTAAGTACATATATATTTTGCAGACAGCCATTCCTTCTCCCCAGAAAACTTTGGGAACTGTAATTTTGAGCGGGGCAGCAAAGCTCTCTCCAAACTACCCATTCCCAAGTTTCTTTACATGAGACTATGTCAGTTAAACTGGTATAAAACTGATGCAAGGTTATAGTGCAACTATGCCACTAGAGAGCACCTTTATCAAGTCATTTTCTGCCATGGAATAGTGTACAAAATGTAGCAGCAGAAACCCTGGAACATGTAACCCACCCTCTTCTTGTCCTCATTATCAAGTATCAGTGTGACAAGCTCTATCTGTGAACAGCTCTTTAATCTTTCTGAGCTTCTGGTTATTCAAACTGTCTTCAGGCAGATTGGGGAAATAAAAATGAAACTCTATATTCGGTACAAGCCACCTTCCTTCTTTGTTATAATGGAATTTCTACTGTGCAATCAAATGTTTTCTTTCTCGTGAATCATTACATAAAAGCATTTCCCCAATAATATACATATTTAAGAGTTACTGGGCCTTTATTTTCCAGATTCCATATATAGAAACCAGTGCAAAGGATCCCCCATTGAATGTTGACAAAGCCTTCCATGATCTTGTTCGAGTAATCAGGTGAGCCATCATCCTATTGAGTTGGCCAAATACTGATACAGTTTGCAAGAGTTTAATGAATCTATCATCCACGTGCTAGAAGCAAGAGCTAGTTTTTATCTCACTGCTAAATGCCAGTTTTAATATAATGCACTGTTTATATATATATTTCAGCACACAAATGACCATCTTGGCAGCACAATACTTATCCCAGATCAGTTGTGGAAACATTTGTTCTCTCTATCACAGATGGTCCACATGATCAACTCAAATGGCCCATGTGAGCTTGGTCAGCCTTGAGTTCTGATGATGTCATCTAAGCTCAACATGCCCCTTCCAGGCCATTGTATCACCTGATCCTTGAAGGTTGTTGCCTTCTGAGATGGTCTACGGCGGTGACTTACAAACTTCCTTCTCTTTGAAAACTGGGAGGGGGAAATTATCTGCTAGGTAATTTGGCCAGGTCCTAAGATCCATGCTCAGTGTTCATTGGGTATCATCCAATCGTCTTAAGCCTCCAATCAAACTTACTGTGCTCCTGGAACATTCTTCTACAGCTGCACCCTGATCAGCAATGGTGGGCAAGGTGCCTTTCAAGGAAGAGGACTCTCTTATGCTGAAACCCTAAAGAAGTTTCAAATAAGCTGCAGGTTTTCTCAGAACCCTGCTTAGAACCACTAGCTCAGGGTAATTGTCCATTTCTGAGACGAGAGGTGCTGAGCTCCAATCTAGCCTGAAAGCTGTTGGACTGGGTGTGAGTGCTTAGCTGGGGGAATGAGAAACCAGCTAGGTAGTACAGCCCCTGAGAACGTTCTCTGGAATAGAAGAGGCTCCTCAGAACTGGAAATACCTGCTTTAAACCATTGAATCTCATGTGCAACAGTGGCCCAATGTAACATGAACCCATATTCTGCCACATGCAAAATTAGGGAAAGTCCAGTTGGCTTTTATGTAAACAAAAGTCTAAAATATGGGCTTAATGTGCCTCTCCTCTCAACTTTCCCACTTAGCTTGGAAGTTTCCATTACTCTTACTTGTATTACAGTGTCTGGTTTTCCTCTATATCTTATTTTGGCAAAAGTCCAAAAGCACTGGATGTCTTTGTCCATTTATTTAGCTGCTGAGTTGTTTTACTCGCCCATCGAGTGGAAAAAGCACTGCCAGTTCAAGTTGAGAAGCCACTGTGGTGGAATGGATGAACCGTCAATCTGTCCTGTCTAAACTGGGATTATATTTCCAGTTTGGCTGCAGATTTCTTCAAGGGGGTTTGTTTGCTGAATTTCTACACAACCTGCCTACTAAAGCTGCAATACTATAATGCTTACCTGGGTATAAGCCCCACTGAACTGGCATGCGTATGAATCTGCTGAAAAATAACTCCACCTGGAAAATGTGCTTCCATGGAAATGGTCACTTTTACTAGGTTTCATGTACAAGAGAGTTGGAAAACATGTTGTGTGATGCCTCTTCCCCCCCCCCCGACTCAGTTTAGCTGAGGATATAGGCCTGCAGAAACGCTACCATTATCATGGCCATTTTTCCAAGCAGTGGAGAGAAAAAGAGAAATACATGGTGCTTCCTTCTTCCTTGCAGTCATATCTTTTGCTGATTTATGCCTGTTTCTCAGGAAAGCAGGTGCCACTACCCACTCATCCTAGATCATCTCCTTTGGCAGCAGAAATAGGGAGTGGGTGGCGAGGAGAAGTCGCTCTGGGAGGACAGATGCAAGCTGGAATTGTGCCATGTTGTTTTCAAATCATTTTCCTCATTAGTAAAGCTGGCACTGAGAAGACTCCCTCAGAGCTGAGCTGGTGCAGCCCCCGTCGTTTAAATCTTGCGTCAAGGACAGGCGCACGCACGACACTGTGGCAAATTGGGCAACATCTGGTTCTGCCCAAAGAATCTTCATCATAAGGATAGCCAAGCATCTGGTTGCTCTGGTTTTCCATTTGCTAATTGCCTTCTAGGGGTCGGCAAACTTTTTCAGCAGGGGGCCAGTCCACTGCCCCTCAGACTTTGTAGGGGGGTGGACTATATTTGGGGGGGGGGGGTGAATGAATTCCTATGCACACCAGGCAGGCCCCACAAATAACCCACAGGTGCATTTTAAAAGGACACATTCCATGCAAGAGCACCAGGCAGGCCAGGCAGTATTGTAGATGATAAAAATTAAAATTATTATTTTTTCTTGCCTGCACTGATGATAGTCATTGTTTGGATGGGGGGTCCTCGCCAGGGTTTGGGGCTGCATTGCGGCTTACTGAGCCTCCTGCTGCTGGCACATCTTCCGTGCTTCGGGGGGTGGGATGGGGGCCCTCCCGCTGGCAGTGGAGGCCAAATTGCAGCAGCTGCCGTGGCGGCGGGGTGAGCTCTGGACTGCAGGAAGGTCTGCAGAGGCCTTCCCACAGTCCAGAGCCTTCCTGCTGGCAGCGGAGGCCAGATCGCCACCCCGCAGCCAGCAGGGCGAGCTCTGGACTGCCCACAGGAGCACCAGGGTGGCAGCGGGAAGATGAGCGGTGTGAAAGGGCTGGCTCCGGAGAGGGGCTGCTTAAAATGGCGCCCAGCCAGCTCAACCCAGACCCCTTCCTCCGTAGGCAGGGCGGGGAGAAGCCAGGAGGAGGGAGGGAGGAGGCGCCACCGTGGTGGGGGAAATGGTGCAGGGGGGGGAAATGGCGCAGCCCAAACAGAATCCCCACGGACAGTCCGCAAGCCGGATCCTGAAGGCAATTGGGCCTGATCCGGTCCTCGGACCTTAGTCTGCCGACCCCTGTTCTAGGGCATCTTTGCTGTTGGAGTTGATCTGGTGGAGAATGGATCCATGATGCATTTTCATGAGGATCTTTGAAAAAAATGGCAAACTGCTGAAGAAATTAAGATTGAATTTAAGACTGGAATAATGGTAAACTGAGAGAGACCAAAATGGACAGATTCATCCATTCCTAACTTGTGAGTGAGAATGCCATCAGTGCCAGATTTACATTCATATAGTAAACCATACCTGAAGCAAGCATCGCTTTTGATCCCCTTGCATGAAAATACCTGTGACAGTTCTGCCCCATTTTGCCACAATGCTGTGTGTGTTTCTGTGTCTGATACAGAACTGAAAGCCTTCCTGTTTTACCATTCCATCTTTGTATTTTTACAGGTAGAATCCCCACTATTTAACCCTTATACAATGATGGTGCCTGCTTACCTTATTCCTTTGAATTCTGCTGCCACCATTAAATAAATTCTAAATACTCCCCTGTTCACATATCACTGCACACCCACACACAGTAGCTGGGTCTAGGCACAGGACTGAGGGCACTTCTAGAGGACCTGCTTATTGAGCGATCAGCTTGATTTGCTAGCAGGGAGATTAGGTGACATTGCGTCAAAGCAAGTATTATCCCACACTTTCCACTTCATTTTCCCGCCACTTTCTTTATTGCCAAAAGTCTGACATTCTGGGGAAGCAGGTGTGTTGCACAAGACTTCTCAGTCAACTGTAACTTTGCAACAGGAATTTCTGCTATGTGCTTGAATCCTACCCAAAATTAGTAACAGTCTGGGAGCACCCTAACAGACTGGGAGACTTAGAATCATAGAATTTTAGAGTTGGAAGAGACTCCAATGGTCATCTAGTCCAACCCCCTGCAATGCAGGAATCTCAGCTAAAGCATCCCTGACAGATGGCCATCCAACCTCTGCTTAATAACCTCCAAGGAAGGAGAGTCCACCACCTCTCGTGGGAGTCTGTTCCACTGCTGAACAGCTCTTACTGTCAGAAAGTTTTTTTTAATGTTTAGTCTGAATCTCCTTTCTTGCAACTTGAAGCCATTGGTTTGAGTCCTACCATCCAGAATTTTAAATTTTAATTTAAAATTCAAAGAATTTATTAAAACCTGTTTAGGATGTCATATAACAGGCTTGTCTGCAAGTTAGATGTTTAACGATACTTTGAAATTATCTTCAAAATGAGAGTTACTTCTAAAGAAATCTGTTTCTTTGTCCTTTTTCCTGTTTTTTTTAACTAACACCCCTTTTGTTCACAGGCTTTCCAGAGGGCTTTAACCTAAAAGTCTTCCTTCTGGTTAGGGTTCTCTTATTTCCACACACACACACACACACATACCCCAAACTCACAAGACACAGTTACTAAAGAGGTGACTATGGGTCAGACAGTTTCTTTGCACACTGGCAACTCAATCACCTATACATTTTATTTCTCAGGCCTTGAGAGTAAACTGCAATTCTTTTCTTCTCATGCAGTTAACCAGTTAGAAGCCAAACCATTTTTATAGCAGCACAACATTAACTTGCTTAACTTGGGCATCATAAGGGCTGTGTACACACTATTCAAAGCATATGTCCTCCCCGCCTCGAAGAATTATTGTCATTGTGGTTTGTGAATGGTTGCTAGGAGTTGCAACTCAGTAAACTACAGGGCCCATAATTCGGGGGGTGGGGTAGAATGTGCTTCTATAGTGTGTATAGTGCTTTAAAGGTATAGTGTGTATACAGCCAATGTTTCTGCAAAAAAGGACTGGGAGCCTCCCAGCCCATATGTGAATGACATCATGCAGATGCATGGAATCAGAATGTGGGTGACCATTAATTCCATTCTGCACTGAAAATAAAATGCTATAAATATTATCTTCCTCATTTTCATTGTGACTCATAAGAAATTCTGCACATTCAATTGGAATTTCATAGGGATGATGTGGCACCTGTCACTAACATGCTCTGCCATGTCCTTAAAGACAGGTAGCTGATTTTATCCAGTGAGGGGAAAACATGTTGACAAAGAAGTATGTTCCATTGGGTCCAATAGAACATGCTTCCTAATAAGTGTGTTTTAAATAGAAAGATCTGTTGCAAACTTAGGTAATAAGGAGAACTGCTATTCTTTGTTTATTTCTTTGCTTTCTGTGAAGCAATGCTGATTTGTAAGCCTCTCTCTTTCTTTGAATATCCCTGAAGCTGGCATTCTCCCTAGCTGCCCATCAGAGCAGTTTAAAAGGGCAACCTTTCCTTTTTAATGCTGTGTTTTGCAGTGTCCTCAACTCTGAGCTGGCAAAGTCACTTTGCACCCTATGTTGTGCATGACCCATTCCTCATTCGTCCACGTAGCATTAGCTATAAAGTAAGATCCTTTCCCTCAACTGTCTTCCTATCCATTAATCCAGGCGTGGCAAACTCCCAAGAGACTGCGATCTACTCACAGAATTAAAAACTAGCAGTGATCTACCCCCTTTTGGAGGGTTCAGGGCAAAGATGTTGAGCTTTTTTTAGGGAGAAAGGGGGACAGCCACTCACCAACAGATTGCTGGGGAAACAAACTCCGTCTTCAGTTCTGCAGAATTCTATTTTACGCTAAGGAAAGGGACCCAGCAATCGACCACGACCAACCAAAACCTCCCGGGGATCTACTAGTAGATTGTGATCGACCTGTTGGGCATCCCTGCATTAATCCATCTCAAAATGGATTTCTGTGCTGCCTTCCCGTCTTCATTAACTGTAGGCCTTTAACTGGAATGGGACATCTGGCATTTGTATATGTCCATTATGCCACACTGACCCATTCAGCCAGGAAAGATAACCCAGCCTTGCCTTGCAGTTGTGTTCTCTAGGAAGCTCTGCTAGAATGGAGGCTCTGTATGCCTGCCAGCCCCAGTTTTGCACAGAGGAGGCAGCATAGACTCTCCTTCTCCAGCATACAAGCTTTTCAGTCATTGCAAGACTCTTCCGGCTTTTTCTGGCTAGCAGAGAAGGGATGTGAGATAGGAGGAGGATTCAGTGGAAGGGAAAAGCTTGAGAAATGCTGCTTCTCTTGGTGTTACACCTAAACGACATGACACACACTTCAGAACCAGAGCTGCAGCCATGCCACACCATAGTGACATTTTGTTCTGCCCTTTCAACAAAATTCTATACAGAAAATACTTACGTTAGCACCTTTCTGCGTTCACTGATTTATACCAAGTGCTATGGGAGAAAATGGCAAAGGTCTACCTTGAGCTGGAAATGGAGGGGGCTATAGATCAGCGACAGAGGGCATCCTTGGAATGAGTGAAGCAAAGAAGGGAAACCTGTAGCCCTCCAGAGGCTGTTGAACTTCCATCAACCCCAGCCCAATGTTCAAGGATGAGGGGAGCAACATTCAGTCTCTTGTTCTTGAGACTAGGGCTGGGTAGAGGAGCCCATCTCTCAACTCACCACATTAGATGCTGTGGGCTTGCAGCCACTAGATGAAGCTACCAGCTCCTTTATTATAAGAACACACCTTTTCTATGACATGAATTTTCTCGGCTGTCAAAGTTCAAAACTAGAGACAGAAAATAGTTTTTGAGGGAAATGAAAGTAGTGTGAGCGAGTTGCTGTTCTCCTTGGTTTCTTGCATGTTTCTTACACCTCTGCTCACAACAGGTTTCGAAAGAATAGCAGGAAGGGTGGTGCAGCATAACTATGGCAACCCCATAACTCCTGACCCCAGCGTAGCTGCAGCTTACCTGAATGGAGAGCTGCAGGCCACAAATGCCAGATTGGCTCTGTTGGTATGTCCATGCAGCCCCACCCAAACCACTGCTCTGCCCCACCCGAGTCCAGTTCAAGTAAGCTGTTGAGAGGGTAGCTCCTCCCTTGGACAGTCGCTATTGCATACAGGTCATGTGTCTCTTTCTACCAACTTTAAAATAAAAATAAAAATCCAAAGCCACTTCAGAAGGTTGTGAGATCTAGTGGAGAAACAGTGAAGGGGAAGAAAGGATTGATCCACCATCCTCTTCTTTTTTTCACTCTAGGAAATCCATCTCCGTTCCTTGGGAGAGAGAGAGTGAAATAGCTGGGGTCAGAAGGTGGTGCTCAAATACAAAGGATTAAGCAGATGCTATGACAATTTTTTTCTTTTTCAAGAGACCAAGTGCACAGAGCAAGCCATGCCCACTTTTCACACTGAGTGAATTTAGCCACAGCAAGTTCCCCAGTTCAGTCAGGCTCTAATTAGTAGAGCACTTAGCATAATGATTAAAATCTGCTCTCCCTTCAGGGCACAACTCTGTACCAGCTGTTAGGGAGGGAAGTCTGCTTCGCTCCAAGGGCCTCGGAATGCTGGAGACAGGGGAAAGAATTCAGCATCACACTCTTATGATCGTTCCATCAGCTCAAGCATTTCTGCTTGCCAGATGGAAAGATCTCCCCCGCTGTGCAGTTCTGGGGGTTCTCCTTGTGAAGGTGGAAAATAGATCTGACCCACGTGTGGGTAATTAACAAAAAGAATTAGCTTGGAGTCTAGATTCCAAGCATAGGGCTTTGCACACACTCCAGTGGGAGAGAGCCCCCAGCATAGTTAAAAACACTA
Source organism: Podarcis liolepis (assembly GCF_965112155.1). Taxonomy (NCBI): domain Eukaryota; kingdom Metazoa; phylum Chordata; class Lepidosauria; order Squamata; family Lacertidae; genus Podarcis; species Podarcis liolepis. The sequence goes on from NC_139554.1 coordinate 89,847,949, forward strand.
TTAGAATTAACCCGCAACATAGTGTGGAATATAGGTCGTCAAACCCTTTTGCATATCCCATTTAGTCTCCCTTAAAATGCTTGCCCCCTCTCTCTACCACTCTAGCAATGAACACACCACACCCCTGTTAAGTAAGTTTAAAAACTTTACTTACTAAATCCAAAACTTTACTTACTAAATCCAATTCAAGCATTGTTCCATGCTGCAGCAAGAAGAACAGTGGTAGATTGCTCTTGGGCGCAAAATACACAATATAGTTTCAGACATGTGGTCTGAACGTTGATTGATTACATAGTACAGAGAGAGAAAGAGAGTAAGGGAAGAGAAGCAGCTTTACTTCCTCCTTCATGGAGGTAAGGGGGCATGACCTAGTCGTGTCTAGGAAGAGGCTTCTCTTTGTTAACTGCTTCATGCACAAAATAGCACTTACGTATAGTTATGTTTGACTGCAATTACCCACACTCTTAACCCTCCAGAGTGGATTTGGAGGAGGAGAAAAGTGCTATCGGACTAGTGTGAGCCCTACTGTTTGCACACCCTGTTAATTGACTCCAGCTCAGAAAGCTCAAGACCTAACTCAATGTACACACACATACAGGTATGCGCAGCGAAACCCTGTCAACCACTTTTTTTAAAGAGGGGGGAAAGCTTCAGCTGTGACCACACCATACATCTAAAGTGCATTCAAGGCACATTCTGCCCCTTCAAACAAAGAATCCCTGGGAGCTGTAGTTTACATCTCACAGAACTACAGCACCCAGCATCTTTAGCAAACTACCATTCCCAGGATTCTTAGGGTGGGGGAGTTGGAAGTATTCGTTAAATATATGATCTGTATGTACCCTTCTTCAAGAGAGATCAGGGAAGCAGGAGGGATGTGTGAGTTGCTTATCTTTTTCTACATTCACCACTTCTTCTTATCATCATCATCATCATTAGGACCAATGAGTCTTTTTGATGAACTGTAAACTCAAAGAAACTTACAATTCACTGATCTAAACCCACACCCAATTGCTATGCCAATAGCGCAGATCCAAACACATGTTACTTTTTGGGAAAGAAATATTTATGTCCTGAAAGCCTGTTTCTTTTCTTTTCTGTCCAGGCAACAGGTCCCAGAGAAAAGTCAGAAGAAGAAGAGGAAGACCAAGTGGCGTGGGGACCGAGCAACCACCTCCCACAAACTGCAGTGTGTGATTTTGTGACTGTCTCTCCCATCTTTCTCTCAATCCATTCCAACTTGAACCTAATTTGAAACCCAAAAGGAGGAAGCAGGAGGGAAGAATCCAGCCTTGAAGCCCTGTGCCACCTAACTGCAACGTAATGTTTCGAGAACAGCAATCCTTGCACGGAAGGACTCGGCAGGGAGCAGAACCTCAAAGGCATTTTTGAAGCTCAGCCAAAAGGCTGCTTGACAAACGGCACAGGGTGGTTTTATTTAAAAAAAAGGAAAAGGAAGAAAAGAAAGCGCCCCCAAAGCAGGGGGCAAACTACTAGGACTTGGGAGTATTTGTGAATATTCACCATCTCGGCAATCTTTTGTTTTGTAATGGAGACACAGTGTTCTCGGTTATACTTGCACACATTTCTGGGCACAGCCTGTTTCTATACAGTCATGAATGATTCCATTTTGTACAGTTGTTTGGGGTGGGGGGGGGAGGTGACTGGCAGTCGGAACTTCCTTGCTCAGCAAGTGTGGAGTAAGGAAGAAACAGCAGAGGGGTGTGTGTGTGTGTGTGTGTGTGTGTGTGTGTGTGTTCTTGCACTGTACACTCCCAGAAGTACTTGGCTATGCAGCCAAACTGTAGTTTCATATGAAATTGCATAGATTTGAAGGGAGAAAATGAATTCCAGCTGCTCTGGGGACTCCAGACATTGTGTCAGATCCTGGAGGGCAGCCAACTCTCCGTCTGTAAAATGCCAGCGAAAGAGGACGGAGGGGTTTGTTTGTTTGTTTGTTGTCATCGTCCTTCTTGTTAATCCCAGTTTGGGGAGGGGGGCTGTATTTCTGTTAGCAAACTGCCATGAGAGGGGGAAAAGAGAAAAGCAGCCATTTTGCTAATCCTGACAATATTTAAATTAAAACATTATTTACAAAATAATAAGAGTACAGTTGGTTTTAAGAGAGAAAATTTATACTGATTCAAATTGAATACAGTTGTGCGCCTATGCATTTTGGTGTTGAAAGGTGAGGCTCAGTTCAGATTATTAATTCCTTTGCCTTGCCTTTCATTTATGAAGTCAAATAGTTTTGAGTTTTATGAGTTTTATGACATTTAATGAATGTTTACATACCAGCGTTCCTCCAAGGAGGTCCAAGTAACACACAGGGTTCTTCTTCCTATTTTTATCTTTCCAAGAACCCTGTAAGGTAAGAGAGAGACATTGGCTTTGTTTACACTCCCATTAACTGCATTTCCAGTGCTGAGTTTTTAATCTGTGGTCACACAATGCTATCCCAAATGCATATGTATTTTGGTACAAAATACTGCTGTTCTGCACATTGTTTCTTATTCCAACTTCACACCAACTGGAGCCCTTTAAGCAGTTCCTAATTTGTCTTTAGCCAAGGTGTGAACAGCTTTGCATAGGATAGAGACATCCCTGTCCTTTCAACCCCTAAAGTGCAGAAACGAACAGGAACAAATCTGAGAATGATGAGGCCCGGCTCGTGTGAACAAGCCCTGCTCGTGTGAACAATATATATATTACAAATATATATATATATATATATATATATATATATATATATATATATATATGTGTGTGTGTTTATTTGGCTATGTTCAGAGCAAGAGGAAGAACAAGCAAGTGGTAGGTGCTTTGTGTGGAGAAGACAGAGAAATGCTGTTGGGGTGGCAGGAAAAAAACAGTGAAACTGCTCAATACCTACTTTGCCTCTGTCTTCACCCAAAGGGAAAGCAATGTCCAACCTGGTGATAGCAGAATAAATGATGCAAGGAGGGAGCTGCTGCCCAATATAGGAAAAGAGATAGTAAGGGTATATCTAGCTACATTAAATAAATTCAAATCTCCAGGGCCTGATGAGCTACACCCAAGAGTACTATAGGAACTTAGAACCTCTGTCTAAAATCTTTGAGAATTCTTGGAGAACAGGTGAGGTCCCTGTGGATTGGAGGGGGCAAATGTTGTCCCTATCTTCAAAAATGGGGGGGGGGGAGACCCAAGTAGCTACTAGCCAGTCAGCTTGACATCAGTACTAGGAAAGGTCCTAGAACAGATAATTAAACAGTCAGTGAGCACTTATAAAAAAATTCCTTCCAGTAGCACCTTAAAGACCAACTAAGTTAGTTCTTGGTATGAGCTTTCGTGTGCATGCACACTTCTGGTATCTGAAGAAGTGTGCATGCACACGAAAGCTCATACCAAGAACTAACTTAGTTGGTCTTTAAGGTGCTACTGGAAGGAATTTTTTTATTTTGACTATGGCAGACCAACACGGCTACCTATCTGTAAGTGAGCACTTAGAAAAGGATGCTGTGATTACAAAGACCCAGCATGGGTTTCTCAAAAACAATTCATGCCTGACTAAGCTCATTTCTTATTTTATAGAGTAACAAGCGTGGTGGATCAGGGGAATGCTGTGGACATAGTGTATCTTAATTTCAGTAAGGCTTTTGACAAAGTCCCCCATGATATTCTTAGGTAGATTTGTAGCGGGTTGACATGACCCAAAGAATCCTGGGAACTGTTGTTTGTTCAGGGTACTGGAAATTGTAGCTCAGTGGCAGATAAACTACCGTTCCCAAGAGGGGAACCATGTGCTTTAAAGGTGTGCAAAATATACGGTGTGGAGGTGACCCATTCCAGGTTTCCTTCTCTTGCTGCCCAGTTAAAACCGCTAATCCTCCAGCCAAAAGAGCAATTAACATGCAGTGGCTGTATGTTTTTGGCCTTTAACAATTAGGGCAAGGCATTTCTAAGACAGAGTGAGGGTCTTCTGTGCACATTTTGCATCTTAATAGCATGAGTGCCTTTTCTGCTCTCGGCAGCCCCAGCGCCTGAGCTGTGGGAACCAGCCAAAGAGTCTGGGCATACACTTCTGGCGCAGCACACAATCTTTTCTTGCCTACTTTAGACTGAAAACTGACTTTTTCCAAACAAAGACAGCGTTAAGGATGCAACACAAGACCAGCAGCAACAAAAAAGCAGGAAATCCAAAATGAGGGCCACTGCACCCTGTTCCAGCTCACACCATTGTGAAGAGGGAAGAAAACACAATGGTGTGAATTGGGCACCCAGCAGGATCCTCCCTTTCCTTTCTGAACTTCCTGCCTTCCATCACTGCTGACTTCCAAGACCTAGTTTCTGAGCTGAATGCTCCTCACTGCTGTACATTCGAGGTTGATGCTCTCATATATATGTGCCCACAATTCCTGGTTTGACTTTGCCCCCAGAGGCACAATCCATTGTCTTTGAGAAAGATGGATGCCAACAAAAATTCCTGGTGGAGGGTATTTTCATTTCTGACCATCCTCTTGTTCAGTTAAAAGAATCCTGAGTCCTGTGCAAAGATACTTTGTTGAGAGATAGACAGATCTGTAACAAATGGACTCTTTCTAGAATAAAATATAGGTAGGCATTTAATTACCTAATAGGCAAAGGAGAGAGCAGAGGTGAGGAGCCTGCGATCCTTCAGATGGTGCTGGACATCAGCTGCCACCAAACCCAGCACAGCCAAGAGTCAGGGATAATGAAAATTGTGTCAAACAGCATGTAGAGAGCCACAGGTTGAAACGGTGTATCTGTAGCAGCAATTTATTTACTGCTGATATTTATAATGGGGAAAGTAGTTTGTGCAGCATCCCAGATAGAACTGGCTATTTCTTCATTCCCAGGTTTTATTGCTGAAAAATGATTCTCAGTATGTTTGCACACTAGGGACGGGTAACTTTATTATTATTAATAATAATAATAATAATAATAATAATAATAATAATAATAATAATATTGTGCCATCCATGTGTATTGACAACACAGGAAAGCACCCCTATTGTTGCCCGATTCCAGAATAAATCAGAATCTGTTGGCACATTTAGGGACTTGGTTGCCACAGATCAGCTGCCAGAGTCTGTGGCCGACCCAACAGCTGTATAAAGATGTCAGGTATTGACACCAATTTTGAGTATTCCCCTGCTTTACTTTATTGGTTGCTGCTTGCAGAGTTCAGGGAAATGTGAAGATGTCACATCTTGCTTCCCCTCAGTGGCATAGCATGAGGAGACCACAGGGGCAGTTGTCCCGGGCGCAGAATTTCAACACCCAGTGCTGTGTGCTTCCGTTGCTGGGCTCTGTTGAAAACAGCTTCTCCATGCAAACCAGGAGGTGACCTCTCCAGACAATGGAATCACCCTTCTGCAGACACCATTAGGCAGTTGAATGTGCATGTGTGCTCTGTCCATTTCCCTCCCACCCCCCTCCACACAGCCCCGGGCACTGGCAACCCATGTTATGCCACTGCTTCCCTCTGCCCATAAACTCCACACCTTCATGGCAGAGCAAATACAGGTCAGCAGCATCTGTGTATCTCCACCTAGCATGAAGTTTGGGTATGAGTGGATCAGGACTGGACTCTGAAACAGTGCATGTGTGGTGTCCACAGTGAAACTGGGTATCCACTAGTATGCCTGGATTGTCCCTCCCTCATCCCCATATGCAGCAGAGCATGTTGGAAAGCCCATGTTTCCTTTTGTGGTAGGATGGACAAGTGCCCCCTATTCAGCTCTAAGAACATGATCCATTTCTCCACTAGGAGCCGCATGAAATGTGCCCTGGCATGGTATGGTACAAGCCTTTGGGATCCATAAGCTCCACAAATGCAAGGGTGAAGTTGTGCTGGCGCTAAGTTACTAAAGTAGTTGGGCAGTGTGTCCCTGTAAAACAGGCTTCCTCAAACTCGACCCTCCAGATGTTTTGAGACTACAATTCCCATCATCCCTGACCACTGGTCCTGCTAGCTAGGGATCATGGGAGGTGGAGGCCAAAAACATCTGGCAGCCAAGTTTGAGGAAGCCTGCTGTAAAAGAATGACATGTCTTCTGCCTAAATTGAGTTTGAATTCTAAATTGGAGTCAGCAGGCGAAAGAGAGAATGCCTTTTTGGCTGCTTGAGCCAAACATCATGTCAGAAAACGAAGTTCCTTTTATCACACGCCCCATTCTTCACTGAACATGATCTGGATGCAGGAAGCATTGACACACTCTGGAATTTCAAATAAGATGCTAACATTTTCTTTTAATTTTTGTCTGGAGATGAAAATATTGCTGGATGTGCTTTTTCACAGCAGCCCTGCTGAAAGAGTGGGTGTTTTATCAAGAGCGGGTGTGGCACGTGACAAATCCTGCTGTAGCCATAAGAAAATTCCTCCTACAAGAACATTATGCACACATTGTTGACCTACATAGTCCTCTTCAACTTTTTGCCATCTCTCTCTCTCTCTCTCTGCCTGCTCTTCTTCACCCACTTCAACTGCAATTATTAATTAATTAATTAAATTCCTAGAGCACCTTTCATCCAAAGAGCACAGGGCAATTTACAATATAAAAGCACAAAAATACATAACGTAGCAACATGCCACAAACAACAACAACCCAACCCCCAACCCCCCAGTTTAAAAGGTCATAGATGGTTTAATAAGCCTGGGAGAAGAGCAATGTTTTTGCCTGGCAACTAAAGATATGTAATGAAGGCGCCAAGTGAGTCTCCCTGGTGAGAGCATTCCACAAATGGGGAGCCATAAAAAGCCCATTCTCGTGTTGCTGCCCTCCAGACCTCTCACATAGGAAGCACATGAAGAAGGGCTCAGATTAAGGTTGCAGGGTCTGGGTTGCTTCATACAGGGAGAGATGGTCCCCGAGGCAATGAGTGTGTCCTTCTCTTCTCTTCTCTTCTCTCCTCTCCTCTCCTCTCCTCTCCTCTCCTCTCCTCTCCTCTCCACCCAGCCAGATGAAAAGGCTCTAAAATGAGGGCTATGACATGTACCACAGCCAGCATCTATGGTTTTCTTTGTGCTGTGTGTGTGTGTTGCAGGCTATCTATTGCAGTGCTGGGCTTCTGTTGCATGCAGGCAAAAATGACCTAATGGAAAGGTTGCAAAGGTCACATTAACATTCTTGTCGATTGACTGAGAGTGCTGAGGTGCATCAGTCTTCTTGCTTTGGCTTTTATACACAAAAAGCCCACCTCTGCTGTTGTTTTTTTTCTAGATGTTTCCTTCTGTTTTGTGCTGTCCCCTCCAGCTCATCTATTTTTCCTCCCTAGTCTGCTTTTTAAGACTCCAGAAACTACGCAGTCCCACCCCCAGTTTGCCCAAAGGGCACAAGAAAATTCAGTTCTGCTTTAATTCAGGGAGGAAAACAGGAGATTATCGGCTTGACCTCATGCCATAATAAAACCACTATATACGCAGGCACATCCTTCACATGTAGTGAAGTGTGCATTCATTTGTACTTAAGAGGATTAGTTGCTGGCATTAAATAAATAACCCATCATGAACACCCAATACATGAAATGTTAAGCATGCATCAGCTTGACATTAGCAGCAAAATTAGCAGAAGAAGTATATACAAATAATATTTCAGTTAGGTTTTATGAACTCGTGAGCAGGAGGAACTTACACTGTACACTGTACTCAGCTCCAGGAGCCGTTTCCATTAGCATATGCTTGAAAGTGATTTTTAAAAAATACATATACTCAAGAGGGCATCAAGGTTAAGTGCAACCTGACACATGCTCAGCCCTAATGACAGTGATGGCGTAATCGTATTTTTCCACTGGAAACAAAGGCTGCGATGCTGATGAAAAGGCCAAGTGGGATAACTTTGTGTCATTAAAAGCATGGGGGAGGCAGGAGAAGGTTCTTATATGCCATTTGCCTCCTGCTGAAACACAACAGGGAGGTTCTGCATTTATTCCCCATTTTCTCCATGGAACGCGAGGATGGGGAAAACTGTGAACCTTCAGATGTTGCTGGACTACAAATCCCATCATCCATAACATCTGGCCATGCTGGCTGGGGCCTGTGGGAAATAGAGTCTCATGATATCTGGAGGGGGCCACAGAGAAGGAGTCTCAGATATTTGGGGCCTGAGTCACTTAGATATTTAAACACTAATGTGCAGACTTCGAATCAGGCCCAGAAATGAACAAATGCAGCTGTTTTAAAACAGCAGCTAAATGGAACCGTGACCAGCAATCTGGCTGCTGCATTTCGGAACAACTGAAGTTTCTGAGTCATATTCAAGAGTAGCCCAAAGTAGTGCTTTTTTTCAGGGTACCAGCACCTCTTTTTTGTTGTTGTTAAAAGGTACTACACTTACTGTAACAACTTCTTGGTGAGTACAGACACCTGTTTTCCTAGGGGAAAAGCACTGGCCCTAAGCATGGTGCATTGTAATGATCCAATCTGGAAGTTACCAGAGCATGGAATACAATGGCCTGCTCATCTCTGTCCAAAAAGGGGCATATCTAGTGAACCAGTTGCAGCTAGAGAAAGGCATTCCTAGCCACTGAGACCGCCTG